>NC_137344.1:8992905-9592905 GCF_965287045.1 Carcharhinus amblyrhynchos
ACACACACACAGTCCTGGCTCTCTCTCAAGACACACACACACACACACAGTCCTGGCTCTCTCTCAGACACACACACACACACACACACAGTCCTGGCTCTCTCTCAGACACACACACACAGTCCTGGCTCTCTCTCAGACACACACACACACACACAGTCCTGGCTCTCTCTCAAGACACACACACACACACACACACAGTCCTGGCTCTCTCTCAGACACACACACACACACACAGTCCTGGCTCTCTCTCTCACACACACACACAGTCCTGGCTCTCTCTCAGACACACACACACACACAGTCCTGGCTCTCTCTCAGACACACACACACACACACACCAGAGTCCTGGCTCTCTCTCAGACACACACACACACAGTCCTGGCTCTCTCTCAGACACACACACACACACACACACAGTCCTGGCTCTCTCTCAGACACACACACACACACACACAGTCCTGGCTCTCTCTCAGACACACACACACACACACACACACACACAGTCCCTTAGATCTGCTGCTCTCACCTGGGATCACTCACCTTGAGCAGATCCAGGGGGTGGGTACAGCACGCCGCTCCGCATGATGCCAAGCCCCCGAAATACCAGCGAGAGATCCGCTTCTCCTGCATCCTGAGCTGGGGAGTCTGTGCTGTGTCTTTGCCCCCCTGTCTGGTCTGGCCTGGCCTGGAGGGAGGGAGGGAGGGAGGGAGGAGAAGCTGCTTTCCCGCGGCGCTGCAATGAATCGCAGGCTGTGTTTAAAGGGCCAGTTTCCGGATCACTGGCGGCTGCGGTGATGGGTGACTGATCTCCGGCAGAGCTGGACGGAGGCAATGCAGCCAATCTGCCTTCCTGTAGCTCAGCCGCCGCCCCCAGCCAGACAGAGAGAGACAGACAGAGCGGCGGGATCAGCTGGCCGCGCCGCCCCTGGGGGGGGTTTTTGCAACAGAAACGGATACAAGCGGATGGAACGTCGCCCGGACGGAGGGGCGGGGTCACGGTGACTGACAGCCGCCGCCTCCAATCAGCGCAAAGCCCGCCTTTGCCGCCCACCAATGAGCTGCGGGGGTGGCTGTGATTGACAGGCCATTGTATTACTGTGGGGGCTGTGATTACACGGGGGGGGCGGAGCTAGTGGACAGGCTGTGGGGGGAGTTCTGCCCCAGTCTCCCCCCCCCCTCAGCCCCTGTCTCTCCCCCACCCCCCCTCAGCCCCTGTCTCTCCCCCACCCCCCCTCAGCCCCTGTCTCTCCCCCACCCCTCCCTCAGCTCCTGTCTCTCCCTCCCCCCCTCAGCCCCTGTCTCTCCCCCCCCAGCCCCTGTCTCTCCCCCACCCCCCCCTCAGCTCCTGTCTCTCCCTCCCTCCCTCAGCCCCTGTCTCTCCCCCACCCCCCCTTAGCCCCTGTCTCTCCCCCACCCCCCCCTCAGCTCCTGTCTCTCCCTCCCCCCCTCAGCCCCTGTCTCTCCCCCCCCTCAACCCCTGTCTCTCCCCCCCCTCAGCCCCTGTCTCTCCCCCACCCCCCCCTCAGCCCCTGTCTCTCTCCCCCCCCCCCAGCCCCTGTCTCTCCCCCACCCCCCCCTCAGCTCCTGCCTCTCCCTCCCCCCCTCAGCCCCTGTCTCTCCCCCCCCTCAGCCCCTGTCTCTCCCCCCCCTCAGCCCCTGTCTCTCCCCCCCTCAGCCCCTGTCTCTCCCCCTCCTCAGCCCCTGTCTCTCCCCCCCCTCAGCCCCTGTCTCTCCCCCCCCTCAGCCCCTGTCTCTCCCCCCCCTCAGCCCCTGTCTCTCCCCCCCCTCAGCCCCTGTCTCTCCCCCCCCTCAGCCCCTGTCTCTCCCCCCCCTCAGCCCCTGTCTCTCCCCCCCCTCAGCCCCTGTCTCTCCCCCCCCTCAGCCCCTGTCTCTCCTCCCCCTCAGCCCCTGTCTCTCCCCCCCTCAGCCCCTGTCTCTCCCCCCCCTCAGCCCCTGTCTCTCCCCCCCCTCAGCCCCTGTCTCTCCCCCTCCTCAGCCCCTGTCTCTCCCCCCCTCAGCCCCTGTCTCTCCCCCCCCTCAGCCCCTGTCTCTCCCCCCCCCTCAGCCCCTGTCTCTCCCCCCCCCTCAGCCCCTGTCTCTCCCCCCCCCTCAGCCCCTGTCTCTCTCCCCCCCTCCTCAGCCCCTGTCTCTCCCCCCCCCTCAGCCCCTGTCTCTCTCCCCCCCTCCTCAGCCCCTGTCTCTCCCCCCCCTCAGCCCCTGTCTCTCTCCCCCCCTCCTCAGCCCCTGTCTCTTCCCCCCCCCTCAGCCCCTGTCTCTCCCCCCCCCTCAGCCCCTGTCTCTCCCCCCTCCTCAGCCCCTGTCTCTCCCCCCTCCTCAGCCCCTGTCTCTCTCCCCCTCCTCAGCCCCTGTCTCTCTCCCCCCCCTCAGCCCCTGTCTCTCCCCCCCCCTCAGCCCCTGTCTCTCCCCCTCCTCAGCCCCTGTCTCTCCCCCCCTCAGCCCCTGTCTCTCTCCCCCCTCAGCCCCTGTCTCTCCCCCCCCCTCAGCCCCTGTCTCTCCCCCTCCTCAGCCCCTGTCTCTCCCCCCCTCAGCCCCTGTCTCTCTCCCCCCTCAGCCCCTGTCTCTCTCCCCCCCAGCCCCTGTCTCTCTCCCCCCCCAGCCCCTGTCTCTCTCCCCCCCCAGCCCCTGTCTCTCCCCCCCCCTCAGCCCCTGTCTCTCTCCCCCCCTCAGCCCTGTCTCTCTCCCCCCCAGCCCCTGTCTCTCTCCCCCCCCAGCCCCTGTCTCTCCCCCCCCCCCAGCCCCTGTCTCTCCCCCCCCCCAGCCCCTGTCTCTCCCCCCCCTCAGCCCCTGTCTCTCCCCCTCCTCAGCCCCTGTCTCTCTCCCCCCCAGCCCCTGTCTCTCCCCCCCCCCCAGCCCCTGTCTCTCCCCCCCCCCCCAGCCCCTGTCTCTCCCCCCCCCCAGCCCCTCTCCCTCCCCCCCCCCCAGCCCCTCTCCCTCCCCCCCCCCAGCCCCTCTCCCTCCCCCCCCACCCCACCCCCCCAGCCCCTCTCCCCACAACCCTCTCAACTCTCCTTCTTTTAGGGTGGAACAAATAAATTAACTCAGGGACAAAGGAGGAGGGGCAGCTCCCCAAAAGGAGGGGGAATGGCCCCCTACAGAACCAAAGGAAACTTAAAACGTTAAATCATAATGCGGTTGTCGGGGTCTATAAGCAGCCCAGCCCCTGCGGTGTCCAACCGGCACGGAAGGTGTCAAATGGACACCGCTTGCTCCCCCCCCCAGGGACACCTGGCCCGCGGTAGAGGGGCAGACAGTCAGGATGGGCGACTCCTTCGATCGCCCACTGCCTTCTGAATCTCCGCACTCACTCGTACCCGGTTACGGTGCAGAAGGAGGCCATTTGGCCCTGCACTGGCTTAATACCATTCTCCTGCCTTCTCCCCGCACATTCCATTCAAGTAATTGGGAGGGAGTGGCACAGTGGTTAGCACTGCCGCCTCACAGCGCCTGGGACCCCGGTTCAATTCCAGCCGCGTGTCACTGTCTGCGTGGGGTTTCCTCCGGTTTCCTCCCACACTCCAAAGATGTGCGGGTGAGGTGGATTGGCCATGATAGATTGCCCCCTAGCATCAGGAGGACCAGCTAGGGTACATGCAGGGGGCTGTGAGGATAATGACGGGACTGTGACTGATACTGACTTGGTGGGCTGAATGGCCTCCTTCTGCAGTGTAGGGATTCTCTGATTCTAATCTTCCTGAATGCCTCGATTGAACCTGCCTCCATCACACTTCCAGGTAGCGCGTTCCAGATCCCAACCATTCAGCGTGTGAAAGAGTTTTTCTCTCACGTCACATTTGCTTATTTTGCAAATCATTTCAGGTGGGATTTTACAGCCTCGCTCATCCTGAAACTGTTAAATCCCACCTGAGGTCAGCAGACCTTTCCATGGTCTCCCCCTCCGATTCCCACGGCAGTAAAATTTCTGCCTTTAAATCTGTGCGCTCTCATTCTCAATTCTTTTACAAACCTGAACAGTTTCTCTCAACCTGCCCTGTCCAGCCCCCTCGTGATTTTGAACATCTCTATCAAATCATCTCTTTACCACCCTCTCTCCAAGGAGAACGGTCCCAGCCTCTCCAATCATCCTCATAACTGAAGTTTCCCTTTCCTGGATTGTAAACCTCTCCTGCAGTCACTCCAATGTGTTCACACCTCTTTAATAGTGCGATGCCCAGAACTGTACACAATATTCCAGCTGAGCTCTAACTAGTGTTTTGTATAATTTCAGCATAACCTCCTTACTCGCTACACCCCTCTTAATAAAACCCAGAATATTATAGTCCTTATTAACTGCTCTCCAGCCATTTTCAAAGATCTATGCATAGGGGCGACACAGTGGTAAGCACTGCTGCCTTACAGCACCCGGGACCCAGGTTCGATTCCCGGCTTGGGTCACTGTCTGTGTGGAGTCCGCATGTTGTTTCCTCCCACAGTCCAAAGATGTGCCGGTTAGGTGCATTGGCCATGCTAAATTGCCCCTTAGCATCCAATGTGTAGATTAGGGGGATTAGCAAGGTAAATGTGTGGGGTTACGAAGATAGGGTGGGAGTGGGCCTGGATAAAATGCTTTTGGAGAGCTGATGCAGACTAGATGGGCTGAATGGCCCCCTTCTGTACTCTAGGCATCCTTTAATATACACCCAGGCCCCTGGGTTCCTGCACCTCTTTTAGAATTTTACCTTTCATTATATGTTGTCTCTCCATGTTCTTTCTACTGAAATGCATCCTCACACTTGCCACATTGAACTGCATCTGCCACCTCTCTGCCCACTTCGCCAATTTGTCGATGTCCTTTCGAAGCTCTATACAGTCCTCACAGTTTACGATCCTTGCACGTTTTGTGTTGTCCACAAACTTTGAAATTATCCGCTGGAGAACTCCATTATAAACCCAAAAATTACCCACTGAGCGTCACTCTCTGCATCCTATTATTACTCAGCCAATTTTATATCCACATCGCTCCTGTCCTTATTATTCCATGGGATATAACTTTTCTCACGAGTCTGTTATTGTGTCAAATACCTTCTCAGAGCATCTCAGATGCGCATTTGGGCCTTGCCCCGGAATCCCCTCCCTATCTCTCTCTATATCCTCTCGCTGTTCCACATTGAAATCTCTCCTCTTCCACCACCAGCTCCTGTGGAGTGCATCCTGGGTGTTTTGTGAGCTGGGGGTATACAGTAGGACTAAAAGTTGGTGTGGGCTGTGGATGCCTCCGGCTGAACGTTCATTGCCAACTCTCAGTTGCATTGGTAATAGAATCCCTACAGTACAGAAGGAGGCCATTCAGCCCATCAAGTCAGTATCAACCACAAACCCCACAACCCCCTGCATTTACCCTAGCTAGCCCCCTTAATACTAAGGGACAATCTATCATGGCCAATCTACCTGACCCGCACATCTTTGGAGAAAACTGGAACACCCGGAGGAAACCCACACAGACATGGGGAGAATGTGCAAACTCCACACAGACAGTGATCCAAGCCAGGAATCAAAACTGGGTCCCAGGTGCTGTGAAGCAACAGTGCTAACCACTGTGCCACCATGCCACCCGTAACACTGTGCTTTGGGGTGTTGTGAGGTTGAGAGAGGTGCTATATAAATTCAGGTATATTTTTCTTTATACTAGCCTTGCGGCCTGTTCGTGAGCCATTGCAGCCTGTGTGGTGATGGTGCACTCACAGCATGTACGGGAGGGAGTTCCGGGACATCCCACTGGATATGCAGCCAAGTTGGGACAAGTGTGTGACTTTGAGTGAGATCTGGAGGTGATCCACATCTGTAACGTCTTTAACATTCTCAGACTGTTCCAAAATACTTCATACCAATGAATTAATTCTGAAAAATATTCCAATTCAGTTCTGAAGGCGAATCATCATCGTAGAACCCTACAGTGCAGAGAGGCCCTTCAGCCCATCAAGTCTGCACCGAATACAATCCCCCCCAGGCCCTACCCCCATATCATACCCACTAATCCCTCTAACCTATGCATCCTTGGACACTAAGGGGCAATTTCTTAGTACAGCCAATCAACCTAACCCGCACATCTTTGGACTGCGGGAGGAAACTGGAGCAAACCCACGCAGACACGAGGAGAATGTGCAAACTCCACACAGACAGTGACCCGAGCTGGGAATCGAACCCAGGACCCCGGAGCTGTGAAGCAGCAGCGCTAACCACTGCGTTACTGTGCCACCCTGGGGTGAAGTTCAGAGAAGGTTTAGAAAGGCCAGGCTTGTATCTGCTGGACTTTAGAAGAGTAAGAGGTACTTAATAGAAACATATAAGATCCTGAGGGGTATTGACAGGATAGATGTGGAGAGGATGTTTCTTCTTATGCGAGAATCTAAAACTAGGGACAACGGTTTAAAAATCAGGGGTTGCTCATTTAAAATGGGAAGTGAGTCCAAAGGTATGTGGGTGAGGTGAATTGGCCGTGCTAAATTGTCCCTTAGTGTGAGAGGGGTAGCTAGGGTAAATGCAAGGGGTTATGGGGATAGGGCCCGGGTGGGATTGTGGTCGGTACAGACTCAATGGGCCAAATGGCCTCCTTCCGCGCTATAGAGATTCTATGGTTCCATGGTTCTATGAGTCAAAATCTTTTCCCTCAAAGGGTTGTATGTCTTAGAACTCTTGAAAAGGTGGTGGAAGCAGAGTTTGACTGTTTTAAAGGCAGAGTGGATAGATTCTTGGCAAGTAAGGGGGTGATAGGTTATCAGGATAGGCGGGAAGCAGATTTGAGGTTACTGTCAGATCAGCCATGATCTTATTAAATAGCAGAACAGGCTCGAGGGGCTGAATGGCCTCCTCCTGCTCCTTGTTGGTCTGTTTATAGGTAAATTCAGCAGCAGATACGTTTCCAGTTATCTCCCACAGTAAAGAAATGAAATTTGATAGTTGAAAGCTAAACATTGGCCAGACCACGAGGGAGGACTCGCTGTTCTCCTTCAAACAGTGATTTGAAGCTTTGTATCCACCTGAGTCAATCCAGAAAGAAAAAACCAGTTCAAAATATTCAAACTCCACCACACATTCAGACTCAAAAACAATCCCTTCTCTGCTCTTATCAGACCTTTGAATGGATTTACCTCACACTAAGTTGATCTTTCTCTACACCCAAACTATGACTGTAACTACACTCTGCACTCTCTCCTTTCCTTCTCTATGTACGGTATGCTTTATATGGTATCTAAGAAACAATACTTTTCACTGTACACTAATACATGTAATAAATCAAATCAAATTTTAAAAAAAATACACACACACTCATAAACACAAACACACACACACTCACAGACAGAAACACACACACACAGACACTCACACACCCACCAACACTCACACACACACACACTGTCACACACACGCGGACGCTCACATACGAATACTCACACACACACCAACACACTCTCTCACACACACACACACATACCGACAATCTCACACTCACTCACACACACACACACACACACACATACCAACAATCTCACACTCACTCACACACACACACACACACACACATACCGACAATCTCACACTCACACACACACACACACACACACCCCAACGCCTGTACGTTCTTTCTCTCACACGCACAACAATACCGACACATTCGGAGCTACCTACTGAGTCACATGACCTCCAAGGTCGAAAAGGAGATTCAAGTGTACCCAAACAGGTGCCAGAGTGTGGCGACTAGGGGGCTTTCACAGTAACTTCATTGCAGTATTAATGTAAGCCTACTTGTGACTAATTAAACTTAACCGAGGAGAAACCTCTTTACTCAGGGGAGGTGGAAAGTATAGAGGCATTTGGAGGGAAGCTGGGTAAACACCAGGATATAAAGGGAAGAGTGTCTGAATTGGCAAGGGGCTTGGCTGAAGCAAAATGACATGAGGAAAAAAAGCTTTTTCACACAGTGAGTGGTTAGGATCTGAAATATTCTATCTGATAGTGTGGTGGAGACAGATTCACACAGTGAGTGGTTAGGATCTGGAATGTACTGTCTGAGAGTGTGGTGGAGACAGATTCACACAGTGAGTGGTTAGGATCTGGAATATTCTGTCTGAGAGTGTGGTGGAGATAGATCCACACAGTGAGTGGTTAGCATCTGGAATGCACTATCTGAGAGTGTGGTGGAGATAGATCCACACAGCGAGTGGTTAGGATCTGGAATGTACTGTCTGAGAGTGTGGTGGAGATAGATTCACACAGTGAGTGGTTAGCATCTGGAATGCACTGTCTGAGAGTGTGGTGGAGATAGATTCACACAGTGAGTGGTTAGGATCTGGAATGCACTGTCTGAGAGTGTGGTGGAGACAGATTCACACAGTGAGTGGTTAGGATCTGGAATATTCTGTCTGAGAGTGTGGTGGAGATAGATTCATACAGTGAGTGGTTAAGATCTGGAATGTACTGCCTGAGAGTGTGGTGGAGACAGATTCATACAGCGAGTGGTTAAGATCTGGAATGTACTGCCTGAGAGTGTGGTGGAGACAGATTCACACAGTGAGTGGTTAGGATCTAGAATGTACTGTCTGAGAGTGTGGTGGAGACAGATTCAATCAAAGAATTTGAAAGGGAATTAGTTTGTGGTCTGGGAAGGAAGAATATGCAGTGATAGAGGGAAAAGGTGAGAGAATCGGACTAGACTGATAATTCAGAGAGCTGGAGTAGACATGATGGGCTGAATGGCTGCCTCCTGCACAGTAACAACTCTGGGATTCTGTGATAAACATTAGCACTGACCAGTTGGTCAAATGGCCTATTTCTGTGCTGTAAGTTCTATTTAATTATAAATATTGTTCCTTCTCACGAGGAAACTGAGGTGATGAAAGCTTTTTGAACAGAGAACATCAGTAAAATGCTGTTTGGTTTTATATAAGTAAACCCTCTTAAATCAATCATTCTTCTCCGGGGCAACCTGCCAAACTCCCTCTGGCAACTGTTCCCGGTTATTCATTCACTTTCCCAGTTACACAATCCCTCCCGAGGAATGTTGTAATGCTGCACTGTTCACATTATCATTCCTACTCTACCCCCAGCGCCCTCCCCCTCCTGAGGACATTCCTTGTTTGTGCAATATTCCGTGGACCCTGGCCACCACTCGCCCATTGCAACCAATCCCAGTGGGGGCAGAATTTTACGCCCATTTTGCAGTGGGAAAATGTAGGAAAATCCAACGTAAAGCAGCTAATGTGAATGGCATTATTTTTCGGGCCTGCCACGATTTTACGATGCCCGGATTTCCAGAGCGGCCAACCTCTGGGCGAGAGGCTGGTTAATTTATTGAAATTCATTCAAATGCCAATCTCGATGCGTTTAGCAACCTCGGCACTCAATCGTCCAGTCCCGCTGGCCTTAATGACCTCGCTGGAGAGAAAATCGGCTCGCCATGAATGGAGAACAGTCATGTTGGCCTTGCCGGTGGAACTGGAGGCCATTGAGGCCCCCCCCGGGGCGGCTGAGGGCAAGGGGGTGTCCCTTGCACAGTACCAGGCAGGCAGTGCCACCTTGGCACCTGGGCAATGCCCATCAGGCAGTGCCTGGGGTGGGGCCAATGGGAGAGCAGGGCCCGTGGAGGGCAATGTCAGCGGGCAGGATCATTGGGGTCAGGCCAGGGGGAGGGGCCAATGGGGGCAGGCCAGTGGAGGGAAGGGGGGCCCGCTGCCATTCTGTACGCAATCGGTGGGGAAAGGAGGGGGGGGCCGCGATCAGTCTGGGGAGGTTCAATGAGGGCTGCTTCTCAAGTCACGAGCTCCCGTGACTTTGTGAGGGGAAGGGCTAGTTGAGGCTGCCTGCAGTAGCAGGGGCCTGACAGCTCTCTCTCTTTTTCTGTCAGATCCTGCTGCTGTTAATGCGCACGTGCGATATCAGAGGTCTGCACATGCGCAATACTGCCCTCTACAGGCTGTCCAGCGAGTTATGTCCCACCCACAGCCTCTCTGGCCAGAAACTGACTAGCCCATCTTTTCAGAGACAGATTGGGTGTGAAAACTCGCCCGAGAAATGGATCTGGAACTCTCCCATTTTCAGACTAGCTCGACACTTAGCAAACATCTTGTAAACTTCCTCCTGATATGCTTTTGACCAATAGAAGAAGGAAGTATGTAGCAGTTAGATAGGCTTTGTGGGAGTGAAACACTCTCACAACTAAACACTTTCTCTGCTTAATGACCATTCCGTGATTCAGGTTCAATATCGAAATTCACAGATGATGACATCGATAGATTTCAAGGTGAAATAGATGGACTGGTGGGATGGATAGAGGTGATATATTTTGGTAAGAAGAAAAAGGAGAGGCAATAAGAGCTGAAGATTACCGTGGTGATTGAGTCTTACAGTCTGTGTGTCTCTTTAGAGGAACAATCGTAACCGGTTCCAATTAAAAAGGGGATGCAACCCAGAAGGAAAGAACAGTTCAGACTTCTTACTTCCCTGTTTTACTGGTATTTCAGTTTAAAATATAAAATATCAGTTCAAAAGATATAAAAGTCTGAGGTCACGTACCAACCGACTCAAGAACAGCTTCTTCCCTGCTGACGTCAGACTTCTGAATGAACCTACCTCATATTTATTTGATCTTTCTCTCCAGCTTAGCCAACAACACTACATTTTGCACCCTCTCCTTTCCTTCTCTATGAACGGTATGCATTGTCTGTATAATGTGCAAGAAACAATACTGCATCCCAATACATTAATTTAGTTTTATTTATTATTGCCACAAGTAGCTTACATTAACACTGCAATGAAGTTATTGTGAAAATCCCCTAGTTGCCACATCCCAGTGCCTGTTCGGATACACTGAGAGAGAATTTAGCACGGCCCAATGCACCTAACCCGCATGTCTTTCGGACTGTGGGAGGAAACCCACGCAGACACGGGGAGAATGTGCAAACTTTGGGTCACACAGACAGTGCCCCAAAGCAGGAATCGAACCCGGATCCCTGGCACTGTGAAGCGGCAGTGCTAACCATTGTGCTACCGTGCTCCCCCCAGCGTGCAGGGGTCACTGACATGTTTGTCCTCCTGTGTCAGGAGGGCAAGTCCGGTTCAGACCAGCATTCTTATTTCCCCGTTTTACTGGTTTTTTTCCCTTCTGGGAAGGAGATTGAGTGCCAAGGATGTTAATGCGGAAATCTTTAAAGGCGGCATAGCAGCAAATAAAGAGAATTGTCCTGTAGCACTCTCTCAGTACCTACAGGGGGGAAGTGTTAAACTGGAATCCAGAGTGTGACCCTCAACCTACCCACTGAGAAACTGGACCGGAAACCAATCTCTGGCTGGAGAATCCCCACAGTGCAGAAGGAGGCCATTTGGCCCATCGAGTCTGCACCAAGCACAGTCCCACCCAGGCCCTATCCCTGTAACCCTACAAATCTACCCAGACACTATTCCTCCTGACACTAAGGGGCAATTTAACACGGCCAATCCACCTAACCCGCACATCTTTGGAGTGTGGGAGGAAAGCAGAGCGCCTGGAGGAAACCCACACAGACACGGGGAGAATGTACAAACTCCACACAGGCAGCGACCCCAGCTGGGAATCGAACCTGGGTTCCTGGCACTGTGAGATTGCAGTGCTAACTAACCACTGTGTCACCGAGCCACTCTGCAACATCCATTGAGCTCTGCTGAAACTGCGCATTCTTAGATAAGGGCAAAAGTGAATTCCACAGTCACACAGGCAATCTGCTCATTAAACACTGTGGTCAGGACTGAGGTGGGGAGTGGATACTCCATTAGCTTTGATGCCCAAATTCTTCATTAATCTGCTGACGCACCATCTGATTTGATTTATTATTGTCACATGTATTAGCATACAGTGAAAAGCATTGTTTCTTGCGCGCTATACAGACAAAACATACTGTTCATAGAGAAGGAAAGGAGGGAGTGCAGAACGTAGTGTTACAGTCATAGCTAGGACGTAGAGAAAGATCAACATAATGCATGGTAGGTCCATTCAAAAACCTGACAGCAGCAGGGGATAAGATGATCTTGAGTCGGTTGGTACGTGACCTCAGATTTTTATATCTTTTTCCCGACGGAAGAAGGTGGAACGGAGAATGTCTGGGGTGCGTGGGGTCCTTAATTATGCTGGCTGCTTTTCCCGAGGCAGTGGGGAGTGTGGACAGAGTCAATGGATGGGAGGCTGGTTTGTGTGAGGGATTGGGCTACATTCACAACTTTTTGTAGCTCCTGGCAGTCTTGGGCAGAGCAGGAGCCCATACCACACTGTGATACAACCAGAAAGAATGCTTTCTATGGTTATATCTGGTTCTATAGTGAGGTTTTGTCTAGAGCCAGTTGGAAATTGCAATCATATTTTTCCAATACTTTCTTTTCCGGTTAAACAATTGCAGAAAATTGTGGAGAATTTAACTGAATGGAGATCTAACATTCTCAATCAGATAGCAATCAGATAAATCCACTTCCCTTAACCACTCTGTGGGTTAGATCCAGCACTAACTGGCAGTTACTGGCACTAACCCTGCCTGGACTTGCAGGAAGAGTGTGGAACTCCTCCCACAGTCACGGGCCAGAGGTATGTGTAAGGAGAGGAGGAGCTGATAAGAACATAAGAAATAGGAGCAGGAGTAGGCCATCTGGCCCTTCGAGCCTGCCCCGCCATTCAATAAG
The DNA here is from genome assembly GCF_965287045.1 of Carcharhinus amblyrhynchos. NCBI lineage: Eukaryota > Metazoa > Chordata > Chondrichthyes > Carcharhiniformes > Carcharhinidae > Carcharhinus > Carcharhinus amblyrhynchos. Next base: position 9,005,566 of record NC_137344.1, read on the forward strand.
ATCATGGCTGATCTGAAGTGGATCAGTTCCACTTTCCCACTTCCTCCCCATAACCCTTAATCCCCTTGTCTATCAGAAACCTATCTACCCGTGACTTAAATATATTCAGCGAGGTAGCCTCCACCATTTCAACAGGCAAAGAATTCCAGAGATTTGAGTGAAGAAGTTCCTCCTCAACTCCATTCTAAACTTCCCCCTCCCTTATCTTGAGGCTGTGCCCTCTAGTCCTGCTATCCTTTCTAAGCGGGAAGAATCTCTCTACCTCTACCCTATCCGTCCCCTTCATTATCTTATACGTCTCTATAAGATCCCCCCTCATCCTTCTAAACTCCAACAAGTACAGACCCAGTCTATTTAGCCTCTCTTCATAGTCCAACCTCCTCATCTCCGGTATCAGCCTAGTGAACCTCCTCTGCACTCCCTCCAAGGCCAAAATATCCTTGCGTAAGTGCGGCGACCAAAACTGCACACAGTACTCCAGCTGCGGCCTCACCAGTGCCCTGTACAGTTGCAGCAAGACCTCCCTGCTTTTATATTCAAAGTTTCGAGTCCAGATGATGAGGGTTTTGCTAACCACGAAGTTTCATTTCTCTGCTCTCCAACTTTGCAGAGCCTCACTTGTGTCCTGAGACCAAAGACTCAGATTCTGACTCGATTTTGACCCCTTGTAGTTGGGATGTTGTAAATTCCTTTCACTGTCCCAGTGTGACCTTTGAACCTTGGGTTTTTGCAATACTTTTCAAAACCGAATTCCGAGGCTGTGATTATCTTTGAAATTACGCTTCACGCTCTGTTGATTGCGACACTCTTTTGTGTGATTTGAGATCACTCGGACATTTGTGTGCTGTTTGTTCTTGCTTGCACATCACAACTTTTCCACGGTTTTCTGACAATCCTGAAACACTAGTGCTCCCAGGAATGATACGTCATGAGTTGTATCACTGCCCCTACACTTCTTAAAATTCATCTACAGGACATGACCAGCATTTATTGCCCCCCTGAGACGGTAGTGGATCACTAGGTAGCACAGTGGCACAATGGTTAGCACTGCTGCCTCACACCGCTGGGCTCAGTTCCTGGCTTGGGTCACTGTCTGTGCGGAGTCTGCACGTTCTCCCTGTGTCTGCACCGTGGGTCTCCTCCGGGTCCCCCCACAGTCTGAAAGACATGCTAGTTAGGTACATTGCCCGGGCAAATTCTCCCGAACAAACGCCAGAGTGTGGCGACTAGGAGACTTTCACAGTAACTTCATTACAGTGTTAATGTTAGTGTCACACTAATAAATAAACTTTAAACTACAGTCCCTGAGGTGTAGGTAGGCGCACAGTGCTATCAGAGGAGTTCCAGGATTGTATGATTGTGATCCAGTAACAGTAAAGGAACGGCGATATATTTCCAAATCAGGATGTTGAGTGATTTGGAGGGGAATCTGTAGGGACTGGTCTTCCCAGGTACCTTGTCCTTCTAGATGGTACTGATTGGGGGTTTGGAAGGTGTTGCCTAAGGAAACTTGGTGAGTTCCTGCAGTGCATCTTGTAGATGGTACACACGGCTGTCACTGTTAGTCCACGGTGGACGGAGAGAGTGAATGTTTGTGTAAGGAGAATCTGTCGAGCAGGCTGCTTCAACCTGGATGCTTTTGAGCTTCTTACTGTTGACCCTCTGGCTTTGGTAGGGTGGGGGATGTGTCGGGCTATGGGATTGTGCTTGTGGATGGTCAGTCTTGAGTTACTGGATCTGTCTGAAGTGTATTCAGCGTGGTGTCAGTGCCACGATGGAGAGTTCCCTCAATGTGAAGATGGAACTTTGTCCCCACAAGGGTCACTTTTACTGATACTGTACGGACAGATATACCTGCAGCAGGTAGGTTGGTGAGGATGAGGGGGTGGGGGGCAGTATGTTTTTCCCTCTTGTTGGTTCCCTCACCACTTGTCGCAGTTCCAATCTGGAGCTGGCCAGCTCAACTTAACGCAAGGTAGGTCCATTCAAAAGCTTGATGGCAGCAAGAAAGAAAATGTTCTTGCGTCGGTTGGTACGTGACCTCAGATTTTTGTAGCTTTTTCCCGACAGAAGAAGGTGGATGAGAGAATGTCCGGGGTGCGGGGGGTCCTTAATTATGTTGGCTGCTTTGCCGAGGCAGTGGGAAGTGTAGACAGAGTCAATGGAAGGGAGGATGGTTTGCGTGATGAATTGGGCTACATTCATGACTTTTGTAGTTCCTTGCAGTCTTGGGCAGAGCAGGAGCCCATACCAAGCTGTGATACAAACAGAAAGAATGCTTTCTATGGTGCATCTGTAAAAGTTGGTGAGAATCATAGCTGACATGCCAAATTTCCTTAGCCTTCTGAGAAAGTAGAGGGGTTGGTGGGCTTTCTTAACTATCGTGTCGACATGGGGTTGACCAGGACAGATTGTTGGTGATCTGGACACCTAAAAGTCAAAGCTCTCAACCATTTTTATTTAGTCCCCATTGATGTAGATGGAGGCATGTTCTCCTTTACACTTCCTGAAGTTGATGAATATCTCCTTTGTCATTGAGGGAGAGATTATTGTCTTCGTACCAGATTCTCTCCATCTTGTCGTGTGAGATCCGACCCATTACGGTGGTGTCAAACCTGAGAATCGAATTGGAGGGGAATTTGGCCACACAGTGATAGGTGTATAAGGAGTACAGTAGGGGGCTGAGAACACAGCCTTGTGGACCACCAGTATAGCGGATGACTATGGAGGAAGTGTTGATGCCTATCCTATCTGTGGGTTAGGAAGTCTAGGAAATAGTGGTCACCGGATCTTTAATATCCACCAAAGAGGTGGGGTGGGTGGGGGAAAGTCAGCCAGGAAGGGGTGGGGACAGAATCTGCCTCCTTTGGGCTCTACATTGCGGGGGAGGGTCATCACTGGAGGGGGGGATGCCGGAGATCAGTGATCAAGATCTGGCCCAGGAATGGTCAAGGGGCCGCGATCGGACCATGGGGGGTTGTGGGGACAGCACTGCAGGGATCCCAAAGAGGCCCGCGATTGCGCTAGCCAGCAAACGGGAGGCTGACAGTTCGGGACCATTGTGCATGCGCAGAGGCCCAATGGTTTCAGTCTCCTGGGTGAATCGCGGGCCTGCCTGGGACCCCGACAGTGCTGCCCCCACAACCCACCCCAGGGTCCAGTTGCGGCCCCTCAACCATTCCTGGGCCAGCCCTGACCCACCTGAAATTGGATGATCTTCACACCGGTGGTGTATGCGTTACACAAAGTGCGGGAGATTCTTGATTGAACTCCCACTGAAAAAAAAATCCTGAACTACTCCAGTTTCCCCGCAAATTCAACACTTAGAATTGTTTTGGGAGAATTCCGGCCCACTTCTTTGTGAAGGAAACCTGGAACACTCATCCCCGCGGAAAGCAGCTGAGGTCAAGGTTCAACTGAAAATTTGGAGCCTCGGACCGATAGATTCCCTCAGGTGAATATATTAAGGGATATAACAAGACAGGTAGGTGCAGTTAAGAAGGAGGTCAGTCATCTTATGGAATGGAATTGCGGAACCTGCTGAATAACCTACTCCTGTTCTGGGCATCCTTTCTTTCGTAAGGTAACTTGAGTTTCCTGTAAGCTGAAATGTGCAGCCTGTAATCTAGTCCCTACTTGCACCACCCTTAAATAACTTATGAAGTAAACATATCTCACTGATCACAGCCCCTTACCCTCACCCACATGGCAGACACCGCTCGGCTGTTTTGTACCTACACCAGAATCTCTGCAGGTGAATGAGTGAAGAATGACTTCCATCATTTACACTGTTTCCCCCGTGAGTGAGTTGCAATATTTATCCTGGTGGTGTCAGCACCAGGGGGCAGTGCTGAGAGAATTACCCTGTGACCCACAGAAGATCGCTGGTCAATTTCAATACAACTCCCTGAATATTTAAACTGGAACTCACTGCTGAAGGGACGCTGCTGTAAGCAACTGTACCCCTTGTATCAAGACAGTATTCTGCAACAGACTGTGATTTCCACTAACGTGGGTGGCATGGTGGGTTGGCACAGTGGTTAACGCTGCTGCCTCCAGGGACCCAGGTTTGATTCCCGTCTGTGCAGAGCCTGCACACTCTCCCCGTGTCTGCATGGGTTTCCATCGGGTGCTCCAGCTTCCTCCCACAGTCCGAAAGACGTGCTGGTTAGGTGCATTGGCCGTGCTAAATTCTCCACACAAGACCATAAGACATAGGAGCAGAATTAGGCCACTCGGCCCATCGAGTCTGTTCCGCCATTCAATCATGGCTGATATTTTTCTCATCCCCATTCGCCTGCCTTCTCCCCATCACCCCTAATCCCCTCATTAATCAATAACCCTATCTATCTCTGTCTTAAAGACACTCAATGACCTGGCCTCCACAGCCTTCTGCGGCAAAGAGTTCCACAGATTCACCACTCTCTGGCTGCAGAAATTCCTCCTCAGCTCCTGTTTTAAAGGATTGTTTGAGGTTGTGCCCTCTGGTTCTAGTTTTTCCTACTAGTGGAAACATCCTCTCCACATCCACCCTATCCAGGGCCTCGCAGTCTCCTGTAAGTTTCAATGAGGTCCCCCCTCATCCTTCTAAACTCCGAGTACAGATCCAAAGTCCTCAACTGTTCCTCATGTGACAAGCTCTTCATTCCAGGGATCAGCCTTGTGAACCTTTCCAAATTCACAATACTCCAAGTGGGGTATGACCAGAGCCGGACTGACTCAGTCCTATTTTATTATACTCTTCCAAGTTCTCTGCAATCTCATCTTTAGTAATGGACTCTAAAATCTTGCCAAAGTCTGGCTAACCTACAATTTCCTGTCTGCTGCCTCCCTCCCTTAAACAGCAGTGTTACATTAGTTATTTTCCAGTCCTCTGGGACTCTCCCTGCTCTGGTGATTCCTGAAAGATCGCCACCAATGCCTCCACAATTTCCTCAGCTCTTCTAGAACCCTGGGGTGTAGTCCGTCCGGTCCAGGTGATTTATCCGCCTTCAGCCCTTTCAGCTTCCCCAGAACCTTCTCCTTACTGATGGCCACTACACTCGCCTGTGCCCCCTGACTCTCCTGGAGCTCTGGCATCCCACTGGTGTCTTCCACTGTGAAGACTGGTGCAAAGTAACTATTTGGTTCTTCTGCCACCAGAGCCTCAGAAGTACTTCCCTGCACTTGTATTCTAGCCCTCTCAACACGAATGCTAACATTGCAATTTGCCTTCCTAACTGCCCACTGAACCTGCACATTAACCTTAAGAGAATCTTGAACAAAGAGTCCCAAGTCCCTTTGTGTTTCTGATTTCCTAAGCATTTCCCCATTTAGAAGATAGTCTGTGCTTCCATTCCTCCTTCCAAAGTGCACAACCTCACACTTTTCCATATTGTTTCATTGCCCACCCTCCTAACCTGTCCAAGTCCTTCTGCAGCCACCCTCCCACCCCCACTTCTTCGATACTACCTGTCCCTCAACATACCTTTGTATCATCTGCAAACTTAGCAACAGTGCCTTCAGTTCCTTTCTCCAAATCGCTAAAGTATATTGTCAAACGTTGTGGTCCCAGCACTGACCCCCGAGGTGCACCACTAGTCACTGGCTGCCGTTCTGTAAAAGACCCCTTTATCCCCACTCTCTGCCTTCTGCCAGTCAGCCAATCCTCTATCCATGCCAGGATCTTACCCTTAACACCAAGGGCACTGAACAGTCTCTTATGCAGCACCTTGTCAAAGGCCTTCTGGAAATCTAAATAAATCACAGGCTCTCCTTTGTCTAACTTCCTTGTTACCTCCTCAAAGAATGCTAACAGATTTGTCAGACATAACCTCCCCCTGACAAAGTCGTGCTGACTCAATCCTACTTAATCGTGCACTTACATCTTTAATAATGGACTCTAAAATCTTGCCAATGACCAAAGTCAGGCTAACCAGCCTATAATTTCCCGTCTACTGCTTCCTCCCTTCTTAAATAGCGGTGTTACATTCACTCAGTCCTCTGGGACTCTCCATGCCTCTGGTGATTCCTGGAAACTGCCTCCACAATTTCCTCAGCTATCTCTGGGGTGTAGTCCATCCGATCCAGGTGATTTATCCGCCTTCAGCCCTTTCAGCTTCCCCAGAACCTTCTCCTTACTGATGGCCACTACACTCACCTGTGCCCCCTGACTCTCCTGGAGCTCTGGCATCCCACTGGTGTCTTCCACTGTGAAGACTGGTGCAAAGTAACTATTCAGTTCCTCTGCCATTTCTTTGTTTCCTATAATTACTTCTCCAGACTCATTTTCCAGTGATCCAATAACTCCTTTTGCCTCTCTCTTACTTTTTATATACTCCCTCATGTACACTACTTCAGTGTATCCAAACAGGCGCTAGAGTGCGGCGGTTAGGGGATTTTCACAGTAACTCCATTGCAGTGTTAATGTAAGCCTACATGTGACACTAATAGAACATAGAACACTACAGCACAAACAGGCCCTTCGGCCCACAAGTTGCGCCGATCACATCCATACCTACCAAGCCATAGAACTATCTGTAACTTCCAATCCCATTAGATCCCAAATACTCATCCAGAATTCTTTTAAAAGACCCTAGCGAGTTCGCCTCTACCACCATCGACGGCAGCCGATTCCACTCACTCACCACCCTCTGAGTGAAAAACTTACCCGGGTGAGGCAGCTGGAACTGAGGCTGGAGGATATGTTTTTAGTTAGGGAAAATGAGGAAATAATGGATAAGGACAGTAACACTGAGCAGATACCAGGACCTAGGAGGAGAGATGGATGGGTTACAGTTAGGAAGAGCGAAAAGAAAAGGAGTCATAGCACTAGGACCGCCCCAGAGGAATTACCCTGGAATGTCCATTGTTTGCTGGAGCAAAATCTTAGAGAGCTAAGATTTTACCTGTTAAAAACCTGTTTAAAATAAGTTTAAAGCACTTTGTTCTTTGTAGAACTGTTTAAAGCATTTATTTATTGTATTTACTGCTTTAAGAATTCTGGGGGAGTGGTTAGCAGGCAGTTGTGGGCCATCAGCTTTAAATCAGCGCCAGGTTTAAAAGGAGGCCTGGTGTAGACAGCGGGCAGCGTCTGAGCGGGCAGTGGAGTGAGTGGGAAGCAGAGTGAGCTACTAGGGCTTAATATCAAAAAGGGCTGGAAGGAAAAAAGGCCAGGTGAGTTCGTTTGAAAAACAAAAAAATTTTTTCAAAACTACTACAGTAAATAATGGAGGGGCGTGTGATGTGTGGTTTCTGTATGATGTGGGAACTGGTGGACCCCAGGGTTCATCCCAGTGACCATGTCTGCAGTAAGTGCAGGTTGCTGGAGGAGCTCCAGCTCAAGGTGGATGAGCTGGCCTCTGAGCTACAGACACTGAGGCTCATCAGGGGGAGAGAGGGTGCCATTGTCAATGGGGTGCAAGTGACATCCACCCCCCCTAGACTGGCTAACTCTAAGGGTCAGGGACAAGAGGGGGCTGCTGGGAGGAGGAAGGGGGGTGAGGAGCAGAGGCCTCAGCCTCTTAATCTGCATAACAGGTTTGAGGTTCTTGCTTCCAGGCTGGACGAGAACAAGGCAGGTGAGGTTGGTGAGCAAACTGCACACGGTACAGTGATGCAGCAGGACATAGGCAAAGAGAAGGGGAAAAGGAACTTAGTAGTGATTGGGGATAGTGGGGTGAAGGGTATTGACACTGAGGATGTCCCAATAATAGAGGGAGTAGGGGGCGTGAGTATAGTTGGTGGCGTTGCGGCAAATAGGGTCCAGGTGAAGGCTGGGATGAAAGCACTTTATCTGAATGCACGAAGCATTCGGAATAAAGTGGATGAGCTGGTGGCGCAGATCGACACAAATGGATACGATCTGGTGGCCATTACAGAGACGTGGCTGCAGGGTGACAGGGACTGGGAACTGAATGTACAGGGCCATCAAGTGTTTAGGAAGGATAGACAGGAGGGAAAAGGGGGGGGCGTAGCTCTGCTGATTAAGGATAGCATCACGGTGGTAGCAAGGGATGATATTGGAGCCAAGGATCAGAGGGTGGAATCGTTGTGGGTGGAGATTAGGAACAGCAAAGGGAGGAAGACGCTGGTGGGTGTCGTCTATAGGCCCCCGAATAATGATCTGGAGATGGGGCGGGCTGTTAACACGCAAATAAGTGCGGCGTGCAGGAATGGGACGGCCGTAGTTATGGGGGATTTCAATCTGCATATTGATTGGTCGACCCATGTTGGACGTGGGGGGCTCGAGGAAGAGTTCTTGGAATGCTGCCGGGATAGTTTCCTCGAACAGTGTGTGTTGGAGCCGACGAGGGAGCGAGCTATCTTGGATCTGGTGCTATGTAATGAAGCGGGTAGAATTAGGGACCTTGTGGTGAAGGATCCTCTTGGGGAGAGTGATCATTGTATGGTGGAGTTTCTGGTGCAGATGGAGGAGGAGAAAGTGGGTTCCCGGACACGCGTCCTTTGTTTGAATAGAGGGGAATACGGTAGGATGAGAGAAGAATTGGCGAATGTGGACTGGGAAAGCGCATTGGAGGGAGGGTCTGTTGAGGAGCAGTGGAGGATCTTTAAGGAGATCTTTCTTGGTGCTCAACGGAAATTTATTCCGATGGTCAAAAAGGATAGTAGGAGGAGAGGTAATAAGCCGTGGATAACGAAGGAGGTGAAGGAAAGTGTTAAACTAAAAGCGGAGGAATTTAGAGTAGCTAAGAGTAGTGGGCGAGAAGAGGATTGGGAGAGGTTTAAATGTCAACAAAGATTGACAAAGAAGTTGATAAGGAAGGGTAGGAGAAACTATGAAGCTGGGCTAGCGCTTAATATAAAAAAGGATAGCAAGAGTTTTTATAAATATATAAAAAGGAAGAGGGTGGCTAGGGTGAATGTTGGTCCTTTAGAGGATGAGAAAGGGGACCTAGTGGTAGGGGATGGGGATATGGCTAAGGTATTGAATAACTTTTTTGTTTCTGTCTTCACGGAGGAGGACGTGAATAATTTGCCGGGTGTTAGCGATGGAAAGGTGGTAGGACTGGAGGGTCTTAATGACATTACTGTTACTAGAAAGGCGGTGCTCGACAGACTGGAGGGGCTGATTGTGGACAAGTCCCCAGGACCGGATGGAATGCACCCGAGGGTTCTGAAAGAAATGGCGGAGGTGATAGTGGATGCCTTGGTGGTTATTTTCCAAACGTCGCTGGATTCCGGGGAAGTGCCGGATGATTGGAAAACGGCTAATGTTACGCCGTTGTTTAAGAAGGGTGCCAGGCAAAAGGCGGGGAATTATAGGCCGGTTAGTTTAACGTCTGTGGTAGGTAAAATGTTAGAATCTGTCATTAAGGAGGAAATTGCGAGGCATCTTGAAGGGAATTGCTTGATAGAGCAGACGCAGCACGGTTTCATTAAAGGGAAGTCGTGTCTGACAAATTTACTGGACTTCTATGAGGATGTGTCTAGGGCGGTGGATAGAGGAGAGCCGGTGGATGTGGTCTTTCTTGATTTTCAGAAGGCGTTTGACAAAGTGCCTCACAAGAGGTTATTGCAGAAGGTCGAGGGACATGGAGTTGGGGGTAGGGTGTTAGCGTGGATAGAGGATTGGTTGTCAAATAGGAGGCAGAGAGTGGGGGTCAACGGGTGCTATTCGGATTGGCGGATGGTGACTAGTGGAGTGCCCCAGGGGTCGGTGCTGGGGCCTCAGCTTTTTACCATTTATATAGATGATCTGGAGGAGGGAACCGAGTGTAGAGTGTCGAAATTTGCTGATGACACCAAGATTGGGGGAACGGCAAATTGTGCGGAGGGTGTGGAGAGTCTGCAGAAGGATCTAGATAGGCTGGGTGAATGGGCCAGGAAATGGCAAATGGAATTTAATGTTGGCAAGTGCGAGGTGGTCCACTTTGGTAGGAAGAATGGTAGGAAGGACTATTACTTACGGGGCGAAAAACTGCAGCAGGCGACGGTGCAGAGGGACCTCGGGGTCCTTGTGCATGAGTCGCAAAAACCCAGCTTGCAGGTGCAGCAGGTGGTCAGGAAGGCGAATGGGATGCTGGCCTTCATAGCGAGGGGGATTGAATATAAAAGTAGGGAGGTCTTGCTGCAGCTGTATAGGGCATTGGTGAGGCCGCAACTGGAGTACTGTGTGCAGTTTTGGTCGCCGCACCTGCGCAAAGATATTTTGGCCTTGGAGGGAGTGCAGAGGAGGTCTACTAGGCTGATACCGGAGTTGAGGGGGTTGAGCTATGAGGAGAGGCTGAATAAACTGGGCTTGTACTCGTTAGAGTTTAGAAGAATGAGAGGAGATCTCATTGAGACGTATAAGATGATGAATGGGATGGATAGGATAGAGGTGGAGAGACTCTTCCCGCTCAAAAAAGACAATAGGACTAGGGGGCACAGCCTCAAGATAAAGGGGAGGCGGTTTAGAACGGAGTTGAGGAGGAACTTCTTCACTCAAAGGGTGGTGAATCTCTGGAATTCTCTGCCCGTTGAAGTGGTGGAGGCTGCCTCGCTAAATATTTTTAAGATGCAGGTTGATGGGTTTTTGATAAGAGAGGGGATTAAGGGTTATGGGGAGAGGGCGGGAAAGTGGAACTGAGCCACGACAGATCAGCCATGATCTTATTGAATGGCGGGGCAGGCTCGAAGGGCTAGACGGCCTACTCCTGCTCCTATTTCTTATGTTCTTATGTTCTTATATCAAGGGTGGGGTGACAGCTGGGGTAGAGAAGGCAAGGGAGGGAGATCAGAATACCTCGGAGGAAGGGAAGAGTGCAGGGTGTGAGATAGTGGTGGGGGATGGGAGAGTCAAAGGGATTGACAGGCGGTTCTGTGGGCAAAAGCGGGACTCCAGGATGGTAGTCTGCCTCCCTGGAGCAGGGGTACAGGATGTTTCAGAAAGGGTAGAGGGAATTTTGAAGGGTGGAGGGACTGAGTCTGATGTGATAGTGCACGTAGGAGAGAAGGATGTAGGAACAAAGTGCAGGGGGGACATACGTAGGCAGTTCAGGGAGTTGGGGGCTAGGCTGAAATGTAGGGCCTCCAGGGTGGCGTTCTCTGGGCTGCTGCCGGTGCCTGGGGCTAGCAGGGCTAGAAATAATGAGATACTCCAACTCAATGCATGGTTGAAGGATTGGTGTAGGGCAGAGGGTTTTAGATTCGTAGACCACTGGGAAGTCTTTATGAAAGAGGGGCAAATATACAAGAGGGATGGGGTACAGTTAACTGGGAAGGGTGTGCATATCTTAGCTGGAAGGTTAGCTGGAGTGTTTCGGCAGGGTTTAAACTAATATGGAAGGGGGGTGGGGAGGTGGACGGAACTGGGATTGGGGATAGGGTAAGCCCGGAGGGTAGGAAGAAGGATCGGATTGTTTCTGAGGGTCTTCGGTGCATGTGTTTCAATGCTAGGAGTGTGACTGGCAAAACAGATGAACTGAAGGCATTAATGTTCGAAAGGAAGTTGGAAGTGGTGGCGGTGACAGAGACTTGGTTAAAGGAAGGGCAGGACTGGCAGTTGAATGTTCCTGGGTATAAGTGTTTCAGGCGTGATAGGGGTGGGTCACTGAGAGGTGGGGGAGTGGCGTTGTTAGTTAAGGATTGCATCATAGCAGTGCAGAGGGAGGGAGGAATAGAGGATATAGGAATCGAGTCGCTATGGGTGGAGTTGAGGAATAGGAAGGGAGATGTTACTATGTTGGGTGTGTACTACAGACCGCCCAACAGCCCGAGGGCTGTGGAAGAAGGGATAAGCAGGGACATTCTAGATAAGTGCAGGAAGAATAGGGTGGTGGTAGTGGGAGATTTTAATCTCCCCGGGGTAGATTGGAAGGTGCCGAGGTCAGAGGGTGCTGACGGGGAGGAATTTGTACAGTGTGTAATGGAAGGATCCCTGGAGCAGTATGTGGATAGCCCGACCAGAGAGGGGGCTATACTGGACTTGGTTCTGGGGAATGAGCCTGGGCAGGTGGTTGACGTTGAAGTAGGAGATCATGTGGCTAACAGTGACCACAACTCTGTCTGGTTTAAGATATTAATGGATAAAGATGAAGCCTGTCCTAAGGGGAGGGTGTTAAACTGGGGGAGGGCTAGATACAACCAGATTAGGCAGGATCTTAAATATACGGACTGGGGTAAGCAGTTTGATGGCAGGTCGACGCTGGGTATGTGGGAGTCTCTCAAGGGAAAACTAAAATCTTTGCAGGAAAGACATGTGCCGGTCAAGAGGAAGGATGGGAAGGGTAGGATTAGAGAGCCGTGGGTAACTAGGGATATTGAGGACCTGGTCAGGAGGAAGAGGGAGGCGTACATTAGATCTAGGCATTTGAGGACAGAGATAGCGTTAGAAGAATACAGAGAATGTAGGAGAGAACTTAAAAGGGGCATCAGAAAGGCAAAAAGGGGCCACGAAATGGCTTTGGTGGGTAGGATTAAGGAAAATCCTAAGGCACTTTACTCCTATGTTAGAAACAAAAGGATGGTTAGAGGGAAGATTGGTCCTCTCAGGGACAGAGGAGGGGAACTATGCTTGGAGCCTGGGGGAATGGGGGAGATCTTGAATGAATACTTTGCGTCGGTATTCACGCAGGAGAGGGGCCTGATGTCTGGTGCTGTGCTTGAGGAGTTTGAGGATCCGTTGAGGGAAATAGTCATCACGAGGGAAGAGGTGTTGGGACTTTTAGACAGTATAAAGACGGATATATCTCCGGGGCCTGATGGCATCTATCCCAGGCTGCTAAGGGAGGTGAGGGATGAAATTGCTGGGCCTCTGACGCAAATCTTTGTCTCTTCTTTGGACACAGGTGAGGTCCCAGAGGATTGGCGGATTGCAAATGTAGTACCGTTGTTTAAAAAGGGTCAGAGGGATAACCCAAGGAATTATAGGCCGGTGAGCTTGACTTCAGTTATAGGCAAGCTAATGGAGAGGATCCTCAAGGATAGGATGTATGAACATCTGGAGCGCTGCAATCTGATCAGGGATACGCAGCATGGCTTCGTTACAGGGAGGTCGTGCCTTACGAATTTAGTGGAATTTTTTGAAGAGGTGACAAAAACGGTTGACGAAGGACAAGCCGTTGATGTCGTCTATATGGATTTCAGTAAGGCGTTTGACAAGGTCCCTCATGGTAGGCTGATAGAAAAGGTGAAGGCTCATGGGATACAAGGCCAGGTATGTAGATGGGTGGAGAACTGGCTTGGGAGGAGGAGACAGTGGGTAGTAGTGGAAGGCTCCTTTTCCAATTGGAGGTCTGTCACCAGTGGTGTGCCGCAGGGCTCGGTACTTGGACCTCTTCTATTTGTGGTATATATTAATGACTTGGAAGAGGGGGTAGGTGGTGTGATCAGCAAATTTGCTGATGACACTAAGATGGTTGGATTGGCGGGTACTGAGGAGCAGTGCCTGGCAATGCAACAGGACATAGACAGGCTGGTAGATTGGGCAGATAGATGGCAAATGGAATTTAATCCGGAGAAATGCGAGGTGATGCACTTTGGCTGGAATAATGTGGAGGGGAGTTATACGATAAAAGGTAGAACTATCCGGAGTATAGATACGCAGAGAGACCTGGGGGTGCAAGTGCACAAGTCCCTGAAGGTGTCGGTGCAGGTGCAGAATGTGATGAGGAAAGCGTATGGTATGTTAGCCTTCATAGGAAGGGGTATAGAATATAAGAGTAGGAGTCTGATGTTGCAGTTGTATAGAACGTTGGTTAGGCCTCACTTGGAGTACTGCGTCCAGTTCTGGTCGCCGTACTACCGGAAGGATGTAGAGATCCTGGAGAGAGTGCAGAGGAGATTTACCAGGATGCTGCCTGGTATGGAAGGGCTGTCTTACGAGGAAAGATTGAACGAACTTGGGCTGTTTTCCCTTGAGAGACGTCGGCTGAGGGGGGATCTAATAGAGGTTTATAAGATTATGAAGGGGATAGATAGAGTAAATGGTGGTAAGCTTTTTCCGCTATTAGAAATGGATAGAACGAGGGGTCACGCGCTTAGGGTGAGGGGGGCTAGGTATAAGACAAATATTAGAGGGCAGTTTTTCACGCAAAGGGTAGTGGGGGTGTGGAATGCACTGCCGAGTAAGGTGGTGGAAGCAGGCACGCTAGGGTTGTTTAAGAGTCACTTAGACAGCCACATGAGCGGTCTACATATAGGGGGATATAGTAGGCCTTACTAAACATTGTAGGCTTGGGATTACGTTTTTGCCTCAGGGATGTTACAGTCTTTGCCTGTTTAATAATGAAATTTTTTGTCTCCACAGGCATTTAAGTCCACCTTGTTGACCAGCAAGGGGCATGCATGCGGCAGGTTGTAGTGGGCTGCTCTTGGACATTGCTTCGGGAGTTGCCTATTGCTTCATGTCGTTAGTGTGCTTAAACTGGACCATCTCGAGGGCAACATGACAGCTCAGAGACTATCTCTGTTGCTGTGCGGACACATGGATTTGGGCCTGTGTCTGTGGGAGTTTGCACGTTCTCCCCGTGGTTGCGTGGGTTTCCTCCGGGTGCTCCGGTTTCCTCCCACATTCCAAAGATGTGCTTTTAGGCTGATTGATTGGGTAACAAATTGTCCCTATATTGGACCTCCCTGATCCTCGCACATTAGGCGTAGACTAAAATCATGAATAGGTCACTGAGACAATGGGACGGCGGCGCGGGCTCGTTGGGCCGAAGGGCCTGTTTCCCGTGCTGTGTTGTTCTTTGTTCTTTGTTTACCCCTAACATCTCCTTTGTACTTGCTTCCCAGCACTTTAAACCTGTGTCCTCTCGTAGCGACCATTTCAGCCCTGGGAAATAGCCTCCGAGAATCCACCCTATCTATCCCTCTCAACATTTTATAAACCTCTATCAGGTCATCTCTCAACTTTCGTCTCTCCAGGGAGAAGAGTCCCAGCTCCCTCAACCTATCCTCATAAGGCATGCCTCCCAATCCAGGCAACATCCTTGTAAATCTCCTCTGCACCCTCTCAATAGCTTCCACATCCTTCCTGTAGTGAGGCGACCAGAACTGCGCACAGTACTCCAAATGGGGTCTGACAAGGGTCCTATAGAGTTGCAATAAATAATAAATAAATAACTTGGCAGATTCCTCTCATTAATCAGGTTGGATGGTCATCGTGGGCTGTCATTGAGCACAGAGTATTTTAAATTTTGGGTAATGAAATGAAATTGACAATATCAAACGGCTGCCCATTCTTCATTCATATCACTGAAAAGGAAAACCAGAAAACTGGTTTTGAAGCATGGATAATTCACTATTACCTATTGTTACAATTACCCCCAGTGAGACCAACTCACAGATCTCAGCAGTTATTGGCAGATTTGCCTTTAGCTGTTGATATCCAAACTCCAGAATCCCCCTCACTCCTCTGCCCTCCTTCAAGACTTTCTTTAACACCTACCCCTCGAGGGGCAGTGAAAGGTACAACGCCTCATTGTTACTCTCGACCAACCATGAGGGAGAAGGCAGGAAAACCAGCCAGGGTGAGGGAGGCTCGTTTTGATTCTGCTTCCACAGTTTGCCATGAGAATAAAAATCAAAGTACTCCCACCAAGCAAACACCCCCACCCGGCTGCCCCGTCCAGCCTCGTGCATGAGAAACAGGCCCTTGGGCATGATGCCCGAGGGCCCTGATATCTTGGGAAAGCTAAGCCAACAGGATTCACCACTGCTGAGTTGGCACAGCGGTTAGCGCTGCTGCCTCACAGTGCCAGGGACCAGGGTTCAACTCCTGCCTCCAGTCAGTCTGTACAGAGTCTGCATGTTCTCCCCATGTATGCATGTTTCCTCCGGATGCTCCAGTTTCCTCCCACAGTCCCAAAGATGTGCAGGTTAGGTTGATTGGCTATGCTAAATTGACCCTGGTGTTAAAGGGATTGCCAACCATTATTCTGTAGATTGAGTTTGTGCCTTTATATGCCCTGTTTGTGAACAGAACTCCCACTTACCTGACGAAGGAGCAGCGCTCCGAAAGCTAGTGGATTTTGCTACCAAATAAACCTGTTGGACTTTAACCTGGTGTTGTGAGACTTCTTACTGTGTTAGAGGGATTAACAGGGTAGATGTGTTGGCTATGGGAATAGGGCCTGGGTGGGATGCAGTTGGTACAGACTTTGTGGGCCAAATGGCCTTCTTCTGTACTGTTAGGATTCTGTGATCACTGTCAGCAGGGGAGGAAAAAGAGGCTTCACAAATCCAAATCTCCCACTGCCATCTGTGCCAAATAAGTACGCCCCGATTTAACCCCTAAGGCACCGAGGTCATGTCATGTGAGAGTGAACTGTAGGATGGTACAGTTGAGGAGGGCAGCTGTAGTTCAGCTCAAAGAAACATGAAGCAAAACGAGCAGGGGTGCAAATGTGTGTGTAAATTAAACAGGTCATTAAAGCTGACAGTGCAAGGGAGTAAGGCCATTTTACTAAGGGCAAACAAAATCCTTAACTTTGTATTTGGGGCACACAAAAGGTAGCAATGTTGATAGTTTTACCAAACCTCAAATAAGCCTTCATTGATGTACCTTATAGAATCTGTAGTGCAAGAGGAGGCCATTCAACCCATCAAGTCTGCACTGACTCTCCAACAGAACTTTTTGCCGATGCTCTGTCCCTGTAACCCCACATATTTACCTCACTAATTCAGCCTAAGGGGAAATTTTAGCTTGGGAAATCAACCGAATCCACACATCTTCGTCTTGTGTCCAACAAGGGGCATACACGCAATGGGTCATACTTGGTCTGCTCTTGGTTGTTCGAGATTGGCCTAGTGCTTCATGTCATTAGTGTGTGCCTAAACTGGACCAGATACTGGGCAAGACGACAGCTCAGTGACTATCGCTGATCGCTGTGCAGACACATGGATTTGGGCCAGTGTCTGTGGCAGTTTGCGCATTCTCCCCGTGCTTGCGTGGGTTTTCTCCAGGTGCTCCGGTTTCCTCCCACACCCCAAAGATGTGCTGTTAGGCTGATTGGCAGTAATAAATTGTCCCTAAATTAGTTTCCCTCAATGTGGATGGCCATAAAACATTAGACAAGGGTCGTGTGTGGAGAGGGGTACTGGTGGTGTTAAGATGGCGGCGCAGGCTCGTTGGGCCGAAGGGCCTGTTTCCCGGGCTGTTTTTGTTCTTTGAAACCGGAGCACCCGGAGGAAACACACAAACACAAAGAGAATGTGCAAGCTCCACACAGACAGTGACCCAAGCGGGAATCGAACCCAGGTCTCTGGAGCTGTGAGGCAACAGTGCTAACCAGAGTGGCACCGTGCTGCCCGCTATTATAGGAAGGCTGTAAAAGCAAAGGGAGACTGTAGATTCACTGGGGTAAGAGGTCAGTTATGAAGGAAGGCTCTCATTTCATTGCAGTTGGAGTTGAGCAAGTTTAAGGCGGGGAACCAGTCAGTGTCCCAGATTCAGAATGGATAAGATTGCATTAATGGATTGGTGAGGGGGTAAGAAGGAAGTACAACATTTAAAATCAATCAGCTCCACAAAATTAATGCAGACATCAGGAATTTAACAAAACCTTTTTACACAGAAAGTAAATAAAATGATTTTTTTTCCACCAGTCATTGTTCACCAGAATTTCTTTTTATTTGTTTACAGGATGTGGGTGTTGTTGACTGGTCTGCATTTATTGCCCATCCCTAGTTGCCCTCGGAGGGCATTTGAGTGTCAACTACACTGCTGTGGTTCTGGAGTCACATGTAGGCCAGACCAGGTAAGGACGGCAGATTTCCTTCCCCGAAGGACATTAGCGGACCAGATGGGTTTTTGCAACAATTGACAATGAATTCAGACTTTTAATTCCATATTTTTATTGAATTCAAGTATCATCTGCCAAAGCCAGATTCGAACTCGTGTCCCCAGAGCATTACTCTGGCTGTCTGGATTACTAGTTCAGTGACAATACCACTACGTCACCACCTTGGAGTTACAGTCATGCAGCAATACAGCATAGAAACAGGCCCTTCAGCCCAGCAGGTCCACGCTGACTATGGTGCCCTTCCATGTGGTCCCAATTGCCTGTTTGACACATATCCCGCTAATCCTTCCCCACCCACGTGCTTATCCGAACGTTTTTTAAATTTTGCTATTGAACCTGCCTCCAGCACTTTCTCGGGCAGCTCGTTCCATACCTGCACCACCTTCTGTGTGAAGTTACCCCTCAGGTCCCTTTTCATTCTTTCCCCTCTCACCTTAAACCTATGCCCTCCAGTTTTCAATTCCCCTTCCCTGGGGGGAAAAAAGACTATGTGTCTTCATCCTATCTACACAACCTCATAAAAAAAAGTTCATTTATTTGTTACAAGTAAGGCTTACATCAACACTGCAGTGAAGTTACTATGAACTTCCCCTAGCCACCACAGTCCAGGTCAATGCACCCTAACCAGCACGTCTTTCAGATTGTGGGAGGAATCCAGAGTACTCGGAGGAAACCCAAGAAACCCAAACAGACATGGGGAGAACATGCAGACTCCATACAGACAGTGACCCAAGCTGGGAATCAAACCCGGATCCCTGGTGCTGTGAGGCAGTAGTGCTAACCACTGTGTATGGTATTATACACCTTAATAAGGTCATCCCTCATTCTCCCTATTTGGACAAGAAACAATATTTTTCATTGTAAACTAATACATGTGACAATAATAAATTAAATCCCATTAAAAGGATTAAATTTCAAAAGAGACAACACAAATCAAGGGTGGATTTCTTGGAATTTAAAAGCTTAAAAAAGGGATGTGATTGTTTTCAAAGTAGGACAGATAGAAACTATTTCTGTTGCTTGGGGAACACCTGGACCAGGGGGATGAGTGTAAAATTATAACCAGACCTTTCAGAAATGAAATTAAAAAACTCTGCAACACCGAAATAGTGGGAGAAACTTGGAACTGTCTTCCACAAATGACAACTGATGATGGGTCAGTTGGGAGATTGATAGCTTATTGTTCAAAGTATTAGAGAGATATTGGGCAAAAAAGACAGTATCTGGAGGTAGGCCACAAATCAGCAACCATTTCCTTCAATAACAGAACAGGTTGGAGGGCTATTCAGCTGAAGTAGAGAGCACAGGACTTGCAGCAAGGGAGTTAGATAGTTACATGAAAATGTAAAATATTCAATAGTAAACATTCTGGAAATGAGCAGAAAATGGGTGAGGAGTCCAAAAATGTGCAAGATAGGTAGATTGACTATGCTAAATTGCCCCTTACTATCAGGGGGACTAGCTAGAGTAAGGATGGCACAGTTGTTGGCACTGCTGCCTGACATCACCAGGGATTCACGTTTGATTCCACCTTGGGTCACTACCTGTGTCTGTGTGGGTTTCCTCAGGGTGCTCCAGTTTCTTCCCACAGTCCAAAAGATGGGCTGGTTAGGTGCATTGGCCATGTTAAATTCTCCCTCATTGCATCCAGATGCCAGAGTGTGGCAATGAGGGGATTTTCACAGTAACTTCATTGCAGTGTTAATGTAAGTCTACTTGTGACACTAATAAATAAACTTGAAACGCATAAAGATAGGGCTTGGGTGGGATTGTGGTCCGTGGGCTGAATAGCCTCCTTCTGTACTGTAGGATTGTATTATTCTATGTCAAAAATTAAATCCTTGCGTGAAATAAGAGTGTTAAACCTGGTAAGTATCAATCAGCCTGCTGGGAAAGGTGTAGACAACGCAAAACAATAATTTGGGAGAAAATTATTTAGCACTGGAGGAAAATATGGCTTCATAAAATGCAAACCAGAACGTTTTGACCAACTCAAGAGAGATCCTGAAAGGTTCACTGATGAGGGGTTGATGTGTTTAGAATTTCAAAGCTTGTTTGAGAGAGAACCACAATGTCCTTTACAGAACTGAAGCTCATGTCACTCTCTCTTAGACACAAACAGGTAGTCCCAGGGATTGATATTGGAGCACTGCTCCTTTCGTTGAATATGAATTCACAAATGTATATTATAAATCACACTAAATTTTTTAAAGTAGTAAACATTCAGGACAGGTGGCAGGGGAATGGAAAGGGACACAACTGACCTCAGGGATGGAGGGCGCAGAGCAGTGGGGAGGGGGTGCGTATGTGTATGTGTGCGTGTGTGAGAGTGAGATCAATGCTTGAAGTGCTGGTAGCAAACCTTCATGAACCATATAAACACAGTGGCTACCACAGCAGGTCAGAGGCTGGGAATCCTGCCGTGAGTAACTCACCGCCAGACTCCCCAAACCTTGTCCACCATCAATAAGGTGCAAGTCAGGAGTGTGACAGAATACTCCCCACTTGCCTGGATGGGTGCAGCTCCAACAACACAAGAAGCTCGGCACCATCGAGGACAAAGCAGCCCGCTTGATTGGCACCACATCCACATTCATTCCCCTGTCATCAACACAGTGACAGCCATGTACATCTACAAGATGCACTGCAGGAAGTCACCAATGCTCCCTGGACAGCAACTTCCAAACCCACAATCACGATCATCTAGAAGTACAAGGGCAACAGACATACACAAACACCACAGCCTTTAGGTTCCCCTCCAAGCCACTCACCATCCTGACTTGGAAATACATTGCTGTTCCTTTACTGTCGCTGGGTCAAAATCCTGGAATTCCCTCCCCATCAGCACAGTGGGTGTACCGACACCACATAGACAGCAGTGATTCAAGGAGGCAGCTCACCACCTTCTCAAGGTCAATAGAGATGGGCAATAAATTCTGACCAATGACACCCACATCCCTTGAATGAATTGAAAAAGTCTCTTACTAAACCACGTCAGAGGCAGTTTAGCATCAACCCCATAGTTGTAGGCCAGACTGGGTAAGGATGGCAGGTTTCCTTCCCTAAAGGACATTAGTGAACCAGATGGGTTTTTACAATAATCGTGTAGTTTGATGATCACCAATTCTAAGACTTGCTCGAAGTGATATATTCTGGGAAGGAAAGGCACAATAGAAACAATTTTTGCAATATGCAGGATTAGACCTGTTAGTTTACGTGACATGGTGAGTTGAGAAAGTAATGGCAAAAACATACAGGATTTTTGGGTTTCTAAATAAAAGTGCTAAATCTTAAAAAAAAACACTGGTCAGGCCGTGAGAGAGCACAGTATTCAATTCTTGGCATCACAAGGAAGGATATTAAGAACTTGGAGATGAAGTTAGGGAAGTTTACAGGAATGGTACCAGAGCAAGGCCACAGATGCTCCACCACCCCCTACAGTGATGTTCGTGGCACCCTACACCACATCCAGAGGTGAGTTAGCACAAGGTACCAGCTGGGGACAATTGGTCATTGGAGGCCACTTCAAAAATGTTAATCTTCAGAGTTTTAAAAAGGTTTTGTTTGCCATTTAATGTTGGATGAAAATGAGAAACAATTCACACAGAGATTGAGCTGATTGTGAGTGAAGGTTACTGTACAGGGTGGGCATTTACAATATTTGAATTATTCCTGTTTGGCTGCACCCTTCAGCGCTTTAGAAGTGGTATAAAATCATAATATGCAAACATACATACAAACAAACAATATCTTGGTCAAACTACATTCCCCATTGATACTTTATAAGTCCCATGACACAGTATAGCAGCTCCAAGACACCATGACGGCTTGCTGGTCTGATGAAGACCCAGGAATCGGTCTCCATGGTGTCCTCCAGGCCAAGGATTGGCAGGAATAAGAAAATTATTCCAGTTGAACTGTTCCTCCTGCTGCCTCGAGGGCAGCCTTCAGCTTTTCTGCCTCTTCCTTTGAAACGTTGGCTTTCACCTCTTGAGGAAGGGATTCTACCAGCTTCTTCGCCTATGGAACAGGCAGACACAACATTAACCGCAAAAAGACACGCCCAGCAGGAATTCTCCAAACCCGGCGATGGACGTAGCACTACAGTCCATCACGCCCCCGGCTACAATCTGCCCACCTCGCCGTCCTTGGCTACAGCCCACCTGCCACCGCAGCCCCAGCTACAGCCCACCACATCCCCCCTCACCCCCAACCCTGGCCACAGCCCACCACATCCCCCTCACCCCACCATGCACTCCCCCCACCTCCCTTCGCCAGCAGCTCCCAAGAGGAACTGGCAGTAAAAGGAGTGAGAAGTTGGGGTAATTGATGTAATAGGCCTTGTCTGCAGAGATTGGGGTGGGAAAAGGCCTCACCACCACATTTTCATTCCTAATCTATTCATCTGTTCATGGGACATGGGCGTTGTTGGGTAGCCAGCATTTATTGCCCACCCCTTGATACCCAAGGGCAGTTGAGAGTCAACCACATCTACTGCGGCTCTGAAATCACGTGTAGGCCAGACTGGGCAAGGATGGCAGATTTCCTTCCCTAAAGGACATTAGTGAACCAGATGGGTTTTTCCAACAATCAACAGTGGGTTCATGTTCATCAGCAGATTCTTAATTCCAGATGTGTTTTATTGAATTCAAATTTCACCATCTGCCTTGGTGGGATTTGAACCCGTGTACCGAGAGCATTAGCCTGGGCCTCTGGATTACTAGCCCAGTGACAATACCACTGGAACCTGGTGGTTGACCAGCAGAAGCAAAATGTTATTACAAACAGGAGCAGGAACTGGCCATACGGCCCAATGTGGCTCCGTCTGCTCAATAACGTCATAGTTGATCCATCTCCCGAAATCCACTTTCTCACCCGATCCCCTTATTCCTCAATTCTACATTTTATTAGGACAGTGGGATTAACCCCAGTCACCCACTCTGCAACAATCAGCACAACAACATCACTCACAGAAGCTAAACTCAGCCCATCTACACTCCCAAATGGAGAAACTATCAAGAAGACAGTCATACAGGTTTACAGCACGGTAACAGGCCCTTCGGCCCAATTTGTCCATGCTGCCCAGTTTTTACCACTAAGCTGGTCCCAATTGCCCGCATTTGGCTCATATCCCTCCATTTTACCAATGGAACTGTCTAAATGCTTTTTAAGACAAAATTATACCTGCCTCTACTATTGCCTCTGGCAGCTCATTCCAGACACTCACCACCCTGTGTGTGAAAAAATTGCCCCTCTCGACACTTTTGTATCTCTCCCCCCTCACCTTAACCCTACGCCCTCTAGTTTTTGACTCCCCTATCTTTTCCCAAAGATATTGACAATCTACTTGATCTGTGCCCCTCATTATTTTGTAGAGCTCTTTTAGATCAACCCCACAGCCTCCTACACTCCAGAGAAAAAAGTTCCAGTCTATCCAGTCACTCCTTATAACTCAAATCCATCAAGTCCCGGTAGCATCCTAGTAAATCTTTTCTGCACTCTTTATAATTTAATAATATCCTTTCTATAATAGGGTGACCAGAACTGTGCACAGTACTCCAAGTGTGGCCTTACCAATATCTTGTACAACTTCAACAAGATGTCCCAACTCCTATATTCAATGTTTGGACCAATGAAATTAAGCATGCCGAATGATTGAAACCAGACTGAAAACGTAAACTGTAAATTCAGTGATAAAAATCAGAAAGATGACGGTAACCTGTCTCCAAACAGGAGCCTTCACTCTAGTGAGTGTTAATCTGGATACCCTGCCCCAGGGGGTCTTGAACCCACAGCTTTCAGATTCAGAGCCGAGACCCTGAGAGCCACAGCTATTTACAACAGCCCTGAGCACTGGACTGCTGGAGAGGGGGGGATTGCCTTTCCTTCCACAAGGTCACCTCACCTGCACGAGATTGAGGCCAGAAATACAGTTCTTCACTTCCTTAATGAGTTTCACTTTCTCTGCTGCCTTGAATTCTGTCAGTTTGACTGTGAAATGTGTTTTCTCCTTCTTTATGGGAGCCGCCTCATCTTCTGCCTGCTCGGGAAACAAGAGCAAAGAAAATAAACATGGACATCAGACAGAGCAAGGGAGCAGAACAGGTAACAATCCTCCAACAAAAGCACAATACTGAGGGAGTAAAATCAGAGAATGCAGGATAAACTCAGCGGGGTCTGGCAGCACCTGTGGAGGAGGAAACAGAGTTAATGTTTATTTTTCTTTATTCATTCACGGGGTATGGACATCGTTGGCTGGGCCAGCATTTAACACCCATCCCTAGTTGTCCTTGAACTGAGTGGCTTGCTAGGCCTTTTCAGAGAGAAGCTGAGAGTCAACCACATTTCTGTGGACCTGGCGTCACATGTAGGCCAGACTGGGTAAGAATTTCCCTCCCTAAAAGACATTAGAGAACCAAATGGGTTTTTCCCACAATGGTTTCATGGTTATCAGATATTGAATTCAAATTCTACCATCTGCCGTGGCAGGACTTGGACCTGGGTCCCCAGAACATTAGCTAAGGTTCTGGATTAAGCAGTGTAGCGATAATACCACTAGGCCATTGCCTCCCCAATATGACACTTCATCAGAGCTTCAAATATTGTATTGAGGATTGCCTCGCTTGTCCTGCGCTCAGCATTATACAATGAGTGTACTGCCCACACCAGCTTTAAGCTCAGAGTTTCATATCAACTAGATATTGGGGGAAAAAGCCACCTCAAAAAAAACAACTGCCTAATTCCCAAACGATATATACTGTTTGACTATCACAAGGTAAACTTGCTGGACAGCTGTTAAATGCAACATTAGCTGAATCGAGAACATAAATGGGGAGGCAGTGACGTAGTGGTATTGTCACTGGACTCGTAATCCAGGGTAAGCTCTGGGGACCTGGGCTCGATTCCCACCCAGCATTTGGTGGGATTTGAATTCAATTAATAGTCTAATGATGACCACGAAGCCATCTGGTTCACTAGTGTCCTTTAGGGAAGGAAATCTGCCATCCTTACCCGATCTGACCTACATTTGACTCTAGACACAAAGTAATGGGTTGACATTTAAATGCCCCCTGAAATGGCTGAGCGAGACACCAAGATCAAGGACAATTAGGGGAGAGCAGGAAATGCTCCCTCATCCCAGTAACCAGATGCATTGAGCTCTAACCCCAGTAACAGAACAGCCGGTTCCTTTGGGAGATTTGAAGCTTGTGAGAGACCAGACAGCTCATTAACCGCAATAACTCACATTTATATAGTGCCTATAAAACTAGCTCCTCTTTCAGGTACCAGGCCCTGAGAGAGCATTTGTGACCAGGGATCTCTGTTGAATTGGCCCATGACTAAGCAGAGTACTGCAGGGGTTTGCCTTCTGCAGTCTGACTGGCCTGAAAACCTCCCGCTCTCACCAGCTGACATCAGATGCATTGGATGGATTTACAGACTGAAAAAGAAATCGGCTTGGCCAGGCTCCGTGGCCAGCAAATCCTGAAGTGGGACTTTGACCCAGAAGTAGAGGGACACTACCCACTGGAGGGCACAAGAGCACCCCCCCAATTAAGGCATTGGCAGCTGAAAGCTTTTCCGCTAATGGTGGAGTGATTAAAATTAGCAATGCACAAGAGCCCAGAATTACAGGAGACCAGGGAACTTTGGCATGTCTTCTATGACTCTCACCAACTTTGACAGGTGCACCATAGAAAGTATTCTTTCCAGTTGTATGGCTCCTGCTCTACCCAAGAGAGCAAGAAATTACAAAAGGTTGTGAATGAAGCCCAGTCCGTCATGCGAACCAGTCTCTCATCCATTGACACTGTCTACACTTCCCGCTGCCTTGGCAAAGCAACCAGAATAATTAAGGACATTCTCTCTTCCACCAGGAAAGATACAATGTCTGAGCTTACATACCAACCAACTCAAGAACTGCTTCTTCCCCGCTGCTGCCAGACTTCTAAATGAACCTACCTCGTATTAAGCTGATCTTTCTCTACGCCCTGGCTACAACTGTAACACTACATTCTGCATCCCCTGCTTTCTTTCTCTATGAACGGTATGCTTTGTCTGTATAGTGTGCAAGAAACAATACTTTTCACTGAATATTAATACGTAACAATAATCAAAGGAGAAAGATATCACAGAGTTGCAGGGCAGGAGGAGATGAGAGAAAGGAGGGATAGAGGGATGGGAGGGATGTGAATTGATGGACTGAGAAGCGCTATAGATTGACAAGCACAGGGGGTAATAGGTGAACAAGAATTTTGTGCAGGTTTTGGATGACTTTGAGTTTATGGAGGGCAGAAGCTGGGAGGCTGACTACTGGTCAGGACAGCACAGAGGGTTTACCACTGATGGTAGTTACCTGGGAAATGGGCTGCGCAGCTGCTACTGCTCCTGCCGTCGGCATCATTCCAATATCCTGAATTTTCAGTGTTTTCTGTGAAGACAAACAAGAGCATTAACCGGTATCAATAAACGCCACACAAACAGTTCAATATTCCGGTCACCTGCCATTCCAAATCGCCCACTTGCTCTCAGGTTCACATTGCTGTCCTTGGCCTGTGGCAATGTTTCCAATGAAGCAAACTGGAGGAATTAGACACTATACAACTTCTGGTCTCAACACTGAGTACAACAACTTTCGAACATCAGCTCTGTCCTCCATTTTTAATTTCCCCCCTCACTCCAAGCGCCAGTCAGTATCTTCTCATGTCTTTTGCTTTCATTGAAAGTTCATTGAAACTTTCATTTATTCTGCTAGTAACACAATTATGTTATTTTGCTTTCAGACAGCACTAACTTTTATCCTGCTATTTTGCCTTCAAACAGTTCTGACCTTTATTCTGCTGTTAACACATTCTGCTACTTTGTTTTCAGACAGTACTGACCTTTATTCTGCTGTTAACACATTCTGCTACTTTGTTTTCAGACAGTACTGACCTTTATTCTGCCATATAACACATTCTGCTATTTTGCTTTCAGAGAGTTCTGATCTTTATTCTGCTGTTAAAACAATGACCCAAAAAAAGGTGTTATGTCTTTAATAATATCAGTATGACACCATCTGCTTCGTGTTGTCACACAGACGAAAAGAATCCTACAGTGCAGGAGGAGGCCATTCGGCCCATCGCGTCTGCACCAACCACAATCCCACCCAGGCCCTATTCCCATAACCCCGTGCATTTATCCTAGCTAGCCCCCCTCACACTAACAGGCAATTTAGCCTGGCTGATTCACCTAACCTGCACATCTTTGGACTGTGGGAGGAAACCCACACAGACACGGGGAGAACATGCGGACTCCGCACAGACAGTGACCCAAGCCGGAAATCGAACCCAGGTCCTTGGCGCTGTGAGGCAGCAGTGCCAACTGCTCAGCCACTCCATCTTTATCATTTAATCTCTCCTGCCCTTTGACTTTCTCTTTTGCTTCAATGCCCCTCCCCCTTTTCCACAAACACATTCCTAACACACTTCAATTACAAAGTCACACTGGATGTGAAATATTGACTCTTCTTCTCTCTCCGCAGATGCTGTCAGACCTGCTGTTTTCCTCGCAATATTTTTATTTCAGAACTCCAGAATACAAAGTATTTTGCCTTTATTGAATTCAACATTTCCACAGGAGCTACTCACCACACTATTCGAGAAATATGCATTCATACATATTTCGTCGCAGGAAATATTGATTTAAGCTGTAAGCTCCAAATAATAGGCACCAGCCACAGCATGGATATAATGCAGCTATTGAAACCAAGCTGGGAGGAAGCACTTCTGTACTTGTTCAATCCACAGAGCTTCCCCTTGTGGGATATTCTAGGACGAAAGGTCACAGTCTTAGGATAAGGGGTAGCAAATTTAAAACAGAGTTGAGAAGAAATTACTTCCCCCAAAAGGTAATGAATCTGTGGAATTTACTACCCCAAAATGCGATGGACGTCGGCACAGTGAGTAAATTTAAGGAGTAGTTAGACAGATTTTATCTGGTAATGGGTTGAAGAGTTATGGGGAGAAGGCAGGAAAATGGGGACGAGGAGCATGTCAGCCATGATCAAATGGCGGAGCGGACTCGATGGACCGAATTCTGTTCCTATAGCTAATGAACAAACAGGGATCTTCCCCTGTCTGCTTTCTGTGAAAGATCTTCAGAGACTCAGTTATGTTCAAATTTGCTCATATGGTTGCCATCCAGGCACTTCAAGTCCAAAGATGTGCGGGTTAGGTTGACTGGCCATACTAAATTGACCCTAGTGTCAGGAGATTAGGAGGGTAAATATATGGAGTAATGGGGATAGGTAGGACCTGGGTGAGATTGTGGTCGGTGCAGGCTCAATGGGCTGAATGGCCTTGCTCTGCACTGTAGGATTCTATGATTCATTGTCACTGGTTCTGCATCAAGTTTCCAACAGAGCCTCAGCACTTTCAGATTCTATAACAAACAGATCTGTGGGACACGCTGATGGTGTTGGTGAGTTATCGCTCAGAACCTGGAACTTATACAGTCTCCATAGGAACCAGAAGAGTAAAAAGTAAAGTTTATTTATTGGTCACAAATAAGGCCTACATTAACACTGCAATGAAGTTATTGTGAAATTCCCCTAGCTGCCACACTCCAGGGCCTGTTCGGGTCAATGCACCCTAACCAGCACGTCTTTCAGACTGTGGGAGGAAACCCACCCAGACACGGGGAGAACGTGCAAACTCCGCACAGACAGTGACCCAAGCCAGGAATCGAACCCAGGTCCCTAGCGCTGTGAGGCAGCAGTGCTAACCAGCGTGCCATAACCCCGGAATGAACCTCAAGCTCCACAAGTACATAATCAGAAACCTCTCTCTCTCTCAGCCTCAGGATCAAGAACGATAGGACCTATTGCAGTGCAGTGGAAGCCAAAGACTGCTGAACCATCCAAACTCTTATCTGCAGATAAAGATAAAATACTGAAAGTGCTGAATCTGAAACAGAAAATGCCGGAAAGTCTCAGCAGGTTGACAGCGTCAGAGCAGGGTCATCCTGACTCGAAAGGTCGGCTCTATTCTTGCTCCAGACATTGTCAGACCTGCGGAGTTTCTCCAGCATTCTGTCTCTATCTGCAGACTCTGCCACAAGCACATGTGGTGCCCGAAGATAACCATCCATTTGGATCTCACTGTTTTCCCCCAAATTTAATGTCAGATTTCCAGCTAAGCTTTCTGGGAAGAAAGCAGCACAAGATAAGTTTGCAGATGGCGCAATGAGAGAGGCGGAGGGCGAGAAGCTGATTTTGGACAACCTGAGAGTACTCAGTGAGCTTGCAGGACATCCCCATGTGCTGAACTGCCCCAAAATACCCAGGATGACAACGATAGCTTGCAAGTGCTAAAGGTAAGTATTAAACTGCCTGCCTTTAGCACTCGCACTCAATGAGCAACATCCTGAGTATTTCAGTAGACCTGCAGCATTCAGAGGTAGTGCCTTAGAAGTTCAAAGATGTTCGGGTTAGATGGATTGGCCATGCTAAATTGCCCCTTAGTGTGAGGGGGACTAGCAGGTTAAATGCATGGGGTTATGGGGATAGGGTCTGGGTGGGATTGTGGTCAGTGCAGACCCAATGGCCTCCTTCTGCACTGTAGGATTCTATAATTCTATGAAATCGCACAGCTCTCTCACCACCCTCCCATGCTGTCATCCTGTCAATGCCCCTTGCTAAATTCCTAAATCAACATTGTACCATAAATACTCGCATTCACTGTTAGACACAGCTCAATGCTTTCGTTGTAGGCCAGAAATTGTGACCCAAATGAAGTCCGACCCACCAACTGGTATGGAGCACCACAAACTAGCAGGATAAATGGAATGCTAGCCTGCAAGCACCAGGAAATGGGACAGAATTCCCACATCACTGGAACATTAAGCAACGTTTATGGCCCACTGCTACCAATTGTACCAGAGCAAAGGAACGAGATAGAGAATCTGGTAAACTGGTGCAGCAACAATAATCTCTCCCTCAATGTCAACAAAGTGAAGGAGACAGTCATCGATTTCAGGAAGTGTAAAGGAGAACATACCCCTGTCTACATCAACAGGGACGAAGCAGAAAGGGTCGAGAGCTTCAGGTTTTTAGGTGTCCAGATCACCAACAACCTGTCCTGGTCCCACCATGTCAACACTACAGTTAAGAAAGCCCACCAACGCTTCTACTTTCTCAGAAGACTAAGGAAATTTGGCATGACAGCTACGACTCTCACCAACTTTTTCAGACACACCATAGAAAGCATTCTTTCTGGTTGTATCACAGCTTGGTATGGCTCCTGCTCTGCCCAAGACCGCAAGGAACAACAAAAGGTTGAGAATGTAACCCAATCCATCACACAAGCCAGCCTCCCATCCATTCACTCTGTCTACATTTCCTTGGCAAAGCTGCCAGCATAATTAATGATCTCACGCACACTGGACATTCTCTCTTTCACCTTCTTCCGTCGGGAAAAAGATACAAAAGTTTGAGGTCACGTACCAACTGACTCAAGAACAGCTTCTTCCCTGCTGCTGTCAGACTTTTGAAATGGACCTACCTCACATTAAGTTGATCTTTCTCTACACTCTAGCTATGACTGATAGACACAGCTCAATGCTTTCGTTGGAGCATGTAAAACTACATTCTCCAATCTCTCCTTTCCTTCTCCATGAACAGTATGCTCTATCTGTATAGTGCATAAGAAACATTACTTTTCACTGTATACTAATACACGTGACAATAATAAATCAAATCAAAGTCATTCTCCGCAGAGCCTCAGCCAAGACTGCTCAAAGCCTGGTCCATTTTAAACCTTAAAAAACAAACCTGCATTCATATAGCACCTTCCTCAACGTCAGGGTGTTCCAAAGCGCTTTGCAGCCAATGAAATAGTTTCTGAAATGTTATCATGGTGACAATACAAGAAATGAAGCTGTCAATTTGCGCACAGCAAGCTCCCACAAACAGGGATGTGATAATCAACAGATCATTTTATTGGTTATGCTCGTTGAGGGATAAATACTGCCTAGAGGGAATTACCACAGTATCTTTTACCTCCATCCAGAAGGACTCTGTTCAATATTTCATGTGAAAGATGGCAGCTCCGACAATGCAGCAACTCCCACTGTGCTGCACTGGAGGCTCAGTCTTGTTCATTTGCTCAAAGTCTCTTGAGAGGGCGACAAACACACAAGCTTCAGACTCAGGAGACTGAGTTACGACACTGAGACTGTGCCCTCACTAGGGATGTGGCTGGTGGTGAGCCTGCTCCTATTAGAATTCCTACAGTGCAGAAGGAGGCCATTCGGCCCATCGAGGCTGCACTGACTCTCCGACCCTGTAACCACACGCGTTTACCCCACTAATCCTAACTTATACATCTTGGGACACTAAGAGGCAGTTTACCACGGCTAACCCACCTAACATTAAAGTTTACTCTGTCACAAGTAGACTTACATTAACACTGCAATGTGAAAATCCCCTAGTCACTCTGGCGCCTGTTCGGGTACACTGAGGGAGAATTTATCATGTCCAATACACCTAACCAGCACGTCTTTCGGACTGTGAAAGGAAACCTGAGCACCCAAAGGAAACCCGAGCACCCAAAGGAAACCCACACAAACACGGGGAGAACGTGCAGACTCCACACAGACAGTGACCCAAGCCAGGAATCGAACCCAGGTCCCTGGCGCTGTGAGGCAGCAGTGCTAACCACTGTGCTACCATTACTTCATTCCCCAGGTCTATGCAGCCAGAGGTATCAGGGACTGATCTCGTAGATCAATGATGTAGATGTAGATCAATATCTTAATCTGTGCTCTCCTGCTGTGTTCAGGGGCACCTTCGAGGAAGCGTTAATGGATCCCTCAAGAAACAGCGGCCATTATATGACGTACCTTAAGTAGTTCATTTAAGTCAGAGATTTCGAGAAGCGTTAGGCTTGCTATTTCCTGCACCAGCTGCTTTATCTTTGGTGAGTAATCCTTGGGGGCAGTGTCAAGGGGTGGTGTTGCCAGGGTGTCAGAGCGAATACAGGCACTGGCCCTCAGAGCCCGCCGGGCACAGAACGTCCGCAGCTCTTGCCTGTAAAAAGATTGAATAGAAATGGAAAGTTCAACAGCAGACAGGGAAGTGGCAGTGTTATGAGATTCTTCTGGAGCTCCTTGTCCCCCACAGGAGCACCATTTCTGAAAAGTCATGAACTCAGATTGTGTGAGATAATGCTGAGGCTATCGAGGTTTGCACGTATTACAAAGAAAATCAGACAGGAACATTTAAATCATAGAAATCCAGCAGCTGCAGTCAACGGATAGCTGTTTCTTCAAATACCTCACACTGAAATCACTGCAATGAAGTGACATTTGGGAATAGATACTGACTGGGGCTGGAGGAGATTGCAGAGACAGGCAGGGGCAAGGCCGTGGGGTTTTTATTTATTAGTGTCACAAGTAGGCTTACATTAATGCTGCAATAAAATTACTGTGAAAATCCCTTAGTCGCCACACTCCAGCACCTGTTCGGGTACACTGAGGGAGAATTTAGCATGGGCAATGTACCCAACCAGCGTGTCTTTCTAACTGTGGGAGGAAACCCATGCAGACACGGGGAGAATGTACAGACTCCACACAGTGACCCAAGCTGGGAATCGAATATGGTCCCTGGTGTTGCATGGCAGCAGTGCTAACCACTGTTCTACCCATGAAAATAAGGATTTTAAGTATTTTAAAATCAAGAAAGTGCTTAACCAGTATGGGTCAATGAGAGCAGGGTGATGGGATGCGGTAGCTTCTGTGCTCCTGTCATTGAGTAAGAGTTTTGCAACACTGAAAGCCCATAATGTCTGCACCAGTCATCAAGCACCTGTCTATTCCAATTCCATTTTCCAGCACTTGGCTCGCAGCCCTGTATGCTATGGTGTTTCAAGTGCTCATCAGAAAAGCTTTTGTCCCACTGGCCACCAGTCCCGTGAAACCTGCCAGAAGGGGTTGCAGCATCTCACCTGCTGCTGAGACTGGCAGCATGCTGGCACAGTGGTTAGCACGCTGGCACAGTAGTTAGCACTGTTGCCCCACAGCATCAGAGAGCTGTGTTCAATTCTGGGCTTGGATCACTGGCTGTGTGGAGTTTGCACATTCTCCCCATGTCTGCTTGGGTTTCCTCCAGGTGCTCCCATTTCCTCCCACACTCCAAAGTTGTGCAGGTTAGATGGATTGGCTATGCTAAATTGCCCCTTAGTGTCAGGGGAGATTAGCAGTGTAAACCTGAAAGATGTGCGGGTTAGGTGCATTGGCCATGCTAAATCCTCCCTCAGTGATTGTGAACAGGCCCCAGAGAGTGGCAACTAGGGGATTTTCACAATAAATTCATTGCATTGTTAACACAAGCCTACTTGTGACTAATAAATAAATCTTAAACTTAAATATGTAGGGTTACAGAGATAGGGTCTGGGTGGGATGGTGGTCAATACAGTCTCGATGGGCTGAATAGCCTCCTTCTGCACTGAAGGGATTGTATGGATGGACACTCAGCCACCATCCTCACCCCTGGGGGACTGGAGCGCATGGACACGGCCAAGTCGCCCCATAAGAAGTCACACAACACCAGGTTAAAGTCCAACAGGTTTATTTGGTAGCAAACGCCACTAGCTTTCGGGGCTCTGCCCCATCGGCAGGTGAGTGGGAATTAAACCAGACAAAGTAAACCTGTCGGGCTTTAACCTGGTGTTGTGAGACCTCTTACTGTGTTTACCCCAGCCCAATACCGGCATCTCCACATCAAGTCACCCGGGCCAGGGATCAGCAAGGCAAAAAGCCAGGGGAAAGTAGACAGATAGTGAATGGCACTGGGCTGAGCCCCCAACCCAGCTTAATCAAAACTGAGGGAGAGGGAGAGTGAGAGTGAGCAGCCTGGGGCAGAATCTCTGGGGGTGGGGGAGGAATGGGGCAATGTGAGGGGAAGGACAACTAGGGGAGGCGGATGTGGGCCCATTGGGGGCGGGTAGATTCGGGAATGTGGGCCCATTTGGGGGGGGAGGGGGGGAGATTGGGGGTGTGGGCCCAAGGGGGGGGGTAGATTCAGGAATGTGGGCCCATTTGGGGGGGGAGATTGGGGGATGTGGGCCCAAGGGGGGGGGGGGAGATTGGGGGATGTGGGCCCTTGGGGGGGAGATTGGGGGATGTGGGCCATTGGGGGATGTGGGCCCTTGGGGGGGGGGAGGGGGGGAGATTGGGGGATGTGGGCCCAAGGGGGGGGGGGGGTAGATTCGGGAATGTCGGCCCATTTGGGGGGGGGGGGGAGACTGGGGGATGTGGACCCAAGGGGGGGGGTAGACTGGGGGGGATGTGGGCCCATTGTGGGGGGGGAGATTGGGGGGATGTGGGCCCAAGGGGTGAGGGGTAGACTGGGGGGGGGGGGAAGGGGGTAGACTGGGGGGGGGGGGTGAGGTGAAGGGGCCTCTGGGGAGAGTATGGGAGGGTCTATAAAGCCTGGTGCCCACCCGCTCCCTGGGCCCAGCTCCCCCCTTGCCCCGCACGCTCACACCCGCCGCCGCTGCCTGTACCTGAGCAGGCCCCGGGCTGGGCCGCTCCCTCTCCCCAGCGCCGCCAGCATGTCCCCGGCCACAGACCGCCCGGCTCCCGGCACATGGAGCAATGGCGGCAGGGGTGATGGGTGGGGTGACCTCCAGAGGCTGACCTACCCGGCAGCCACCGCGCTGCCAGCATGCAATTAAACTTTATTAACAACCCGACCAATCGCACACACCCACAGTGCACTGCGCTGCCAGGAAGCAATTAAACTTTATTGACAAACAGCCAAATGAACAGAGAGGCATTGGAGAGGGAGCGCAGCGAGTCAGCATGGAAACAGGCCCTTCGGCCCTACTCATCCGTGCTGCCTTTCTCTTTAAACCCCTATATTAATCCCAATTGCCCACATCCCTCTATACCTATTGTACCCATGTAATTATCTAAATGCCTTTTAAAAGATAAAATTGTACCCGCTTCTACTACTACCTCTGGCAATTTGTTCCAGACACTCACCACCCTCTGTGTGAAAAAATTGCCCCTCTGGACACTTTTGTATCTCTCCCCCCTCACCTTAAACCCATGCCCTCTTGTTTTAGCCTCCCCTACCTTTGGGAAAAGATATTGACTATCTAGCTAATCTGTGCCTCTCGTTATTACGTAGACTTCTATAAAATCACCCTTCAGCTCCCTACGCTCCAGAGAAAAAAGTCCCAGCCTATCCAGCCTCTCCTTATAACTCAATCCATCCATCTACTAGTTCCAGTAGCATCCTGGTAAATCTTTTCTGCACCTTTTCTATAATAGGGTGACCAGAATTACAGACAGTATTCAAAGTGTGGCCTTACCAATGTCTTGTACAACTTCAACAAGATGTCCCAACACCCATATTCAATGTTCTGACCGATGAAACCAAGTATGCTGAATACCTTCTTCGCCACTCTGTCCACCTGTGATTACACTTTCAAGGAGCTATAAACATGTACCCCTAGATCTTTGTTCTGTAACTCTCCCCAACACCCTACCATTAACTGAGTAAGTCCTGCCCTGGTTCAATCTACCAAAATGCATCAGCTTGCATTTGTCTAAATTAAACTCCATCTGCCATTCGACAGCACACTGGCCCAATTGATCAAGATCCCGTTGCAATTGGAGATAACTTTCTTCACTGTCCACAATGCCATCAATCTTGGTGTTAGCTGCAAACTTACTAACCATGCCTCCTATATTCTCATCCAAATCATTAATATAAATGACAAATAACAGCAGACCCAGCACTGATCCCTGAGGCACACCACTGGTCACAGGCCTCCAGTTTGAAAAACAACGCTCTACAACCACCCTCTGACTTACGTCAAGAAGCAATTTTGTATCTATTTAGATACCTCACCCTGGCTCCCGTGAGATTTAACCTTATGCAACTTTATTCACATTAATCCTCCACTGGGAGAGTTTGTACCGCCATGATACTGTGCCAATTTGAAATGTATTTTAGTCTGTTTCTGTGCAGCATGTTTTTAACAGTCCCTTAAGTTTTATCAGTGCAGTTGGGTCTATAATCCAGCCGTCTTGTTACTGCAGCAGCATAATTGTTCCTAATTGCTAGAACATTTAATCTGAACCTAATGCTGATCTGTTATTTTAGTGATTTCCCCTGGGGCTTTACAAAGTCAGACTTGATTAGGTTGATTGACAGGAAAATCAGATGACTAGGTGAAGTTAGGATTGCATAGAGAAATTAAAGGTCATCTGCTGTTTGGGATCTTTAGACAGGGGTCACTTTCTCCATCTCTCTCTGGATTAAGAGACTGAAATCTGCCAGGATGTAAGTATCTTTCTCTTAGATTCTGCTGTTTGGAGGTGGATCTTTCCCTGGAGGTTATTATATCAGAGTTAGAAAACAGGTATTTGTCTGGATCTCTGTCCAGAGGTATAAAAAGGCTAGAAATCTAGCATCCATGTAAACATATTAGTTTTTGTTGCTAACTGGTTGTGAAGAAGAGTTTTAGGTCATGGGCCATGTTGCTTATAGTGGAATATAGCTTATAGAGCTTGCTGGTTAAGAATTATGCCTCATCATGGTTAAACTTTATCAACTGGTGAAAGTTATGTTGTTTTTTTCCTATATTTTAATTGTGTTCTTAAATAAAGTTTGTTTTGATATAAGCTTCCTAGTGGGTCAACAGGGTCATGCCTGGAGGGAAACACCTATGCTTACCCTAATGCCAAAATCAAAAGGTTAGGGGCTAGGCTAACTTCATGGTATACTTTGGGTTTCTGATGTGATCCCTAACAACACACAATCCTGCACTAAGGGAGGATGTGCACGTTAATACTGCAAGGTGGATTGTCTTTATAATATTCAAGATAACTTTTCATGGGGTTCAAAGGCAAATCTTGATTTGCAGTTGCTTTGGATTTATCACATGTATTGGGATACAGTGAAAAGTTTTTTTTTTGCACACAATATAGACAAAGCATATCGTTCGTAGAGGAGAGGGTGCAGAATGTAACGTTACAGTCATAGCTAGGGTGTAGAGAAAGATCAACTTAGAAAATTTGTTTTAGAGTTTCAGTTTAGTATAGGCTGGATTTCAGAAATTTCTACATCCAGGATATACAATATAAAGGCTTGTTTCCCTCCTGTAAACTTTGCATTTTAAAAATATCTTTCCAGTATGAACTAATGCTGTCTTTCAAAAATAGATTGTGACTATCTGTCTTTACCTTCCAAATAATAATCACTATCTCTGCAGAATCCAGCCACTTTGAGTCCATATTCTGAACTCCACCACATACTGCAGCTGTCGATCTTGTTAGCCTCCTCACACCACATGACTTTCACACAAGTGTTCGACAATATTCAGACTAAATGGAAATGATGGGCCATTCTGCTCGTCATTGGCCCTTTCAAATTATTATCCAGTTAGTATCACACTCTTAGCCCTTTCCTGAGTCCAAAAACATTGAACGTTTAGGATATAGAAATAGGGATATTTTGCTGCAATTGTATAGGGTGCTGTTTAGGCCATGCCTGGAGTAGTGTGTGCAGTTTTGGTGTCCTTATCCAAGGAAAGATGTGCTAATTTGCCATTGAAGTTAGACAAGTAGTCAGATTACTTACTTTGAGAGACAATGAGCTTACTCTGGTTTGCAGCATGTTATAATATTAGTTGATCTCCGATATACAAGGCTTTCCAATATCATGGTGTTTACAATATTGTAACAGACCATCAGCCCAACTAACCTGTACACAGAGTTTATGCTCCATTATAAGCCTTTTCCCATTGATCTTCATCAGTGCCAATCCACCTTGCTATAAAGGGAGTGCAGCAAAGGTTTACCAAGATTCCTGGGATGGCAAGTCAGTCGTATGAGACTAATTCAATTAGAATATACTCACTGGAGTTTAGAAGACTGAGGGGAGATCTCATAGAAACTTATAAAATTCGAACAGGGTTAGACAGGGTAGATTAAGAAAGAATGTTCCCGATGGTGGGACAGTCCAGAACTAGGGGTCATACTTTGAGGATAAGGGGTCAACATTTTAGCACTGAGGTGAGGAGAAATTTCTTCACCCAAAGAGTGATGTGTGGAATTCACCACCACAGAATGTAGTTGAGGCCAAAATATTGAGAGATTTCAAGAAGAAATTAGATACAGCTCTTGGGATTAAAGGATAAAGGGGAGAAGGGGGAAATCAAGCTATTGAAATTCGATGATTAGCCATGATCAAAATGAATGGCAGAGCAGGCTCGAAGGGCCAAATGGTTACGTAAAAGACCTTAATAAAGTGGCAGAGCGAGAACAGAAAGGGAAGCACATCCTACACTCCGGATCTCATTATTCATGTGTCAAAACACTTGCGGGTCGAGAATGGATCTGCTCGATCACAAAGACCAGTTGGGTGGGGGTGGGGACCAGTAACCCTGAACAGACATCATTCTGAAATTGAGACACAGCCACTGACCAGCCTTTCCCCAAAGCCATGCAAAATTCTTCTTGTGAAGTATTAGTCCAATTCCCTTTGGAAAGTTCTTACTGTTTTTAGGCACTGAATTCCAGATCATCACAACTCACTTTCTTTGAAAAACATTCTTCTCAATTAAAACATAACCCTGAAACCGCAGAAGTCAACAAATATGAACGGAAAAATGTTTATTAAATATACTGTATTAAAATGAGCTGAAATGGTGAGGAGAGCTGAACAGTATGGTATCAAGAAAATTACACAAGACAGAGACATTCATGTTGAGCAGAACAGAACATGCGTGTCGAGTGCTTCACTGACATTAAACCTGTACGCCATCTACCCAAACTCAAATCATCCTATACAATATTATACTATAAATGAATAAACTATTTTCAATTTAATCATGCACACTATTTGTGAAGATGAGTTTTTAAATTAGACATTTAACTGTTTATGTTCCAAAGAACACGCATATACAACAGAGAAAGACTGCACAATATACAATATGCTATACGGGGTGACAGCTACCAATTACAGTTAATTATATCGAGCTCCATTATTATGCAGCAATAGTTCACAGAGGTCAGTAACTTCCACTGCAAAGTGCCTGTAGCTCCCGTGGCAAGAGGAGCACAAGGTAGAGGTCAGCAAGCAGTTAATCTACACAGCCAATTATTATGTCCACCAGTTACTTGGGTCAGAGGAATGGACTTTTAATCAAAGTTGGCGATTTTGTATAATTCAAGGTGGAACACACAGGTACACAATCAGACCGCAATTTAACACACAACTCAGAACCACTTTAATAATTAATTGTCATGGTTGCTCTATTTTCACCCTCGACCCTCCTGACATTTTAAAAACATTACTCTGTTGCTGCTTTCAGCATTTTCCTTAGCAAGCAAAGGGAAGAAAGGTTGGGAGGGGGGAGGGGGGACACTGAATTGAGAAGCAGGCAGTTAAATGAACAGAGCCTCCATGAGGCTCCCTGTGTTTTGACTCCTGCATTGTACTTTCCAAAAAAAAAAACAGGCAGTGTTACCTCTTCCAGTTCCACCGACTGACTCGAGCAGCTCAGGGGCCAAAACCTGATGCATGCAAAGCTCACTTTGTCTAAACCAGTGTGATCGGTTTCACCCAGGTAACGGCGAACAGTTTACAGACAGGAGCACACTCCAAAAGGAGGTAAAAAAACCCAGCAAAAATGGACACAGGGACCTGTCCCAATACGGCCGCTGGTGGTTTCCCAGCTGATTTACGGAGCAAGAGCAGGGACTGGCTGGTGCACTCACCAACCTGCACAAGATATAAATCTACATCCTCCAGGCGATTGGAGATGACACCCACCCAGTAAGAGGTTCAAGCTCCTTTGTTCTGCAAGATGCAAGGTCCCCTCTTCTCCTAGCATTGTCCCAGGCTCACAGAAAGCTGGGAGAGTGGACTGCTGAACATGTGGCAGCATTGCTGCGGCTGGAGGTGGGGTCGGCAAGGAGAGGGGAGAGAAATGCAAGGCATATTTTGGTCTCCAGGTCACCATGTAGGAGGCAGATGAGGACAGCTGGGATCTCTCTCCCCCTCCCCCCCCAACCCCCTCAGATTGCTCCAAGGCCAATATTGGGGAGAAAAAAAATCTTGCATTTATATGGCACCTTCCCCAGCCTCAGGACATCCCACAGCATTTTATAACCAGACACTTTGGAAGCGTAGTCACTATTGTAGGAAGCGCAGTAGCCAATATGCCCACAACAAGCTCCAACAAACAACAATCAGACACTCTGCTTTTGCAATATCTGTTCAGGGATGAATAATGGCCAGGACACTGGGCTAACGCACCTGCTCTCCTTTGAAATAGAGCCATGGGGTCTTGCGAAGCCACCCAAGATGACAGATTTGGATTGATTGTGGTTTAACATCTCCTCTGAAAGACAGTCCTTGGGTCTACAGAAGGTGCCAAAGTTGGGGAGGGTGCGTGTTCATGTGAGTGAGAGAATGTGAGAGACAGGGAGAGAGAGAGAGAGAGACACACACACACACACACAGAGTGCGTGCGTGTCTGAGAGAGGTGGTGTGTGTGTGTGTGTGTGTGTGTGTGTGTGTAGGAGGGGGGGATGCTGAGACCCACAGAAATACACCTCAGTGCCTGCAGGAGAAAGGGGTGGATGTACTGGTGGGGTTGGGGGTGGGGGTGGGGGAAGGAGCCAGTCACAGAAAAAAATTTAACATCTCCCACCATACTGACAAAATGGTTACAGAAGGCAGCTGAGGTGAAAGGGAGCAACAGCCCAAACACCTCTGCTGCTCACATCACACAACTCAGTAAAAGAGCACATGGTCGAGTGGCACAGATTAAAATGAGAGTGCAGTCATCTTCAATTAATTGTGGGTGGAGAAAGAACAGTGAAAATATCCTAAAAGGCCAATCCCACGGAAACAGCTGTCTGAACTCAGACAGAACCCCCGCCCGTGCTCAAAACCCCAAGTTAACATCATCCCCAGTCAGCATGTCGCACCAACAGGCCTTCCGCTTAGATTTAGCGTCTCAAATGATTTTCAGAATGATCCTTAGCTTCGTTCGCTCTCACACAGAGAGCGCACAGAGTAGCTGGAGATCACCAGTCAGCAGACAAATCCACGTCAGCCTTGCAAAAGGATCCGTTTATGAAAGCCATGGTGAATTAACCGGCTACGTGCATTCGCAGTAAGTGTGCAACTCCTCCTCCACACACTCCCTCCCCTCCCCGTTCCCCCCGCCCGGAGAGAGACTAGTCAAAGGAGATGAGTTGTGCCTCAGAGCCGGGCTGCTGCTGCTGCTGTTGTTGTTGTGCTGGTTGCTGCTGCTGCTGTGCGGTGCCAGGGGGTGCCATCTGCAAAGAAAGGAAAGGGTTAAGATTCAGTCAGATGCTGCTCACCACCTGCTTGTGTTACACTACTCCAGCTAAATCACCACGCACCGCAGCAGTCACAACACACGACACCGAACACCGGAGAGGAACATTTAAATGGGCCAAATGGTTTTCTTATGTCCTTTGTCTTTTCAGTGCAGGTGTAACTTTAAACTCAAAGCTTGCATCTCTCACTAAGGATGGGGATCAGTGGGCAGCACACTTGCTGGTTCCCCCCAGATAATTAAATATATAATCCAGGCTGACACTCCAGTGCAGTATCGAGGGAATGTCACACTGTCAGAGCTGGCACTTTTCAAAGTAAAAAGTTAAACATTGGGCCCCTCTTGGCTCTTTCAGGTATTTACAAAGGGCATGAGGAAAGACAAGCAGGGGAGTTGTATCCAACAAGCCAACCAATATTTATTGCTCGACCAGCACCATTAAAGCAGACGAATGCATCCTTCTCACAATGCTATCAGTGGGAGCTTGCTGCATAGTCTACATTACAATTCTGACTGCATCTCAAAAGTTTGTTGTAAAGTTCTCTGGGATATCTGGAGAGTTGGAAAGGCACAGTATAAATGCCTGAGGTGAGGCCTCCACACCCCCCCCATCTCCTTTATCAGGGATGTGCAGCTCTCATTGCAAATTTAACCCCAGCACCAAGATTTACAAACAGCTCACAGCAATGGGAGGTCCAACAGTGAACTAACAATATTGCTGCTCTTTTTTTTACCCATTTGGGAACATAGGAATTAGGGGCAGAGGGAGGCAAATTCAGCCCTTCGAGCCTGCTCCGCTATTCAATCAGGTCTTGGCTGATCTCTCCCAGGTCTCAAATCCACCTCCCCATATCCTCTTACATCTTATTTTTATTAGAAATATATCTATCTTGCTCTTGAACCCAGTCAACGATTCAGACTCCATTGTGCTTTGGGGCAGGGAGTTTCACAAATTCACCACCCTCTGTGAGAAGTAATTCCTCTACATTTGAGTTTTAAATCTACTGCCTCTCAACTTATACCTGTGACTCCTTGCTCGAGATTGCCCCACAAGAGGAAACATTTGGTGCACATTTACTTTACCAAACTCTTTAAAAATATTATATACCTCGATCAAATCCCTCTCATCTTTCTAAACTCCAGTGAGTATAACCCAAACTGTTCAATCTCTCCTCATATGTCAACTCCTTCATCCCCGGAACCAATCTGGTGAACTTCCTCTGAACTGCCTCCAATGCTTCCACATCCTTCCTCAAATAAGGAGACCAAAACTGGACACAATACTCCAGATGTGGTCTCACCAACACCCTATAGAATTGCAACAACACTTCTCTACCTTTATACTCGAGTCCCTTTGCAATAAATGCCAACATCCCATTTGCCTTTTTTATTACATGCTGCACCTGCACACTGACTTTCTGTGAATCATGAACAAAGACATCCAGATCCCTCTGCCCTGATGCATTTTCAATCTGCTTTCCATTTAGGTAATAATGTGTCTTTTTATTTTTTCTGCCAGAATGGATAACCTCATACTTATCCATGTTAACTCCGTCTGCCACATTTTGACCCATTCTCCAAGCCTACCTATATCCATTTGTAAAATCTTCATATCCTCTTCACTGCCTGCATTCCCACCTATTTCACTATCGTCTGCAAATTTTGCAATGTTACAAACTGTCCCGTAAGAAGTCTCATATCACTAGGTTAAAATCCAACAAGTTTATTTGGTAGCACAAGCCACAAGATTTCGGAGCGCTGCTCCTTTATCAGAGGAGTGGGAGTTGTGTTCACAAACAAGATATATGAAGACACAAACTTGTGTGTCTTTATGTGCCCTGTTTGTGAACACAACTCCCATTCACCTGATGACGGAGCAGCGCTCCAAAAGCTAGTGGCTTGTGCTACCAAATAAACCTGTTGGACTTTAACCTGGTGCTGAGAGATTTCTTATGGTGCTTACCCCAGTCCAATGCTGGCATCTCCACATAATGCATTTGTCCCTGCAGTCGTTGATACTTTGTCGTCAGACAAGGACTGTTAACGTTAGGGGAATGGAACTCTCAGTATGTAGGCATAGTTTTTGCCATTGAGCAGTCCCAGGTCATATATAGCAATGGTAAACAGGTTGAAATGTTGTTTTACCCCAGTTGCAGAAAATAACTCATTTCTCCATCA
Organism: Carcharhinus amblyrhynchos; assembly: GCF_965287045.1. Classification (NCBI taxonomy): domain Eukaryota; kingdom Metazoa; phylum Chordata; class Chondrichthyes; order Carcharhiniformes; family Carcharhinidae; genus Carcharhinus; species Carcharhinus amblyrhynchos. The sequence continues at coordinate 9,048,839 of NC_137344.1, forward strand.
AAGAGATTTTTTTTTATTTCCCCACATTTGATGACCTCAGAGAAAGGGTGTTAATGTGTGTACCACGTAACAGCAACAGTGGAATTGGGGGTGTTACCATAGTGGGTGTTCGCAGACCGGTCATCCAGACAAGGCGAGAAAATCTGATTTTGCATCACAACTTATCTACAGAACAGTAAATTCCCAACTCTCCACCGCTCCTCTCCCCTGGGTACAATTGGGCTGATTATTGGGCTGACACTGCCCATGCCTGGATCCCTGCACAAATACTGGCCCTCTACTTACCTGCTGATACATAGGCTGCTGTGCCGGAAGGTAAGACTGCTGCGGAGGTAAGTTGCTCATGGCGGGGTCCTGAGCTGGAAGGCCAGACATCATATTCTGTAGGAAAGCAACAGAGGGAACTTCTTACTGTACATAACAAAGCTTCGAAACCAAAGTGCCAGAGAGCATACGGAACGAAATACCAAGCTGCACGCTCACACAGGCTTGTATATTGTAGAATAGAGGGAAAAGTCAAACTGTCACTCTCCTAGTTCTGCTCAAGTATGTGCAAACGTGATGCGTCAGAGTTAGTTAACAATTAGCCCATTACAAATCTACACATTAAACAAATACTTCTTTTAAACTAAAAGCCGACAGATACTTTATCATAGCCAGATTTCAGAGGAATAATTTTTTATGTCTTTCAGGATGGGGTGTTGAATTTCTTATGCTCATAAGACATAGGAGCAGAATTAGACCATTCAGCTCATCGAGTCTGCTCCACCGTTTGATCTTGGCTGATATGCTCCTCATAACCCTTCAACCTATTACCAATTAAAAATCTGTCTAACTCCTCCTTAAATTTACTCACTGTCCCAGGACCCACTGCACTTTGGGGTGGTGAATTCCACACATTCACAACCCTTTGGGGGGGGGGGGGGGGAGTAGTTTCTCCTCAACTCTTTTAAATTTGCTGCCCCTTATCCTAAGACTATGACCTCTCGTCCTAGAATGTCTCACAAGAGGAAGCATCTGCTCCACATCTACTTTCTCCATACCTTTTATCATCTTGTCTGCCTCAATTTGATCTTCTAAATTCTTCAGAGTATAGGCCTAAACTGTTCAATCTCAATTTCTGAAGGATTATGACTAGTTTCATTGGATCTCTCTCTAACGTGAGAACATTTGGTAATCACAACATTTTGGTATTAGGTATTAGCAGAATGATTAGGAAGGGCAGCTGCAGTAGTGCCTACCTGCATGTTATATGGCTGGTAACCCATTGGGACAGACTGGGAACCCATGTAGCCCAATCCAGCTGATTGAGGTGGTTGGGGAAGAGTTCCGCTCTGTGTCTGTGAAACCACATTCTGCAAAGGAAGATTTACAATGAGCTGACAGAACGTGCTCAGGTGTGTGTGTGTCACGCACAACACTACACCGCACAAACACACACACACACACACAAAACAGCTCTCACACAGGCACACGCACATTTACATGGAGCCACAATGGGGCCCCTAATACACTAACAATATATCCACATAACACAAACAACAACTTTTCGACTCTCTTGCACTCCAATTAGAAGGCACCGAGCCCTTGCTGAGGTACGGCCATTATGGCTAACAATACATTTTCTCTTCTTTCCGCCCTCCCACTTCCACCCTGACGGATTTCCCCTCCCTAACAGAGATTGTTGAGGACCAGGTAGATCCAATCAGCTTTCAGTGCAGAGTTGGCAAACACACTGATTTAATCCAACTAATCCAAACTCCCCAAGGAATGCAATTGATATCAAGGCAATAAGCCTTTCCACATATTTTTTTAACAGCAATCAACTAAATGTTCTTATTGTTCTCATGTCAGGGTGCGTGCAGCACGCACCGAGGGAGGCGGTGCATGGCACATACTGAGAGAGTGCGTACAAATCCACGAGAGAGTATGATGAGCAAGTGAAATACAGAGGGTGAAAATGAGACAGACACTGATGACTAGCGATGTGAGGAATGGTGATGGGAGGGTAAAGGAGAATAGGCGGTATATAGTTCAGAACAGAGAGACGAAAGTCACTGAATGAAGTCAAACTTGCTGCTTGAATCCAGAACTAAAAATAAACTCTACATCTTTTAAGACACCACAGTTATCAAAAGAGAAAGATTAGCATGAGACTTACCTGGTAATTCTGTGTGGGAGTTGGTTGGTAGTTTGAATAGCCAGTGTTTGTCGTGGGCACTCCCTGGCCCTGCTGGGTGGACTGACTGCTCGCAGCTGCTTGCTGGTACATGTAAGGATTTACCATGTTGGGATCTGAGGTGCATAGGAATTATATGATTGCACACAAGATTTAAAGCAAAAGAACTAACATCCACATGCAGATGAAGAAGCGTGGAATGCAGAGACCAAAGGTGGAGCAGCCAAACTAGAATCATAGAGCAGGAGGAGGCCATTGAGCCCATCAAGTCTGCACTGTTCACAATCCTATCCAGGCCCTATTCCCATAACCCCACATATTTACCCTGCTAACCACCCCCTGATGCTGAGGAACAATTTAGCACAGCCAATCAACCTACCCGCACGTCTTTGGAGTGTGGGAGGAAACCGGAGCACCCGGAAGAAACCCATGCAGACACTGGGAGAACGCACAGACTCCGCACAGGCAGTGACCCAAGGCCAGAATTGAACCTGGGTCTGTGCTGCTGTGAGGCCTGAAGCGTTCTCAATACAACAACTCTGGTATAACTAATGACCAAGGTATACAACTACATTGGCACATTTTGTCCAAGTGTTCTGAAGTATACAAGAGTCAGGCAAGGCCACCATTTTAAAATTCTCATCTTTCTTTTGAAATCCCTTTGTGGCCAGTCCCTCCTAATCTCTGTCACCTCATCCTGTGCCCACAATCCTCCAATCCTGGTCTCATGCATCACAGACTTCATCTGACTGTGCCAGCACTTGCCTTCAGCACCTTCCTCCACTCTGGAATTCCCTCAATAAGCCTCCTTTAAAAGGACCCTTAAAGCCTACATCCTTGACTAATCGGGGTGACACAATGATCAGCACTGATGCCTCTCAGCGTCAGGGACCTGGTTCAATTCCGGCCTTAGGTAACTGAGTTGAACTTGCACGTTCTCCCTGCATCCGCATGGATTTCCTCCGGTGCTCTGGTTTCCTCCCACATTCCAAAGATGTGGGGGTTAGGTGGGTTGGCCATGCTAAATTGCCCTTAGTGTCAGGAGGATTAAGAGGGTAAATACATAGGATGGAATTATATGGCCTCACTCGACCAAAACCAGAAAATCCCACCCAAGGTCAATGGATCTTCTCACTGTCCGCCCTTCACCCATTCCAATTCCAGTGGCAGGCAGGGCGGTAGAATTCCAGCGATGGTGTTACGGTAATGGGGCCTGGGTGGGATTGTTGTCAGTGTGGACTCAATGTGCTGAGTGGTCTTCTTCTGCACTGTAGGGATTCTATTCGTCAACTACAACATGACTCAGTGACAAATTCTATATTTCTAACACTCCTATGAATTGCCTCAGGGTAGAAGTGACCTTGTTTCGGAACAATACACCTAAACTATATCAATATACACCTGGCATACACGTTCAAGATCAGGGGCAACAGGCACCCCACTCGGGACGGAGGAGCGGAAAGAACAAGCGTCCCATCCCCAGAGATCATGGATTTTCCTTTGTTAATTTTTTTAAAAATTGGTGTTCCAAAGCATACAATTAAGACAAAAATCTTTCAGCAGCAGCATCACCATCAGTTTGAGAGCTAGCCGCTGAACTCCTGGTGTTTACTGGACCCAAATCCAAGTTTGTACTTAAATCTGATCATTCCAGAACCATAGAATTGATAAAGCGGATAGTGCAAGTGTTTGGAAGGTTATATTCAGCACAAGTGCAGAATGCAAACAGCTGGTATTGAAAGTTCCTTTCTTTCCTTTATTATTCCATGTAACATGGGTATCACTGGCCAGGCCAGCATTTACTGCTGACAGTCGTCATGGTCACGATTATGGAGATTAGCTTTATATTCCAATTTAGTAGTTGAATTTCATTTCCACCTTTGAACCCAGATCCCCAGAGCATTAGCCTGGGCCTACTAATCCAGTGGCGTTATCACCATGCCACCATCTCTGAGCACTACGGACAGTTAGCCACATATCTCACCTGCTCCGGAGACTGGCATGGAGGAATAAGGTCCAGTGCTTGGCTGTCCTGCAGGATTCATATATACAGAGTGCATAGGAGATCCTTCCACTGAGCCGGAGGGACTGAAAGTGCCGGGGAAGCTGGTTGGACCTGCAGGCTGATACATAACACCACTAGCAGGAGGCATGGACTGGAGCTGGGCAGAAGGAGAAGTTCTGATTAAACTGGAGTGTCAAGATGAATTACTTAAACATCTGATGCAGTGATTCACCCTTGTGGGTAGCAAACAACGAATGAGCAGATCAATCATGTAGAGGTTTCCAACCTTCCCTTTGTCAGCGCATATCAAATAATTGTTCATTTTCACTAATGTACCACAGTAGAAAATCTTCAGAACACAGCACTCTGCCTGACAAGGCAATGTACACTATTGAAGACAAATGGACAAAAACAAACATATTCTCCTTCTGAAAATGAATTATAAAGCATGAAATGAATTATAAAAACTTGCAAAGGTACGATCGACACAAACACAGACACAGGAGGGAGTTACAGAATCAGTTGTCAAAACAGTAAACTTGGAGCAATTTGAAGATGGCACTGAAGTCAGGGATTCAATTAAAATCCAATCCTCCTCACACATTTGTTAATAATGTGCGGTGGCACAATGATTAGCACTGCTGCCTCTCAGCGCCAGGGACCCGGGTTCGATTCCCAGTCTGGGTCACTGTCAGCGCAGAGTCTACACGTTCTCCACGTGGGTTTCCTCCGGGTGCTCTGGTTTCTCCCACAGTCCAAAAGACATGTGGTTAGGTGCACTGGCCATGCTAAATTTGCCCTCAGTGTACCCGGAGTGTGGCAACTAGGAGATTTTCTCAGCAAATTCATTGCAGTGTTAATGTAAGCCTACTTGTGATATTAATAGATAAACTTGAAAAAAACTTCATATTAAACCTCAAACAGTAATTTCTCTGAACTTTGGAACTGATTTGTCAATCTTTATGCAGAGCAATGATAAGAACAGGGCAGACTGGAAGCAGCAGGGGATAGCTGTGTCAGTGATAACCTTTTTCCTACACTTTCACCTCAGTTCCTCTCTAAACACAATACAAATCCTAAATGGATTACAATTTAATCTTAAATTGCTGTAAATATATCCAAGACTTGTTAAAAAAAAACTGTATCAAGAAAGGAAACCTGGAGCACATTGTTCAACTGTGCAGAGCCACAAGACAATCTCCGCGCTGTCACATTAACCTGCTCAGACTCAGCTCTCATTCAGAGGACATTCTGACTCTCCCAGCAAGGTTCTCCCCTTGCAGGTACCCTCTCTCCCAGCATGGTTACAGCACTCTCCCCTCACAGGTACCCTCTCTCCCAGCACGGTTACTGCCATTCTCCCCTCCCAGGTACCCACGCTTATTTAACTCTAACCTGTGCGTATGGCAGTGGGAAGGCTGGCATCTGTGCTCGCATCTGGATGGTTTGCTTCTGCTGCTCCAGGCGCATTTGCCTTTCCTTCTCTTGCTCCTGCAGCCTCTGGATGGCCAGCTGTCGCTGCATCTCCAGATACTCCTAAGACACAATTAAACAACACGGCTTAAATCTCCATAACTGCAAGACTGATAGAGGAGTTAGGAAAACTCATGCATTTACTGTGAAATGCATTCTACTACAAGCAGGGGGCATGGACTGCAGCAGAATAATAGTGAGGATTCAGTTAAACAGGAGTGCCAGATTTCATTGCTTATGCTGCCCTTTGTATAACGTGATTAGTAGCACACGGTGGATGAAATGGGTCAGTGGGCACATCAATCACATCGGGGCCGAGGGGTAGAAACCAAGGAAGGTAAGGAAGAGATATGGTGGCACAGTGGTTAGCACTGCTGCCTCACAGCGCCAGGGACCCGGGTTTGATACCCGGCTTAGGTCACTGTCTGCGTGGAGTTTGCTCGTTCTTCCCGTGTCTGTGCGGGTTTCCTCCGAGTGCTCTGGGTTCCTCCCACAGTGTGAAAGATGTGCTAGTTAGGTGCACTGGCCATGCTAAATTCTCCTTCAGTGTGCCCACTAGGGGATTTTCATTGCAGTATTAATGTAAGCCTCCTTGTGACACTAATAAATAAACTTTTTAAGAGATACTATCGGGATATCTCCCCAATACTCACTTGTGGACAACCCAATTTCATATATGTCACCAACAAGAATGTATTGAAATTTAAATAGGCAATTAACTAAAAAAGAGCAAATCCTACCCCTACACAAACTCTTTCAGGATTAGATGTTAAAGCAAGGCTCAGCCTGCCCTTTCCCAAGAATGAATAAGATACTCTGATGTTATGGGAAGAGGAGAAAGGGATTTCTCTCCAATATCCCGGCCAATATTATCCCTCAACCAACATCACAAAAATTAAATTACTTTATCATTTATTGTCACCTTGCAATTGGTTACTGAGTTTCCCAAATTACACATCAGAAGTGTTTAAATGTCTGCAAAGCACTTTGGGACATCTTGCGTTAATGCAAGTTCTTTCTATTCCAGGATTTAAATCTATTCCATAAATATAACAGTAAAACACTGCAGATGCTGGAATCTGAAACAAAAACAGAAAATGCTGGAAAGTCTCTGCAGGTTTGACAGCATCTGTGGGGAGAGAATAGAACCAATGTTTGAAGTCTGGCTGAAGAGCTCTGATGAAGGGTCATCCAGACTCGAAAGGTTGGCTCTATTCTCTCCCCACAGATGCTGTCAGACTTGCTGAGATTTTCCAGCATTTTCTGTTTTTGTTTAAATCTTGTCTGATCTCGGAACTTTATCAATTTAAGTGGCATGGGCGAGGAAGGGCAGGTTCAGTGGATAATAGACAAAGGCCCCCACCGCGGCCATGGTTCCTTCATTCCCACACGTACCTGCTTCTTTTGTCTCATGATCTCGAGCTTCTGCGCTAACTGGATCTGCCGCTGGCGTTCCGCTTCTTCAGCCGCTCTCCGCAGCTTCTCACAGTGTTCCTCACGCAGAGCGTTCAGAGCTCCGCGGGCATCCCGGATCTGGGCTAACTTGTCCTGCAGACCTTCGTAATACACTGAAACATGACCAAAAAAAAAGACATTTTTTAAACAGAGTGAAACCACCTACTTGGATCATTTGGCTCCCCAACTATCCATCAAAATAAAGCTTCAGACAGAGGATTTTATAAGTTCCTGTGTAATGAGTCATGCAGTTTGTTTTTAATTCCAAAAAAGTATTGCCTTTAGCGTCCACAGGCACAGGAGACCATTCAATCCATTGTTCCTATGCTAGTTCTTTAAGTTATCTGATTAGTCCTACTTTGGGCAGCACGACAGCACAAGTGATTAATTCTGCTGTCTCACAGCACCAGGCACCCAGGTTCAATTCCCAGCTTTAGGTCACTGTCTGTGTGGAGCTTGCAGGTTCTCCCCACGTCTGCATGGGTTCCCTGCCACAGTCCAAAGATGTGTGGGTTAGGTGGATTGGCCACATTAAATTGCCCCCTCGTGTTAGGGGGACTAACTCGGGTAAATATAGGGGGGTTGGGCCTGGTGGGATTGTGGACGATGCTGGCTCGACGGGCTAAAATGAATTTCTCAGTGCAGAAGGAGGCCAATGTTACTCCATTGCTCTTTCTTCAATAGCCCTGCATATGTTCACCTTTCAAGTCTATCCTTCTCCCTTCTGGTTATTATTAAGTCTATTTCAGCCACGCTCTCAGGCAGTGCATTCCAGATCATAATAATTCACTGGAGGGGGAAAAAAAAACAAATCTCCTTCTCTCCCCCACAGTTCTTTTAACAAATATCTTAAATGGTTTAGGTCCTGCTGCAGAGTTAATAAGTATTCAGTCAAAGTTTAGAAAAACAAAACTGGAACGTTTAAAATGCACACCAATTCCCATCTTACTCTTGTATTCAAAGCCCACAGTACAAAGCTGATTATTCAACATTGCTGCCAAAAGCTTCCCATTCAGTTCCAACACTCATTAAAACACACCCCTGGATTAACATTGCCAAAGTGTCTTTTCCCTGCGACTACTAAGGAAGTTATTGGCCAGTGCAGTACCCAACTGGCCTGCCACATAACATACAATATAAACGAGAAGGTAGGAGTCAGCATGCCTCATAGCGCCAGGGACCTGGGTTTGAATCCCAGCTTGGGTCACTGTGTGTGTGGAGTTCTCCCCGTGTCTGCGGAGATCTCCCCGTGTCTGCGTAGGTTTCCTCCAGGTGCTCCGGTTTCCTCCCACAGTCCAAAAATGTGCGGGTTAGATAGATTGGCCATGCTAAATTGTCCTTTAGTGTTAGGGGACTAGCTATTGTGAACGTATGGGGCTGTGGGGAACTTGATGGGCTGAATGGCCTCGTTCTGCACCGTAGGATTCTATGTTTCTATGCTGAGTAACGCCAAGTGGAGTAGCAGCCAGTAAAACACTATTTAATTGTAAGTTTCCTAACTGAGGAACTGGACTGGGTAAGCTATCATGGATATTATGACTCAAGGCAGGGAATAACCACTGAGAATTCCACATCCCTTGGTAGTCTGCATTTAGCTGTTTGATAGAAGGGAAGTCTACCTACATTTTTGTCCCTTTCCTGCCCACTGTGTGATGTCACAGATAAGGCACAGGATCAGACAGGCTGTTCCCAGATGTGTGTCAACATACAGCAACTGACGACTGCATGATGGGTGGATGGGAACCCCAGTTGATCTATGCAGGCATTCAGCCCAACAAGTCTTTTAGTTCATACTTTACACAACGGTCTTCCCACAGTACCTGATCGCAGCCTGAGAGATTTTATGTATGCTTAACTCTGTTTGCTTCAGTCTATGCAAAGACTTCATTTTAAGATATTTCTATCTATGCAACTAACTCTGCTAACGTTAAATAATAAAAAAAAAAATCGACTGCTAACTTGACTATGTTTTAAAACTCAGAAGGCATGCTGGGTTGGCTAGAAATTAACTGCATTCCTGAAGGGTACGCAGTGCAGGCAAAACAAGGTTTTTTATTATAGCAACTGCAAGGATTGTTTTAGCAGACAGAGATAGCATGTGGAAAACACTACCGATAACGAGATAAGGATTGAAATATAATTTCATTTCAGCACATTTTTAGTTCAGTTCCGATTTTGCTCATCCCAGTATGTGTTCTTGTACAGGGCCTGGCTGTGAAGCCAGTCTCCAAGTTCGCTCTCTTCTCGCTTCTGTCACGTTAATTTTTTAAGTTTTGTTCAATAAGAGAAAACCATTTTAAAACTCAAACCAAGTACTGACCCCTCACCTATTCGAATAAATGAATGGACCCTACACAGCCCATCAAAAAACTTTTCTACTTCTTTCTCTTGTGTATGAGCTAGTTTCCCCTCAAAGTGCATCTGTGCTATCTGCTTCTACTTGTGCCAATGAGCTTCACATTCTAACCACTTTCTGGTTAATGAAGTTTCTCATGAATTGGATTATTAACGCCCACATTCCACTGACAGCAGCCTCACGTTCTGGAATACCCATGAATGGGAACCCAATCTCTAAAATTAATGATGGAGATCAATAGTATAGATAGAAAGACCGCTATCAGATTGGCTCTCACTCTCAGCTTTGACAGAATTAGTCACGCCCTCTGTAATCATCCTTGTAAATTATTTCTGCCTCTTTTCCAGAGCTTCTGCGACCCCTTTGCAATATGGAGACCAAAATGTACACAGCTCCACCCAGCCCAAAGTCACCACACTCCCCCATGCCACCGTGACTGACATCAGTTACCTTGCCACAAGCCAGCTACCAAAGCTGGGGCCTTCCTGGTCCAAATACCTCAGCTCGCAGTGACAAGTTAACCGAGGCCACAGGCCAAGTATTTTACTTCCGGATGAATGGAAGAATACCATGTGGAAACCGGGAATACCCCACCTCTGCCCTTCCCCAGGGTCTCTTGTACTCACAGCGTTTCTCATCCAGCTGATTCAGGAGCTCCAGGAGCTGAGGGTGCATGTTGTTAATGGACTGGAACAAGGACAGCACGGCAGTGTCGTTGGTGATACTTCGGCCGCGCATGTGATTACTCTTCATCCTGTTCACAAACGTTACCACCGAGTTCTGCAGGGCCTTCAGGAACTGGTCATGGTTCTCCTCAGACTCTCCATTCTGATACTGCTGCTGAAAATAGAAAGGGAAATTCGGACTAAACCTGAGGCCGTTATTGTGGAGTTCATTTTGCTTCCCTTAGCTGCCAAACAACAAAAAAACCCAGAGCCCTTTCTCCACATTTACCTCTACAACTGCAACAGGAGCTGGGTGAGTCTCAATGGGCTGAGAGACAGACTCCACCACAGAGACTGGGGCTGAGGGAGTGGGACTCTTTCTAACCTCCTCCTGCTTCTTCTCCCAGTAGTTACGATTCAGGTATCGAGCCAGCTTTTCAAAAACAAAATAAAGACAAAGTCAAAAGGTACAATATATTTTGTCTCATTCATTTTTCAACAACAGTAAATTAGTTTTTTTTTTATAAGTCATTAACACAGATTGTTCTTCACCTCAGGATCAATCTCCTCAGCTGTTGGGGCAGAAGAGTTCTGCAAAGGAAAAATACACAATCATGTATCAGTTATTAGCATCGCGCATTCAACATCAATCCATCTCTCTCAACAACATAGTGACAAGCATGTACTCTCCTAACCCAATCAAATTATAAACAAGTGGGGTGGTTTGAAAATGTTTTGAGTTGTGGGAGCTGCCTTGACTACTCAACGGGCAAATACATCATGTAACCCATGAAGTTCAGGTCTCTGTGATGTAGCTAACCTCTTTGAGGTTATTGCAGACAGTAACAGCTGTCTTTCTGCTTCCAGGGCTTTGCTCCTCTCTTCTAGGAAATCTGAACTCCAGTTAGAACCTGACGCTCAGGGGCTTCAAGCAAGGTTACAAAAATCACTCAAATAGATCAACTGATCACATATTTCAATGTTGTTTGTGGGAAGTCACCGTGCACAAAAAATGGTTAAACAGGTTTAGTTGGTAGCACAAGCCACTAGCTTTTGGAGCATTGCTTCTTGTGCTATCAAATAAACCTGTTGGACTTTAACCTGGTGTTGTGAGACTTCTTACTGTGATTACCCCAGTCCACCACCGGCATCTCCACATCATCACAAGATGATTGCCAAGTATAATGCAAGGTGATGCATTTTGGAAGATCAAATTCAGGTGCAAGTTATACAGTAAATAACAGAATCCTTAAGAGCATTGACTGACAGAGGGAACTGGGAGTACAGGCTACAGTGGTCAAGAAGGTATACAGCATACTTGCCTTCATCGACTGGGGCAAGTTGTGTTACGCTTAATAAAACTTTAGTTAGTCCGCATTTGGAATACTGTGTGCAGTTCTGGTTGCCACACTACCAGAGGATGTAGGTGCTCTGGAGAGAGTGCAAAGAAGATTTACCAGAAAGTTTCCTAGTCTGAAGGATATTAGGTATGAGGAGAGGTTGGATAAACTCAGATTGTTTTCATTGGAAAGACACAGATTGAGGGGTGACCTGATAGAAGTCTTCAAAATTATGAGAAGCATAGATAGGGCAGATGGTCAGAGGTTATTTCCCTGGATGGAAGTGTCAACTACAAGAGGGCACAGGTTTAAAAATCGAGGTGATAAGTTTAGGGAAGATTTTCCACACAGAGGGTGGTGGGTGCCTGGAACGCACTGCCGGTGTAGATGGTGGAAGCAAGGGGTAGAAACCCTGTATTGGCACAGGCTTGATGGGCCAAAGGGTCTGTTCCCATGCTGTATTGTTCTTATTACAATAGTGACTAAAGTTCAAAAGTACCTCGCTGGCTGGAAAGCATATTCTGACCATGTGGAGTGCACTTATTAAGCAATTCCTTTTCTCTATTAAGGATAACACTAAGCTCATCTTTATTCACTAACTAAGTGGCAGCGGCAGGGGATGGCATCACACACATACAGCAATGCCTACTCTCCCGCACGAGTAATTAATAACATTTAAAAACTGGCAATGAACTCTTACCACAGGAGACGAATACAGGCTGCTGACTGGTGGGGCTGAAGAGGTGACTGGTGTTGGATCAGTCTTTGGGTACATGGAGTAAGTGCTCTTCTGTCTCTGCACAGGGATAGGTCACAAGTCAGTTCTCACTAAAAGGAGCAAAGCTTACAGCATACATTAACATCAACAATTCATACAGCTCAGGGTATAGTCTGTTATGGACAATTAACTTCCAGATGTGAACTTCGTTTCTTGTCCTCCTGAACAATTCCCAGCATGTGTGGGTGGCACAGTGACACAGTGGTTAGCACTGCTGCCTCACAGCGCCAGGGACCTGGGTTCGATTCCCAGTTTGAGTCACTGTCTGTGCGGCGTCTGCACGTTCTCCCTGTATCTGCGTGGGTTCCGGGTGCTCCGGCTTCCTTCCACAGTCTGAAAGATGTGCTAGCCATGCTAAATTCTCCCTCAGTGTTCCCGAACAAGTGCTGGAGTGTGGCAATTAGGGGATTTTCACAGTAACTTCATTGCAGTGTTAATGTCAGCCTACTTGTGGCTGATAAACTTTTTTACTGCCTTTATTTCAGATTTCCAGCATCTGCAGTATTTTGCTTTTGCTAAATTGAATATGCATTATTTATCAAATGCAGAGCTTTCATAAAAGAATCAGTCAAAAAGAGTAAAGAAATAGCGCAGATCTTCTCAAACTGTTACAATGCTTTTGAATAAAGGAGCTTAAAATATACTTCGCAGAATTAGTCATAACTCAGACAACTATGGCCACGAGCTTAGAATGTCATTGTGCTTGGATACTGAACGCAGAGCCAGCATTCCACACAAACGCAGGCACAGATCCTAGCACAGGGTTGGCTTTGTCCCTTGTGGTTAAGGCTGTCCAGTGATGTTGCTCACCATTCTCTCCTTCTCCTCTGCCTCAGACTGTGATAAGGCGATAGCCAACTGAAGCTCCTCTTCTTCCTGCAAGGCAGCTTCGTCGCGCTTGGGAGGCAACTGCCACAATCAAAAAGCACAAGACAAATAAGCTTCACACGTATTTCAGAATTCTAAATTTTTAAAAATATATTTGTTCTGGAGACCTGAGCATCAATGGTGAGACTGGCATTTCCTGCTCACCCCTAATTGTCTTTCTTGAACCACTATGAATCCACATACTGTAGGTATTTCCACAGTGCTGTTAGGGAGAGTTTCAGGTTTTTGACCCAGTGGCAGCAGTGATGTGATTCCAGGATGCTGTTGAATGTTTTGATTTTAGCCAAACAGTTTAATTAAGGAACTTAGATACCAAGCCTACTGAATTTGAAATTTTGGCATCCGGAAACCAATCCTATTGTGAGAAAATATTGATGTGTCATCAGGGGTATAAAAGATGAGGGCAGTGGCACAAGCTGGGAGAGCACCTGCCAATGCCCACAGCTCAAAGAGTGACTTGCTGGCGCTCTCAGGTGCATTTATGTCTTAAAAGAAAGCCTCATTGATTAATAAGGGGATCAGGGGTTATGTGGAAAAGGCAGGAGAATGGGGATTAGCACAAAAAAAAAGCCATAATTGAATGGCAGAACTGACTCAATGGACCGAGTGGCCTAATTCTGCTCCAATGTCTTATGGTCTTAACTCGATAACGTAGATCGCAAAGAAGAATATTCCAGAAGACGACAAACCTTGTTGTAATTTAGAGAGTGATAAAAATTCTTTTTATTAATAAGTGGAAATTGCATTTACTTGAACAGAATTCCATTAGAATCTTATTTTATTCGGTTCAATAAATTAGTTAACCTGTTCATTGTTAGATAAATAGTGTTATTTGTTGATCTGAGAGAGTCTTAGGTAGTTATTTTGATTTAGCCACTAAAAGTTTCCGAGGAGCAGATTGTACCACTTCTCACACACTTCTAACAGATTATGAGGTGAGGTATTCCTCTTTGACTGGTTAGATGTTAGTTCTCAGACAGGGCATCAACCCTCCCTTTGTAACAATATGCTTCGAGTCATATGGGGACCTTGCAGGTGGAGACTCCACATGTTAAAAGCAATGTCTTGTTTGCACAATTTTTGAACGCCATCCTCGAATGGGCAAGTCGAGTGTGTTATGAGCCATGTTAAGACCAAGAACATAAATTGCACATGCACAGCGCAAAACTGCCTCCAAATGTGGAAGGGCAGTTTACCTCAAGGAGAAGGAGTCTTATTCATTTTACTTCCCCAATGTGTGCATTAAAAAATATAATTTCTTGTACCAAAGATCCACCTGCTCCAGAGCCACTCCAGTGTTATCACTGACAGACAGGGGAGGAAAGGCAGCAGCACGGTGGCACAGTGGTTAGCACTGCTGTCTCACTGTACCAGGGACCCAGGTTCAATTCAGGCCTCGGATCACTGTTGGTGTGGAGTTTGAACTTTCTCCCCGTGTCTGCGTCAGTTTCCTCCAGACGCTCTAGTTTCCCCTCAGTCTGAAGGTGTGCAGGTTTGGTTGATTGGCCATGCTAAATTGACCCTAGTGTCACATTATGGGAATAGGGCCTGGGTGGGATTGTGGTCAGTACAGGCTTGATGGGCTGAATGGCCTCCTCCTGTACTGTGGGAATTCGATGAAGAATCTCCACTCATTTCAGCAGGGTTCACAAACTGGTTTGGCCAGTTGATCTTGAGCCAAGAAATGGCTACAGCAGTTTGTAATGTCCACAACGCACCTCTCTCACTTGCTCCAAGTGTACAACGCTGCAAGATTCAGAGACAAAAGGAGAGTTTATAGAGAAGTTACTGTCATTTGAACACCTGATGCATCAGCTTTTCACTGGTGGCAGGAGAAGGATGAACTGCTAACTGTGAAATTTTCTAACCATTTCAATGCAGTATCTCAAAATCAAACCATTTAACTGTGCACAGTGACAATGCAAAACATGCCAAATCCAACTGGGCTGCTGCTCACCTGTGACTGCTGGGATAGGGGGCTAGTCAGGTATTCAGGGGGAAGGTCGACTGGTGCTGAAGCTGTGGGCTTGACTTCAGATTTCCTGGGAAAGGAAGAGCAAGAGTCAGGTTGTGCTGCACCAGATAGCAGGACAAACAAATTACAATCTCCCAATGCAACTGAAACACAACAACAAAATCTGTGCTTTCTGGAATAACACAAATGATTTGTGTTTATGTACAGAAGGTTAGGAATCCAAACAGTTACCTCTACTGAAGCCTGCTATTTCAAAAGCCTAGGCAAACATAAAATAAGAACGCAATAGCCCACTTCACTAAAACACTAGAACTGCCGCTGGGAATTGTGGACCAAGAGGTTCAGCTGGGTTAAGATCTCGTAAATTGTGTTTTCAGTCCAGCAGCTCACGTGTCTGACCTTACCAGCAGTTGGTAATTGCTGCAATTAAATTTTAAAGCTCAGAGGTCCAATGCTTCCTTCATGTGGCAGTGCCCCTAGCTGGCATGAGTGGGTCAGCTGCTGGAACCTGCGCTGGAGACAGTGCTGCAGCAGGTTGTGGCCATGATGTGGTGCTCAAGAACGACAGCTTCAATTAATCCTCATCGTTTGAAGTAACTTGATGAGAAATCAAGCACTTTTATAGCTCTTTGTTGTCAATTTGCTGAAGCCGGGTACAGTCAGTTGCTGAGTTTGTTTGCTAAGCTCTTCCACTACCAGGGTGGATTAAGCAAGGTGACGTCTATAACAGAATTAGTTTGTTGTGTTGGACAAAGCCGCCTATCAAAAGTAAAATCTGTGCATCAACTTTTGAACTCTGCTATAATGTCCCCAAAGGTTGTGGATGGCTGATTGCTGTAATGAGGTTCCATTCCCAATCAACAGCATGTCAGTACCTGCTTCGCACACCACTGCCTGTTCAAGAGGGAACCTTCTCTTGTGCTTCTTAAAACCCAGCAGCTTGTGTGTACTGATGCACACTCAGGACATTCCCCCACTGCCCCGCTCCGCCCCAGGATTCTATGATTCTAACTGGGGACACCATAACCTTCACTCCCCTGCTGGATGTGGTTCAAAATTGCAACACCAGGGGGAGAGAGAAGAGAGAGAGAGAGGAGGAGGAGGCGAAGTGATGGAGGGAAGAGAAAAAGTTCAGAGAGAACTGCTGATCTTTCAGGAATGCTCTCCTGAGAATCTGGATCCTGGATGGGTATCTATCAAAACACCGGAAAAATTAACCTGAGAGTTTGGTGGGAATGCACACACTCACAATGGGGGAGTTAGAGAAGCCTCACTGAAGAATGCTTAGTGCACACATGGAGCTTTAATATGGAGACTTTATCACTGGGTGCTGCAACCATTGTTTGTTTTAAGATTATTACTTACTCTAATCCAGATCAGTGCAATGGCAGTGATATTTTTAGTCACCGATCACAATTTTCCCATCCCTTGAACTCTAAGCCCTCACACCAAACAAAGAGAGGCTGTCAATTAGCACTTTACAAATGCGGGCTATGTGGGCATTATTTATACAGACGGAATGGTTCCAATCCCGGCAAGCATGTTTTACTGCTACAGACAGTACTACTCTACTAATTCATTACAAGCTCCTTAAACTACAAAGAAAATGTATGCTGATTGCCAACATTCTATACACAATGATAAATTACATCAAGTTTTTACAATCTTGATATTTAAGTACACAATTTACACAATGATACATAAAAGTAATTAATACAATGCTGAAGTTACAAGGCAATAATATACTGGTTTAATTGTAATCTACCAATTCAATGAGAATAAAGTTTGGCGTACATGTTACTGGTGTCAAGGTCTTCCTTTCTGTGGAAAAAAAATTATACGTCACCATGGAGGTATACACACACACACACTGAGGTATTCTTAACTTTAACAACCTGAACTGTGGCACTCAGCGTACTCAATTACCGACTATTGGCACCCAGACTGGAGCTCCGTCACTTTACACACATTCAGTGGGACATTTCAGATGCTGGTGTGTTCCAGCAATGGGATTCTTTTACAAGTTGAATGAGTGCGTGGAATAATTCTCCAGCAAAGGAAAAACAAGACCAATTGGACTTGAAAAATGGGAGCAGAGAAGTCAGACATTTAACTTTTGTTTCAAATTCTTTTGTGCGCAAGCAAAGCAAAGCAATGGAAGGAGGCATTGATACAATCATTTTTACACAGACAGCACAAAGTCAACTTACATATTGATGTGTGAATTCTGGGCATCTGTACACAATTCAAATGTATTTAACTCAATTTTAGACTGCACTCGACCCACAGCAGTTTCCATACATCCATCGTCTAACACGCCAAGCCAGGTAAAGAATGGCCAAGCTTATCATATTTGATGAAACAGTCCAATTAGAGTGCTTAATGAATACATGTTAGATATTCACAGGTGGGTTTGTGTTGCAGGGTTTGTCTTGCTCACCAATCTGAAATCTACAGTGTTTATCACCTATTCCCAAAGACAATTTCCATGTTCTAATTAGAATGGCATCTTGTAACAATATGCTAATTACCTAAATTAATTAACTTTGATATTTGATAATCTCACTTCCCATTGTTAAGTTTTTGACTATGGTTTTTCTATTGACATTAATCTTTGTAATTTGCTGCAACGTTACCACTAACTTTTGGTATGTCAACTGCCCCACACTCTGGGGAGCGAGCGAGCATGTTTCTGAATATTTATTCCCATTGCGATCATCTTGCATTGATAAAAAATGCTACATTCTAACTAAAATGCTAACTGGAGCAAAACCACAGATAATTTACTCAAATTACTTTAAAAAAAAATGTATCTTTACAGCGCAGTGAGTAATGTTCAGTGTAATAGACCGGGAGTGGACACAGGCTCTGCACGCCCCTCGCCCCTTTTAGTTCCAATTTTGAACCACATCCAGCAGGGGAGTGAAGGTTATAGTGTCCCCAGTTAGAATCATAGAATCCTACAGTGCAGAAGGAGGCCATTCAGCCCAAAGTCTGCATCAACTACAATCCCACCCACAACCCAATGCATTTACCCTATCTAGTCCCCTCTGACACCAGTGGGCAATTTGGCATGGCCAATCAATCAATCAAACCCACACATCTTTGGAGTGTTGGAGGAAACCCACACAGACATGCGAAGAACATGCAGACTCCGCACAGACAGTGATACGAGCCGGGAATTGAACCTGGCGCTGAGGCACCAGTGCTAACCACTGTGCCAGGGAAAAAAAAAAGAGTCGTGACTAACATACACTAGAGGATAAAGTTTCCTGAAGTGACTGCATAAATGAAGATGGTGACGGGATTGTCCAGATGAGCGATCCAATGATGCCGCAACAGTTTGCCCCTAGATAGCTTTCAGGAATAACTGATAAAGGGTTTAACATACCTTCCTCTGTAATAGTCAAGAGTAGGAACAGCCTTTAAACTCTTACACCAATGTTCAGACTGTATGCAGCATCTTTGCTCAGGTGCTCTCTTGACCCCTGCCAACCCCCAGAGGAAATGCCTTACCTTTGCTCAATGGCATCCGGAGACTATGCAATTATAGACAGGCGTAAAACAGGAGACCCGCCAGTGCACAGCGACACCATTACTGAAATCCAACTAGCCGTCCCTGCACATAAATCTGTAGGACTTCAGACCTGGTTAAAGACCAAAGTTACTAACTTGTTCAGCAGCTCAAAGCATGGCTCACAAACTCGGACTTCTTTCTCAATCCCAAACTTGGGGATGGTGGAGGACTTGGAGGAACACTTCCCGCAGAAGATCTGGCCACATGCCCTGCAATGATGCTGTCAAACAGAATTAAAAATACAAGAGTGTTGAACTCACAATCCAGCATTTTTCAGTTTGACAAATGCGTATGTACTTAAAGGGCAGTTTATCCAGTTATTTATCTTGCTGTTCAAAAATTGGCTGCACATTACAAGTGGCTGTACTTCAAAGATACTTTATAAGTTATGAAACAGTAGCAAATATGTTGTAGAAATCAAGCTCCTTTGTTCGAATATATTCCGAGCAATGGTACTGATTAGAAGCTACCAAAACATCTTATTCATAGAATCCATACAGGGCAGAAGGAGTCCATTCGGCCGACTAACTCTCCGACAGAGCATCTTACCCAGATCCACCCCTATCCTATCCCCATAGCACCACGTATTTATTTACCCTGCTAATCCCCCTGACCTACACATCTGTGGACTGCTCATTCAATGGGATTCACACATTAGAACTGATGGCAGGAGCAATAATAAAATACTTTGATCCACAGGAAATGCTGAAGATTAAACTTACTTTCCTTGTTACCACTCCAAACTGCACTCTGCATCGGTGACATTCTTCGGCATCTACCCAATCAGGAGCCTGCAGAGAGTCAGAAAAGAAACGCTAAGGAAACTCCGGACTCGAGACGGGATTATGCACAGATTGGCTGTTACTTTATAACAGTGACAGCACTTTAAAAGCATTTCACTGGCTGGGAAGCACTTTGGATGTTCTGCAGGTGCCAAACATGCTATGGAAATCCAAGTTTCCTTTCTTCGATTACCACCACCCCCGGCACAGGAACTAAGTGTGGGCATTGTTAATACAATATTCAACAGAAAATAAACTCTGCCCAAATCAAAGGGTCTTAGGTAAACTCTTCTGGTACACTTGCACAATTTTCCCCACAGTAAATATGGAGAGCTTGTTGCCGTGAATTTACCCACAAAGAACACAATATTTAAAATGTGGGAATTGATAAATTGGGCAGTAAGTCACTACAACAGAAAGCACCATCCTTCTTGTCTGCATTTGACATGTTATGGAATTCATATCAACTCCAAATAAAGAAAAGGCTGGCACTGCTACCACTTACCCTTTCAGAAACAAACATAGCATCGCTCTCTTTAAACTCTGGAAATACGTTCCCTGCAATGATGATAAGACATTAAATTAAGAAACAATATTAACATACATGTGCTGCATGTCTTTATACACAGGGCTTAAAACTTTCCACACCACTATTCACTGTATACTGGCAGCATGGTGGCACAATGGTTAGCACTGCTGCTTCACTGTGCCAGGAACCCAGGTTTGATTCCTGGCTTGGGTCACTGTCTGTGTGCAGTTTGCACATTTTCCCCGTGTCTGCGTGGGTTTCCTCTGGGTGCTCTGGTTTCCTCCCACATTCTGAAAGATGTGCTGATTAGATACGTTGACCTGAACAGGTACCGGAGTGTGGTGACTAAGGGAATTTCACAGTGACTTAATTGCAGTGTTAATGTAAGCCTCACTTGTGGCTAAAAATAAACGTTCAAACTTTCACATTACTTTCAGTGCCATCCGCAACCTAGCATAATGCATTCGGTACAGACGCGCATCGTAGCAATCCCAGAACAGGGATTGGAGAGAAGGTGAAAATTGATGCCCTCTGAAGATGAAACAGAATTCAATTTCTTTTGAATTATGTTGATTAATACTTAGGAAAAGTTACTGATCACAAAAGTTTAGATAAAAACCTGGTTTGAAAATCAAAGTTGATCTTTCTCTACACCCTAGCTATGACTGTAACAGTACATTCTGCACCCTCTGCTTTCCTCTTTTATGAACAGAATCTGTATAGCATGCAAGAAACAATATCTTCCACTGTATACTAATACATATGACAATAATAAATCAAATCAAAATATTACAAGATCAATCCAGTTCAGGAAGGCCATTCAAGCTAAGCCAGTTCATCCAAAGAGCTAACCCTAACGCTTATTCCAACATCCAACTGTTCTTCCAATCGGTTTTGGGATTTTGTGTAGGCAACGATCACATTTTCTAATCTGTTTTGCCTCTTTTTGAAACTGTCTCCTTTTCTTTCAATTGATTTTAAAATATTGTTCTGGACATACACATTACGATGAAACTCCTTTCAGTCAGCACCTTGCAAGGCAGAGGACCCAGAGTTTCTGTAGCATTGCTGATGAGGTGTGGTTTCTCTATGTTCAGTCAAGCCCCATGTTTTAGCAACTTTTTCTAACAATTCATTTGTTGTTTTCTCTCTCATAAAGCTACTCAAATGTCTAAAGCAGAATGTTGTTTCCGGGGATTGAATGACAGGCTGTGAGGGTCAGGACAGCTATACTGGAGTTAGCCCAGTTATCTTTGGGGAAAGGGGGTAGTTTCAGGGGACCAGCTAGGGTAAATGCACAAGGTTATACGGATAGGGCCTGGGTGGGATTGTGGTCGGTGCAGACTCGGTGGGCCAAATGGCCTTCTTCTGCACTGTAGGATTCTAAGATGCTAAGGCTTTAGTGATAATTCAGAGTTACATGTTAAACTAAAAGAAGTGTATGTTTCTAACTTAAATAAACCAGGAAATGTATTCCTAAAGAGAGATAACTACATTCATTGAAATCTTCAATCAATGAAGTTTGTGTTTGAAAGCCTGGGTTAAAGGAAGACTAAAGTTTTGTATAGCTCACCCTGTCGTTAGATCAGGAGGATCCAAACTAGTGAAGGAACAAGATTCACCATCTGCCAGCAATGCACTCTCTGCTTTATCACTGGACTTATCAAATGGAGGCAGTGGAACAATAAGATTAAGCTACAAGACATTAACCAGAGAGTAAAAGAGAAGACTGTGTTTCCAAAACTTGGCATCTAACTAACTTACTCTATAAAATTAGGACAATTAAAAAACTCCAAACCCCTTGGAATCTGAGTTTTTCCTCTGGTTTGTCACCTTGTAAATGTGTGGCAGTGGGCTAGCAAGCTACCCATTTATCTTTTAGATTTGGCATGCAATTCCACTCAAACAAATCAAGGACAAGCCCCACCCCATCCTCCCTCAGCTCTGTGGGTGCAGCAGGATCCTTGGCATTGGGAGTGGAAAAGATCCCTTATGTTCACAAACAGAATTGTTCAGTTACACATTTCCCACAGGCAGGAGCAGCAGATCAGCGAGAACAAGTGGTCAATCACACCTTCCTTCGCTAAGGGGCACATGCTCTGACAATATTATAGGATGGCTCTAAAGGGTGAAAGAGGTCATTTTAGCATGGGCAGGAGTCATGTGCACAAGGAAGGCAAAGCAGGCTTACACAATAAGCTGGGGATGGTCTATTAAAAAAATAGAGTTTGAAATTTAGGCTATGGTACCAGAAACAAGAGTAATCAATCAGCAGCAGATCAGGAACCGGGACACAGTCAATATTATAAATATGATAATTTTTCAACGTGACATTCATTAAATATAAAATGCATGCTTAGCCGAAGTGAAGAATATGCGCACTCAGTAGTCTTACCCTACTGGAACAAATAAACATTCAGGATCCTGCTACTGAAATCCTCTACTTCCCTCTACACTCAACTATTCCTGACTGGTCTCCCACAATCTACCCTCTATAAACTTCAGCACATCCTGCAGCCCACAGACTAACTTGCAGCAAATCTAGATCCCCTGCCATCACCCCAATGCCAGTGATATATTTTGGCTCCCGATCAAGAAAGGTCTTGATTTTAAAATTCTCACCCTTGTTTCAAAATCCCACCATGGCCTCACTCCTCCTCTCCTCTCTGCAATCTCTTCCAAAGAATCTGCGCTCCTCTAATTCTGGCCTCTTGATCATTCCTGACTTTGGCCAATCTTCAAATGCCTTGGTCCTCAGCTTTGGAATACTTCTCTGAACCGCTCTACCTCGCTTTCAAGACACTCCGTAAAGCCTGGGAATGCTCTGTGTTCAACCCATGGCCTTGCTGAATGATCGGATTTCAATAGTTAGGAGTCAGCGGCCCCAGCAATAAAAGTTTCTCATGCCTTATCACAGATCGCTACACATTCTCACAACCTTGTGCGTGAAATGCAATTTCCTATATCGGCAGAATCAATTTAAAAAAATAGATACCACTTGGGAGAGTACTACAATAGTGAATGGGGGCAGCACAGTAGTTGGCACTGCTACCTCACAGCTCCAGGGACATGGGTTCGATTCCCAGCTTGGGTCACTGTATGTACGTAGTTTGCATGTTCTCTCCGTGCCTGCGTGGGTTTCCTCTGGGTGCTCCAGTTTCCTCCCACAGTCTGAACGACGTGCTGGTTAGGTGCATTAACCCAAACAGCCGTCAGAAAGTGACAACTAGGGAAATTTCACAGTAAATTTAATTTAATTTTGATATTAATTTAAGCCTTACTTGTGACTAATAAATAAACTTTACTTTTACTTTCCTTTACTGAAAAAGCAGACAATTTGAACTAAAGAAAAGCAAAGGCTACTGGAGCTAATGAAACGTGAATGGATCAAGTAGCTTACTCCTGTTCCCATCCACTCAAAGTGCATGCGTGTGTGTCTACTACACATGAGAAAGTACACTCCAGCCTGATCCAGAAAAGGAAGGAGTGGTGAGGAAAGGGCAAGGAAATGAATGGCATTGTTTAGAAGTCGGCAAATTCACTGCTGTCACAATTCGCTGTGGAGATTTTCTCACCTTCGACCTTCATGATCTGGTAGGTGTCCTGTACCACTTTGTATTTGGGCTCGTTACGGAAAGCCTGAGCCCAAGCCTGGATCAGCTGCAAGATCTTGGTGCGAACGTTAGACTCTGTCTGTTTCTGTGAAGCACAGAACATACAAACTGACTGAAACAGTCACAAAACCAGCAAGGTAGAGAACTGCAGTCCCACAGAACCAACTTTCAGACATACAATATACTTGGCTACATCCATGGTGGAACAACACTAATATAAAAGTCCCCTCCAGCTCAGCTCCAGTCCAGAGCCAGGGAAAAGGGCTGTCAATTGGAGAGCTAGAATCGCTGTGAAGATATCTCATTGCAATTTAAATTGGACGCTTGCTGTGTCATTCTGTTTTATAACAACACTGCAAGGTCAATCCAGATCCCATCTCTTAAGTTTTAAATCTATTTGTTAGTATCACAAGTAGACTTACATTAACACTGCAATGAAGTTCCTGTGATAATCCCCTAGTCATCACACTCCAGAGTCTGTTCGCGTACACTGAGGGAGAATTTAGCATGGCCGAAACAGCACGTCTTTTGGACTGTGGGAGGAAACCAGAGCACCCAGAAGGAACCTACGCTGACACGGGGAGAACGTGCAAACTCCACACAGACAGTGACCCAAGCCGACAATGGAACCCAGGTCCCCGGTGCTGTGAGGCAGCAGTGCTAACCACTGTGCCACCGTGCCGTCCGTACTTGGAACTACGGATGGGCAGATAAACAGGCAAGAGATTCAACCTTGACCACGTAAACTCGAATCGGGGGGGTGGGGGGCAGGGGCGGGCGGTGGTGTGTGTGTGTGTGTGTGGGGTGGTGAGCAGTCGTTGTAGGAGTGAGAGGGGTGTATTGAGAACTTAGTTTTTTTCTACATTGTAATTGTAACTTGAGCTTATTTCAGCATAGCAGCCCAGCTATACTGCAAAAAAAAGGAAAGTATTTGGGGAAATCTGGAATCTTCCAAAGCTTCTGTTTTTAACATCTAGGACTGAACAACAACATAAACCACTCAAGGGGGATAGAAGAGGGAAAAAAAAAGAGTAGCAGCAAACATTTTGCCAGTCTTGAGACAGGCACTGATTTGGTCAAACAGGATAGTCCCCTCATGAACTGTGTGCTGTAACACTGCCACAGAACTACTAGGCTTCACCGAGCAGGAAGAAGTAAACCTGTGTACAGAGAGGCAGATAAAGAGTGCTACAAAAATCAAATAAAAGATTGGCGCCTTGGGCTGCTTAATTACCCTGTAATGTTTGCTCACCTGAATCACCTCAGTAGGTTTCAGCCGTGTCAGCAAATTCAGCCTCAGTCAGATGATCTCAGTACAACAGGGAGGGAGGTTATAATCACAAGGCACATTATGTCATCAGGAAGTAGGTGCTGTCTAAAAACTAATGGGAGACAGAAGCCTCCCTTGTCAATTATCTGGGATTGTTTCCAGGTTAAAAAAGGTTTCAGGATAGAGTGCAAATAAGAATTTCCTGTATCCAAAAAAAATCACTGATGTGGAAGTGGATGTGAGTGAATTCTAACTGCACACAGGGATTTCCAACAAACCATTTCTATCATTAGCCAGACGAGAGTCAAAGTACATAAAACAATTGGGTGTGAAGGCAGGGGAATGTTGTTTGGGTGACATCATCTCATAGAGACAGGAATGATTCCAAATTAAATACTGGGGACGCTGGAAATCTGAAATAAAAACAGAAAATACTCAGCAGGTCAGGCAGCATCGGTGGGGAGGGAAACAGAGTTAACGTTTCAAATTGAAAACCCTTGTTACCCACGAGGATACGGCA
The DNA here is from genome assembly GCF_965287045.1 of Carcharhinus amblyrhynchos. Classification (NCBI taxonomy): domain Eukaryota; kingdom Metazoa; phylum Chordata; class Chondrichthyes; order Carcharhiniformes; family Carcharhinidae; genus Carcharhinus; species Carcharhinus amblyrhynchos. The sequence continues at coordinate 9,074,245 of NC_137344.1, forward strand.
TTCAAAAGATTTGGGCCAAGAGCAGGGAAGCGATGACTGATCGACTTGTCAAGTTTAAACTTGAAAAACAAGTTGTGAATTTGAGGGAGAGAAAGATAAAGCAGAGGAAAGTGGAAAATAATGATCATTATACCAGAAGCCATCAATATAAAATGGATAAGCTGCCAAAATGGTTTCAGAGCCACTGTTTTCATAGAATCCCTACAGTGCAGGGGGAGGCCATTCGGCCCATTGAGACAGTACTGACAACAATCCCACCAAGGCCAAATCCTCATAACCACGCACATTTACCCTGCTACTTTCCCTGATACTAAGAGGCAATTTATATCATAGTCAATTCACCTAACCTGCATGTCTTTGGACTGTGGGGGGAAACTGAAGCACCCAGAGGAAACCCATGCAGACACAAGGAGAACATGCAAACTCCACACAGTCACCCAAGGCCAGAATCGAACCTGATCCCTGGAACTATGAGGCAGCAGCGCTAACCATTGTGCCAGCCAAATTACCTCAAGCCCTCTGGTGTCTGACCTTCCTGTGGAGGATCAAGGAGAAACAGAGAAAGATTTCCCAACTTGTAGAAATCAATTATGTAAATAGAAAGCACATTGCCTCGTTTTAAATAACTTGGCCGTAATCAATCTGTATTATTTACTTTTTAACAGTGACGTTACAGTTCCTTACAGCTTCATTTCATGTTTCCACTGTTCTCCCAACTTTTCTGTAGGTTTTGGATCACACTGTCTATTGCCCGAATTCTGGCTGGTCTCTTGTTACCTTGACAGGAGCCAGTTGCCCCTCAGGGAACTTTCACGCTGAGTGAGTTCCATCAGGAGTGGCAACTTGCTGACTGGACTTACACAGGATGAGGAACGGGAACCCCGGCAGAAGGGGAAGGGAATGCAAAAGTAGGGAAACGTTGCTGTAGTTGTGAAGGGCATTAATGATAGCTGCAGGCACTGTTTAAATCTCCCTATTCAAGAAAGGATATAACTGCAGTAGAAGCAGAAGGTCCACTCGATTGATTCCTGAGATAGGACGAGATGGGACTAGTGTTGGCGGCGAAAGAATTATTTTTGTATCTCGGACAGACAGACAGTTTGGATCTGTATCCATTGGAGGTTGGAAGAATGAGAGATAATCTTATTGAAACTTACAAGACCCGAGAGGGCTCAACAGAGTGGATGCTGAGAGGTGTTTCCTCATGTGGGTGAGACTAAAATTACGGGACACCTAATAAGGGACTCCCATATAAGACGGAGATGAAGAGACATTTTAACCTCAGAGGATTGTTAGCAGATGCAAGAAGGAGCTTCCTGATGGTGGTGGTGTCCAGAACCAGGGGTCGAAGTCCAAGGATACAGGATAGACAGTTTAGGACAGAGATGAGGAGAAATTTCTTCACTCAGAGAGTGGAGGACATGTGGAATTTGCTACCACATGAAGTAGTTGAGACCAAAATACTATGTTTTCAAGAAGCAGCTAGATATAGCTCTTGGGGTTAAGGGGATCTAAGAATCTTGGCAGGGGAAGGAGGCAGGATCAGGCTATTGATCAGCCATGATCATAATGAATGGTGGAGCAGGCTCAAAGGGCTGAATGGCCTCCTCCTGCTTCTATTTTCTACATAGTCTGTGAAGTTCCCTTTTCCAGGGAGCAGAGAAAGTAGGGCCATAAAACATTTTGATTTAAATCGATACCCTTGTCAGTCAAGAATCCAAGGCTATGATGGATAGATAGGGTAGGCCACAACCATGATTTACCAAATAACAGAGCAGGCTCAAGGGGCCGGGTGGCCTACTCTTGCTAATAATTCATATGTTCCCCATCTCAATCCATGGACACAGAGTTCAGTTGTTATCAGCCTGGGTGAGTCAGCAGAGGCTAGGAATTACACCTGCATAGCCCAATGCTATACTGGACAGTGCACTATGTCACCTATGCATTGTGAAAGGGAAGCCTTGAGTTTTAATATATACCAAAGTTTGTTCCCAAACTGGTGGGAATATTTGCACAAGTTACCTTAAATAACTCTTTGAGCTCCTCCATTGTTTGCTTGTTAGCAACTTCATCGTGAACAGTTTGTCCACAGTTCTTCACTACAGATTCCAAAACCTGAAAGAGAAATCAAGCAAAGGATATGAAAACAAAAAGTGTTCCGACAAAATAGACTGATCACTGGAATCTGATAAAGCCCCGAGATCACTCCATGAAAACTAGCAAATGACACAGCCACACGTTGTCTCTGGACAATCTCCTGGAGGGCATATGTTAGAGTCAGAGGTTTACAGCATGGAAACAGGCCCTTTGGCCCAACTTGTCCATGCTGCCCAGTTTTTGCCACTAACCTAGTACCAATTGTCTGCATTTGGAGCGTATCTCTCTATATCCATGTAACATCTTTACCCATGTAACTGTCTAAATGCTTTTTAAAGTTGTACCCGCCTCTACTATCATCTCTGGCAGCTTGTTCCAGACACTCATCATCCTCTGTGTAAAAAAATTGCCCCTCTGGACACTTTTGTATCTCTCCCCTCTCACCTTAAACCTATGCTCTCTAATTTTAGACTCCCTACCTTTGGGAAAGTTGTTGACTATTTATCTGATCTACGCCCTTCATTATTTTATAGACTTCTAAAAGATCACCCCATAGCTTCTGACACTCCAGAGATCCAGCCTCTCCTTATAACCATCAAGTCCCGGTAGCATCCTAGTAAATCCTTTCTGCACTCTTTCTATTTAGTAATATCCTTTCTATAATAGGTGACCAGAACTGTACACAGTATTCCACGTATGGCCTTACCAATGTCTTGTTCAATAAGACGTCTGAACTCCTGTACTCAATGTTCTGACCAATGAAATCAATCATGCCGAATGCCTTCTTCACCACTGTCCACCTGCGACTCCATTTTCAAGGAGCTCTGAATCCGTACCCCTAGATTTCTTTGTTCTGTAACTCTCCCCAACGCCCTACCATTAACTGAGTAAGTCCTGCCGTGGTTCAATTTACCAAAATGCATCACCTTGCATTTACCTAAATTAAACTTCATCTGCCATTCATCAGCCCACTGGCCCAATGTCCCTCCCCTCCACCAGACTGGTACAGTAATTCAGTATAACACTTTGTCCACGTGAGCCACCACCTTCAAAAGGTTCAAGTCCATAATCATAAATGTCCTTACAGTCGAATGACACAAGTCGATCCTTTGTTTTCTCAGAGGAGAAGGTTATTACAAAGCTCATGGTTTAGATTGTGAATGGTGAATAAACTAATTTATAATGAGGAAAGCTCACCTCGAGACTGTAAAGAACCACATGGGGATTTTTATCATTCAGCTTCTTCTTGATGGCACCAACTGCATACTTAGCCCTGTACAAAAAAAGAGCGTTCTGTTAAAACAAGATTGCAACTCAAAATATCCCCTTGATTTATAAAAGCCACAGTCATCTCAGCTGACTAGCAGGGCCCAGCTCAAAATTGCCCCTCTGAGAAACAGGTTGCTGAGGGGCACTGGAAAGCAGCAAGGATGCTGACTTGAACCGTTTTAGTTTGCTTCTCATCCTGTGGGGCAGCGTACTGCCTTAGCGTCTAACCAACAGCAGAGCTGGGATCAGTTCCTCAATACTAGGGAGAAATGGGACAGTGTCAATGGATTGTCCAGAGATCTCCCCCCGCATTCATCCTTTCCCTTTTCAGGAAGTGATGGAGGGGTAAACACAGGTACCAACCATACCCGATCATATATCAATCACCCCACCCCTACAAATCCTCAGTGTACAGAATGCAAACATTTACTATAGGGCAACATAAAACACAATTCACTCCAACATTAAAATGAAACTCCAAACCCAGATTTTCACTCACTCCCAGAGAACCCAGACTCTTTACACAAATCCTTGTGTCTTGTGCGTTCCCTGATTTCCTTCCCTCAAACAATGGGGATGTCTCGGCCCCAAATTCAGGAATCCCCTCCCTAAAACCCATCTCCCTCTCCTGCTCTTTTAAGATGATCCCAAAACCTACCTCACCTGTTCCAATCTAGCTCAGTATCAAATTGTACCTGATAAAGGTTAATGTAAAGCACCTCGATACAGCTGACTATGCTCAAGGACCTATGTAAACACGAGTCATTGTCCTGAATTCTTTCTTGCCACTGTCCAATGACATTCTGGGGAAATAGATATCAGATGCCATGGAATGCTGCTGCTCCACTCTCCTCGCTCTGGGCTATTTTCACAGATATCTCCCATCCAGCAAATAACGATATTGCTTTAGCTCTGGTAGGTGTGGTCATGACTAATACATACAGTCCACATGACTGACAGCACACCACATTCCAGCAACAACATTTTCTTACAGAACAAATCATTTTGTTTCTTTGCACTGATCCCAGATTTTAAAATGGTGGGTGGGGAAGAAATGTTTTTGTACACAATCTCACTTTAACCTGGCCAATTTAAAGTCTCGTCCAAGATTTGAATGATTTTAAATCCCGGCTGGAGAGTTTATACACTAGGCTCTTTGAAGAATGATTTTGAGAGAGGTTTTTGGGATATGAAACAAAGAAGGAAGTAGTTATATCATAGCGTATAGAGTCAGTGGTTCAGGGCAACAGGAAGAGGCCCTTCAGCACAGCAGTCCTATCCATTTTGTTAGTCATAGCTATTATAACATTTTAATCTCCATATCTCATTGCTGTACACAACACAGGTGGCACAGTGGTTAGCACTGCTGCCTCACAGCGCCAAGGACTCGGGTTTAATTCCTGACTCGGGTCACTATCTGTGCAGAGTCTGCATGGGTTTCCTTCAGGTGCTCTAGTTTCCTCCCACAGTCTGAAAGACATGCTGGTTAGGTGCATTGACCCGAACAAGTGCCAGAGTGTGGCAACTAGGTGATTTTCACAGTAACTTGAAAGCAGTATTAATGTAAGCCTTATTTGTGACACTAATAATAAACTTTAATTTTTAACCTTAAAATGCCTGCTTCTCAAGAGAACATCTACTTCCTTTTTAACTGATTATGAATCTAGAGCCTCTGAAGAACAATGCACATTTTCATAGGCCACTGGACATACAGGTCAATCAACCTAATTTTAAAAAAAGATGCCCAATTGCTTTGGATATCCCCCTGATGACTCAGCTAATGTTCTAGGGACCCAGGTTCGAAATCCGCCACTGATGGAACTTGATTGTTTTTTAAAAAATCTGGAATTGAGAATCTACTGATGACCATGAAACTATTGTTGATTGTCAGAAAAACTCATCTGGTTCACTAATGTCCTTTAGGGAAGGAAATCTGCAATCCTTACCTGGTCTGGCCTACATGTGACTCTGGAGCCACAGCAATGTAGTTGACTCTCAACTGCCCTTTGAACAGGGCAACTAGGGATGGGCAATAAATGCTGGCCAGCCAGTGACGCCCATATCCCATGAATGATTTTTAAAAAAAACACCTCTTATTTTACCTGATCACTCATTGTAGCAAATCAACTTCACTTCATATCACTTCGTGCTAAACTCCTTTCTAAGGCAGGAAAGCTAAAATTGAACACAACACCATAAGTATGGTCAGACGGGCAGTCTGTTTAACGTCAGTAGCACCTCTTCACTTTTATATTTTCATTCATCAGTAACAGTACAGGCAACAGGTGCTTTAGGACTAGTCAAACCCCCAGTTCCACTATTCCAATAAGGAAAATTACCCAGATATGTCCTATCCATAATAAAAACTGTACTGGAAATTCCTAATCCACCCATCAGTAAATTGACTAAAGGTGTCAACAGCAGGCAATAACCTGCTCACTAATTCTCAGTTCAGATTCACTCAGCTCCTGACCTCATTACTGCCTTGATTCAAACATGGACAAAAGAGCCGAACTCCAGAGGTGAGTGACAGTGGCTACCCTTGACATCAAGGCAATGTGGCATCAACGAACCCTAGCAAAACTGAAGTCAACTGGAATCAGGAGAAATCTCTCTGCTGGTTGGAGTCACATCTGGCACAAAGGAAGGTGGTTGTGGCGGTTGGAGGGTCAGTCATCTCAGTTCCAGGACATCTCTTCAGGAGCCCCTCAGGATAGTGACCCAGGCCCAACCATCTTCAGCTGTTTCATCAATGACCTTCCCTTCATCACATGGTCAGAGGTGGGGATGTTCGCAGTGTTCGGCACCATTCGTAACTCCTCAGGTAATGAAGCAGTCTATGTCCAAATGCAGGAAAATCTGGACAATATCTAGGCTTGGGCTGATGGTGGCAAATAACATTTGCGTCACACAAGTACCAGGCAACGACTGCCTCCAAGGAGAGAGGATTTAACCATAGCCCTTTGACATTCAATAGTGTTCCTATCACTGACTCCCCTACTATCAACATCCTGGGGGTTACCATTGACCAGAAACCCAAGTGGACCAGCCATATAAACACAGTGGTTATAAGAGCAGGTCAGATGCTGGGAATTCTGCAATGAGTAACTCACTTCCTGACCCCAAGAGCCTGTTCACCATCTACAAGGCACAAGTCAGGCGTATGATGGAATACTCTCCACTTGCCTGGATGAGTGCAGCTCTAAGCTTGACACCGTCCAGGACAAAGCAGCCAGCTTGATTGATACACCATCTACAGAATTCAATTCCTCCACTGACAAACAGTGGCAGCCCATATACCATCTACAAGATGCACTGCTCCTTAGAAGCATCTTCCAAACCCACAACCACTACGACCTTAAAGAACAAGGGCAGCAGATACATGGGAACAGCATCACCTACAAGTTCCTCTCCAGGCCAATTTGACTTGGAAATATATCATTCCTTCACTGTCGCTGAGTCAAAATCCTGGAATTCCCTCCTTAACAGCACTATGGGTGTAGCTACACCACATGGACTGCAGCAGTTCAAGAAGGCAGCTCATTAACCTTTTGGTGGTCACAGGAATACAAGCCTGTATTCATATTGCACCTCATCACATCTCCATGTGGTTTTCCACAGCATTTCCTGCAGACAGACTCAGACTCTGTGTCCTAGAAACAGCAGGAAAGATAAGGAACCAGCCAGTTTGCTTTCAGTCCTGTTGGTTCAGTGTGCTGCTTTATCCCAGTCCTCCGCCAGTTTTCCCTACCCAGTTTCTTATTCTCCTCGTTTCTGGTCTGTGCCAGGAGGTTTCCTCCCAATATTAACTGGTAATGCCCTCTACAAAACCCAACATTCTCAAAATGCTAGTATCCTGCACAACCTGATACCTCAGGCTAACTCCCTTACCCACAATCATTCTATCTTCCTCATTAGGTTAAACACAAGCATTGTTAAATGCTTCTAGCAAAACTCTCACTGCCTGCATGAGCATGATTACATGGCTTGGCCTGCCCTCCCCCCTTTGACAATGCCTTCACTACCTTCCACTCTCAGTAGCTGAGGGGAATGTGTAGGAACAACGAACACTTTTCCATAAAGGAGAACTGTCCAACTGAAGCAGGTGTCCAGATCGGTGTTGTGGTCCAGATGCCGCAACAGAAAGGCAGTGAGATCAGGTCTCCTGGAAGAATGTTGCCCAAATGGGTTTCTCCATCCTGATCAATCTTGGGCTCGGAAGCTGTGATCTCCTGAACTGGTATGTGTCTGTCTGTCTGTCTGTCTCCCACTGGCAGAATACAAACCACAAGGAAGCATGTTACACAATCGCCAAACCAGGCAATTGGCTTCAGGAGACATTGGTGACCAGTTTTCAAAGCAGACAAGTGTAAGAAGATTCAAGTTTCAAGCAATGGAGACAAAGCAGTCAATGCAAGTTCATAAGGAGCAATGTTAAAAATAAAACCCTAACTTTTCCGTCGTGTAAATTATAATCACGAATCACTTCCAAAAGTCAGAACACAATTCCTCACAGTGACTGGAACTACAAGAAAACTGCAGTGAATCTGGGGAATTCCCTGCCCAGTGAAACAGTTGAGGCTACCTCGTTGAATGTTTTTAAGGATTTTTGAACAGTAAAGGAATTAAGGGTTATGGTGAGCAGGCAGGTAAGTGGAGCTGAGTCTACAAAAAGATCAGCCATGATCTTATTGAATGACACAGCGGGGTCGAGGGGCCAGATGGCCTACTCCTGCTCCTGGTTCTTATGTTTTTATGAGATCAAAGTTAAACCTTAACATTTAAATGCCGAAAGACTGTTTCCCCTGATTGGGCACTGTACAATGGGGTTATTGTCTCAGGGTAAGGGGAGGCTTCACACAGAGGACTGTAAACCTTTGGAATTCACTACCTGAGTTGTAGATGATGTGTCAATTAATACATTCAAGGTTGAGATTGACAAACTATTGGAATCAAGGGATAGTATGAGAAGAGAATGAGCTTCTAGAATGACAGCAGGTTCCAGGGGCTGTCTGGCCTCCCCCCCTCTATTTTCTTATTTTTACGTTGGTTACATCTGCTGATGACAAAGTATTTAAAGACTGTCTCTTCCTCAACTAACAGACCTTCTCTCTTTTTAGGGATTTCCCCCCCACCCCTCTGCTAGGAGAATCAATAAGGGCATCAACAAATAATCATCTTCAGGCTACACGTCAGTCTGGCAATGACACTGTACTCGCCGTCAGAGCTAAAGCATTTTGTTTTACAAAACAAAAAGCAGACAACACACAGTCTGTCTCCACCTCTCTGCCCAAACACCTACTGGGCATCTCCCTGTCGAATCAGGTCACAGATCTGCAGGATGGATTCCCAATCAGTTTCCAGAAGTAACTGGCTGGTTGCTTTGTCTGTTTAAGGAGAAAAAGAAGAAAATTAAACACACAATCAGAAATGAAGTCAATGTTCCTACTGCCATCCTCATCATTCACTGTTGAAAGAAGTTAGGAAAAACTCTGAAGTAGTAGCAACAACTTTCACAGACAATTCTCAGCAAGTGTTATAGCATGGGTCAATCATTCTTCCAAATTTGAAGCTGATAATGGTTTATCATAGAATCTCTACATTGCAGAAGGCAGCCATTCAGCCCATCCAGTCTGCACCAACCACAATCCCACCCAGGCCCTATTGCCACAACTCTACCTAGTCCCCCTGACACTAAGGGGGAATTTCGCATAGCCAATCCACCTAACCAGCGCATCTTTGTGGTTGTTACTTTCTGCAAGGGTATAATCCATTTCCTTCTGCCTGATTACACTTACCATAGAACAGGAAAAGCACACATAGACTAACAGACATAAAGCATTAACCTCACCCCATTAAAGCAAACATCAATCACAATTTCAGGCTTAGAGCTAGAGCAAAACAACAGCAGAAAGTGGAACAGCAAATTGTGCGGAGGGTGTGGAAAGTCTGCAGAGGGATCTAGATAGGCTGAGCGAGTGGGCGAGGACCTGGCAGATGGAATACAATGTTGGCAAGTGTGAGGTTATCCACTTTGGTAGGAATAATGGTAGGAAGGACTACTACTTACAGGGCGAAAAGCTGCAGCATGCTACGGTGCAGAGGGACCTGGGGGTCCTTGTGCATGAGTCGCAAAAACCCAGCCTACACGTGCAGCAGGTGGTCAGGAAGGCAAATGGGATGCTGGCCTTCATAGCGAGGGGGATTGAATATAAAAGTAGGGAGGTCTTGCTGCAACTGTACAGGGCACTGGTGAGGCCGCAGCTGGAGTACTGTGTGCAGTTTTGGTCGCTGCACTTGCGCAAGGATATTTTGGCCTTGGAGGGAGTGCAGAGGAGGTTTGCTAGGCTGATACCGGAGTTGAGGGGGTTGAGCTATGAGGAGAGGCTGAATAGACTGGGTTTGTACTCATTAGAGTTTAGAAGGATGAGGGGAGATCTCATTGAGACATATAAGATGATGAAAGGGATGGATAGGGTAGAGGTGGAGAGGTTCTTTCCACTCAGAAAGGACAGTAGGACTAGAGGGCACAGCCTCAAGATCGGGGGGGGGGGGGGGGGCAGTTTAGAACGGAGTTGAGGAGGAACTTCTTCACTCAAAGGGATGTGAATCTCTGGAATTCTCTGCCCGTTGAAGTGGTGGAGGCTACCTCGCTAAATATATTTAAGACGCGGGTAGATAGGTTTTTGGTAGGCAAGGGGATTAAGGGTTATGGGGAGAAAGTGGGAAAGTGGAACTGAGCCACGACAGATCAGCCATGATCTTATTGAATGGCGGGGCAGACTCAAAGGGCTAGATGACCTACTCCTGCTCCTATTTCTTATGTTAGAACAAGAAAACAAACCTTCAAAAGGGAAATCTGAGGTCATTTACAGTTATAAATATGCAATATTTTGATTACTTTTACCAAGTTGTCTTTTAAATCTTAAATTCCTTCAAAGTGCATTATTTCAATTTGAGTCAAGTGGTTAGGCTAATTGAGCCTAGTCACTTAAAATCCATCTAATTTGTTAAGTGAAGTCAATTTCTTCAGCTTGGTGGTTAATATGCCTCAGAGAAGTCCAGGCAGGCTTTGCTGTTTGTTTCCAATCTCACCTACAGCCATAATGACCAACTGAGACAGTAACTAACCGCCCCTGATTCAACAGAGAGCGTGAAACAGATTAACTCTCCCTGTGGCTGGAAGCACGACACAGGTTCAAAATCTCCCCAAAACAAGAGATCATGTGGTGCATACACAAGGGACAGAGTTTCCTTAGACAAAGCTATAATACTAGAGGATTAACAGAATATTGCCAGTGACAAATACACAAAAGAGGAGATTCTGAATGCATAAGCACAGATAGATAGAAACAGAAGTGGATCATTTAGTCTCTGAATTCTGCCCCATCAGCTGATAAGATGGTGCGATCAGAAATCTGGTACTAATTTATTTCTTATACAAAGAATGTCAAAACAGGGTCAGGACAGGATGGTTTCTTGGGTTACTAGGACAGTAAATCTCCAATATAAATGAGAGAAATGTATGGGCCTACGCCCAGGGATTCTGGCTCAACATGGACACCATTTTAAGCCTGGTCTATTGTGATAGGAATTTTCTTTGTTATTGATGCAAACATGAAAGAACTGGTATAAACACTACAAGGTTCTACTTCTTCATGTACTTTACAACATTCGTGTGTCCAGGACTAAGCAAACAAACAGATACTGCAAAACAGAAGAACAGAAGGCCATTCAGGCCCTTGTGCTTATTCCTCTGTTCAAGAAGTCTCACAACACCAGGTTAAAGTCCAACAGGTTTATTTGGAATCATGAGCTTTCAGAGAGCTGCTCCTTCATCAGGTGAGTGACTCAAAGCAGATTCCAAATAAACCTGTTGGACTTTAACCTGGTGCTGAGAGAATTCTTACTATGCCCACCCCAGTCCAACACCAGCATCTCCACATCATCATCTGTTCAACAAGATCTTGCCTGATGTGCATTTTAAATTGATCCATATGTCATGGCTCCACATCCTTTGCTTCTTGTCTAGAAAAATCTATCAATCCTCAGATCTAAAGTTGTTCATTGAGCTTTCTGTAGGAGAGAGTTCACCTCACCCTGTGCATGAATAAGTGTTTCCTGAATGGTCTGAGCTCTGATTTTATGATTACGCCCTACAGTCTCCTGAAAGCAGAAAAGGTTTCCACCAATTCCGTTCAAATTCCTAAACTATATCATCCTTTAACCTCCCACGCTGCCAGGAATTCAAACCTGTTTCATATAATTGCTCGGTTTGTGCACTGACCCAAATGTTCTTCATGCACTGGGTCCCAAGAATTTTTGAAACAACATTAAATATACAGGACATCCCTGACAGAAATGACACACAGCTCTCCTCTCGGTCTTTTGGGTCGAACCAAGCAAACAAACTTAATATACGGACAAAGAAAAAGGGGGCAGCTCCCCAAAAGGAGGGGCAACGGCCCGAACGGAAACAAAAAGTACAAAGGAAACTTAAGACACGTCAAATCAAAATGTGATTGTCGAGGTCTATAACGCATCTCAGCCCCTGCGGTACCCAACGGGCACAGAAGGCCTCGACTGTGCCCGCGGACACTGCGTGCTCCCTTTCCAGGGACACCCGGCCGCTAATGTAGCCACGGGAGAGGCAGACAGTCATAGAACATAGAACATTACAGTTCTAAAGTCGGGATGGACGGCCCCGTCGATCGCCTGCTGCCTGGACCTGTTGATGGCGCGTCTTGCCAGGCCCAGGAGCAGGTTCACGAGGAGATCGGCCTCCCGACCCTCCCCTCTCCGCACCGGGTGTCCATAGATCAGCAGCGTGGGACTGAAATGCAAACAGACACAATTACTTATTAACAAGAGATGTTCTTTAGAGTGGGAAAGTGACAGCAAAAATTTGTCAAGCAATGCAGAGATCAGTTTGTATGCTCTACACATGCAGCTTTAGATATCAATCCAAATAGAACAAAATGTACGCCACTATGCCTGTGCAGCTGTAAAAGAGCTATCCAACCAAATCTCACTTTCCAGCTCTTGATCCGAAACCCTGTAGGTTGTGATGCTTCCAGCATATACGAAAGGATTGTTTTAAACATCATGACAGTTTCTGTCCATATTTCCCTTTCAGTCAGTGAGTTCCGGATCCCCACCATCTTCTGCATAACTTCCCAACGTATCCTGTTACTAGGATAATCATGATTGCTTCTTGCTCTCTCCTACAAATCAGTTTATCCCTCTTTGTGGGCAAGATCAATGAAAAGCTATTACTTTTGTTCAGAAGTGCACATACAAAACGTGAGCTTGTCTATTCTCTACAGAGATGCTGCGAGACCCTGTTCTTGTTTCAGAGTGATCTAGTTTCTTTACAATCAAGAGTTGACAGTAAGTCTGTCCAAGCTCAGAGGGTGAGAGATTCCCTCAAAGGTGTCAGAGCTCTGAACCATTCTCACTGTAAACACAAAGAAAGTGTCCCAAGGACTGCGATCTTGGGTTAGGAGAAAGGGTTTGGGGTGATTATAAACCCAGCACAGTGCACACACACACACAAGGATTTATAAACCCTGTACAGGGCAGGCAGACACACACACAGTGACAAGCATTTACACAATGACAACTCTAATTGTTCGCACTCCAGTGAATCAAGGTCTCACTCGGGAAGATCCCTCTCTGAGGCCGGGTTCAGAATGACAGCCCAGCCAAACTCTATCAGCAATTGCCCCAGGCCCAGGGAGGGGCCCGGGTCGCTGGCAGGCGTCGCGGCCGGGGGAACGAGAGCCTCCCTCCCCCGGGGCCTCTGCTCCCCGCTCGGGCCTCACTCTTCCCCCTCCAGGCCTCGGCCTCTCCCTGTGAAATGTCGGCGGGAGAAGCGGGCCGGGTGCCCGCGGTTAGTGACGGAGGGCGGCCTCTCACCGAGAAGTCTCTCGAAGGGACCGCTGCCTTTCCCCATCCTCTCGGACTGCTGGCTGGCTCAGGCTTGTTCTCCTTCCGCCCAGGAACAGCTCTCGGTGCCGGCAACTCCGCGGGCTCCTAATTCCTGCCGAAACCGGGGTCCTGAGAACACCTCGTCGCAGCTTGATGTCATCAGGAGGACCGCCTGAGAGCAGGCGCACCGTGAGGACGTCACAAGCGCTGAGCAAACCGCTTTAGAAAAACTAAAATATTAATCGGGAATGAAGCCGCAGACTGTTTAACGTGAAGAAAAATAGATAAATAATCAATAATGAATAATATTTACTATACTCCGGGCTACAGAGGCGCGCTCTAATGGCGTCATACGGAAGCGACGCTGTTGTTGCTGAGCAACCTCCCCAGGAGAGTACTGCCCTTCGGGTTATTTTGAAGACAATGTTTTCTTCTTTATTTCCTTTGTAATAATGAACCAGCGTCTTCCCTTCGTGATTATTATTCATCATCTTGCTTCCCTGCGGCCATCAGCCCGAGTCTCCGCGTGGAAGAATGTGTCTCCTCCTGGGAGTGACCGGGGTCGGCAAAACCCTGCTGCTCAAGAGGCTGCACAATATCCTTTAAACTGTAGAGACCGCACAATATCCTTTAAACTGTAGAGGCTGCACACTGTCGTTTAAACTATAGAGGCTGCACAATATCCTTTAAACTGTAGAGACCGCACAATATCCTTTAAACTATAGAAGCCGCACACTGTCCTTTAAATTATAGTCTGACTTGTGATTTTAAACAGCATTCGATCTGACTGAGATCTTGGTATAAGTAAGTAGAAAGACTTTTAGTTTATGTGACCCTTTCCACAACACAGGGTGTTCCAAAGTGGTTTAGTCAGTTTACTACTCAGGAGTTAGTTCTAATGAGGGTGGTTTTAAACTTCGCGTGACTATTATTTGCCATGTAAATTGTGTGAATTTAAGTACCAGAGGAGTTGAAAGGCGGTATTTTATAGTGCACACTATAATCGATGAAATATTTTTGTGTCACTGTGCTGTTAAATGATACAGTGATGGACGTAATACATGACTTTCTTTCTCTGTTACAACAGCTTTATGCGCTTGCTAAGATTTTGTACTTTTAAAGGTTGTACCATTTTTAGAATTTCTATTGCAGCCCTGGCATTAATTAAGTCAGCACAGACTAAAAACTGATCCATGAGCTTTCTGACTCCATTATTTACACAAAAATAGGAGCCATTTAGATCTGCTTCATAAACGTGCCCCTAAAGTGTTGGGCAATCTTTGCTGAATTGTTTAGTTCATAGAATCCTACACGCAGATGGAGGCTGTTCTGCCTAGCGAGTCTACACTGACCACAATCCCATCCTGGCCCTATTTCCACAATCCCATGCATTTACCCTAGCTAGTCCCCTGACACTAAGGAGCAATTTAGCAAGACCAATCCACCTAACCCGGACATTTTTGGACTGTGGGGGGAAAACGGAACACCCGGAGGAAACTTACGCAGACACAGGGAGAATATGCAGACTCCACACGGACAGTGACCGAAGCTGGGTATTGAACCTGGGTCCCTGGCACTGAGAGGCAGCAATGCTAACCATTGTGTCACCATGTCACCCTGCACACATTATTAAGTGCTCTAATGGAATGTAAGATAGCACTTAAGTAAACAGCTTACAAAGAAAGACTTTGTATTTCTATTGCATCTTTCACATTCTCAGGTTGTCCCAAAGCACCTCACAGCCAGTGAGATCAAATGTAGTCATAATTGTGACATAGGAAACAGGGCAGTTAATTTACACAAAGCAGAATCCCAGTAACAGTAACATTGCAATGACCTGATGATCTGTTTTTGTGATGTAGTTGGAGGGATACATGTTGGCCAGCACACTGGGGATGACCCCCCTGCTCTACAAAATAGTGCAATGGGATCTTTTACAGACAACTGAGAGAGCAGGTAGGATCTTGGTTTACTTTCTCTGAAAGGTCCTAATTTAATTTGAATTTATTTATCTAGTTGGACCTTAAAAGAGGACCAGAAAGACACACTGATTTTTTCTTCTGATAGTTAGAAACGAAGGGGTTCTTTTCTGCACTGGATGTGTTCCTGTGTCTTAGTGCTTGTTTTATGATGCAACGTTGACAGAGGTCTGTGGAGGTCACCTGTCACAGGCGATGGATGATGAGAAACTAAAGAGGAGAACTACACTGACCAGAGGCTGTAGAATAACAAAAAAAATCAGCACTGATAAAAATCTAAAGAAGAAATGACTTGCATTTATATAATGCCTTTCACCCCTCAGAGCATGTTAAAGCACTTTACAGGTAATGAAATGTAGTCACTGCTATAAGAGAACTAAGTTGTATGTAGGAAATTCTCACAAAATGATCAGATAATCCATTGGAGATATTGTCCAGGTAGCTCCCCTGCTATTCTTTGAAATAGTTGGATCTTTCACCCTCATCTGAGAAAAAAGACAGCGCCTCCAACAATGCAGCAGTCCCTCAGTACGGCACTGGAGTGTCAGCCTGGAGTCCTGTGTTGAAGTCTCCAGAGTGACCAGTACCCACAGCCCCCTTAAAAGTGCTACAAGCGACACCAGCTTTCCATGAAGGGCCAGTCATTTTCAAGCTTTGAATATTTTGATACATCCCAGATTGTGAAATGTGAATCTATCACAATGTAACATTCCATATTGTTAAATATTTTCTCCCTTTGGATCCTTGACTGGTATGCACAGATGAGCTTGAAAGAAAGCATTGATGAACTGGGAAAGCCTCCACATACACTTCCCACGGTATACTCAGATATGTTCAATAGAAAACTTCCATTAAAGCTTTGGGTAGGATTTTCCAGCCCCTCCCTGGGGTGTTTTCTGGTGACGTCCGTGAAAATGTACAAGATCCTTTAAAAATAATTTCAATAATTGGGAAGAGTAAACATGTTTGATTTTGTACATGAACTATAGTGCTCCCAAGTCTATTAAATTTGATTTTTATAACTCAAAGTATACTTTGATTTTTAACATACTTATTTATATTTGCAGTAACTTTATTTATATCTTATTTATATTTTCAGTCATTGGGAAGAGCTGGAAAATCCTGCCCTTTATGTATTATGAATAGTAATGCTTAGAACACCCTAAGCAAGGGCAGCACAATGGCTAGCACTGCTGTCTCACAGTGCTAGGGAGTCGGGTTCAATTCCAGCCTCGGGTCACTGTCTGTGTGGAGTTTGCACGTTCTCCCTATGTCTGCATGGGTTTCCTCCCACAGTACAAAGATGTGCAAGTTAGGTGGATTGGTCATGCTAAAATTGCCCCTCAGTGACAGGAAGATTTGCAGGATAAATGTGTGGGGTTATGGGGATAGGGCCAGGATGGGATTGTTGTCTGTGCAGATTTGATGGGCCAAATGGCCTCCTTTTGCACTGGAGAGATTCAGTGATTCTAAGCAAGGACCCAGATGTTGGATAGTACACATTTTCAATCTTGAATCAGTCGTAATCTGTCAAAGCTTTGTCAACGTTTGTGATTTATGGATTTTCATTCCCCATTCCCCTCTCCTTCCCCAGGAAATGTAAATAATATATTTAATGTTTAAACTTCTCACCACAATCAGATCATAAGGCAAGTGAGTAAAACTCTAGGTGTTGGCAATACTGTTGATTGGGACAGAAGATGTCTTCGTCGGCAGTAAGAATCTTACACAAAATAAGTTTGTAACTGATGAGCCGAGAGTACAAAGCTGGCTATGATATAGAAGGAATAGAAACATAGAAGATAGGGGCAGGAGGAGACCATTTGGCCCATCGAGCCTGCCCCACAATCGATCAAAGCTGATCGCCCAACTCAGTAGCCAAATCCAGCTTTCTTCCTATAACCTTTAATCCCATTCGCCCCAAGTGCTATATCAAGCCACCTCTTGAATCCATTCAATGTTTTGGCATCAAAAGACTTCCTGTGGTAATAAATTCCACAGGCTCACCACTCTTCGGGTAAAGAAATTTTTCTTCATCTCCATCCTAAATGGTCTACCCTGAATCCTCAGACTGTGACTCTTGGTTTTGGACACCCCCACCATCAGGAACATCCTCCCTGCTTCTCTCGTGTCTAGTCCTGTTAGAATTCTATAAGTCTGTATAAGATCCCCCCCTCATTCATCGGAACTCCAGCAAAACAATCCTAACCTAGTCAATCTCTCCTCGTACATTAGTCCAGCCATCCCCGGAATCCGCCTGGTAAACCTTCGCTGCACTCCCTTGAGAGCAAGAACAGTCTCAGAAAAGGAGACCAAAACTGCACACAATACTCTAGGTGTGGCCTCACCAAGGTTCTGTATAATTGAAACAACACATCCTGTACACTCAACCTCTCGCAATGAAGGCCAACGTACCGTATGCTTTATTTACCACCTGCTGCACCTGCATGCTTCAATATATATAATTGATATGGCAGCACAGACTAAAGGGACTGAATGGTCTTCTTTTCTTCGCAGTGTTGCTCAGGATCTCCCAAAGCATCCAGCCAGTGAATTGCTTTTGAAAACACTGTCTTGTAATGTTGCGAAACAGTGCAGCAAATTTGTGAAGGAACTGCATTATGTTAAATGGCCACAGAGTCTGCTTTAGGGATTTCTGCTGGCTGAGTGAAAATGCTGGACATCAAAATAGAACTCCAATGCTTCCAGTTTAAAGTCACACCTGAAAGATGGCATGTCTGACAGTGCGGCACTCCCTGCAGGGAAGCACCAGTCTAGAGCGAAGAATCGACAGTGCTGCTGTTTGGAATTAGATTTGCAGTCTCACTCAGAGAAGCCACACAATTCTTGTGGGGAAGTAGCAGTTCTCAGTAGCGGTGCAGCAAGGGGAGCTATCTACAAATTTGGGTTCCGTCCATTGTTGAGGCAGGCAGCTGAGAGTGTTTGCTGGGTGTGTGTTTAATCCAAAAGGCAGCACCTCTGAAATTCACGTCAGTCCAGCTCAGCCAAGCCAATTGCCTCATACCCTACACTGGGCGCTACCAGCTGAAGCAAGCTGTCACTTCTAGAGAGGGGAATAACTCAATTTAACTGTTGCTCTTTTCTCTGTGCACCTTACATCTTTGTAAAGGAAAGCAGATATTCTCCAAGGTTTCTTCATCTTTTTAATGAGCTCGTACGGGCTGTTTTCCAGCTGGGGCTTTTTTTTATTCATTTGTGGGACATGGGCATCGCTGGCTGGCCAGCATTAAATGACCATCCCTAGTTGCCTGAGGGTAGTTGAGAGTCAACCACATTGCTGTGGCTCTGGAGTCACATATAGGCTAGACCAGATGAGGATGGCAGATTTCCATCCCTAAAGGACATTAGTGAACCAGATGGGTTTTTCTGACATTTGACAATGGTTTTCGTGGTCATCAGTAGATTCTTAATTCCAGCTTTATTGAATTCAAATGCCACCATCTGCCGTGGCGGGATTCAAATCCGGGTCCCCAGATCATTAGCTGAGTTTTTGGATTAATAGTTTAGTGGTAATACCACTAGGCCATCACCATCCTTACCATATTAATAAATAGTATTTTACTGTGTCAAATAATAATGGTTCAGGCTGCAAGACTCTTACTCAGGGAAGATGGAGCCTCCACCTCCTATTTTTATCCTGTACCTGTGCTTCACTCCAATGTGACCTTACAGAAACATGATAGTCCCTTCAGCTGAGGGCCATCTCCACAGTGTCAGGAGCAGAGCTGAGGCCACCTCAGTACAATTAACATCAACACATTACAATTGCTGCCTTGTTACATATGGAAAAACACAGGTGAAAGGGCCAAGGTCCATTGGAATAGCAACTCATATTGTCTACCTGTAGCAGAAAGCAGAGTGTGGTAAATCAAGATGGGGTGATGAGGTGATGCCATACCTGTGCTCCAACATCTGGCAGAAGAGGGCTGAAATTTGAAGAGTCTGACAATTCAGGAAAGATTGAGTTGCGATGAGAATCTGCAATGACTCACCTGATCAAGGAGCATCACTCTGAAAGCTCGTGATTCCAGTTAAACCTATTGGACTTTAACCTGGTGTTTTGACACTTCTTAATCTGCAATGAGTCACTGAGAATGTAAATGGCCCAGACAATATTAAAACCTATTCACCCAATCACAGAATAGTTACAGCACAGGAGGCCATTTGGCCCATCATTTCTACCTCAGACACCAAACAAACATCATGATTGAGTGCAATCCCTTACCTTTTTCCATATCTCTGCGCATTGTTTCTATTCAAATAATCATTTAATGCCTTGATTGAAACTGCCTTCACTGCACTTGCAGGCAGCGTATTCCAGACCCTGACCACTCGCTGTGTGAGAAAGATTTTTTTCCCATTACATCTGCATCTTTTGCAAATCACTTTAAATCTGTACCTTCTCATTAAAGATCTTTTTAGGAGTGGGAACAGACTTCTCCTCTCTGTCCAGCGCCCTCATGATTTTGAATATCTCCATCAAATCTCCTCCAAACACCTTCTCTCCAAAGAGATTGGAAAGTTGCATCAACTGCCAAAATCATTTACAGCATGGAAGGAGGCCATTCGGCCCATTGAGTTCAGGCTGCTTCTCCAGAACAATCCAGTCATCCCTGTTTCCTTGCAGCTTTACTTCCCTCAAGTGACTTTGCACTTTCCTTGTCCGATCATTCATTGTCTTCGCTCCCACAGCCTTGTAGGCAGCGTTCACAGGTTCCTGTTGGAAAAGAAGCTCTTCTAGTTCAACAGCATTTCAACGCCCCTTAACCACAGTGTGGAACTTGTAAACTTTTCAAGTTTATTTATTAGCCACTAGTAGGCTTACAGTGACACTGTGATGAAGTCACTGTGAAAATCCCCTAGTTGCCACATTCCGGTGCCTGTTTGGATACATCAAGAGAGAATTTAACATGGCCAATGCACCTAACTTGCACATTTTTGGATTGTGAGAGAACACTGGAGCACCCGGAAAAAATCCACACAGATATGGGGAGAACATGCAGACTCCACACAGACAGTGACCCGGATTTGAACCCGGATCCCTGGCACTATGAAGCGGCAGTGCTAACCACTGTGCCACCCCTCTGGAGTAACTGAGGTGGAGAGCACTGCTGCCATGAAACTAGATAAACATGAGAGATAGAAGAATATATGGATAGCGTTAGATTAGCCAGGCTGGGAGGAGGCAAGTGCTGAGTATGAACACTAGCTTGGCCCCGCTCTGATCCTTTATGCTATAAGCTCTGTCTAGCTGTACTGTGTCTGAAAACATTATCTCACTGGGTCCAGTGGGTATCATTTTTATTTTGAACCAATCTGCTTTCCTGCAGGTGGGAACTAACTTAACCGATCTGATGATTAATAAAAAGAGGATCACCGTTCGAGAACTAGGAGGCTGCATGGCACCGATCTGGCCAAGTTACTACAGAGACTGTGAGGCTGTGATAGTGAGTACTGGCAGGTTGGAATTAGCCTCAAGCTAACTGAATATAACAAATGGAAAACACAACAGGAGGTGCAGACACGATGATCCAACACTTCATTCTTGTCTGAACTTGTTTTTTATCGTTCATTTAAGGGATGTGGGTGTTGCTGGCAAGGCTAGTATTTATGCCCAGCCCTAATTGCCATTGAGAAGGTTGTGAGCAGCTGCCTTCTTGAGCCACTGCAGTCCCTGAGGGGTAGGTACACCCACAGTGCTGTTAGGGAGGGAGTTCCAGGATTTTGACCCAGCAACGATGAAGGAACGGCGATAAAAGCAAAATACTGCAGATGCTGGAATCTGAAACAAAAACAGAAATTGCTGTAAAGCCTCAGCAGGTCTGACAGTATCTGTGGAGAGAGAATAGAGCCAACATTTCAAGTCAAGATGACTGGGCAGCACGGTGGCACAGTGGTTAGCACTGCTGCCTCACAGCGCCAAGGATCAGGGTTCAGTTCTGGCCTAGGATGACTGTGGAGTCTGCACGTTCTCCTCCTGTCTGCGTGAGTTTTCTCCAGGTGCTCCGGTTTCCTTCCACAGCCCAGAGATGGTTAGGTTGATTGGCCCCATGGTGTCAGGGGGATTAGCAGAGTAAATATGTGAGGTTCCAGGGATAGACCTGAGTGGGATTGTTGTCCGTGCAGACTCGGATGGGCCGAATGGCATCCTTCTGTACTGTAAGGATTCTATGACCCTTCATCAGAGCTGAAGGCAAAGATTTATACTGTAAGGGGGTAGGCGAGAAGTAATTGACAAAGATGCCATAGATAAAGGAACGTGAGCTGGAATTGCAGAAGGAACAGAGACGCCAGGAAGAGAACGATAAATTATGTCAGGAATTTGCGCAACATGCAAACGCCTTCCACCAATGGCTGCAGGAAACTAGATGATGCATCCCTCAAGTATAGTGCATAAAATCCCGAGGGATAGAGTAAGTGTTCAAGACAATGGATTACCTTTTGTGTTTTGTAACGAGCCTATGTTTCTTCAAATGATACCAGAACTCAAAAGGATAAATTTTGAGGACCCATAGACTAGGCTTGTATTACATAGAATATAAAAGAGATACTATTTCCTCTGGTGAGGGGAGCCCAGAACAAGGCAGCATAACCTTAAAATTAGAATGAGACCATTCAGGGGTGATATCAAAAAGCTGTTCCCCACAAAGCTGCTGAGGCTGGGTGTTAGTAGTAAATTTCAGAATTGAGACTGATGGATACTTGGGCAAGCAAAGTAAGGGTTACATAACCAAGGTGAGTTGATGGAATTGTGGTACAGATCAGCCTTGAATTAATTGAATGCTGATTGGGCTTGAGGAGCCAATGTATCTGACCCACAATTATTGACACTTCTTCATTTGTGAGCTTGCACAGTGAATGTTGGCAAGCTCTTAAACAGCATGGCACAGGAGTGCAATCCAGTCCGGTCCTTGTCTGCCAGCAACACTATGCATCTTTAAAGCAGGTAGTACTGGCTTGAAGTCAGGAGCACAAATCCTGACTGAACTGCAGGCAATTGGGATTAGCTGAGGGGCTTTAAAACAAAAGGTGGCATGGACAAGTTGGGCTGAAGGGCCTGTTTCAATGCTGTAAACCTCTATGACTCTATGACAAAGGGATTGTAAATGGTGGTAAAGGCTGAGACTGGTGCTAATAGTAGCTCATTAAGAGATTGGAATGTGTAAACACCGGAACAAAAGAAATGTTCGTAAAAATCTCACTTTCCATCTTGTTTCCCCACCCCTTTAGGCCCATCTGCCACATGCCTCAGGTTATCCTTTGACACTCTGTCCCGCTGTTTACACATTCTGAGACTGAGATGATTGACCTCCAACAGCCACAACCCCCTTCCTTCGTGCCAGGCATGATTCTAACCAGCACAAGCCCTTTAACTGCCTCCGAGGATGGCACGGTGGCACAGTGGCAAGCACTGCTGCCTCACAGCACCAGGGACCTAGGTTCATTTCCCAGCTTGGGTCACTGTGCGGAGTCTGCACATTCTCCCCATGTCTGTGTGGGTTCCCTCCAGGTGCTCTGGTTTTAAGAACATAAGAACATAAGAAATAGGAGCAGGAGTAGGCCATCTAGCCCTTCGAGCCTGCCCCGCGATTCAATAAGATCATGGCTGATCTGACGTGGCTCAGTTCCACTTTCCCGCCTTCTCCCCATAACCCTTAATCCCCTTGCCTATCAAAAACCTATCAACCCACGTCTTAAATATATTTAGCGAGGCAGCCTCTACCACTTCAACGGGCAGAGAATTCCAGAGATTCACCACCCTTTGAGTGAAGAAGTTCCTCCTCAACTCCGTTCTAAACTGCCCCCCCCCCTTATCTTGAGGCTGTGCCCTCTAGTCCTACTGTCCTTTCTGAGCGGGAAGAGCCTCTCCTATCCAGCCCATTCATTAAGAAGTTTATCCTATCCATCCCATTCATCATCTTATATGTCTCAATGAGATCTCCCCTCATTCTTCTAAACTGTAACGAGTACAAGCCTAGTTTATTCAGCCTCTCCTCATAGTTCAACCTCCTCAACTCCGGTATCAGCCTAGTAAGCCTCCTCTGCGCTCCCTCCAAGGCTAAAATATCCTTGCGTAAGTGCGGCGACCAAAACTGCACACAGTACTCCAGCTGCGGCCTCACCAGTGCCCTGTACAGTTGCAGCAAGACCTCCCCACTTTTATATTCAATCCCCCTGGCTAGTCTGAAAGACGAGCTGGTTAGGTACATTGGCCGTGTGAAATTCTCCCTCAGAGTACCTGAACAGGCACCAGAGTGTGGTGACAAGGGGATTTTCGTTGCAGCGTGACTGTAAGCTTACTTATGATACTAATAAATAAACTTCTTAAAAACCAAAAGAGGGTTTTCCACCAGATCCCCATTGACTCCAGTTTTGCTAGGTTCCTTGATGCCATGCTCAGCCAAATGCTACCTTAATTTCAAGGGCAGTCACACTCACTTCTGGATTGCAGGGTTTTTGTCCATGTTTGAAGTAAGGCTGTATGGAGACCAGGAGCTGAGTGACCCTGGGGTTAGCCAAGCTGTGTGCTGGTGAGCAGGTTATTGCTCAGTAAGTACCACTTGATGGCGCTGTTGATGCCCCTTCCATCACTTTGCCAATGATTGTGAGTAGACTGATAGGGCAGTAATTGGCCAGGTTGGATTCATTCAGCAAGCCCTGGAGTTCATGCATCAATCCTCGAGTTTTACCCTGCCTCTAAAAAGGTGAATGTTTTCCTCCTAGTTCATGATTGATGCTGCGAATCCCACTCAGATTTCATCCTCCTGCATTCAGCTCCTCTCCATCCTCACTGCTGAGCAGCTGCAGCAAGTTTCCATCCTCATTCTCTTCAACAAAATGTAAGTATGGGCTCTGAGCAAATTGCCTCAGTGTGCGTGTGTGGGGTAATCTCAGCCCGCAGAGAGTGGGGGTCAATGGGTGCTATTCGGATTGGCGGTTGGTGACTAGTGGGGTGCCCCAGGGGTCGGTGCTGGGGCCTCAGCTATTTACCATTTATATAGATGATCTGGAGGAGGGAACCGAGTGCAGGGTGTCGAAATTTGCTGATGACACCAAGATTGGGGGAAAGGCAAATTGTGCGGAGGGTGTGGAGAGTCTGCAGAAGGATCTAGATAGGCTGGGCGAATGGGCCAGGAAATGGCAAATGGAATTTAATGTTGGCAAGTGTGAGGTGGTCCACTTTGGTAGGAAGAATGGTAGGAAGGACTATTACTTACGGGGCGAAAAACTGCAGCAGGCGACGGTGCAGAGGGACCTCGGGGTCCTTGTGCATGAGTCGCAAAAACCCAGCTTGCAGGTGCAGCAGGTGGTCAGGAAGGCGAATGGGATGCTGGCCTTCATAGCGAGGGGGATTGAATATAAAAGTAGGGAGGTCTTGCTGCAGCTGTATAGGGCATTGGTGAGGCCGCAGCTGGAGTACTGTGTGCAGTTTTGGTCGCCGCACCTGCGCAAGGATATTTTGGCCTTGGAGGGAGTGCAGAGGAGGTTTACTAGGCTGATACCGGAGTTGAGGGGATTGAGCTATGAGGAGAGGCTGAATAAACTAGGCTTGTACTCGTTAGAGTTTAGAAGAATGAGGGGAGATCTCATTGAGACGTATAAGATGATGAATGGGATGGATAGGATAGAGGTGGAGAGACTCTTCCCGCTCAAAAAAGACAGTAGGACTAGGGGGCACAGCCTCAAGATAAGGGGGAGGCGGTTTAGAATGGAATTGAGGAGGAACTTCTTCACTCAAAGGGTGGTGAATCTCTGGAATTCTCTGCCCGTTGAAGTGGTGGAGGCTGCCTCGCTAAATATTTTTAAGACGCGGGTTGATGGGTTTTTGATAAGAGAGGGGATTAAGGGTTATGGGGAGAGGGCGGGAAAGTGGAACTGAGCCACGACAGATCAGCCATGATCTTGTTGAATGGCGGGGCAGGCTCGAGGGGCTAGATGGCCTACTCCTGCTCCTATTTCTTATGTTCTTATGTGTTGTTGAATACAGAATATGACAATCCCTTTCCTCTATGAGGGAATAGTATAGCTTTAATTCCTTCCACCAATCCTTTCTCGTGATCATCCTAGGCACAGTTGCTCCCTGTCCTGGTTAGTCCCAGTGAAACACACAAGGCAAATGGAAATGTCACAGTAGAGCTTGGTGTCCTGAGGTTTGGAGGGGTATATTACTGAGTAGAATAAAGGGGACTCTAATCTACATTAGACCCAAGCTTCTCCCACATCTACAGCTGGTGCAAACGACAGCATTGAGTGGGTGAGCTAAAGAGGGCTGGGAAGGAGGTTCGTGTGGAACTGGCTCAGCAGGGCTGAATGGCCTGTGTATTTTATTCATTCATCGTACATGGGTGTTGCTGTCTGACCAGCATTTATTGCCCATCCCTAATTGCCCTTGTTCAGAGTTGCAAGTCAAACACATTGTTGTGGCTTGGGGTTGGGTGGGTCACATTAGGCCAGACCAGGTAAGGATGGCAGATTTCTTTCCCTAAGGACGTGAATAAACCAGATGGATTTTTCCAACAATTGACAATGGTTTCATGGTCATCAGTAGATTCTAAATTTTGGATATGTTTTTTAATTCAAACTCCTCCATCTGCCGTGGATTTGAACCCAGGTCCCCAGATCATTAGTGGAGATTCTGGATCAATAGTCTCGCGATTACACCACTAGGCCATTGCCTCCCCCTGCGTACGTGCTGTAAGTACCGTGTAATTCGACAAAATACCCCTCAGTCTGATGCAAAGGTTGGAAAGTAAAGTATTAACTAAAAGCTCAAAATAAGAGTTTAGATTGAAAGCTGTGGTTAAAGATAAAATGCAATATCTTCCCATGTGAAGAGCAACACCTCATTCATATTTAACTGGATGGGTTGTGTTTATTTTAATTTCAGTGACCTTCCCTGCTACATGTCCCTTGTGGAAATGAAAGGCTTGTTCAGGATGGATGATATCATTGCCTGTGCCAAGCAGCACATCAGCGTGTTGGAAGTTAGCGCGTGGGATGGGAGAGGGCTGAACGAGGTCTTTAGATGGCTTCACTCGCGTCACAAGGACAAACACCCATCTTGAAGAAAGACAGAGCCCTCCGCCCTGACCAACCAGGTCTACTAAGAGCCCAGAGATGGATTGAGGCAGGGCATACAAGCAGTTGTTATTAAGGAGAACATCACTGCCTTTGTATCTGGAGCTGGACTGCAGTCGAGTGCAGAACAATGCGACAGACTATGGAGCATTCAGACTGAAGAATGGAAGTTATGGTGATTTCAACAATGTACTTGTGTCAGCAGGATCGAGTTGTCCAGTCCAGCTTCGTTAGAAATGACACTAGATTTCAGTGATTATAGCTCAGGTAACTACATGCTGAACACCTCTACGTAACCCACTGCCACACAAAATCAGCACATTCCATAGTTTCTCATACTAAAACCTATTTAAAACTTACACAGTATTGTTAGTCTATTTCTACATATTGTCTCAGTCACTGGGGATTAGTCAGTGGAATATTTGTACAGGATCATTGTTGGGGGTCAGCTTTTTCACCCTACACTGAATCAGGACTCCCTGAACCCATACTAAAACACAAAGCAGTAAATACCAGCTGAGTCATCAGCCAGTTATTAAAAGATAGGGAGTAAAGTGGGACTAACTAAAATGCAATTAGCGGAAAAACGGTCCCAGACTTCAGTAACAGCACACACCAGTCAGGACTGGCAAAATGAGCCAGGTTCATTTCATTTATATATTGTACCTTCGCTCCCCAGGACGGGGAGGACCCCCTGGGCCAGTCTCCATCAAATTCCCTAAAATGAAACCAGGCTTTCATGTTTTTCCCTAAAATCTCAAACTGCTGCTTGTAGCATCCAGAAAACTGCCAGAGAATAAAAGGACCCATCAGGCACACACCACCCTAATCACAAACAAACCAGAACATGGGGTCCAATGGACCATGGCTGATCTGTGATCTGAATCCATACTTTGGCCATTTTCATCTTAACTCTGGTTATTTAGCAGAAAGTTATCAATCTCTGATTTAGCATTAATTGTCTAAGGCTCAAAAACCCTTCATAGATATTCTAATCTTTGACCGCCTTGTGTACATTTCCCAACTTCACGCATACAACATCTGGCTGTAATTTATAGAATATAATCCCCTTAGCCCTAGACCACCCAACTGATAGAAATATTTCCTCATTATTTATCCCATCACCCTTAAACGTCTCAAATTCACTCAGATCACCCATAACCTTCCACAATCTAGGAAATGCAAGCTTCAGTTTGTGTACCGGAAAGAGAAAATGCTGGAAAATCTCAGCAGGTCTGACAGTATCTATAAAGAGAGAGAGAGAGAGCGAGAGAGAGAATGAATAGAGGCAATGTTGAGAGGCTGGATGACCCTTCAGAGCTGAATACAAGGAAAATCAGACAGGAGTTATACTGTGACTGTGAGGGTGGTTGGTGCTGTCATTGACAAGAATAGCACAAAGGGAATGTAAACAGTAGCATGTTCCCACAGACAGTCAGACCTGTCAAGATTTTCCAGCATTTTTCTGTATCAGATTCCAGCATCCACAGTATTTTGTTTTTGTCTTCAGTTTGTGTAATCTCTTCTTGTAACTTAACCCCTTGGAGTCCACTTTCAAAAGTACTTTAATCAATTGCAATAAAATATTTGTGTTGAGATGCTAGGGTCTGCTTTACAGTCTGACTGAAGATCTTTCATTAGGGAGGATTGAAGTATCACACAATGTTAAAAAACACAGAGGGATATGACTGGAAGTTTCTGCTAATGCCCCTGTATGAATAATGGGTCAGTGTATCTCAAAGACTCCCATCTTGTGCATGAGATTTTTTAAAGATTAGACTTAATATATCAATGACAATCACAAAAATGAAAGCCCCTCTACTCAGTGAAACTTTCCAATTCAGTTGAATGTTGGCTGCATGCAGAATCCTTGAGCTGCTCTGATAGCCTATGACTTACAGATATAGACAAATAAGAGCAGTTAGTGCTGCTCACTCTTAAGAGAGAAAGAAATCTCACAACACCAGCTTAAAGTACAACACCAAGTACAACACTTTAAGCTGGTGTTGAGAGATTTCTTTGTTTTACCCCAGTCCAACACTGGCATCTCCACATCACTCTTAAGGGAGCCGGCTGTCACAAAACCTAGCTAATCATTCAAATATCTGTTAGCTTTTCTCTCATGACAATTCCTCACGTAACTTCACTTAACCTTTAGTTGCTCATTGTGTTAGACAAACAACAGTTTTTGAGGAACACGTCAGATTTGGCTTTCCTTGCAGCCGCTGACAACCCTGCAAAATGGCCAGGCCAGACAGCGATGGTTTAGCTAAATCATGAATGTGCTAAAATTAAAGCACAGGAGAGCAAATGTACACTGGTACATAAGAACATAAGAAGCAGGAGTAGGCCATCTAGCCCTTCGAGCCTGCCCCGCCATTCAATAAGATCATGGCTGATCTGTCATGGCTCAGTTCCACTTTCCCGCCCTCTCCCCACAACCCTTAATCCCCTCTCTTATCAAGAGCTCATCAACCCGCTTCTTAAAAATATTTAGCGAGGCAGCCTCCACCACTTCAACGGGCAGAGAATTCCAGAGATTCACCACCCTTTGAGTGAAGAAGTTCCTCCTCAACTCCGTTCTAAACCGCCTCCCCTTTACCTTGAGGCTGTGCCCCCTAGTCCTACTGTCTTTTTTGAGCGGGAAGAGTCTCTCCACCTCTATCCTATCCATCCCATTCATCATCTTATACGTCTCAATGAGATCTCCCCTCATTCTTCTAAACTCTACCTGGTGTTATTGGGGATATTAGGGGACTGTCATAGTAACTTCATTGCAGTGTTAATGCAAGTCTACTTGTGACACTAATAAATAAAAAATGCCAATTTGATGATCAGAATAAAATGGACAGCAAAAGCCACGCTAAATAGCCACAGGCTCAGACTAGATGTACTCTGGCAGTGCATCAGGTACTTGTATTCTTAGCAAGGATCATAGAATCCTACAGTGCAAAAGGAAGCCATTCAGCCCATTGAGTCTGCACCAACCACAATTCTATCCAGGCCCTGTCCCCATAACCCCATGCATTTAACCTAGCTAGGCCTGCTGACACTAAGAGGCAATTTAGCATTGCCAATCCACCTGTACTGTGGGAGGAAACACACGCAGATACAGGGAGAACATGCAATTGAACTCAGGTCCCTGATGTTGTGAGGCAGCAGTACTAATCACTGTGCCACCATAAGGATGGAACAATGACAGGATTTGTAGAGGTCGGAACAGCATAAATTTGTAGTGTGTCTGACCAGGACTAACATCTGTAGTTGCTCTAGCTCAAACCTGTGGGTTCCACTGCCTTTCCCACTCTAGCAGTCACTGCTTGTTGCAATGTTCTGCCCCCTCACCCATCCTCCCAAAACCCTTCCATCAGTACCCGACCCCTAGAACCTGTACCCAGAGCTAGGAACTGATGGCTCTGAAAGTTAAATACTGGTTTTTTTTTATTACTAAAGTGATTGGTGCTAAATCCCAAATGTAAAAACATACAAAAGACAATCAAATCATTGGAAAAATATAAATCAGAGTGAAAAAGCAGCAGGGTGGGGTTGAAGGATGTTCATTACAATTTTAGATCCAGTCCTTGTTAAGCCTTCAGGGTCAGTTACATCAGTGCTGGTGACACACCAGTGAGGACCACGCAGGTTGGCCACAGTATGTTCCCCAGAGAAGCAGCTCAGTAATGTATTGCACCATCGGTTAAATGGGGCTGAACAGTTTTGAGGAGCAGCTGACACTTGGTGAGAATGCAGTGCGTTCCAGCTAGCTGGAAAACCCATCGTTCCTGTGGAGTAGAGGTTTCTCACTCTCATCCAAGTCATCTGTGTAATCATCTCCTGGGGGTACAGAAAAAAATCTTGATTTATAAATCAGCTTTTAACCAGACAAGCAGTTTAACTGTTCCCTGAGGCTCAGTTTCTGGCCATTTTCCAAATAATACAGTTTTAAAATATCTATTTGATATCATTTGGCCGATACGACACACCCCCGCCACACTGTACAGATCATTGAAAACAAATAAAATTTAAAAATACGGTTGGCAGTGGTTAGCACTGCTGCCTCTCAGCGCCAGCGACCTGGGTTCGATTCCAGCCTTGGGTTACTGTGTAGAGTTTGCATGTTCTCCCCGTGTCTGTGTGGGTTTCCTCCCACAGTCCAAAAGATGTGTAGGTTAGGTTGATTGGCCATGCTAAATTGCCCCTTAGTGTCCCACGATGTGTAGGTTAGATAGATTCATCATGTGTAGGGTTACAGGAGTAGAATGGTGGGGGGGGGGGGGGGGGGGGGGGGCGTGGAGGTTGGGAGAGACTTGGAAAGGCACTCTGACTCAGTGCAGACTCAAATGGGCTGAATGGCCTCCTTTTGCACTATAGGATTAAGCAGATGGAAATTTAGGTGGGAGCTCCCCCCAGTGGCTAGTTGGTATGCTGCACTATGTGTAAGGAAGAGATTTGCATTTTGTATAACACCTTTCACAATGTCAGGACAAAATTAAATATTTCAGAAGCCAAATGTATTGCTTACACAGCAAGCTCCCACAATATCCATATATTTTTATGTTGATTGGGTGATAAATACTGACCAGGACAACAGGAAGAACATACACTCATCCTTTGAAATAGTAGTATGGGATTTTGTACCCGAGAGGCTCTGCGTTTAACCGTAACATCTGAAAGAGGGTTCCTCTGACAGTGCAGCACTCCCTCTGTGGAGTGTCAGCATCGATTAAAGGGGCTCACTCTGGAATGGGACTCAAAGCCACAATGAAAAGTGAGTGCACCAGCCCACATCTGACACTGCACGAGGAAGGATGTGGTGGCGTTGGAGGCAGTTCAGGAGGACGTTCATCAGATTGATTCCGGGGATGGAAGGGTTGACGTACGAGGAGAGATTAAGGAGTTTGGGTTATACTCGCCGGAGTTTAGGAGGACGATAGGGGATCCGATTGAGGTATATAATATTTTAAAAGGGATTGATAAAGTAAACGTGGACCAAATGTTTCCCCTTTGGGGCAATCTAGAAAAAGAGGTCACAGTTATAAGTTGCGAGGTGGTAGATTTAAAACTGAAACGAGGGAGGAACTATTTCTCGCAGGTGGTGGTGAATTTGTGGAACTCGCTGCCCCATAGCGCAGTGGAGTTGGAATCATTTCAAGAAGGAAGTGATATATTTCTGATAAAAAAAACAGGATAAAAGGGATATGGGGAACAGGTGGGTTTGAGACCAGGGAGAGATCAGCCATGATCTGATTGAATGGTGGAGCAGGCTCGAAGAGCTGAAGTTGCCAACTTCTGCTCCTAATTCCTATGTTCCTATGGTACAAAAAGGCAGAATAGAAAGAACCCAGATTCTATTCAGCTCAGGCTGAATGATAAACCAGCCTCCCATTTCTCAGTTATACAGCATAGAAAGAAGCCCTTCGGCCCATTGTGTCTGTGCCAGCCATCAAGCGCCTATCCTGATCCCATTTTTCAGAACTTGTCTGGAGCTCTGTATGCTTCTGAGTGCAGTCAAGGTGTGTGGAATTCACTGCATGGGTTGGAGGTAGAGGCAGAAACTCTAAACTCTTTTATAAAGTACCTGGATCTCTGCCTTAAATGCTGCAAGTTACTGGGCTACGGGCTGGGCGCAGGAAGGTGGGATTAGAAAGGACATCTGGATGTCTTCAGGCTGGCAATGGACACGATGGGCTGAATGGCCTCCTCCTGGGCTGTAACTTTTCTATGGTTCTAAGGGGATGTCGGGTTTGGACAGCATTGGGTCCGACAAGTATCAAAACTCCACAAGCTGGCACTGCTTGTCCACAACCCAGCATAAAGAATGACCAATGCAGCAAGGCACTGAGTACAGAGGGACTGTCCCTCATCCTGACTCACTGACAGTAAGAAATCTCACAACAACAGGTTAAAGTCCAATAGGCTTAATTGGAATCACGAGCTTAAGGAGCATTGCTCCTTGATCAGGTGAGTGGAGAGTTGGGTTCACAGACACGGCACATATAGACAGAGACACAATTGCAAGATAATGGTTGGAATGCAAGTCTTGACAGATAAAGAAGTCTTTACAGGTACAGACAATGTAAGTGGAGAGTGGGATAATCACAGGTTAGAGGTGTGAATTGTCTCAAAGCAAGACAGTGGGTTTGCAAAATCCTACTAACTGTTCTGGCTTGAGACAATTTATACTCTTTAGCCTGTGATTATCCCCCTCTCTGCTCACATTGTATCTGTAAAGACGTGCACTCTGACCATTATCTTGCAATTGAGTCTATATCTATATATGCTGTGTTTGTGAACTCAACTCTCCATTCACCTGATGAAGGGGCAGTGTTCTGAAAGCTTGTGATTCCAAATAAACCTGTTGGACTTTAACCTGGTGTCGTGAGACTTCTGACCATGCCCACCCGAGTCCAACGCTGGCATCTCCACATTGCAGGAGACGCAGAGAGAGGGAATAATTTCTAAATAATGACTTTTTTCTGGTTTAAGAAACATTTTTCAAAAATTAAATTCCATCCACTTAACCCCACACCGGCTAAAAAAGAACTGTACAACCAAGCAATACGACAAATATAAAAAAAGGGAGCAAAAGCACAATCCCCCCATCCCCACTCTCAGTCAGAAGTGCTGGAATAAAATGGGTAAACAGGGCTTGTGCCTATTCCTCCAAATTGCAACCGTCTCAATACAAACCAGCCCATCGTCACAGGCAGCAGATAATCCCAAAACAATGAAACGAGCTGTTACCGTGCAGATGCTGGAGTGCAGCCTCAGTGCTGTCAAAGTGTCTTAATCCTTCGATCTGTGCTGAAGTCAGTATTGACAGAACCTTAGGCTGAATGAGAAAGGAAGGTGGTTATTCCGGCTGCCTCCTGGACTGATCTTTGGAGTTGAGAAATAGACGTTACTGAAGATGAAGGTTTTGACTTTTTCAGCACCCTTCCCTGGCAACATCCTCTTGTTTGCTCTCATGTACATGGTGCCTCTGTCAATGAAGTGCTCCCTCAGCACTGCTGTCACAGAACTCAGCAGATACTGGCTGTAATTTAAGCATGCATTATCCAGGTGCACGTACAATCTGGAACACGCACACATTCCAGGGTTAGCACTTACCTGGGTTCGATTCCTGACTTGGGTCACTGTGCAGAGTTTGCACATTCTCTCCATGTCTGCGTGGGTTTCCTCCCACAGTCCAAAGATACGTGGGTTAGGTTGATTGGCCATGCTAAGTTAACCCTTAGAGGACTAGCTAGGGGTAAATGCATGGGGTTGTGACTCTCAACTGGTCACCGGGATCACCCTTAGAGAGGTGGAGAAATCTAGGGAGGGAATTCCACAGGCTAACAGCCACCAATAGTAGAGTGATTATAAACCAGGTTGGGGGAGGGGGTTGGTATCGCATAGACATTCAGAACATACCTGGAAATTTGAGAATAGCAGACACACACGCTTCTGTTGGAATGTCTGGATCAGTTCCCGTAAGCCGTTCACTGTTGTGTAGTCAATGCTGCTGACATGAAGGCAGTCCAGTATCACAGAGTGGGGAGGGTTAGCTGCTGGAGGAAAGGCATTCCAGTTCATTAAACACCAGGATTATCCATCTTAAATAAAGGAG
The DNA here is from genome assembly GCF_965287045.1 of Carcharhinus amblyrhynchos. Classification (NCBI taxonomy): domain Eukaryota; kingdom Metazoa; phylum Chordata; class Chondrichthyes; order Carcharhiniformes; family Carcharhinidae; genus Carcharhinus; species Carcharhinus amblyrhynchos. The sequence continues at coordinate 9,108,232 of NC_137344.1, forward strand.
GCAAGGTGAGAGACAGCAAGGAAGGAACGAGGGAAATGATGTTCAGAGTGTGGCAGGGATAGAGATGGCAAACCCAGGACTGCATCAGCAACAAAGGCAGGAGGTTACAAAAATATGACATAAAGAACAACATGCTCTGTATCTGAATGCATGCATAACAAAACAGATGAACTCACAGTGCAAATAGAAATTAGTCGCATGATCTGATAGCCATGTCAGAGACATGGCTGCAGGGTGACAAAGACTGAGATCTCAATGTTGAAGTTGACTTTGTAAAGATATAAAAGAACTGTAAAAATGCTGGAGGGAAAGAAATCAGTGCGTGGCCTCTTTAAAAACTGTTTTTTGGTTCTGTGCAAAAATGTAGAGTACACTCAGACTCCGAGTTATAACATTTGTTTCAAAAGGACCAAGCATCAAGATTGACTTGGTAACAGACTTTTGCGTTCTGCCAGCCTATCAGTTTAAGGAGGGCCATCAACTATTAAAAGTCTATCAGTTTAAAATTGATAGTGTTGACAGCATCAAATCAATCCTTGTGTTAAGAAAATTAGAGACATGTGGGCCAGTGTCTCAATGGCTAACATGTCTGACTACAGATCAGAAAATTCCAGGTTCGACTCCTGGCTAGTTCGATGTAAATTTCTTAATCATAATTCACAAACTCCGTTACTTTTGAAGAAAGCTATCTTTTGGTGGCACAGTGGTTAGCACTGCTGCCTCACACTGCCAGAGACACGAGTTCAATTTCCAGCTTGGGTCACTGCCTGTGTGGAGTTTACACATTCTCCCCATGTCAGCGCCGATTGCTGCTTCACAGCTCCAGGGACCTGGGTTCGATTCCCGGCTCGGGTCACCGCCTGTGTGGAGTTTGCACGTTCTCCTCGTGTCTGCGTGGGTTTCCTCCGGGTGCTCTGGTTTCCTCCCACGGTCCAAAGATGTGCGGGTTAGGTTGATTGGCCATGCTAAAATTGCCCCTTAGTGTCCTGGGATGTGTAGGTTAGAGGGATTAGTAGGTAAATGTGTAAGGGTATGGGGATAGGGCCTGGGCAGGATTATGGTCAGTGCAGACTCAATGGGCCGAAGGGCCTGTTTCTGCACTGTGGGGTTCTATGTTCTATGTATGGTTTCCTCCGGGTGCTCTGGTTTCCTCTCTCAATCCAAAAATGTGCAGATTAGATGGATTGGCCCCTTAGTGTTGGGGGGGGGGGGACTAGCTAGGATTAATGCATGGGGTTATGAGGACAGGGCCTGGGTGGGATTGTGAGCTGTGCAGACTCAATGGGCTGAATAGCCTCCTTCTACACTGTACGGATTCTATAATTCTGAGCTATAGAGGCTCAAGCAAAGCCTTTTCTGGGAGAACATCTCCAGAGGCTGGGGCATCCAACCAAGAAGCTAGCATTCATCACTAGAGCAGCTCTCCACCTCCTGCTAGTTTACATCTCAAGAGAATTATCCAGCTATCGAACAGAGGGATACTGAGTTAAAAAGACTTTACAGACAGTGGACAACCACAGAAGAACTCCAAAAGCTTTCCAGATTCCATTAAGCCTAGTTATATAATTTGAGTGTGACTAAAATTCTGGTATTACTGGTTTGGTAATGAATGTTCCTTGTATTATTTGAACAGGATTTCAGTTGAACCGAAACTTAATTAATATCTTCCTTGTTTAAAGTTCCTGGTTATTTAAATACAATACCTTGTTAATTATTCACTTAAAGCAAGTATCAGGCCTTTATACTAATGAATCTCCCACGGTAGTTAAGAAAAATGACATCTCAAGTAATTATAGCAGATTACAACGCAAGGTAAAAGGGGATTAACCTCTGTGTAGTAACAATGTTCAAAAGGCACATGACACAGGAAGGACAGGAAGCTGAGAAAAGGCGGAGGGCTAGCTCTGTTAATTAAAGATAACATTGGTACAGAAGGGAGTTAACATAATAATCGCACTATAGAATGGGGTACACAAGAAGAAATAATGGGCGCTTGTGAGAAATAAAGATTGACAAATCTTGGGTGATTTTAATCTGCATACAGATTAGACAAATCACATTGGCGAGGTTAGTCTGGGTAATGAGTTCATAAGAATGTTTTGGGGACAGTTTCTTGGTGCAGCACATCCCTAGCACCAACCAGAGCGTAGGCTAAATGAAATTTGGGAATGGGAGACAGGATTAATGAATTAACTCACAGTGAAGGCACCCTCTAGGTAGCAGTGATCATAACGTGATTGAATTTACCGTTTGGTTTGAGGGAGAGAGATACAATTTGAAGAGGAATGTTTTAAACTGAAATAAGTGGAGTGAGGCCCTAGTGAGATCAGCACTTATTGAATAGCATAGCAGGCCCAAGGAGCAGAGTGACCTACTCCTCCTCCAGTTCCTCCCACAGTCCAGAAGGCGTGCTGGTTCGGCGAATTGGCCTTCCTCAGTGTACCAAACAGGTGCCGGAGTGTGGCAACTAGGTGACTTTCACAGTAACTTCATTGCAGTGTTAATGTAAGCATACTCATGGCACTAATAATACTTCTGCTAATTCATACATATACCTCTTACTGGATTTCTCCCCCTCTATTTCCAAGTCAGCATGTAGTTCTGTGGGACCAGTTGTTCTCATGCAATGAGGGTTGAGGGCTATTTGACTGCAGCAGCATCACTCAGTTGTTCTTTAAAAGAAAAAATGGCTAATTCCAGTTACACGCTGTGTCTCTGGCTGCAATTCAACACCAACCAGGCTCAACTTGGAGTATTTCCTGGGGAAGAGCGGGTGAACCACAGGGGCTGGATGTCCTGGATGTCAAACCGTGGATTTCTTCCTCAGCAACAAGTTCAGTGTGAGAGAACCCTAACTCGAGGCAAAACCAAAAAAATAGGAAACTAAAAGTCATTTGCCAACTTACGTGGATCTACACCAACACCCCTCCTACTTGATATTGGAGTCACTGCATTCTTTGTGGGAGTTATTCCCGTTCATCTTGTTAGTTACATCCTAACAGAGCAAAGGATTAGCAAAGAGAGGTGTAGAACACACATCTGGAAGGATTTTGCAGAGGCCAACACTGGATAACTAATCTGTACACAGGTTGTGACCTTTTATTTAATTCATACGGGGTGTTACTGGGTAGGCCAGTGTTTACTGCCCATCCCTAATGGCCCTTGAGAAGGTGGTGGTGAGCGGTCTTTGTGAACTGCTAAACTGGTGTAGGTATATCCACAGTGCTGTTAGAGAGTGCCAAGATTCTGACCCAGCGACTGCGAAGGAGCAGCAATATATTCCCAAGTCAGGGATGGTGGGTGGCTGGGAGGGAACCTCCAGGAAGTGGTGTCCCCATGTATCTGCTGCCTTGTCCAATCTGGTTGTAGTCATGAATTTGGAAGATGCTTTGGTGAGATGTTGCGGTGCATCTTGTAGATGGCACACACGGCTGCCACTGGTGGCAGAGTGATGGATGAGCCAACTGTGTCAGCAATAAAAGGAATAATAGAGGCTGAGAGATAAGAACATAAGAACATAAGAAATAGGAGCAGGAGTAGGCCATCTAGCCCTTCGAGCCTGCCCCGCCATTCAATAAGATCATGGCTGATCTGTCGTGGCTCAGTTCCACCTTCCCGCCCTCTCCCCATAACCCTTAATCCCCTCTCTTATCAAAAACCCATCAACCCGCGTCTTAAATATATTTAGCGAGGCAGCCTCCACCACTTCAACGGGCAGAGAATTCCAGAGATTCACCACCCTTTGAGTGAAGAAGTTCCTCCTCAACTCCGTTCTAAACCGCGCCCCCCCCCCTTTATCTTGAGGCTGTGCCCCCTAGTCCTACTGTCTTTTTTGAGCGGGAAGAGTCTCTCCACCTCTATCCTATCCATCCCATTCATCATCTTATACGTCTCAATGAGATCTCCCCTCATTCTTCTAAACTCCAACGAGCACAAGCCTAGTTTATTCAGCCTCTCCTCATAACTGTTTTGTCCAGTCTGAAGATAAAGCAATGCAGGAGAGATGCAAAGATTCTAAACAATCTAATTATTAACTGCCGTAACCAGAAGCAGCAGCCCAGAGATGTGCAGGTTAGGTACATTGGTCATGCTGAATTTCTCAGTGTCCCGGGATGTGTAGGTGAAAGGGATTACCAGGGTAAACGTGTGGGGATAGGGCTCGGGATGGGATTGTCGTCAGCACAGGCTCAATGGGCCAAATGGCAGCCTCCTGCACTGTGGGGATGCTATGGTTACTAGGAAAAAAAAAAGTGAACAAGCAATTCAGGAGGGGAGAGGGGGAGATACTGACTCACCTGGGAAGCAGAGATTTCTCGGTTTAAAATCACCAAGTAGCTGGAGGGGGTTTCAGAGGAAAGCAGCAACAGAGAGTTATTAGAGAATATTCGGAGAGTAGTTGCTGTCAGAGATTGGCTGTTCTATTTCTGTATCTCCGCTGCCATCGATACGTGGAATGAAACTCCGAGTACTGAATGCAGAGGGACCGCTGAACCCCCGGGAACTGGCAGACTGAAAGCTGGTTTCTCGCTGGAGTAATCGGAATTTAGAAGGATGGGGGGGAGGGGGGTCTTATTGAAACTTACAGGATACTGCAAGACCTGGATAGGACGGACATGGAGAGGATGTTTCCGCCAGTAGGAAAAACTAGAACCAGAGGGGCACAACCTCAGACTAAAGACTAAATCCTTTAAAACAGAGATGAGGAGGAATTTCTTCAGCCAGAGAGTGGGTGAATCTGTGGAACTCTTTGCCGCAGAAGGCTGTGGAGGGCAGGTCAGTGAGTGTCTTTTGAGACAGAGATAGATAGGGTTCTTGATTAATAAGGGGTTATGGGAAAAAGGCAGGAGAATGGGGATGAGAAAAATATCAGCCATGGTTGAATGATGGGCTGAATGGCCTACTTCTTCTCCTGTGTCTTATGGTTCAATCCCAGCCTGCATCCAAAGGCAGAGCAGCGGTGAGATTAGTCCAGGATCGACGATATCTCCACTTACCCTCTAACACGCGCTGGTACAGCTGGTCACAAACATGTTCAACAGCAGGGAAATTCAGGCCACTCTGTAACTGCACAATGACTGTACCGTAATTGGCAATCTGAGACACAAAGGAAAGGGGATTAGGATTCCACAGGTCATTAATCTCCACCGGTACACCACGTAAAGGGTTCAGCGATGCAGGTACCAAATGATTTGTGTACTTTGTACCTTGGCTTTCCAATGCAACTGTGAGTGTTTAGTTAATGAGCAATTTTGCAATCTTTCTCAGATTACAACGCTACTCTGTTGGAAAGACAGGGTATACGACCTCTAGATTGCTCGTGTAAGATTATTAGGTTACTAACCAGAATAATATCAGTTAAAAATCTAGCAGTAGGGCACAGTGGTTAGCACTGCTACCTCTCAGCAGGGGCCCGGGTTCGATTCCTGGCTTGGGTCACTGTCTGTGTGGAGTCTGCACATTCTCCCCGTGTCTGCATGGGTTTCCTCCAGGTGCTCCAGTTTCCTCCCACAGTCCAAAGACGTACAGATTAGGCAGACTGGCTATGCTAAATTACCCTTTAGTGTCCCAAAATGTCCAGGTTTGAGGGAATTAGCAGGTGAAGTATGTGGATTTATAGGGATAGGGTGGTGGGAGCGGCACGGTGGGGGCAGGTGGGTTGCTCTGATGGAGAGTCAGTGCTGACATGATGGGCCAAATGGCCTCCTTCTGAACTGCAGGGATTCTAAGATTATTAGAAACCAATATCTAACCCTGTTTTCTACTACAGATTTCATAGCTGACCTTTTTTGGAGAATAGAACCATAAGGAAACAGACAAAAGGACACGGTATAGGGAGAAATGCCAACCAAGGAGGGCTCAAGCTCCCAGTTTAAAAAAAAAAGGACAAAAGCTGTGGCAAAACCATCCAGGAGAGGATGGAATGCAAACACATCTTTCCCAACCAGCTAAGGAAGCACGGTATGCAAAAAACATCAGGATACCACAACACCAGTAATAGGAGCAGACCATTCAGCCCATTGAGCCTATCTCACCATTCATTAGGATCATGGCTGATCTTGGGTTCCCACATCCCTCAATCTCAGAGATTCCCCCCGCCTTGGACCCCACCCCAGCCAATTGCTGCCCCTGTTTACCAACCCCCTGCACCCCACCACCTCCCCCCCACCCACAAAACCAGCTGATCTCTGCCCTGGCAATCCCCGATTGCTGTGTGCGCACAACCGCCCCTTCAGGCGACACCCCGCCCCCCTCCTCCAGTGGCGGTATCACCACAAAAGACACAAACATTCCTATTTCTTCAAATGGAAGTGCTCTCTTAAAAAGGGGCTGAAGTTGGTTGGGGTGGGGGAGTGGGGCGTGTGGTTAATTGCACAACAGCCAGAATTAAGAACACCCAAAGAAATCCTAAGTGTCGAACCAGCATGAAAACCGGAAAGAATCGTGACCACTTTTTTTGCTGAGAGAAAATTTCAGATCTTATGCCAGTTATAGGGAAAATAAGACAAAGTGTGATTCACACCAGTAGGGGGAGTGAACAGAATCTATTCATGCTGGGAAGCTGGCTGCCACAGGGTGGCATTGCACATGCACAAATTCTCCCAGTGCACTGTGTAAACTATACAGTTAGTGCACTGGAAATCCGACATTCCCCGACCCCCCCGATCTTACTCCCATCCCCAAACCACCACAAGCAGCCAATCACTTCTCCCCCCATTCCCCATCCTAGCCGATCACCGCCCTGGGATCCCCAAATGCTCCCCACGTACAGCCTCCCCTTCAGGCACATCTCCCACAAGCCCCCTCCAGTGGCGGTCACATCACAAAAGACACAAACTCAGTTTTTCACCCTCTCTCGCCATCCTACCGGCTCGCCACGCTCATCGACTGGTGTGACAAGCTGGTAGGACCAACCCCCCACCCCCAAAGTCTCCCTTCTTCACAGCAGAGATCAGAACATAACAAGACCCAAGTACAGAGAGAGAGAGAGAGAGAGAGAGAGAGAGGGAAAGAGGGAGGAGGTGGGGAAGTGAAGGGGGGGAAGAGAAAGTGCATGAGGTCTTGACACAGGAGTATATTCCCGGGTAAATTGTAAATCATCGCCCTTGTTTGTTGACAGGGTTTACCTGAGAACCTAATGGACAAATCTTCAATAAAAGTCAATTCCCAACAAAAACAAGTTTTGTTGCCAAATCTTTTCCTGCCTTAAAAGGCTCCCAAAACCTTTTGATTCATTGGTGTAAAGGATGTTCTCTCTCCCTACCCCTGGGGCATTACGATTCCACCTCTGGGACAGGCTGTCCCTTCCGTGCATTATGAGCCCAAATTAAAAGTGGGCAGACTGTAGCCCCAAGGTGGGGGAGGGTAAAGGTGCTGTCCTGAAGCCCATTGTTCGTGTTGGGGGGGGGGGATGGTCACTGGATATTGGTCTGTCCTGGGACACCCTCACCAAATTCCATTGATAAACTCAGACACCGGCAAAGCAAATTGAAGACTGTTCCTTGGTGCGGGCACATGGTACCAGACCATCTCACACTTCTACAATTGGATTTAGATTACTGACAAAAACAATTACCTTAATCTCAGGTCTGGCGATGTTAAAAAACAGGATTATCCCCGATAAAGCAATTCCAGCCAGAATTCCATATTGGATTTCCCAAAAACAACCCAGGAATGATATTAGGAACGGCAGCAAGTCCAGCTCTGAGGAAAATAAGCAAACAAAGGACAAGGGGTTATTGCCACAGTGCAGGAAAAGGTTTAAGCGAGTGAAGAGGGCACTTGGTGAGGCCGCAGCTGGAGTACTGTGTGCAGTTTTGGGCGCCGTACTTACGCAAGGATATTTTGGCCTTGGAGGGAGTGCAGAGGAGGTTTACTAGGCTGATGCCGGAGTTGAGGGGGTTGAGCTATGAGGAGAGGCTGAATAAACTGGGCTTGTACTCGTTAGAGTTTAGAAGAATGAGGGGAGATCTCGTTGAGACGTATAAGATGATGAATGGGATGGATAGGATAGAGGTGGAGAGACTCTTCCCGCTCAGAAAGGACAGTAGGACTAGGGGGCACAGCCTCAAAATAAAGGGGGGGGGGGGGGGCGGTTTAGAACGGAGTTGAGGAGGAACTTCTTCACTCAAAGGGTGGTGAATCTCTGGAATTCTCTGCCCGTTGAAGTGGTGGAGGCTGCCTCGCTAAATATTTTTAAGACGCGGGTTGATGGGTTTTTGATAAGAGAGGGGATTAAGGGTTATGGGGAGAGGGCGGGAATGTGGAACTGAGCCACGACAGATCAGCCGTGATCTTATTGAATGGCGGGGCAGGCTCGAAGGGCTAGATGGCCTACTCCTGCTCCTATTTCCTATGTTCTAATGAGATAGTCTGTGTTTGTGAAGTTCATTGGGGGTTGAATATTGGGTCAGTTACTGGGCAGCCTTCTCCTGCTCACATCAGGGTATCTTTTACCTACACCCGAGGGGGGGCAGTCAGAGGCGATCCCACTGACAGACAGTACAGCACCCCGACAGTGCAACGCCCCCTCAGTGCTAGCCCATCAACAGCGCAGCACCCTCTCAGCATTAGCCACCCGACAATGCAGCACCCCCTCAGTACCGGCCCACCAACAGTGCAGCGGCAACACTGAAGTATCAGCCTAGATTAGGCACTCGGGTGTCTGGAGTGGGGTTCGAACCCCTGACACGCTGACTCCGAGCTGGAGTCCGGTTAGGGGGATTAGCCATAGTAAGTTGCCACTTAGTGTCCCAATATGTGTCAGTGAGGTGGATTAGCCATGGGAAATGTGTGGGGTTATGGGGATTGGGCAGGAGACGGGGCCTGGGTACCGTATACTGTCAGAGAGTCAGTGCAGACTCGATGGGCCGAATGGCCTCTCCTGCAATGTCGGGATTCTATAATTCTGGAACCACGGCCGAGGCCAGGTTCTCAGCCTCCGAGCAGAGGCAGACAAAGCAGTTTGTGGACAGGAGAATCCAAAGTCAAGCCACAGCGACAGGCGGACAGGACAGGGTGCGACTGGAACCTACTTTTCACCCTCCACAGTGTCGCGACAATCCGCAGGTCGAAGACGCTGGAGACGGCACAGATGATCACCGCTGCCAGGGCTGCTTTGGGGATGTAGAAGAAGAGAGGTGTGAGGAAAGCCAGCGACAACAACACCACAGCTCCTGGGGAAAGAAATCAGAGAGCGCAGCGTCAGGGGAGAAATCAGCTGATGGGGGGGGAGGCTGCCACAGGAGAACGGAGCTCCCATTGACTTTACACAACCGACTCACCGGTGGCTATTCCTCCAGCAGGGCTGCACACACCAGTTTGAGAATTCACTGCCGTCCTAGAGAGAGAGAGTTCAGAAAAAACAGTTACAGCAGAAAGCACACCGAGTGGAGCAGAGCAGTCGGGCCGAACGGCCTAATTCCAGCCCATCGATGGACCGAATGGCCTAATTCTGCTCCTATATTGTATAGGCCATCAGCTGTGACACAGACTCCTAACGCAGGGTCAGTGTTAACTCAGTCGGCACATCACACACCATTCCAAGCTCGAGGTCTTTGCCAAGGGAATGGCTAAAAGCTCGTTCTCTCCACACAGCTCCCTCTCACCCCCTCCTCCCCAGTCAGTGATACCCTCCTCCGCCTCCCCCACGTCCCTATTACCGCCCCCACCCCCATGTTCCTTTTCCGTGTCAGTTTAACCACCAGCCACTGTTATCCACTTTGGGATGAGGTGAGATTACTCTGATGATTGGTGAGTGACAGTTCTACTGTGCTGGTACCTGGAGCGTGAAATCACTAAATTCTGGGACAACAAACCTCCTTGTCCTTTTCCTCCATTTCCCCCACCCCCTCAATTCACCACCCCACCCACCCCCTCTCCACCCCATACCCCAACCCATCCGCCACCACCCCCCAACCCCAACCCATCCACCACCGCCCCCAACCCCACCCCATCTCGCTCACCTATCTCCACCTGTGACTCACCTCCCAAAACTCCCAGTCACTGGGTAGGATGAAAGAAAAGAGCCCAGAATGTTCGAACTGCCTGAAACCCAAAACAAGACAGGGTCAGCGCACACAGTGGACCCAGCCAGCGGTCAGCCTGTCCCAGGTTAGGGATGATGTGGAGATGCCGGCGTTGGACTGGGGTAAACGCAGTAAGAAGTCTCTCAACACCAGGTTAAAGTCCAACAGGTTTATCTGATAGCAAAAGCCACTAGCTTTCAGAGTGCTGCTCCTTCATCACGTCACCTACAAAGGAGCAGCGAGCACTCCGAAAGCTAGTGGCTTTTGCCACCAAATAAACCTGTTGGACTTTAACCTGATGTTGAGAGTCTTCTTACCAGGTTAGGGACACAGGGCAGAAGGGGACAATACAGGAGGGACAGATGCACAAGGTCCAATAGGCTGGAGTAAACCCTGGCAGTATCGGAAGCCAGTTCAGAATCACTGTTTTCAATTCCTGCCCCAGAAGGTCTATCTGTTTCTGCTGGAGGCAAGAGGCCGTTTTGGGATTTCCTGCGAGTGTTCATTCCACGAGGATTGGGCTGGTGCTCACTGCAATGAGGGGATTTCACAGAAACATATAAAATCCTGATGGGACTGGACAGGCTAGAGGCAGGAAGAATGTTGGGGAAATCCAGAACTCGGGGTCACAGTCTAAGAATAAAGGGTAAGCAATTTGGACTGAGATGAGGAAAAACTTCTTCACTCAGGGATCCTGTGGAATTCTCTACCACAGAAAGCTGTTGGGGCCAGTTTGTGAGGTACGTTCAAGAGGGAGCTCCGCGTGGCCCTCATGGCTCAAGGGATCAAAGGGGATGAAGAGAAAGTTGGGAATGGGATACTGAAATGCACAATCAGCCATGATCACACAGAATGGTGGTGGGGCCGAATGGCCTATTCTCTATGATTCTATGAGTTTAGAATCTACTCTGTCACCAGCCGGTTCCACAACGGTTAGCATTGTTGCCTCACAGGACCCGGCTTCGATTCTTGGCTTGGGGTCACTGCATGTGCGGAGTTTGTACATTCTCCCCATATCTATGAGGGTTTCGTCCGGGTGCTCTGGTTTCCTCCCACAGTCTGAAAGACGTGCTGGTTAGGTGCATTGGCTGTGCTAAATTTTCCCTCCACGTACCCGAACAGTGCCGGAGTGTGGCGACTAGGGGATTTTCACAGTAACTTCTCCGCAGTGTCAATGCAAGCCTACTTCTGACACTAATAAACTAAAAATCTTAAACAGGAGTCTGTGAATAAACACACACCGTCTCCCCCTGATCCCCTTTATCAGTTGTACGGCAGCGCTAATATAAAAGCAACACTGACATAATACCCGCTCTTACCTATCGCGATGAGTTCCTGATTCGGGTCAATTCTGTAATTGTTCTGACTGGCTGTAAAACACAAAATCCAGCAAAATTATACCCAAACCCCCGGGTGTGAACTATTTCCAACGGTTCCTTAGAGTGGCAGATACAACCCCAATCCTCCTGAGTTAGTGAGACAAAGTGAGGAGGGGGGGGGGGGTGCAGTTTGGGTGAAATGATGTGAACGTTGCCAGTATCTGATAGCACGTCCAATATGTTCCAGGACTCAGCAACATGGTGGCTTTGGGAACTGCACTCTATCACTTTTTCACTCAGGGGGTGGTGGGTGAGTGGAATCGGCTGCCGTCCGTGGTGGTGGAGGCAAATTCGATAGGGTCTTTTAAGAGACTTCTGGATGAGTACATGGGACTTAATAGGATTGAGGGCTATAGGTAAGCCTAGTAGGTAGGGATATGATCGGTGCAACTTGTGGGCCGAAGGGCCTGTTTGCGCTGTAGTTTTTCTATGTTCTACCTTTACAGAATCGTCAGAGAATCCCTATGGTACAGAAGGAGGCCATTTGATCCATTGAGTCTGTACTGGCCAGAATCCCATCCAGGCCCTATTCCTGAAGCCACGATCTAGAGTAGACAGCAGACTGAAGGGGCTCCTATGGTCTTAGAGCTAGTCCATCAAGGGGCAATAAAAGGAAGCACGCTGTCACAAAGGATAACAGAAACCTGGAACTCATTCAATCAAAGGCTTGGTTTGTCCGAGGGGCTGAATGGCCTCTTCCCATTGTTACCCAGTCCTGCTCCGTGTGGTGGGACAGGCTGTGCATGATCTATCCGGGCTGCCCACGGCTGTACAAAGATCACTTGTGTCAATGACTCACCAAAAGCTTTGGCTATCGCAATACTTTCCAGAAACCCAACCAACGGCACCACCGCTAATCCCGCTCCAAAGTTCTAGAAAGATCAAAAAGCGTTTGATAAACATCGGGTCCAGTGTAACAGTTTAATTTTAATTGTGGGGCAGCACACTGGTTAGTACTGCTGCCTCGCAACACCAGGGATTCAGGTTCAATTCCCATCTGTCGGGTCACTGTCTGTGTGGAATTTGCACATTCTTCATGTCTGCAAGGGTTCCTTCCGGGTGCTCTGGTTTCCTCCCACACTCCAAAGATGTGCGAGTTAGGTGGATTGGCCATGCTAAATTGCCTCAGGGGGACTAGCTAAGATAAATGCATGGGTTTGTGGGGTTAGGGTCTGGGTGGGATTGTGGTTGGTACAGACTTGATGGGCCAAATGGCCTCCTGCACTGTAAATTCTATGATTCAATTGCTGACAGTCACACTGTTATACTCTAGAAATCAGTTAGTCCTGGGGCCAATCATTGCCCAGTCTAATATTTAGAGAGTGGAGCATTCCAATCAGCTGGATGAATGTAGATTATATACTGGATTTTGGGTATAAAGACCTGTTACATATTGTGCAGTATTTAGAACCGAACCACAGTCAATTTAATTGTTTGCTCGTACGTAGCTGGAAAGAATTCAAACCAGACTCTGGTTGGTCGAGGAATTGACCCGAGGAACGAACTGGAGAATGGCTGGCAACTTGACTGGCTTGAACGTAAACAAAGCTTAGCAGTTAACTGTCAGTCACCATTCAACTGGAGCATTCCTCACGGCAATGCCTCCAGCAATCCAAGTCCACTTGCCAGCCAATCAACACTCTCCTCTCGTGAAGTACAAATTGTTCCCATTACATTTGGGATTCTCGTGACTCAAATCCAAGATGAAAAGCTCTGACTTCTTTTTAAGCGATAGTCAACTGAATCATAGAATCCGTACAGTGCTGGAGGAGGCCATTAGGCCCATCGAGTTTGTACCAACCACATGGCCCTATCCCCATACATTTACCCTAGCTAGTCTCCCAACACTACAGGGCAACTTAGCACAGCCAATCCACCTAAGCCGCACATCTTTGGACTATGGGAAGAAACCGGAGCACCCGGAGGAATACCCAGGATCATGTTTGATTTCACCCTGGACTGCCTTAGATGATCGACCTTTACCTGAAGCATCTCGGTGAAGCAGACGGTCCCGTTGGATAGTGAATCGGAAAAGGCCGGCAGCTGGAAGGGTGGGAGACCCTGCGCCGTCTTCCCGGTCAGAGTAAACATGTGCTGATCTTGACTTTCAAAGCAATAGGCGACAAGGCTGGCGGCTACCACCACCACGGCATTCCGAGCTGCAAAGGAAGCAAAATTATTACAACTAAATGGGATCAAAGATTATGGGGGGAAAGCAGGGTTAGACTATTGAGTTGGACAATCAGCCATGATCGTAATGAATGACTCAATGGTCTCCTCCTGCTCCTAAATCTATGTTTCTAAACTCCAACTTAAATATAAAAGACAACTCCACATCAGTTTATTTGCCTTCCCCCCTCTCTGGAGCTTTTTGGTTGCTCGCCAAAGTATTCTGTCACAGTCGGTGATGAAACCCCGTTTTATTCTTCCTCCAATTTTATTTTTGCGTGAACGTGACCTCCAAACATTACCTCTGCTCTCTCGGGTCACACACTCCACCTTACCCAACATCACAGCTGATGGGGGAACCCCTGGGTGGTTCTTTCACAAGCCCCCACAGGACAGGGATCGCAGACTAATCACACACCCCCAGACACAACCTCTCCTCAATTCATGTATCCCTACTTACACTTCTCCCCCCCCTCGTACAAAATAAAAAAAAAAACTTTTCCTGAAAACACCACAGAAGTTTTATTCAATAATAAAACTGGAAACACTGGGCCAGGGTCATACATCACCACCAGTGGGATTTTAATGCCAGTTCAGGGTGACTTTGGGAAAGGGAGGTGTGCGTGCGGGCAAGGACACGTAAGCGAGGGATTCCTGACCGTGTCGATCAGTTATGGACAATCGAGGCTAGCGAGTGGGTTGCATGAGGGACCCCCATCTCAGTGGGCTGCAAGATTGAAATCGGGCTCCTCGCTGTGGCTCTGGAGTCAGGTGTAGGTCAGATCAGAACAAGGATTTTTTAAAACAATCCATTTGTGGGACCTGGGCATCACTGTCTAGCCAGCATTTGTTGCCCATCCCCAGTTATCCTTGTTCAGAGAGTCAAACACATCAATGTGAGTCACATGTAGGCCAGACTGGATAAGGGCAGCAGATTTCCTTCCCCAAAGGACATTAGTGAACCAGATGGGTTTATTACAATCGACAATGGTTTCATGGTCAGTGGATTCTTAATTCCAAATTTTTTTAAATCAAAATCAAATTCCACCATCTGCTGTGGTGGGATTTGAACCTGGATCCGTGAACAGGAGCTGAGTTTCTGGACCATCGTGAGTTTCTAGAACATTATCTCCTCTTCTTTCCCAAAAAGACATTAGTGAACCAGATGGGTTTTTTTTAAACAACGATTGAGAAGTGGTTTCATGGTCACCATTCAACTTTTTATTCCAGGGTTTTACTGAATTCAAATTCCACTATCTTTTGTGATGGGATTCGAATCCAGGTCCCCAGTGCCTTACCCTGGGTCTCTCGATTACTAGTCCAGTGACCATGCCACTTTGCCACTGCCACACCAAATCTGTCCTTTGGTTTCTCCCTTCTTGCCTCAAATACTCTCTCCAAGTGAAACATTTTCTTTCACTTTAGTCTACTGAATTCATAGCTCACAATGTGATCTCCCCAAGTCTGGGAGACCAAATGCTGACTAAGGGCTTTGCAGAACACAAGCATAACCCTCCGTTCCCTGTCCCATCATTTCAAATCTCTACCTTGGTCCCACTCTGCCCTTTTCGTTCTTGGCCTGTGACAGTCTTCCAATAAACGCCAACACAAACTCAAG
Organism: Carcharhinus amblyrhynchos; assembly: GCF_965287045.1. NCBI lineage: Eukaryota > Metazoa > Chordata > Chondrichthyes > Carcharhiniformes > Carcharhinidae > Carcharhinus > Carcharhinus amblyrhynchos. Next base: position 9,123,423 of record NC_137344.1, read on the forward strand.
GAGCAACACTTCATGATTCGACCCAGCATGTAACTGCCTCCTGGACTCAACACCGAGTTCAACCATCTTAGTTCATAACCTCTGTCACTACGTGTCTGAAAATGTTCAGGTTAAGTGGGTTGGCCATGCCAAATTGCCACTTGGTATTAGGGGGATTAGCTGGGTAAATACGTGGGGTTACAGGGATAGAGCCTGGGTGAGATTGTGGTCAGTGCCAAATGGCCTCCTTGTGCACTGTAGGGATTCTATGATTCTTCGCTAACCATGAATAAGATCAAATCCATGCCAAATATTTTCAGAAGTTATAGAAAATGCTTCATTACTTATGTATTATTCAAATGGTTAAAAAAAATTTACAGAGGGAGTGCACAGCTCTCTCAATCAATGTTGTGAGCAATCAGCACGCGTCTCATTTTATTTGTCCTTGTTTTATGTGCAAATCACTTCAGTCGTAGGGCAGGAAATAAACTACGTGGAGGGAAATCAATGGGATGTGGCAACCTTGCGCCTGGGCAACGGTCAACAAAACGTCTTGTGGGCCGCACTCAGAACCCAGGCGGGCCGCACGTGGCCCCCGGGTTGTAGGTTGTCCCTCACTGAGGTACAGTCAAACAGTAAACACCCAAGGAGTGCAGCTCATCCGAGTGACAGAGAGAGACAGCGCAAGAACACTCCTGGACAGTACATAAGATTGCCAACAAAAATCCAATTTCTCGTTTGGATGGAGGCTGGTTTCAGTCATTTTTCTTTTAAAAACAGAGAAATGGGAGTTGCTGATTAGCCATAGTTGTATCTACAGTGAGGACTGCTGCCTCACACCGCCAGGGACCCAGGTTCGATTCCCGGCTTGGGTCACTGTCTGTGAGTTTGCACGTTCTTCCTGTGTCTGCATGGGTTTCCTCCAGGTGCTCCTGCACACAGTCCAAAGATGTGTGGGTTAGATGGATTGGCCGTGCTAAATTGTCCTTAGTGTCAGGGGCATTAGCAGGGTAAGTGAATAGGGATAGGGCCTGGGTGGTGCAAACTCGATGGGTTGAATGGCCTCCTTCTGCACTGCAGGATTCTGTGACACTTTTCCAATCAAGTGATAATCTTTGTAGAAAACACCTTTCAAACTTACAAAACAGAGCATGTTAAAAAAACTGGCAGTAAATTTAGCATGTCATCTACAACTCTCACCAACCTTTACAGACGCACCATAGAAAGCATCCTTCCTGGTTGTATCACAGCTTGGTATGGGCTCCTGCTCTGCCCAAGACCACAAGAAACTACAAAGGGTTGTGAATGAAGCCCAGTCCATCACACAAACCAGCCTCTCATCCGTTGACTCTGTCTACACTTTCTATCGCTTTGGAAAAGCAGTCAGCATAATTAAGGACCCCACACACCCTCGTCATTCTCTCTTCTACTTTCTTCCGTTGGGAAAGAGATACAAAAGTCTGAGGCCACATACCAACCGACTCAAGAACAGCTTCTTCCCTGCTGCTGTCAGACTTTTGAATGGACCTACCTCGCATTTGGTTGATCTTTCTCAACAACCTAGCTATGGCTGTAACACTACATTCTGCAGTCTCTCCTTTCATTCTCTATGAAGGGTATGCTTTGTCTATATAGCGCACAAGAAACAGTATCCTTCACTGTATACTGATACATGTGACAATAATACATCAAATTACTTGGAAAGGGAGTAAAACACTGTCAAAATAAAATTTTTAAAAAAACACTACATTTTCTCCAGAACTATTGTTGCCAATGCTGCTTTGACATATTCCTGGAGAACTGATTGTGACACATGATCACATGGTATTGGATGACATGAACTTGTAAATGTTGTGTTCAGTTTAGCCGAGTCTTTGCACGTTACTGGGCAATGACTTTATCTCAGAATCACTACAGTACAGAAGGGGGCCATTCGGCCTATCGAGTCTGCAACGACCGCAATCCCACCCAGGCCCTATTCCCAGACCCCACATATTTACCCTGCTAGTCTCCCTGACACTAGGGTCAATTTAACATGGCCAATCCACCTAACCCACACATTTTTGGACTGTGGAAGGAAACCGGAGGAAACCCACACAGACACGGGGAGAATGTGCAGACTCCACACAGACAGTGACCCAAGCCAGGAATCGAACCTGGGTCCTTAGTGCTTTGAGGCAGCAGTGCCAACCACCGTGCCATCTCATGGTGCGATGATTAATAATTTATAAAACAACTGCACGGAGTAGAAAGATTTAATGATTTGCAACCTTTTAATACAGATTGCTTCTGTGCAGTTTCTGCAGTATCGGCCATGGAACATTCCCGTCCCGCCCACCACGGGATTTGTAGCAGATGGGACAGAACCAGGCACAGGTCCGCTGATCGCGGGCAGGTTTTTCCGGGGCTGGGGGACGAGCGTGGCCGGAAAATCCCTGATTCAGCATAAAAGTTACTCAAAACCTTTCAAACAAGGGTGACTTTCTCAAAACACAGCGAGTGTTTTATAAAATCCGGGTTTAATTCACTTGCTCCCAAACCACCACAACTGAACACAGGGAGATGAAACCACCTCTTAGATAAGCAGAAAAAGTTCTCGATTCTTGGAACGGGACACGTTGTAAAGTGAGTTCTGGTGATCACAGTTAACTGTTTTCACTCTCTCTCTCTCTGAATGGCGGGGCAGGCTCGAAGGGCTAGTTGGCCTACTCCTGCTCCTATTTCTTATGTTCTTATGTTCTCTCTCTCTATATAGACGCTGCCTGGCAGTTTCAGCATGTTCTATTTTACTGCACAGAGAGGGTGCGTCTGTCTGTCTCTCTAATTCCTGTTCTTCTCCCACTTGTTTGTGCATTTCTAACAAGAACTGTTTCACTCAAATCATTAAACAGTGCTCAGTGGTTCAACTACTCATTCTGGGTGACCCCCATTTAGTAATCTCATAAAACACAGTTTTACGCACATACACCACCCACTCAGACAGCCAACAGTATCCGAGACATTTCAAACCCAAGAAGTAATTTGCCATCCCCAAATGCTATTGCTGCTTTCCAGTATGGAGCCATTCTGCTTTCCATCACTGATTACTTACCATAATTATTCTGCACCAGATTCCCTGGATTACCAACATGGACAAAACTAAACCAGGCCAATTGTGGAAATCTCCAAATTATAGAAACAGAAGAGACCTCGGAAACACTGAGCAAGCTGTCATTCAGTAAGACTTATCATAGTGCCTCTCGGTGACAAGGTATCACTTCCCTTGTCCTTGTAGGGAAATGGGTTTCATTCTGAACTAGCTGCTCCTAAGCGGAGGAGAACTGTCCCTACAGGCAGAGTCTGAGTGGTGTGTGAATGGAGAACTGTCCCTACAGGCAGAGTCTGAGTGGTGTGTGAATGGAGAACTGTCCTTACAGGCAGAATGGGGAACTGTCCCTACAGGTGGAATGATCAAACCAACCCCAGATTTACATGTAATGCCCACAAATCCATGAGAAAATGTAAAAATTTTTTTACAGGCATGCCCACCCTGGAATCAGGGGCAGGCGAGACTCGTGGAACAGAATTCTCCATTGGCCTCAGGCAGGATTTTATCAGCTTCGCCTGAAGGACGGGGGGGTGGTGGGGAAGGTTTGTAAAATCCCGGCCGTTGATCCTGAGAGCTTTGATTTGGGCAGCAGTGCGACGCAGCGATTTACAAACCTGTTCCAGTGAAGCTGACAATGTTGGAACACACCCGGTTCAGGAGCGGCAGCTGGTCAGATTTTTCCGGAAGCTGTTTCTTCATCATCTTCAACAGCACAAGCAGCAAGGTACAGACCAGGCCCAACACCAGGTCACCAACCCTGTAGCAAGGTGAAGGACAAAGTAAAGCACACGCAGGGAGACACAAACAGTCGGAGACCATTCAGCCCACAACGTTTGGGCTAGCACGAGACATGCATTTTCTCTGTAATCCAATGGTAATCTAATTTCCCCTTAGAAGAAAATGATAACAAGTTGGCTGTAAAATGCTTTGGAATATTGCGAGATGGTGAAAGGTGCTATATAAATGAAAATTATTTCTGCCAATGTTTATAGTCCGGAAATTGAGCCCAAATCTTCAGTCTACCCAGCGCCCTCAGGACCTCTACCCAATGGGAAAGCTGGATTACTTACCTGGTCTCTGCAATGTTATGGAACGTGTAGTAAACTTCCCAGAAGAATTGACGGGGAATGTCACGGAGGCCGAGGATATTCTGGATCAAACGACAGAGGAGGTCAGAATAAAAACACTTGTTTCAGATACAGCACAACCCGCACTAACCCCATTGTCCCTTCAAACCATCCGACTGAACAACCAGAGTTCAAACTGGGTCAATCCTTCACCACTTCCCAAATCAGTAACTTCGCAAAATCCAAACATTCCCTCAAAACAAGATTCATTTGCAGGATGCGGGTTTTCGCAGGAAAACAATAACATTTCACCAGCAGCCTGTGGGAGAGTGCTGATGTACTGCTGCCCAGAGCAGCTACCATCTGTGTAGATGAGTTCCCAGAGCTCCCATCAACAACTGGATAGGCCATCTCCGAGGGGGCAACTATATCCGGAGTCACGTGCAAGCCAGACCAGGTAAGGATGGCAAATTTCCTTCCATTAGTGATGGGATTTAAACCCATCTTGTAGCCACTTAGTGAGAATTCTGCAGCGAATAACTCCCCAAAGCCTGATCACCACATAGAAGGCACAAGTCAGGAGTGTGATGGGATACTCCCCACTTGCCTGGACAAGTGCAGCTCCAACAACACTCGAAGTTCGACACCATCCAGCACAAAGTAGCCTGTTTGATTGGCATCACATCCACTCCCTCTACTATCAATACCAATGCACAATGACAGTTGTGTGTACCATCTACAAGATGCACTGCAGGAACTCTGAGGTTCCTTAGATAACAGCTTCCAAACCCACAACCATCTAGAAGGACAACGGCACCAGAAACCTAGGAACACCACCACCCAGAGGTCTCTTCCAAGTCGCTCACCATCCTGATTTGGAAATACATCACCGTTCGTTCTGGGTCAGAATCCTCGAACTCCCTCCCTAACAGCACTGTGGGTGTACCTACACCGCATGGACCACAGCGGTTCCAGGCGGCAGCTCCCCACCATCTTCTAAAGGGCAATTAAGGATGAGCAACAAATGCTGCATTCTCCAGAACACCCACATCTCACAAATGACTTAAAATCCAACCACAGCTGGTAGTTTTGTGGTCACTAACACTGGGAGGGGCTTAGAGGTTGCAGATTTTATTCATAAACAGAATTCTCCAGATCGCCATCGTGGGATTTGAACTCTGGTCTCCGTTCCGGTTACATATCCACTGTGCTAGCTTAGTCACCAAGCCACAGGAGAATGAGAGTCCCCGATTTCTCAAGGATAAGGACAAACTTCCCCGTCTTCCAACCTTAGAGAATCTGGAAAGTTAACGCAGAGATACTGTAAGCCACTAGTATCTCAGTAACCTCCCTATAAAAACTATTTCAATCACCCAACTCAGGAAGTTATTGCAAAATCCAATAAGAATGCTTCCACAATGAATAATTTAGAGCGTGAATATGGTGAGTCTTGTACTGTTTGGAAGGAGTATATTTAATTGGACTGTAGGTTCTCCCATCTCCTTCTGCCCTATTTTGCAAAACCATGTAAACTAAATCAAAAGGGACAAATTAAAAGGGACAGCCCCTGAAAGGGATACTCCCTCAAACATAAAGCAAATCACAAATGAAACTTAAGACGTCAAACCGCAACATGATTAAGAGGGCCGATGATGCACCCGTCTTCCCGGTGCCCAGCGGGTACGGAAAGCCTCAACAGTGGCAGCAATCACCACCTACCTCTTCAGGAGGCACCCAGCTGCGAATGTAGCTGTGGTAAGAGCTGGAGTACTGTGTGCAGTTTTGGGCGCCGCACCTGCGCAAGGATATTTTGGCCCTGGAGGGAGTGCAGAGGAGGTTTACTAGGCTGATACCGGAGTTGAGGGGGTTGAGCTATGAGGAGAGGCTGAATAAACTAGGTTTGTACTCGTTAGAGTTTAGAAGAATGAGGGGAGATCTCATTGAGACGTATAAGATGATGAATGGGATGGATAGGATAGAGGTGGAGAGACTCTTCCCGCTCAAAAAAGACAGTAGGACTAGGGGGCACAGCCTCAAGATAAAGGGGGGGCGGTTTAGAACGGAGTTGAGGAGGAACTTCTTCACTCAAAGGGTGGTGAATCTCTGGAATTCTCTGCCCGTTGAAGTGGTGGAGGCTGCCTCGCTAAATATTTTTAAGACGCGGGTTGATGGGTTCTTGATAAGAGAGGGGATTAAGGGTTATGGGGAGAGGGCGGGAAAGTGGAACTGAGCCACGACAGATCAGCCATGATCTTATTGAATGGCAGGGCAGGCTCGAAGGGCCGGATGGCCTACTCCTGCTCCTATTTCTTATGTTCTTATGTTCTTAAACTTGGCATTTCTTGGTTTCACGTCTGGATCTGTTGTTGATTCGTTTATAAATCAACAGCTCCATTATCATCGCCCCTCAGTGCCAGGGTCAGGGGTTCAATTCCAGCCTTGGGTGGAGTCTGCACATTCTCCCCGTGTCTGCCTGGGTTTCTTCCGGGTGTTCCGGTTTTCTCCCACACTCCAAAGACGTGCGGATTAGGTGGATTGGCCGTGCTAAATTGCCTCCGAGCGTCCCAAGATGTGTAAATCAGAGGGATTAGCACAGCTAATACATGGGGTTACTGGGGTAGGACCTGGGTGAGAAGCTCTGTTGGAGAGTTGGCGCAGACTCAATGGGCTGAATGGCCTCCTGCACTGTAGGGTTTATGATTTGATGCGATAACCAGGACAGTGGAAGGCGAGCAAGTCAAACTTTGAGCTTTACTCATTTAGTACTTTTAATGCCACATCAAGTAGCGAACTCTCAATGTTCACATTCGCACCCAATTATCCAAAAGGCTTAACTCCAATTAATTTCCCATTTGCCTGGTAACACCGTCTCTCTAATTGAGCACACAGCAAGTATTTCTCACAAGACAATCTGCTGTTTTTCTCTCCCCCCAGGCCCTTGCAGCTGACGGCAGTCCCCTCAGCCAGTTACTGAGTGAAGAGTCATTGAGCAAATCCAGTCACACGTCCTGGTGCTCGTACCAGAAATCTCGTGCACCCATTTCAAGAGCTTTTCTCACGGGATAAATCACTTAATCCTCCGAAATCTCCGCCACATTTCTGCCTGAAGGAGTATTCTACCCGTTTAAGAATGTTAAACAGTTTCATCGGGGTCATGTGGTGGGAGAACTTCAAAAGATTGTGTATGGAGGCCCCACACAGAGCACATTAAGAAGTCTCACAACACCAGGTTAAAGTTCAACAGGTTTATTTGGAACCACGAGCTTTCGGAGCGCTGCTGTTTCATCAGGCGAGTGGTAGATAGGTTTCACAGACAGATAGTGCGAGTGGAGAGAGGGATATTCACAGGTTAAAGAGGTGAGAATTGTCTCAAGCCAGGAAGGTTAGCAGGATTTTGCAAGCCAGGCCAAGTTGTGGAGGTTACATGTAGTGTGACATGAACCCCAGATCCCGGTCGACGCCGTCCTCACGTGTGTGGAATTTGGCTGTCAGTTTTGTCTCGGCAACGCAAAATCCTGGAACCCCAGTCCAACGCCGGCATCTCCACATCATGCCGAACACAGCAGGATTCGATTAGGGTTTTCTGGATGAGGTGGGAAGTAGCGACGTGTTTTTAATCAGATTTCCCCAATGGGGAGCCGGGAACAGCAAACGTCAATCGTACTGTCCCAAGTCAAGCGGGATACGGGAGAGTTTCACCTCAGTGTCTGAAATAATTCTCTCCTCTTAATGGGGAAAGTGTGCAAGAGAAACAGGTACCAGATCCTCAAAGTTGTCTGATTAAGAAATCAAATTGAAGGTGATGGGACTAAAGAGAGAAATTTTTTTTTATTCTAAGAGTCATTTGGTAGTACAGAACTTGAACATTGCTGAAAAATATACACATGCTGCTCTGGATCATTCACACAAAAGCCAACTATAAAAGCGAACAACAATTTACACTGCATGAGAAGAGTGCTGATTAGTTGGCAAGTGAACTGTGATTGGTAGTGGCGTTGCCATGGAGAATCAACCAGCAGTTGCCTATTCCACTTAGCTGAAAAGGGTGCTATGTGCATACAAATTGTCTGCAAACAACACGACCCGGTGTATATACAGTTTCTAGCATGTATAAATCAGCTACATTGTGTACCTGACTGATATTTTTTTTTAATTGTCCTGCTGATTGCAAGGTGAAAAGCTTCGACGGCATGTGTCTTTTTTCAGAACACTTGTTCTATTTGATTCTGACGCTGTTATTTTGTTTGGCGAGAATGATCAAGGAGAAGTGTAGCTGCCCTCAAGAATAATATTGATGGTTGGGTGTTAAAGATCTCCAACTCCTGCCTTCCAAAACATTTCCCAGTCAGCGTCCAAGGAGCAGGATAAATCATCAGCAAACCCGAGACAGGGGCTGCTTCATGTGGAATATCAATCCTGCTTTGCTCAGATACACAGTTTAACATCCAAACCCACACCCTCTTCACAGTATCACAGCTCAATATGGTTCCCGCTCCAACCAAAACCGCAAGTAACTACACAGGGGTTGTGAATGAAGCCCAGTCAATCTCACAAACCAGCCTCCCATCCACTGACTGTCTACATTTCCCACTGCCTTGGAAAAACAGCCAGCATAATCAAGGACCCCCAGGCACCCCGGACATTCTCTCTTCCACCTTCTTCCGTCGGGAAAAACGTGCAAAAGTCTGATGTCAGGTACCAACTGACTCAAGAACAGCTTCTTCCCTGCTGCTGTCCAACTTTTGAATGTACAAGTTGATCTTTCTCTACACCCTAGCCATGACTGGAACACTATATTCTACACCCTCTCCTTTGCTTCTCCCCTACACGCTCTATGAACGGTATGCTTTGTCTGCATAGCGCACAAGAAACAATGCTTTTCACTCCGTGCTAATACATGTGACAATAATAAATCAAATAATGGACTAGCTGCTCACCTTCACTTGTCCAAAGCCAATGGTTAGAGCAGCAGAAGAGGTGAATCCCTTTATTACAGGATAGGAAATAAAATCAACCAGGAAACCTAGGGATAAATGGGAATGGAATTATTTAACTGTCGCAACCAGCACCCTGATCTGGAGAGGGAACACCGAGTCCTATTTCTGTTTAGCCTCCAGAATTTAAGTTTATTTATTAGTGTCACAAGTAGGCTTACATTAACACTGCAATGAAGCTACTGTGAAAATCCCTTTGTCGCCACACTGTGGCACCTGTACACTGAGGGAGAACTTAGCACGGTAGACACCTAACTAGCAAGTCTTTCAGACTGTGGGTGGAAACCGTGCAGACTCTGCGCAGACAGTGACCTGAGCCGGGAATCGAACCCAGGTCCCCGGTGCTGTGAGGCAGCCGTGCTAACCAGTGCCATCGTGCCGTCCAAACTAGTGTTTAAAAGCTAGAGAGCGCCATTTGGGGACAAGTGATGAATTAAGCGCTCACTCACGCTGAGCCACACGCACACACGCAAAGGTGTCGATGGGTGGACACCAGGTGATTCGAGAAGTTAACTCAGTTCCTCATTCCCTGATACTGGCAGAGAGGGGAGGCGGAAGGTTACAGAACACGGCTAACTATAAAATAGCAGCTGACATTTCCCACCCGGACGTGCATGTTAAAATCAAAACAGGGATGGTGGAGGATTCCTAATAAGTTACTCCAGCTCCAGCACCAGCCAGTATAGTCAAAGGGAAAGGTGAGAGGGCGGAGTGTGGAAATACAATCATGTAAAGACCTGCATTTAGATAGCGCCGTTTGCACCATCAGCATATCCCACTGGGCTTTAGTCAGAGGCAAGTGTAGCCGTTGTTACGTGGGGGAAACATGGCAGCTGTTCAGTGCACAGCAAGATCCCACAAGCAGCAGCAGGATAAACATTAACTCAGACACCAGGGGAGCACTCTCCTGGTCGTCTTTGAAACGATACTTTGGGTACTTCCACGTCCACTTGAGGGAGCAGACATGCCTCCTCTGACGGTGCAGCACTCCCTCAGTATCCCGCTGGTAGTGTTGACCCAGGCCTCGTTTCTGGAGTGGGACTTGAACCCACAACGCACTGGGCTCAGCTAACTGAGTCACAGCCCCATGCTTGGGGTAGGGTGGGTCATAGGTCAGCCAATCGCAAATACCAATAGAGGTTATCCGTCAGTGATATCCAACCCCAACCCCTGGTATGGGGAGAGTATCTCTCCACTCCATGCCCCTTCCTCCCTCAGCCAACAGGAGGCCCGTGGGGTCTATCAGACACTATCTCCCATCAGCAATGGAGGAAGGATCTTACCCAGTTGAAGGATTCCCATTGCCAGTTGCACGCAGCCACAGAGGAAAGTCAGCAAGACAGCGTAGACTGGGTCGTGATAGGCGTACGAGGCAACAAGGAGAGACATAATCGCTGTCGGGCCCAGAGTGATGTCCTTGGAGGTGCCGAGGAAACAGTAGACAAAACAGCCCATGAAGGAGGAATAAAGCCCATACTGCAGGGACGTGGGAGAGAGAGAGACGTCAGTTTTATTCCTCTGACTAGCAATAGAGGACAGAACAGTTTTGTCTCAGATGCACAGGTAGGCCATTTAGCCCATCGAGCCTGTCCCACCATTCATCACGTCTATTCTGTAGCTCAACTCCATCCACTCGTCTCAGCAAGAATCCACTGCCTTAAGAACTAAAGGATCATACAATCCTCCAGTGCGCAAGCAGGCCATTCGGCCATCGGGTCTGCACTGACCACAATCCCACCCCGGCCCTATCCCCATGCATTTACCCTAGCTAGTTCCCCTGACACTAAGGGGGCAATTTAGCACGGCCGATTCACCTAATCCGCACATCTTTGGGCTGTGGGAGGAAACCGGAGCACCTGGAGGAAACCCATGCAGACACGGGGAGAATGTGCAGACTCTGAACAGACAGTGACCCGAGGCCAGACTCAAACCCGGCTCCCTGGCGCTGTGAGGCAGCAGTGCTAATCGCTGTGCTGACCTTTAATACAGCTTAATTTACTCAGCTCCCCTGTCACCGAATACAAGTCTCCCAAATCCCCAAAAATCCCTAAAATTCCTTCAGGAACACCAGGTCAGTTTGATATTACTGATTTGGTTGTAGTTCTATCATTTTCTTGAGCCGTCTCTGAGGATTCTGCCTGAGATTGGCAGAAGTGGAAAATTGTAGAGACCGTACAGAATTGTGCAAAACTCGTACAATTCTCCTCCTAAACAAAAACCTATTCTTCAAAAAAACCAGTGTCAAACTAACAGGAATTTTCAAAAAATCAAAGCCCAAAAATTTCAGAACCATCTCAGTCCAAAGATGTGCAGGTTAGGCGGACTGGCCGTGGTAAATACAAGGGGTCACGGCGGAGGGGAGGGCCTGTGTGTAGGTTCTTTCGGAGAGTCGACACAGACTCGATGGGCCGAACGGTCTCTTCTGCACCATAGGAATTCTAGAAATTTAATCCCGGAAATCACACAGTCACTGTTGTAATGTGAGGAATTTAGCAGTCAATTTTCACACAGCAAGATCCCACAAGTGTGGTGACCAAAGGATTGCGAGATAAATGATTGTGGGATGAATATTGAAGAGGAATAAAGAAAATTACAGCACAGGAACAGGCCCTTTGGCCCTCCAAGCCTGCACCAACCATGCTGCCTGACTGAACTAGAACCTCCCACCCTTCCAGGGACCATATCCCTCTATTCCCATCCTATAGATGTATCTGTCCCGATGCCCCTTAAAACTCACTATTGTATCTGCTGCCACTACCTCCCTTAGCAACAGATTTCAGGCACCCATCATCCTGTGTAAAAACTTGCCTCGTACATCTCCTTTAAACCTTGCCCCTTAAACCTGTGCCCCCTAGTAATTGGCTCTTCCACCCTGGGAGAAAGCTTCTGACTAGTCCATGCCTCTCAATCTTGTAGACTTCCATCAGGTCGCCCCTCAACCTCCGTCGATCCAGTGAGAACAAACCAAGTTTCTCCGACCTCTCCTCGCAGCTAATGCGCTCCAACATCCTGGTAAATCTTTTCCATACCCTCTCCAAAGCCTCCATATCTTTCTGGTCAAGGCCCTGTGGGTTTTTTCAAATAGCAAATACCATGGGATCTTTTATATCTACACAAGAGGGCAGATGGAGCCTCAGTTTACCATCCCATCCAAACAGCATTCCAACGAGGTAGTGTTCCCTCACTACTGCACTGAAGCCTCTCCCTGGGTGAGATGCTCATCCTCGTGCGAGTTTTAAATACACTAATGTATGACTCGAGAGGCCCAAGTTCTGCCCAGGACACAGCTCACAAACTTGAGGGGTCTGAAATATCGACTGTTGCTTCCGATACAGATGCTGGAATTTCTGTTCAATAAGAAAGAGGTGACTCCCCCCATCTTCCCACCAAGAGAAAACATTTTTTTCCCCTCCCCCTGGATCTTTATTCAGTGGAGTTTAAAAGAGCGAGAGGGGATCTCATAGAAACTTATAAAATTCTAACAGGGTTAGAATTCAGTAAGAAGGTTCCCGATGGTGAGGGGAGTCCAGAACTAGGGCTCATAGTTTGAGGATAAGGGGTAAACCTTTTAGAAAGGAGGTGAGAAGAATTTTTTTCACGCAGAGGGCAATGAATGTGTGGAATTCACTCCCAGGGTTGAAAGCCAAAATTTTGTCCAGTTTCAAGAGGAAATTAGATATAGCTCTTGGAGCTAAAGGGACGTGGGGGGGAAAAGGGGAAATCAGGGTATTGAATTCAATGATCAGCCAAGATCAAGGTGAGTGACAGAACAGGTTCAAAGGGCCAACTGACTACTCCCCCTGCCTCTAGTTTCTATTAATCCCCGCTCCACTTCCCAAGTGTGCTGGGATCATTGACCCCAGGCTGAGAGCTGCCTACCTGAATAGGAAGGCCAGCTATTTCAGCATAGGCCAATGCCTGGGGCACCACTGTCAGCCCCACAGTCACTCCAGCCAACAGATCCATTCGCAGCCACTGGAAAGAATAGTGAGGCAGCCAGGCGAGAATGGGTAAGCGCCTCTCCAAAGTGCGATAGGAGCAACAGTTCCTCAACACAGACGCCATGTCAGAGTGAACTCCTCTCCCAGTGTGTCAGGGGCGAGGGCCTGTCCCCCTGTTGGAGCCTCAGCTGTGTCCGATTGTCCCAAAGCTCATTTCCCAATCGACGGGACACGGGATCTACCGGGTTCCTCGGGGGGACAGAATCGAGTCGCTGGCAGCCTGGCCTTCACGGAGAGGTTGAAATGGTCCGCTGGCTCCTCCCAGGACATCTGAATGTTAAATAAGAGGTTAACAAATCACTTGGGAAGACAAAATTTCAGAGGCTTTAAGGCAACATTGGAAACATTCCAATCTCAAGACGTTAAGACCAGTGTAAAATTCTCAGCGTGTTGGTTGGGGCGGATGCGGAGAGACTGTTTCTCCTGACACTCTCTGGATATTGGGGTGGGGGAGGTTTGGTGGTCACAGACTGAGGTGACCACACCTCTTCACAGCCTACTTCCTGCTGGGCCTCCGTCCCATTCTCCCAGCTTCTCCGCCTACATCAATGATGCCACCGTCCAAAGCGGCACCTCTCACACTTTGTCAGAGGTGGTCGATGGGCCCTCAACTCCGATTAACCCATCTCCCACATCTCTGCCCTCACCCCTACCCCTCCATCCTGGTACTACGACATCCTTACTCTTCATCGCACGGGCCTCCACATTCCAAGGATCACCCTCCAGCATGATGCTGCTACCACCACCACCACCTTCTCCACATCGCCCCGCCAGCATTCCGCAGGACCGCTCCCTCTGAGAGACCCGGGTCCACTCCTCCCAACTCCTCATCCCCTTCCCACGTTACCTCACCTTGCAATCGCAGAAGGTGCAACAACTGCCCCTTTACCTCCTCCTTGTCCAAGGCCCCAAACACTCCTTTCAGGTAAAGCAATGGTTCACCCGCACCTCCTTCAATTTGCTCTACTCCTTTCACCGCTGCCAACGGGACCTTCCCTCCACTGGGGAGACCGAACACAGACGGAGTGACTGCTTTGCGGAGCACCTTTGCTCAGACGGCAAGCGTGGCCCCAACCTTCCTGTCGCTTGCCATTTCAACTCAGCATCTTACCCACATGTCCATCCTCGGCCTGTTGCAATGCTCCAGTGATGCCCAACTGGAAACTGGAGGAGCAGCAGCACCTCATCCTCCGATTGGGCACATTACAGCCCTCAGGGCTCATTGAGTTCAACAACTTTAGAACACAACTGTCCTTCCTTTCCTGAGCCCTCACCATCCCCTCCCCACCTCCCAGTATATAATTTCTTCTTCTGTTTTGTTTTCCCTAGAGTACAGACCCTTGTTCTGCTATCTGACTTTTTAAATGCTGCTATTAACACTACCTTAGTCTTTAACACTTCCCTTACCACTCTGATAAATGCAATATACTGCAGATGCTGGAATTTGAAACAAAAACAGAAAAAGGCTGGAAAATCTCAGCAGGTCTGACAGCACCCCTGGATCCCTTTAGCTCCACAGATACGGGCAGACCAGCTGAAATTTTCCAGCATTTTCCTGTTTTCATTTCAGATTCCAGCATCCGCAGTATTTTGCGTTTATCTCAATGTTTAACTCACTGACACTTCTCTTCCAGGAACGCTGGCCCTCTCCGACAGGATTTCCAATTGTCTCTCTTACCCTGTGTACCTTCACTACTTTCCAATTTCCTCCTGCTGTTGACAAGGCATTTACCAAGACCTGCTTTCACAACCAGATTTCCTTCCTCAGCGGCTCTCTCCGTCTCGACTCACCCCACGTGGATTCCAAATGAAGTTCCACCCATCATCTTTCAAATGTACCCAGGTTTATAGGTATCTCCAGGACATACAACACTCCTTGGACTGCTGCTCTCCTGAGATCCACACTCAGTGCCATGTACCATCAAATGCACACCCTCGATATCTCTCTCTCCAGGAGCTCTGACTCACTCTCTCTCAGAGCTGTCCTGGTCTCCAGTTTCAACTCATTCTTTATCTCAACAAACACATTAACAAGATACTTTTTCTCTTCCTTTTAGGTGTTAAGGGACGCAAGCTCCAACAACTCATCGACACCAAAATCCATCCAGGACCCTCCACATCCTCCCATCCCTCGGTCACCAGCCCTTGCCATTTATTCACTATACCCCCTGACCTTCCCCTCTGAGGTTGAGCACGCTGTACTCAGTTTTGTGCCCTTATGTCCTCACCTCAATGAGATACCGAACTCGTCTTCCGCTGCCTTCGTCTCCGTGCTTACTTCTTTTGGAAGGAGTCCTCCCCCCCCCCTTCAGCAGATCCTTCCACCCACTTCCAGCATCCCCCCCCCCACCCCACCCCACCCACCAGCATTCCACCCCTCCCCCCCCAAACCTAGGCCCCTCTCTCCAGCCTCTTTCCATCGCGTGCTGCTGACGTGACATTGACCGTCTCAATTTCTCTGTCCCTCTCACCCACTAACTTCTCTCCTTCCGAACTTGCTGCACTTTGCTCTCAGGCCCAACCCTGCCCCTGTCAAACCCACCGAACAAGGGTGGTGCTGTTGTTGTCTGGCTTACGGACCTCTACCTCACAGGAGGGTGAGCAACAACTCTCAGATGCTTCCTCCTATTTCTCGCTAGACCACAACCTGACCACCGTAAGACCTAGGAGCAGAATTAGGCCACTCGGCCCATTGACTCTGATCTGCCATTCCATCATGGCTGATATTTTTCACATCCCCATAACTCCTGATCACCTTGTTAACCAAGAATCTATCTCTGTCTTAAAGACACTCAATGACCTGGCCTCCACAACCTCCTGCGGCAAAGAGTACCACAGAGTCCCTACTCTCCGGCTGAAGGAATTCCTCCTCATCTGTTTTAAAGTTTTGTCCCTTTAGTCTGAGGCTGTGCCCTCTGGTTCTAGATTTTTCCTACTAGTGGAAGCATCCACTATCTAGGCCTCGCTGTATCCATAGAGAGACAGGCACAACTGGGACCACGTAGGTGCCCATGGCCACACCTTTAACTCGGTTCACTTCCTCCAAATAAAAGGAGAAATTGTTGAGAAAGAACAAAGAACACACAGCACAGGAAACAGGCCCTTTGGCCCGACAGGCCCACGCCGCCCATTTTAACCCTCGGTGAGTGCCTCATTCCAATCCTCCTCCTACCTGCGACTTTTGTCTTAATCTAGTGGACCCCACAATAAAGGGGTGCAAATTTAGGGAATTATGTGTGCGCCAGATAAAGGGAGATCCAATTTAGGGACGATTTATTAACACCAATCAGCCTAAAAGCAGCTCAGCCAGATGGAGGAGATGCTCAGGTCTCTGTTCAAGGAAGAAGCGATAAGACCACCCCCCCCATCCGCATCCTTCTAAACGCCAACAAACGCAGACCCAGAGTCCTCAACTGTTCCTCATACGACAAGCTCTTCATTCCAGGGATCATTCTTGTGAACCTCCTCCGGACCCTTTCCAAGGCCAGCACGTCCTTTCCTAGATACGCGGCCCAGAACTCCATACGGGGATGAGGGCCTTATGTAGCCTGAGAAGTACATCCCTCTCCTTGTATTCTCGCCCTCTTGACATGAATCCAAACACCGCATTTGCACCAATCAGGTCACTGTTTCCAGGACTGCCAACGACCTCGTCTCCTCTGGAGAACTTCCCGCCACAGCTTCCAACCTCAAATCTCCCAATCCTAGACGGCCCGCTCCGACCTCTTCCCAAAATCCACAAACAGGATTGCCCAGCTAGGCCCATCGTTTCAGCCTGTTCGGAACTCATTCCCTCCTATCTTGACTCCATTCTCCTCTTGTCCACTCTCTTCGAACCTACATCTGCAATTCTTCTGATGCTCGATGCCATGACAACAAGTTCCAGTCCCCCGGCCCAAACCTCCTCCTCCTCAACATGGATGTCCAGTCTCTCTACACCTCCATTCCCCACCAGGATAGCCTCAAAGCTCTTCGCTTCTTCCTCGAACAGAGAACCAAGCATCTCCTCCATCTGGCTGAGCGGGTTTTAGGCTGATTGGTGTTAATAAATCGTCCCTAAATTGGATCTCCCTTTATCTGGCGCACATATAATTCCCTAAATTTGCACCCCTTTATTGTGGGGTCCACTAGATTAAGACAAAAGTCGCAGGTAGGAGGAGGATTGGAATGAGGCACTCACCGAGGGTTAAAATGGGCGGCGTGGGCCTGTCAGGCCAAAGGGCCTGTTTCCTGTGCTGTGTGTTCTTTGTTCTTTCTCAACAATTTCTCCTTTTATTTGGAGGAAGCGAACCGAGTTAAAGGTGTGGCCATGGGCACCTATGTGGTCCCAGTTATGCCTGTCTCTGTACGGATAACGTGGAACACTCTCAGTTCCAGTCCCGGCTCCATTCCCACAACTCCGTTATTGGTACATTGGCAGCTATTTCAGTGTGCTCCACAGATGCTGTCAGGCTTGCGGAGAGTTTCCAGCATTTTTCTGATTTTGTTCCTTACCACTTCCTCTTTCTTGCACTCATGACATTTTATCAAATCTCTAACTCTGACCTTCCCCCCCTCCAAAGTACAAACATTTCTCTCTCTCGCCAACCCTGAACTGTAAACCAGACTCAAAACGTTAACTGTTCTCTCACTCCACAGACACTGCCAGACCAGAGTTTTTCTGGCATTTCTTGTTTTTTTTTTAAAAATCACCATCTCAGGTTAAAGGAGCAGCAATTTAGGATTGAGAGAAGCTCGGAATTCTACCAGCCATGGAATTGCAGCAGGCGAGGGGTGGACAACAGGAATGTCTGTTGATCTCAGGCGGGTCTCACCCCAGTGAGGCTATAAAATCCCATTCTAGTGAGAGAATTAGAAACAAGCCTCTGGAAATCACTATCACACAAAACAGTGCATTGCAGGAATGTATTCAACACTGACAGCACGTGGTACAGTGGTTAGCGCTGCTGCCCCACAGCACCAGGAACCCCGGTTCGATTCCCAGCTTGGGTCACTGTCTATGTGGAGTTTGCACATTCTCCCCATGTCTGCATGGGTTTCCTCTGGTTTCCCAGTCTGAAAGACATGCTGGTTAGAATGCATTGACCCGAACAGGTGCTGGACTGTGGTGACTAGAGGCATTTCACAGCAACTTCATTGCAGTGTTAACATAAGCCTTACTTGTGACTAATAAATAAGCTTTACTTCAAATTGCAGTCACATTGGGGAAATGGGGGGAATAAAGTTGACGGGCCAAATGGCCTGCTGTCTATTTTGTCAAGCTGGGTCACAGCAAAGCTCAGCGGCAGTGGGAGGGGATTTGGAGACACGGGTTATCGGGAAGATTGCAGCAATCCGAGGTTTTTGAATGGATCTGACCACTGACCACAAATTAACTGATAACACACAAAGAGGAAACCCAAGACAGGATATCAGATCAGACACACAGATCACTAATCCACACCAAACTCCTGTTAATATCTCCACTGGTTATGCTAGACATGTGAATGGAGGCCAGAACTCTCCATTCACCTGACGAAGAGGGAAACCCCGAAAGCTTGTGAGTCTATTATCAAAAAAATCGGTTGGACTAAAACCTGGTGTTGTCAGACTTTTTACTGTGTTTACGCCAGTCCAACGCCAGCATACCCACATCATGTACACTAGACATCACAGCCATGTTATTAATTACACAGGTTCGAATCATAGTGCAGAAGGAGGCCATTCAGCCCATCGAGTCTGCACCAACCACAATCCCACCCAGGCCCTATTCCTGTATATAACCCCACATATTAATCTTACTAATCCCCACAACACTAGGGTCAATTTAGCTCAGTCAATCTACCTAACCTGCTTTGGAATGTGGGAGGAAACCAGAGCAGTGGGACAAAACCCACACAGACACAGGGAGAATGTGCAAACTCCACACAGACAGCAACCCGGGGCCAGAATTGAACCTGGGTCCCTGGTGTTGTGAGGCAGCAGTGCTAACTACTGTACCACCCTTAAAAACCCACATCAAACTTCACAGTCCAAAGATGCACAAGTTAGGGGGATTGGCCATATTAAATTGCCCCACGATGCATAGATTAGGGAGGAATTAGAGGGGTAATTACATGAGTTAAGGGGATAGGATCTGGGTAAGGTATTATTTCAAAGTAATGCAAACTCATTGGGCCGAATGGCCTCCTTCTACACTGTAGGGATTCTACGAAATCTATGTTAACATTAACATACATTAACTTAAAAAGCCAGCAATCAGTAAAACACAAATTCTGCTGAATACGATAGATAAGAAAAATGAATTTTTTTTAAAGTACAAAGCCTATAGCAAAGAAACCGCGCTGTATATTTATAACCTAGTCATGTTGAAGTGTGAACTAGAATTCCTGAGCGAGCAATACTGAGAAAGAGTTCAAGAAACAGATTTGAACAAGCTCTTTGTCAAGCCAGCGGATATAAGCTCAGTGCAAAACTACAGTTATCCCCACAAATAATTCAACACAGAAATCCCACTCACATTCCCACTGATCCAGGGAGCCGGGCTGCGAATCCGGGATGATTTTGGGGGATTTGTCACGTGACCCTTTCTCATGTGACCACTGCAAATGTAGCTTTCACTTCCGGGAAATTGCAGATTTCAGAGAGAGAGAGATTGCTTGGATTAAATGGATTCAGTCTGGGCTTTATTGAGTTAGTGGATCAGTCACGGTTAGTTACAGGGGAGAATCAGGCTTTGTGAAGAGAGGATCCTACAGCCACTTGTCACTCTGGGGGGGAGGTGAAAGTTACATTGTGACCCGGGACAATGTTGCGAGTCTGTCTGGTGTTACTTTTAGCAATGGGGAATTGGTGTCGGGGCCAAGAGAGGAGGAGAAGGAATGTACTTCTCATCGTTGGTGAGTGGGTAAGATTAATATTTCTCTCCCCTTCCTCCAATGCATTTTACAGCATAGGCACAGGCCATTCGGCCCAACTATTCCATGTTTGTCCACTCAAACCTCCTCCCACCCCTCTCCATCTCACCCTATCAGATCCACCTTTCTCCCTGGTGTTTAAAGTTTATTTATTGGTCACCAGTGTGTTTGTATTAACACTGCAATGAAGTTACTGTGAAGATCCCCTAAATTGTCCTCAGCGTCAGGGGCATGGGGTAATGGGATAGGACCTGGGTAGGATTGTTGTTGTTGTAGATATGATGGGCTGAATGGCTTCCTTCCGTACTGTAGGGATTCTATGTATATCTATGCCACACTGTGGCGCCTGTTCGGGTACACTGAGGGAGAATTTAGCACCGTCTTTGGACTGTGGGAGGAAACCGGAGCACCCAGAGGAAACACACACAGACACAGGGAGAACGTGCAGACTCCACACAGACAGTGACCCAAGCTGGGAATCGAACCTGGGTCCCTGGCGTTGTGAGGCAGTAGTGCTAACCACTGTGCCATCTGAAGCCTGGTGATCTGTCTTCCTCATAAACATGTGTCGACCTTGAATTTAGATTTGCGTCCCTCTCCTGGGCTTGAGCACTCAAATCCGGGTGCTACACTGCCCGAGGGGGTGCTGTACTTCCCGAGGGGGTGCTCTGTGCTACACTGCCCAAGGGGGGGTGCTGTACTTCCCGAGGGGGGGCTCTGTGCTACACTGCCCGAGGGGGTGCTCTGTGCTACACTGACCGAGGGGGTGCTGTGTTGCCAACAGAGGGGATTGAGGGGTAGGGGGTGCTGTCTTTCGGGGGGGGGGACATTACCTGGGACTGTACCCGGCTGCTCGGGTAGATGGGAAAAGTCCTGTAGCATTATCCGAAGATGTTTATAGGGAACCCCACCCCACCCCACCCCCCACCATGTCCTGGTAATTCTTTACTCTCGATCAACATCACAAAAATCACCGGGGTGATTAGACCATTGCGGTTTGTGGGATCTTGCTGTGCGCCTGTTGGATTATTTGTCACGTTTCCCACAATGCACACATTTTTAAAAAGTATTTCATTGGCCGAAAAACACTTTGCGTGTGGCTGGTCTTGTGAAGTTGTACATTAATCCATATCTGTGATTATTATGTTGTCTCTCTGAGTGAGTCCCACGTTATCACTGCTCTACAGGAAAGGAGTTCCTCCTGAATTGCTGATTGGATTTATTATTGATGGTCCCCTCCAACCCCCGGCCCTGGGGACCCCTTCTCCAAACCCTGGTCCCGGAGGCCTCGTCTTCAATTTGATGGGGGAGGGTAGACTACAGGGGTCGCAACAGTCCTGGCTGACCCTGTTGTGTACACCAAACAAGCCAGCCAGAAATGTGACTGGGCCTAGAGAAAAGAATCTTGCATTTCTGTAGCACCTTTCACATCCTTCGGTGTTGCACGTCAATGCTAATAACTGCACATGAGGGAAAAATGAATCTGCCAGGTAAAGGTGTACCTTTATAAAGTTTTATTTCCAAGAGATCAAAATCACAGACTCTCCCAGGCACCCAGAATCAACTGGTTTACAGCATTGAAACAGGCCCTTCGGCCCAACTTGTCCATGCCGCTGAGTTTTTAATCACTAAGCTAGTTAGAATTGCCCGCATTTGGCCTATATCCTTCTATACCCATCTTACCCATGTAAGTGTCCAAACACTTTTTAAAAGATGAAATTGTACCCGCCTCTACTACTACCTCTGGCAGCTTGTTCCAGACACTCACCACCCTCTGGGTGAAAAAATTGCCCCTCTGGACCCTTTTTGTATCTCTCCCCTCTCACCTTAAACCTGTGCCCTCTAGTTTTAGACTCCTTACCCGTTCCCCAGTTGGGGACAGCTGTACCAACTTAAAGCATGGATTCCATTGCAGGATAATTTTAACATCACCCTGCACGCCCCTTCAGAGCAGCACAGACTGACAGCAGGGTGCTGGCTGACAGCAGGGTGCTGGCTGACAGCAGGGTGCGGTGCTGGCAGGGTGCTGGCTGACAGCAGGGTGCTGGCTGACAGCAGGGTGCGGTGCTGGCAGGGTGCGGTGCTGGCAGGGTGCTGGGTGACAGCAGGGTGCAGTGCTGGCAGGGTGCTGGCTGACAGCAGGGTGATGGCACACAGGCTGAAACCTCTGACTCGAGGGGCGCTCTTTTAAAATTGAGATGAGGAGGAATTTCTTCATCCAGAGGGTGGTGAATCTGTGGAACTCTTTGCCACAGAGGGCTGTGGAGGGCAGGTCATTGAGTGTCTTTAAGACAGAGGTAGATGAGTCCTTGATCAATAAGGTTATGGGGAGAAGGCAGGATAATGGGGATGACGGGTAGCACAGTGGTTAGCACTGCTGCCTCACAGTGTCAGGGACCCAGGTTCGATTCCTGGCTTGGGTCACTATCTGTGTGGACTCTGCATGTTCTCCCCGTGTCTGCATGGGTTTCCTCCGGGTGCTGCTCCCACATTCTGAAAGACGTGCTGGTTTGTGTGCTGAACAGGCGCCGGAATGTGGCGACTAGGGGAGTTTCACAATAACTTCATTGCAGTGTTAACGTAAGCCTTACTTGTGACTAATAAATAAATGATAACTTTAACAAATAATCATATTAGCCATGGCGGAGTGGGCCGAGTGGCCTAATTCTGCTCTGTATCTTATGGCCTTGTGACAGCACGGCACTCCCAGTGCAGACCTCACTGGAGTTTCCGGTGCTATGTATAAAGTGTGAGTTGTTGTTGAGTGATTGGTGAGTGTTCTCCTTGACAGTAGCTGCTTTTCAATGATCTCTCCGTTGTGTGTCACAGCTGATGACGCTGGCTTTGAGACTGAAGTCTACAATAACACGGCCATCCGGACCCCTAACCTCAACCGCCTGGCGAAGCGTAGCGTTATCTTCCAAAACGCCTTCTCCTCTGTCAGCAGCTGCTCTCCCAGTCGCTCTGCCATTTTAACTGGCCTGCCACAGGTACGTTCACCCCCTCAGTCTTAAACCTCGACTGCGTTCTCTGCAGCGTCAGACAGATCACACATTCCGGATCGTGGGATCAGCGCTTGTTTCCTGTGACGAGGGTGACCTGAAACTCTGTATTTTTACTTTAAAGGGGCAGCACGGTGATTAGCATTGCTGCCTCACGGCGCCAGGGACCCGGGTTCGATTCCCGGCCTGGGGTCACTGTCTGTGTGGAGTCTGCACATTCTCCCCATGTCTGCGTGGGTTTCCTCCAGATGCTCCGGTTTCCCCTCTCAATCCAAAGATGTGCGGGTTTGGTGTATTGGCCGTGCTAAGTTGACCCTGGTGTCAGGGGATTAGCAGAGTAAATGTGTGGAGTTACGGAGATAGGGATTGGGTGGGATTGTGCTCAGTGCAGACTCGATGGGCCGAATGGCCTCCTTTTGCACTGTGGGGATTCTGTGATTCTCTGGATTGTTGGGTTTAGCGCTTGGTGCCTGAGAGGAGGATGAGCTGTAAGGCAGTGAACTCAGTATTTTAACACACACACACACACACACACACACACACACCAGCAGCTACAGCGATGTGGGACTCAGCTGTGCCTTTCCAGAGCGCGACCGATAGGTTTTTGCTTTGGAGATGTGATGTAAAACCGGATAGATTGGGTTGAGGGGGCAATCAGCCACACAAGGCTGAGCAGAGGGGCTGAATGGCCTCCGCCCCGTTCACTTTGACAGTACTGTTCTCGGAGAGATGCTACAATTGATGTTCTGATTCTGAGGAGGTGTCCCTCACCCCATCAGTAGGTGCACTACCCCCCCAATACTGGTGAGAATCAGAGTCCGGGCACCATGGGGGAGCTGGCAATTGTTCCAGGCTGGTTGTGTGTGGGTCTCAGTATCTGAGTGGCCAGCTCACTGTGTGTTGCTGTGATTGATGTGGAGACAGGTTCCGAGGACATTGTGAGGACTGACTGGGGTTTGTGCTTTGCAGCATCAGAATGGGATGTATGGACTGCACCAGACTTATCACCATTTCAATTCCTTCGACACTGTCAGAAGTTTACCATTTCTGCTCAGTCAGTCACGGATCAGGACAGGTAAGGATTTAGACATTGTCACAGGTCACTGCGACTCGATTTCTAAAAATTTTCTACATTCACTCTGTTTACAGTGTCACCAAAACCTCTCATCTCCCACTGCAAATAACACACTCCTTCCGCTGTGTTATCCTGCATGTAACACACTCCTTCATGTGTGTTATCCTGTGTGTAACATGCTATTTCCTGCGCGTAACACATTCCCTCCTGTGTGTTATCCTGTGTCATATGTTCCCTCCTGTGTAACATGCTCCTTCCCCATGTTAGCCTGCATATAATATGTTCCTTCCTTGCATGTTATCCTGCATGTAACATGCTCCTTCCTGCATGTTACCCTACATATACTCCTTCCTGAGTGTATTCCCACATGTAACAAGCTCCTTCCTATGTGTAATATGCATGGAACATGCTTCTTCCTGTATGTGATCAGATATTTACCTCCTAACCTTGTGGAGATATGAATTGGGACACAGTTTAAAACATTGAGAGTTGTTCCCTCTGTTAACTTGCTGCTGTGTGACTTCTCTTTTCTGCAAATATTAATCTGTCTTTTCCTCACGGACACTGTCCGACCTGTTTCGTGTGTTCTGTCTTCATTCTAATTTGTAGTTTTATTTATTTTTCTAGTTAGTTGTCCTGGATCTGAAGGATCATTCTTCCTATGGATAACATTGGGATAGTTTAGGTTAGAGGGTCATTAGATTGGTTCCACTGGTCGGCGCAACGTCGAGGGCCGAAGGGCCTGTACTGTGCTGGAATGTTCTGTGTTCAGTTTATTTCTGGGTTTTTTTTTCAGGAATAATTGGGAAGAAACATGTTGGTCCGCAGTCTGTCTATCCCTTTGATTATTCAGAGACTGAGGAAAACCACTCCATCCTGCAGGTGGGGAGGAATATCACCAAAATCAAACTGCTGGTCCGGGAGTTCCTGCACAGCACCGGAGACAGGTAGAACCCGGGCAGCGCCGGGCGGGTAGAACCCGGGCAGCGCCAGGGGCGGGTAGAACCCAGACGGTGCCGGGGGGGGGTGGTGGGTAGAACCCGAGCGGTGCCTGGGGTGGGGGGTAGAACCTGGGTGGTGCTGGGAGTGGGTAGAACCTGGGTAGCGCCAGGGGTGGGTAGAACCTGGGTGGTGCCGGGGTTGGGGGGGGCGGGTAGAACCCGGGTGGTGCCGGGGGGGGCGGGTAGAACCCGGGGGGTGGTGGGTAGAACCTGAATGGTGCCTGGGGCGGGGGGGGGGGGGGGGGGGGTGGGGGTAGAACCTGGGCGGTGCTGGGAGTGGGTAGAACCTGGGCAGTGCCAGTGGGCAGGTAGAACCCGGGTGGTGCCAGGGCCTGGGTAGAACACAGGGGTGGGTTTTGGGGGGGGTGGGGGTGTGTCAGTGTGCCTGAACCTTGTGTCTCGGGGGGAGTTGGGCACCGGGTGATTCTCCCTGAGTCTGGGGAACCTCGTTTATCCCTCTGTGCCCTTCTGATTTTTAGGCCATTCTTCCTCTACGTTGCTTTTCACGACCCGCACCGGTGTGGTCATTCCCAGCCCCAGTACGGGCCCTTCTGTGAGAAGTTTGGGAATGGGGAGAGTGGAATGGGCTGGATCCCAGACTGGAAGCCACAGCATTACACACCGGAGCAGGTCAAGGTAAGAATAGGGAGACGGTCACACGGTGACATGGGGGTGGGGGGGGAGGCGGGCAGAGTGGCAGGGGGGGGAGGCGGGCAGAGTGGTGGGGGGGGGAGGTGGGCACAGACACAGACACACTTCCCTCAGCCCCTCCATCCTGCAGTGTGGTGTCTAATTTGAATCTTTGAATTTATTTAAGGGCAGTTTGGGATGAGGAATGGACGCCACATGTTTTAAACTATCTCCTTGGCCGGTTTTGATGGGCTGGGGAGGGAGATTCAGCCACAGTTCCTGCTCCCAGTTCACTATTGAGCATGTGTCCCTGTGTGTCCCTGCGTGTGCCTGCGCATGTCTGTGCGTGCATGTATGTCCCTGCGTGTGCCCGTGCGTGTCCCTGCGTGTGCCCGTGCGTGTCCCCGTGTGTTTGCATAAAGATGTGGGTGAGGTGCCTGACAGAAGCTCCCCTCCCCCACCCCGGTGTCCGTGGAATTCTGGGGAATCTTACAGCTTTACTGCACAGAAAGAGGCCCTTCGGCCCATCGTGTCTGCACTGGCCATCAAGCACCTGTCTGTTCGAATCCCATTTTCCTGCTCTGTAGCCTTGCATGTTTTTTTTCCTCAAATCCCCTCTATACCTCCTGTCCCTCACCTGAAACCTCTGCCTCCGGTCGTTGATCCCTAATCCTGTGCACCTCAATCAGGTCCCCCCTCAGCCTTCTCTGCATGAAGGAAAATAACCCCAACCCAACAGCTGGAACGCTGCAGCTCGGGCAACATCCTGGTGAATCTCTGCACCCTCTGATCCTTCCTTCTGATAGAGCACTGTGTGGAGTTCTGGTCGCCACACGAACTGTGAGCGTTTTATACAGCTCCATCATAACCAACCTGCTGTTATATTCTATACCTCGGCTAATAAATCCTGAGAATGCAAGAGGGAGAGAGCTCTCAATAGGAAGGCAGAGTCCCAGGAGGATGGGGAGGGGAAATTAGTTTTATTTCCTATGATCAGTTGGCTGTGACTCATTGTTCAATGCTTGGCGTTTAGTTTCTTCTTTTATTCATTACTGGAACATGGGCATCGATAGCTGGCCAGAATTTATTACCCATCCCTAATGCCCTTGAACTGAGTGGGCTTGCTATCATCAAAGAAGAAAAAGCGAGGTTTCTGGATATAAATTGTCCCATTGGTAAGATGCAGCATGGGTTCATGAAGGGAAGGTCATGTTTGACTAATTTGGTGGAATTCTTTGAGAACATTACATGTGCAGTGGACAGTGGGGAACCTGTGGATGTGGTGTATCTGGATTTCCAGAAGGCATTTGACAAGATGCCGCATCAAAGACTGCTCCATAAGATAAAGGTGCACAGTGTTACAGGTAAGGTATTAGCATGGATAAAGGATTGGTTAACTAACTGAAAGCAAAGAGTGGGGGTAAGTGGGTGTTTTTCTGGTTGGCAGTCAGTGATTAATGGCATGTCTCAAGGATCAGTGTTGGAACCGCAATTGTTTACAATTTACATAGATGATTTGGAGTTGGGGACCAAGTGTAGTGTGTTAAAATTCATGGATGACACTAAGATGGGTGGAAGAGCAAAGTGTGCAGAGGGTGCTGAAAGTCTGCAAAGGGATATAGATAATCTAAGTGAGTGGGCGAGGGTCTGGTACTTGGGGTACAATGTTGATAAATGTGAGGTCATCTATTTTGGTAGGAATAACAGCAAAATGGACTATTATTTAAGTGGTAAAAAATTGCAGCATGCTGCTGTGCAGAGGGATCTGGGTGTCCTTGTGCAGGAATCTCAAGGAGTTGGTTTGCACGTGCAGCGGGTAATTAAGAAGGCAAATGGAATTTTATCCTTCATTGCTAGAGGGATGGAGTTTAAAACAGCGAGGTTATGTTGCAGCTGTATAAGGTGCTGGTGAGACCACACCTGGAGTTACTGTGTACAGTTTTGGTCTCCTTACTTGAGAAAGGATATACTGGCACTGGAGGGGGTGCAGAGGAGATTCACCAGGTTGATTCCGGAGTTGAGAGGGTTGGCTTATGAGGACAGGCTGAGTAGACTGGGGGAGACTCTTCCTGCTCAGAAAGGACAGTAGGACTGGGGGGCACAGCCTCAAGATAAAGGGGGGGCGGTTTAGAACGGAGTTGAGGAGGAACTTCTTCACTCAAAGGGTGGTGAATCTCTGGAATTCTCTGCCCGTTGAAGTGGTGGAGGCTACCTCGCTAAATATTTTTAAGACGCGGGTTGATGGGTTCTTGATAAGAGAGGGGATTAAGGGTTATGGGGAGAAAGCGGGAAAGTGGAACTGAGCAGCGACAGATCAGCCATGATCTTATTGAATGGCGGGGCAGGCTCGAAGGGCTAGATGGCCTACTCCTGCTCCTATTTCTTATGTTCTTATATACTCATTGGAATTCAGAAGAATGAGGGGAGATCTTATAGAAACATGTAAGATTATGAAGAGAATAGATAACTCCTGCTCCTAGTTCTTATCTGCCCTCCAAAATAAGAACATGAGAATCAAGCACATTGCTGTGGTTCTGGAGTCAGATGGAGGCCAGACAGGGTAAGGATGGCAGATTTCCTTCCCTAAAGGACATTAGTGATCCAGATTGGTTTTTCAGAGAATTGAAAATTGTTTCATCGTCATCTGTAGATTCTTAATTCCAGATTTTTTTTTTATTGAATTCAAATTCCACCATTTGCCACGGTGGGATTCGAACCCACGTCCCCACAACATCAGCAGAGTTTCTGGATTAATTAGTCTAGTGATAATACATTAGGCTGCTGCCTCCCCTAATTAATTTAGTTTGAGTTAGTTTTTGCTGGGATGCAGAGAGGCTGCTGTCCGTCACACACTGTGTTGAGTTTACCCCCTCTCCCTGCTCCCTGTGGGATTACTGAGTGTAAAAAGCTGGTCTGGCTGTCTGAACAGGAACCAGGGCCCGTGGCTGTGGAACTAAATTGTTGTTTAATTGTCCCTTTATCTGTCTGTCTCTCTGTCTCTCCTCTCTCTGTTTCCCTTACCCTCAGGTGCCCCACTTTGTACCAGACACACCGGCATCACGGGCTGATCTGGCAGCACAGTACACCACCATCAGCCGTCTAGACCAAGGTACAGTCACAGTACAGCACTAATACAACGGGCCAAATGGCCTCAATCCTTCCACGTTTCAGTGAGTAGTGTCCATCACGGCCAAGAGCTGCGGAACCCAGCGGAAGGGGACAGTGAGAAGGAAATAGAAGGACTTGCATTTATATAGCGCCTACCTCGATCTTCTAATGTCACCAGGCCTTTTTGAAGTGCTTTCCCTGTTGTAATGCAGGAAACGCAGCAGCCCGTTTATGCACGGCAAGATCCCACAAAGATTGTGTTGCGTGCAGGGTAAATTTGATATTGTCACATGTATTAGTGTTCAGTGTAAAGTATTGTTTCTCGCGTGCTGTACGAAGCATACCGTTCATAGAGAAGGAAACGCGAGAGTGCAGAACGTAGTGTTACAGCCATAGCTAGGGTGTAGGGAAAGATCAACTTAATGCAAGGTAAGTCCATTCAAAAGTCTGCACAGCAGCAGGGAAGAAGCTGTTCCTGAGTCGGTTGGTACGTGACCTCAGACTTTTGTATTCTTTTTCCTAGATGGAAGAGAGAATGTCCGGGGTGTGTGGGGTCCTTAATTATGCTGGCTGTTTTGCCGAGGCAGCGGGAAGTGTAGACAGAGTCAGTGGATGGGAGGCTGGTCTGTGTGATGGACTGGGCTACATTCATTACCCTTGTTGGTCAAGATTAATTAGAACACCCAGGCGGATCTCCGAAATGCTCTCCTTCCCCACTCAAAAGGGGAGACGAGGTTTAATATAGAACATAGAACATTACAGCGCAGAACAGGCCCTTCGGCCCACGATGTTGCGCCGACCAGTTTAAAAAAAAAACAACAACAATGACCCACTAACCTAAACCAATCCCTTTTCGTCCATAAACCTATCCACAGACCTCTTAAACGCCCCCAAACTAGGCGCATTTACAACTGCAGCAGGCAGGGCATTCCAATCCCTCACCACCCTCTGGGTAAAGAACCTACCCCTGACATCCGTCCTATAACTACCCCCCCTTAATTTAAAGCCATGCCCCCTCGTGCTAGATTTTTCCATCAGAGGAAAAAGGCTATCACTATCCACCCTATCTAAACCTCTAATCATCTTATATGTTTCAATAAGATCCCCTCTTAGCCGCCTTCTTTCCAGCAAAAACAACCCCAAATCCCTCAGCCTCTCCTCATAGGACCTCCCCTCCATACCAGGCAACATCCTGGTAAACCTCCTCTGCACCCTCTCCAAAGCCTCCACATCCTTCCTGTAATGTGGGGACCAGAACTGCACACAATACTCCAAGTGCGGCCGCACCAGAGTTGTGTACAGTTGCAACATAACGCTACGACTCCTAAATTCAATCCCCCTACCAATAAACGCCAAGACACCGTACGCCTTCTTAACAACCTTATCTACTTGATTCCCAACTTTCAGGGATCTATGTACACATACACCTAGATCCCTCTGCTCCTCCACACTATTCAAAGTCTTCCCGTTAGCCCTATACTCAACACCCGGGAGGTGGTACAGGGGCAGGGTAGCACTCCCTCAGTGCCAGCGCTGACCTAGATTTTGTCGACGTCTGAGGACTTGACGGAGGTGTGCGGAATGCTGCCCCGTGAGTCACAGCCGAGTGCCTGCGGAGACTTATCCCAATCTCTGTGACGTGATCCTGGCCTTTTTTAAGCAGGAGCTTCCCAGGTTGAAATTATCCTGCAATAGGATCCAATAGATGAAGCCCAGCCGGGGAGGGATTAGGGAGTCATTGTGAGTTTATAACAGCCAGTTCACTCTGGAAGGAGCTGGGAGTGTCTGCGATTTTACTGTCACTGACGCCCAATCCCCCCGCTCCCAGTATCATATTCACGTCCGCTATTGGATTATTGTATGAGTGAAGCACGATGGGTCTAATTGGAAAACAATATCAAAGAGCCAGCATTGCATAATGGGCTGAAGGGCCTCTGTCTGACGTCTGTGCTTCTTGTTCTGAACTGTGTGTGCAGGAATCGGGCTGGTCCTGAGCGAGCTGAGGGAGGCAGGTCACGCCGACGATACGCTGGTGATTTATAGCTCTGATAACGGAATCCCGTTCCCCAATGGCCGGACCAACCTGTACCACGCCGGCATTGCTGAGCCAATGTTGGTGCATTCGCCAGAACACCCTGCGCGCTGGGGACAAGTCAGCCAATCATACGTCAGCTTACTAGGTATGTGGTGGTCATTGGCTTGTTGGCGATAAGCTTGCCTTAAAGAGCCATTCAGCGCGGTGATTGTCACTTTAAGACTAAACTTAACTGAGTAAGGATCAAGTGATTGGAACAAAGAACAGGGACGGGACCTTTGACCCTCCAAGCCAGCTCCAGTCATGTTGACCTATCTTATTTTCCTCTATTCGCCATTTGTTCATGTGCCTATCAACATAAGTCTTAAATGTCGCTAATGTATCTGCCTCAACCCTCTCACTGGCAATGCATTCCAGGCCCCCCCACTACCCCCTGTGTAAAAAAAAAACTTCCCCCACACATCTCCACCGAACCATGCCCCCTTGTAATTGTCATTTCTACCCCGGGACAAAGCTTCCAACTCTTCACCCTATCCATACCCTTCATCATTTTATAAATCTCTTATCCGGTCACCCTATTGGGCGGCACGGTAGCACAGTGGTTAGCACGGCTGCTTCACAGCTCCAGGGTCCTGGGTTCGATTCCCGGCTCGGGTCACTGTCCGTGTGGAGTTTGCACATTCTCCTCGTGTCTGCGTGGGTTTCCTCCTGGTGCTCTGGTTTCCTCCCACAGTCCAAAGATGTGCGGGTTAGGTTGATTGGCCATGCTAAGAAATCGCCCCTTAGTGTCCTGGGATGCGTAGGTTAGAGGGATTAGTGGGTATAATATGTAGGGATATGGGGGTAGGGCCTGGGTGGGATTGTGTTCAGTGCAGACTTGATGGGCCGAAGGGCCTCTCTGCACTGTAGGGTTCTATGATCCTCAGCCTCTGTCTTTCCAGGGAGAACAATCCCAGTTTATTCACTCTCTCCTCATAGCTAATACCCTCCAAACCAGGCAACATCCTGGTAAACCTTTTCTGCACCAGTCAATGCCTAGCTTGGGGAATCTCTGTAAGGGGAGTTTTCCTCGTGCATTGCGGACCAGCTCCAAGTATCCAACTGATCAAACGGTACCAAAAACGTGCTTTTTAGGCTGATTGGTGTCCATGAATTGTCCCTGAATTAGATCTCCCTTAATCTGGCGCATATATAATTCCCTAAATTTGCACCCTGTTTATTGTGGAGTCCACTAGAGGTAGACAACAACATCGATGAAAGACTTGAATAAGGCACTCACTGAGTGTTAAAATGGGTAGCACGGGCTTGTCGGGCCGAAGGGCCTGTTTCCTGTGCTGTTCTTTGTTCTTTGATGAAGCGACCTTTGTAAACAAAATATAATTGTTCAACGTAAGCCTCTAAGAGGTAGGTGAGGGTGTGGGGAGGAGGATGGAGCTGGCAAGGAGACGAGGCACCAGGGAGGCTGGTACTGGCATCCAGGGCGGCATTGGGGTGAGTAGGCACCGGTTTGGCAGTGGTTAGGGATGCTGCTTACAATTGTGAGGGGCACCCCGCACTGCACGGTGCAGCTGGCCTGTCTCTGAGCTGTGAACTTCCCTGAGCTCCCTGCGCATACACCACCACCCCCCCAATGACCACACACTGTAGGGGCACCCATTCACAAGCTGCTGGGACCTGTTGAAGGGGCAGAGCATTAAAAAAGTGTCCCTTCAGGAGAGCAGAGGATGGCGCGGTGGTTGGCACTGCTGCCTCACAGCGCCAGGGAGCCGGGTTCAGTTCCGGCCTCAGGTCACTGTCTGTGTGGAGTCTGCACATCCCCCCCATGACTGGGTTTTCTCCGCTTTCCTCCCACAGTCTGAAAGACGTGCTGGTTAGGACGCATTGACCCGAACAGAGACCAGGGGATTTTCACAGTAACTCCCCTGCAGTGTTAATGTCAGCCTTACTGGTGACACTAACAAATAAACTTTGCTTTAGCAGGGAGAATAGTAAAACAGGAATTGAACTGATGCTTAACTCTCGTCCCTCTAGATATAACTCCGACTGTCCTGGACTGGTTCTCCATCTCTTACCCAACCTACAGTATTTTTGGAAAGGATAAGGTTGTACAGCTGACGGGCAGGTCGCTGCTGCCAGCTCTGATCTCCGAGCAGCCCTGGTCAACGGCATTTGCCAGTCAGAGTCACCACGAGGTCACCATGTATTACCCAATGAGAGCCGTGCATCACCTACAGTATCGACTCATCCATAACATCCAGTTCAAGATGCCGTTCCCCATCGACCAGGATTTCTACCTCTCGCCCACCTTCCAAGACTTGTTGAACCGGACCCAGAGCGGCCGGCCCACCCACTGGGAGAAATCCCTGCAGGAATATTACTATCGGGAGCGCTGGGAATTGTTCAACACTCGGGAGGACCCGTCCGAGAGCCACAACCTCGCCTCGGACCCACAGTACGCGGACATACTGGAGAAGATGAAGGGGCAGCTGAAGAAGTGGCAGTGGTTGACCTATGACCCCTGGGTATGTGCCCCGGATGGAGTGTTAGAAGATCAGGGGCCTTACAAAGTGAGCCCTGAATGTCGACCGCTCTACAATAAACTGTAACGTGTGGGAGAGAACCGCCAGTTAACGGAGTGTTTACACTGAGACGCTGATGCATCTTGTATTCACCGATAAGCGGGAACTGTTGGTACAATTTATATGGATGTGATGGGCTGAATGGCCTCCAGCTGTGTCGTTCTACAATTCTATCTGGCATTTTAGAATCATAGAATTTCTACTGTGCCATTCGGCCCATCGATTCTGCACAATCCCACACAGGCCCTATTCCCATAACACCAATATTTACCCGGCTAACCTCCCTGACACTAAGGGGCAATTTAGCATGGCCAATCAACCTAACCCGCACATCTTTGGACTGTGGGAGGAAACCAGAGCACCCGGAGGAAACCCACGCAGACACAGGAAGAATGTGCAAACTTCACAAAGGCAGTGACCCGAGGCCAGAATTGAACCCAGGCACTGTGAGACAGCAGTGCTAATCACTGCGCCGCCATGCTGCTCATTGTACATTTGAAGCCCAGCAGATTTGTTTGGATGTGTTTTTGGAAAACAGGAACACAGAGTTTCCCTGAAGGTGTCACAGTGGTTAGCACTGCTGCCTCACAGCGCCAGAGACCCAGGTTTAATCCCAGCCTTGGGTCACCGTGTGTGTGGAGTTTGCACATTCTCCTCGTGTTTGCGTGGGTTTCCTCCGGGTCCTCCAGTTTCCTCCCACGGTCCAAAGATGTGAGGGTTAGGTGGATTGGCCGTGCTAAATTGCCCCTTAACGACAGGGGATTAGCAGGGTAAATACTTGAGCTTATGGGGATAGGGTCTGGGTGGGACTGTGCTTTGTGCAGACTCGATGGGCTGAATTCTACACTGTAGGGATTCCATGACTCTATAGAACGGGATGTTTGGATTGGGACAGTGCATCTGTGAGATTCATGGATTGTTGGTGATCTACACCCTCGCCAGTGAGTGGCTATGGAAACTTCCGGCCTCTCTTCCCACTGATAACTGGACAAAAGGATAAATAAAGGGCTTTTCTTTTTGTTTGTAAAGCTGTTTATAAATGTCTCCCTGTTTCTAAACTGCCAGTCGGGGGAACAGCTCAACACGACAGAAGATTATTCAGACAATTTAACAAACTCAGTGAGATCCAGCGAAAGATTTGCCCAAATATCCATTTCCCATGTATCCCTGACAGCATCTGTGGAGAGAGAATAGAGCCAATGTTTCGAGTTAGTGTGGATGACTCTTTTTGCCAGAGTCATCCACACTGGAAGCATTAACTTTATTCCCTGTCCACAGATGCTGTCAGACAGACATTCTTTTATTCGTTGTGGGACATGGGCATCGCTGGCTGGTCAGTATTTATTGCCCATCCCTAGTTGCCCGAGGGCAGTGGGGAGTCACCCACATTGCTGTGGCTCTGGAGTCACATGTAGGCCAGACCGGGTAAGGGCGGCAGATTTCCTTCCCTGAAGGACATTAGTGAACCAGATGGGCTTTTCCAACAATCGACAATGGTTTCGTGGTCATCAGTAGATTCTTAATTCCAGATATTTTTTATTGAATTCAAATTCCATCATCTGCCGTGGTGGGATTCGAACCCGGGTCCCCAGAACATTAGGTGAGTTGCTAGATTAATAGTTTAGCGATAAGAGCACTAGGCCATCGCTTCCCACATCCTGAGATTTTTTTTTAGCATTTTCTGTTTTTGTTTCAGATTCCAGAATCTGCAGAAATTTACTTTTACCCCAAGTATTCCTGTTTATTTAGCAACACAGAACAGGAAAGGACGATCGCCATCAAACCAGCTGGTCTCACGGTCATAAAAACATAAGAACATAAGAAATAGGAGCAGGAGTAGGCCATCTAGCCCTTCGAGCCTGCCCCGCCATTCAATAAGATCATGGCTGATCTGAAGTGGATCAGTTCCACTTTCCTGCTTTCTCCCCATAACTCTTAATTCCCTTGTCTGTTAAAAACCTATCTACCCGTGACTTAAATATATTTAGCAAGGTAGCCTCCACCACTTCGACGGGCAGAGAATTCCAGAGATTCGCCACCCTTTGAGTGAAGAAGTTCCTCCTCAACTCCGATCTAAACTGCCCCCGCCTTATCTTGAGGCTATGCCCTCTAGTCCTGCTGTCCTTTCTAAGCGGGAAGAATCTCTCTACCTCTACCCTGTCCATCCCTTTCATTATCTTATACGTCTCTATAAGATCCCCCCTCATCCTTCTAAACTCCAACAAATACAGACCCAGTCTATTCGGCCTCTCTTCATAGCTCAACCCCCCTCATCTCCGGTATCAGCCTAGTGAACCTCCTCTGCACTCCCTCCAAGGCCAAAATATCCTTGCACAAGTGCGGCGACCAAAACTGCACACAGTACTCCAGCTGTGGCCTCACCAGTACCCTGTACAGTTGTAGCAAGACCTCCCTGCTTTTATATTCTATCCCCCTCGCTATAAAGGCCAGCATCCCATTCGCCTTCTTGATCACCTGCTGCACCTGAAGACTGGGTTTTTGCGACTCATGCACAAGGACCCCCAGGACCCTCTGCACCGTAGCATGCTGCAGCTTTTCACCCTTTAAATAGTAATCCCTCCTACTATTATTTCTTCCAGGTGCTCCTACACTCCAAAGATGTGCACGGTAAGAAGTCTCACAGCACCAGGTTAAAGTCCAACAGGTTTATTTGGAATCACGAGCTTTCGGAGTGCTGCTCCTTCATCAGGTGAGTGGGTGCACATCAAATGTGTGCAGGTTAGGGCCATGCTAAATTGCCCCTTAGTGTCCAAAGACGTGTAGGTTTGGGGGGATTAGTGTGGGAATAGGGTCTGGGTAAGATGCTCTTCGGAGAGTTGGTGCAACTTGATGGGATCCTTCTGTACTGTAGGGACACCACCAGCAGAGGGTGTAACTGCACCATAATTAAAGAGGGCTGCAGCATTGCCAGATGTTGTAGGACAAGGGAAACAGGATACACAGAAAACAAGGATTGACAAACAGCCAGAGAACAAACCTGTAGAAGGAGCAGGAGGCGATGAAAAGCAATGCTGACCAGCACACAGGCGTGGAGATTGTGGTGTTTTAAGCCAAGGTTGATGGGATGCAGGCACAGGTTTCCATATGAGCTGTAACAGCGATCTGTAACATAGGCACCAATAGAAATATTCCTCTACAGTACATTCAGGAAGAATAAGGAGGTCGGGGGAGAGGAAACAAAGATAATTTTACTTTTCTATCGAGGGACAATATACCAGAGGGTTCAAAAATTGAATATTAGGTTAGGATATGGACAAAATTACTGCATGTAAAAGTAAAGCTTATTTTATTAGTGTCACAAATGAAATTTGCATTAACACCGCAATGACGTTACTGTGAAAATCCCCTAGTCACCACACTCCGACACCTGTTCGGGTCCACCAAGGGAGAATTTAGCACAGCCAATGCACCCTAACCAGCACGTCTCTCAGACTGTGGGAGGAAACCAGAGCACCTGGAGGAAACCCACGGAGACATGGGGAGAACATGCGGACTCCACACCGACAGTGACCCGAGTCAGGAATCGAACCCAAATCCCTGGCGCTGTGAGGCAGCAGTGCTAACCATCTTGTGCCACGGTAACTATGGGTCCCCAAACAGTGAGAAAAAGTTAGAGGAACAAATCAGTCAGTAAATTCCATTGCAATATCCAAATAATAATGCATTGGTAGTAATTAGTCTAAAATAGAAGGGGAAATACAGACTAAAGGACAAGTTGGGTGAAAGATTCCACACAAATGTCCAGAAGAACTTTCTTAATCAGCATGTTCACTGCTTAATGAGGTAGGAAACAGGTTCTGGATTTAGTTTTGGACAATAAAGTTGAATGTATTGCAGGGGAAGAGAGAGCATGTGGGTAATAGCGATCAGAGTATAATTAGGCTTAAAGTAGCTTTGGAGAAAGACAAAGAAAATCAAAATGTTCAACTGGGGAAGAGAGAGACGGTTTCAGTAACTTTGAGAAGGGATTTCACAGAGCTGGACTAGAAATGAGGTTGGCCAAGAAAACAGTAAGTGAGCAAAGAGCAGATTTCCATCAAGCAGGAAAGCTGTGGCATCCAAACAGTCACCAGATAACAACAAGAAAAAGCTTGAAGTAGGAAGAAATGTCAGGTTTAATATCAGTTTAAAATATAATCACAAACTAAATACAGAGTGCGCAGCGAATGAGCATAGGATGTAAGAAAGGCATAGAGAGAGAGTGAAGAAAGATTAGCAGGTAACATAAAAGGAAACCCAAAAACATTTTAAACTTTCAGCCCAACTTGTCCATGCTGTCCAGTTTTTAACCATTAAGCTGACCCCAGTTGTCTGCATTTGGCCCAGATCCTCTATACCCATCTTGCCCATGTAGCAGTCTAAATGCTTTTTAGAAAACAAAATTGTACCCATCTCCACTACTACCTCTGGCAGCTTGTTCCAGACACTCACCACCCTCTG
This sequence comes from Carcharhinus amblyrhynchos, assembly GCF_965287045.1. Classification (NCBI taxonomy): domain Eukaryota; kingdom Metazoa; phylum Chordata; class Chondrichthyes; order Carcharhiniformes; family Carcharhinidae; genus Carcharhinus; species Carcharhinus amblyrhynchos. The sequence goes on from NC_137344.1 coordinate 9,161,339, forward strand.
TGTGAAACAATTGCCCTTTTGGACATTTTTGTATCTCCCCCTCTCACCTTAAACCTATGCCCTCTAGTTTTAGACTCCCCTATCTTTTGGGAAAAGATATTGACTATCTAGCTGATCTATACCCCTCATTATTTTATAGACCTTTATAAGGTCACCCACTCAGCCTTCTATACTCCAGAGAAAAAACTCCCAGTCTATCCAGCCTCTCCTTATAACTCAATCCATCAAGTCCCAGTAGCATCCTAGCAAATCTTTTCTGCACTCTTTCAAATTTAATAATATTCTTTCTACAACAGTGACCAGAATTGCACACGGTATTCCAAGTGTGGCCTTACTAATGTCTTATACAACTTCAACAAAATGTCCCAACTCCTGTATTCAGTGTTCTGACCGATGAAATCAAGCATGCCAAATGTCTTCTTCACCACGCTGACCACCTGTGATTCTGCTTTCAAAGAGCTGTGAACATGTGACTCTAGATCTCTTTGTTCTGTAACTCTCCCCATTGCCCTACCATTAGCTGAGTAAGTCCTACCCTGGTTCAATCTACCAAAATGCATTACCTTGCATTTATCTAAATTAAATGCCATCTGCCATTCATCAGCCCATTGGCCCACTGATCAAAATCCCGTTGCAATCGGAGATAACTTTCTTCACTACTCACTCTGCCACCAATCTTGCTGTCATCTGCAAACTTACTAACCATGCCTCCTACATTCTCATCCAAATCATTAATATAAATGGCAAATAACAGTGGACCCAGCACTGATCCCTGAGGCACACCACTGCTCATGGTCTTCCAGTTTGAAAAACAATGCTCTACAACCAGCCTCTGGCTTCTGTCAAGAACAGGTTTAAGCTGAGTTTACTATCAAATAAATTGGTTGGACTTAAACCTGGTGTTGTCAGACTTCTTACTGTGTTTACCCCAGTCCAACGCCGGCATCTCCACATCACCATATTCTGTCAAGAAGCCAATTTTGTATCCATTTATATACCTCACCCTGGATCCCGTGAGATTTAACTTTATGCAACAATCTACCATGTGGTACCTTGTCAAAGTCCATGTAGACAACATCAGCTGCACTGTCCTCATCTACCTTCTTGATTATCCCTTCAAAAAACTCAATCAAATTTGTGAGACATGATTTTCCACTCACAAAGCCATGCTGACTGTCCCTAATCTGTCCTTGTGTCTCTAAATGCCTGTAGATCCTGCCGCTCAAAATACCTTCCAACATTTTACCCACCAGATGTGAGGCTCACTGGCCTGTAGTTCCCAGGCTTTCCCTGCAGCCCTTTTTAAACAAAGGCACAACATTTGCCACTCTCCAATCTTCAGGCACCTCACCCGTGACTATCGATGATTCAAATATCTCAGGTAGGGGATCCGCAATTTCCTCCCTAGCCTCCCACAATGTCCCGGGATACATTTCATCAGGCCCTGGGGATTTATCTATCTTGATGCGCTTTAAGACTTCCAGCACCTCTGTAATATGTACACCCCTCAAGACATCAATATTAATTCCCCAAGTTCCCTAACATCCATGCTTTTTTCGACATGGTAAGCAGACTGACAACACCAGGTTTAAATCCAACCGATTTATTTGATCGTAAACTCACAAGCTTTCGAGGTTTCTCTCTTTGTCAGGTGGATGGAGAGTTCTGGACTTAAACCTGGTGTTGTCAGACTTCTTACTGTGTTTACCCCAATCCAACGCCGGCATCTCTACATCATTTCTCAACGTGACCAATGCACCTAACCAGCACGTCTTTTGGACGGTGGGAGGAAACTGGAGCACCCGGAGGAAACCCGCGGAGTCACGGGGAGAACGTGCAGACTCCGGACAGACAGTGACCCACGGCGGGAATCGAACCTGGATCCCTGGCGCTGTGAGGCAGCAGCGCTGAGGCACTGTGCCACCATGGACTGTAAGCATGAGATTCACCCCCACTTAGAGGGTGGGCACTAAATACTGGGGTAGCCAGTGACTCCCACAATCCATGAATGAATTTTACAAATGATTTCTCAGACAGGAAACCCCCCCCCCCACCCCCCCATGGCCCTGGGAGGCGGGGGGGGGGGGGAGACACTTCTGGCTGGTTCCAGATGAGATTCCAATGGCTTTGAGGTGAAGGGGCTGGGATTAATCCCGGTTATACAGACAGTAAGGTGCGTGCGTGTGACGGAAATGCACTCCGTCAATGACAGGCAGAACAGGGCTATTTAAGAGCGGCTCAGATGGAAAGTTTCAGTTCTGAGGCTCCCTCAGTGAAAGGTGCAGACTGTCAGATAGACAGACAGGCACAGACAGACTGTCAGACAGACAGACAGGCACAGACAGACTGTCAGACAGACAGTGAAACTTAGAGCTACAGGATGCCAGCGCTGGAAGTGCCCCTCAAACTGGCCGTGCTGTGTGTGCTCCTGTCCAGCCTGCTGCCCAGCCCGGCCGAGGCTTGGTACAAGCAGGCTGCCGGCCCCAGTTACTACTCCGTGGGCAGAGCCTCCGGGCTGCTGTCCGGGATCCGCCGCTCGCCTTATTCCCGCCGGTCAGAGCCCAGCCCCGGGGCAGAATCAGCAGAGAACAGTGTGTACCCGGAGCTGGGAGGACCACCGAGACAAACTCTGATTAAAAACATGGTGAGTACAAGGGGAGAGGACACACAGAGCGAAAGAACACAGAGAGAGAGAGAGAGAGAGACAGGACCTAGAGAGAAAGAGAGAACACAGAGAGGAGGGGAGTCACAGAGGGGGAAAGGAAAAGAGAGAGATAGAGAGAGAACACAGAGAGGGGGAGAGAACAGAGAGAGAGAAAGAGGGAGAGAACACAGAGAGAGGGAAGGAACACAGAGAGAGGGAAGGAACACAGAGAGGGTGGAAGAACACAGAGGGGGAGAGAACACAAAGAGGGGGGGGAGAAACAGGGAGAACAGAGAGTGAGGGAACACAGAGAAAGGGAGAGAGAAAGGGAGAACAAGGGAAAAGAGAGAACACAGAGAAAGGGAGAGAGAGAGAGAACAGAGAGTGAGGGAACACAGAGAGAGGGAGAGAGAAAGGGAGAACAAGGGAAAAGAGAGAACACAGAGAAAGAGAGAACACAGAAAGGGGGAGAGGGAAAGGGAGAAAGAGGGAAAGAAAACACAGGGGGAGAAAAAAACAAAGAGGGGGAGAAGGAAAGAATAAAGGGAAAGAGGGAACACACAAAGAGAACACAGTGAGGGGAGAGGGAAAGGAAGAGAGAACAGAGAGAGGGAGTGAAAACACAGTGAGGAGGAGAGGAAAGGGAGAACAGAGGGAGAGGGAGAATAGAGCAAAAGAGATAAAACAGCGAGAGAGAACACAGAAAGGGGAGAACAGAGAGAGAGGAGAGAAAGGGAGAACAACAGAGGGAAAGGAAAGAACAGAGATGGAGGGAAAGAGAACAGAAATAGAGAGAGAAAAAGAAAATAAGGAAAGAAGGAACAGAGAGGGAGAGGGAGAGAAGGCAGGGGAAACAAAAGGGAAGAGAACAGTGAGAGAGAGAAAAGAACAGAGAGAGAGGGGGAAGAAAACAGAGAGGGAGGAAAAGAGATCAGAGGGGGAGAGAAGAAAGGGAGAACAGACCAAGAGGGAAAGAGAGAACAGAGAGAGAAGGGAAAAATAACAGAGGGAGAGAGGGAAGGAGAGAACAGAGAGACAAAGAGTCACAATAACAGACAGGGGAGGAGAGAAAAATTTAATCAGGAACAGATGGAGGGAGAGTGGGACAGAGAAAGTGGGCAGAGAGAGGGAGGAGCAGACAGAGGGGGACAGAGAGAGTGGAACATAGAGAGTGGGGCGGGGAGAGTGGAGCAGAGAGTGGGGCGGAGAGTGGGATGGAGAGAGTGGGTCAGGGAGGATGGGTCGGGGACAGTAGGATGTAGAGAGTGGGACGGAGAGAGTGGAACAGGGAGAGGGTCGGAGAGAGTGGGGCGGAGAGAGAGGGGGAGAGAACGCAGAGAGGGGGAGAGAACGCAGAGCGGGGAGAGAACGCAGAGAGGGGGAGAGAACAGAGAAGGGGAGCGAGAAAGGGAGGACAGAGGAAAAGAGAGAATGGGGCAGAGAGAGTGGAAAAGGGTGGAAGAACACAGGGGGGAGAGAACACAGAGAGGGGGAGAGAGAAAGGGAGCAGAGAGTGAGGAAACACAGAGAGAAGGAGAGAATAAGGGAGAGTGGGGCAGAGAGAGTAGGACAGAGATAGTGGGACAGAGGGAGTGGGGGAGGGGTGCAGAGGGAGGGGCACAGAGGGAGGGGGCAGAGACAGTGGGACGGAGGGAATGGGGCAGAGAGAGCGAGTGGGGCAGAGAGAGAGAGAGTGGGGCAGAGAGAGAGAGAGTGGGACAGAGAGAGTGGGACAGAGAAATGGGGCAGACAGAGAGAGATTGGGACAGACAGAGAGAGAGTGGGGCAGAGAGAGAGTGGGAGAGGAAAACAATTCACAGACTTGGGGCGGGAGAACACAGAGTGAGAGGGTATGGGGGCAAGAGAGGGACAGAGAGAAAGGGAAGATTTATAGAGATAGACCATAGAAAGGGACAAACTATGGGAGAGATACAATAAGTGGCAAAGAGAAAGGGACCGCACAGGAAGACTTCATAAAGAAATCTAAAATGCTCCTTAAACAAAATCCTCGTTTTTAACCTGCACGAAGATGTTACTTTTAAGAGATGGTTATTTAAGGCTAGCTTTGAAAATTCAATGTAAAATCTCAGAATGTTTGTTGGGTGCGGTGGACTTTAGGACCCGGCGGGAGCTGCTGAGTGGGTTACTGAGAAAGTTCCCTATTGCTGTTTTAAACTGTTTGCAATAATTAAACTTTTAAAAACAGAATACCAGCAAACACACTCCAGATAGTGAGGGAGAGGGGAGGGAGGGACAGAGGATGAGGGAGAGGGTGAGGGAGGGACAGAGGATGAGGGAGAGGGTGAGGGAGGGACAGAGGATGAGGGAGAGGGTGAGGGAGGGTCAGAGGATGAGGGAGAGGGTGAGGGAGGGTCAGAGGATGAGGGAGAGGGTGAGGGAGGGACAGAGGATGAGGGAGAGGGTGAGGGAGGGACAGAGGATGAGGGAGAGGGTGAGGGTGAGGGAGTGGGGAGAAGGAGGGAGGGGAAGGGGGAGAGTGAGGAGGGAGAGAGAGTGAGGGGAAGAGGATGAGCAGGCGAGGAGGAGGGGAAGAGAGGGTGAGAGGCAAGAGGGTGCAGGGGGAGAAAGGGTGAGGAGGAGAGGGTGAGGGGGAGGATGATGGGCTGTGGGCTCTCTCCATCAGCCTCAGTTTTACAGAAAGTCAGGCTGTGAAGTGGGAATATTTGTGAGGAACAGATTTGTGGCCAGACAGCCTCAGCCTCACTCCCCCTCCCTCACACCCCCTCACTCACTCCTCCTCCCTCAGGCTCCCTCCCTCACACCCCCTCCCTCAGGCTCCCTCCCTCACACCCCCTCACTCCCCCTCCCTCAGGCTCCCTCCCTCACACCCCCTCACTCACTCCCCCTCCCTCAGGCTCCCTCCCTCACACCCCCTCACTCACTCCCCCTCCCTCAGGCTCCCTCCCTCACACCCCCTCCCTCCCTCCCTCCCTCTCCCCCTCCCTCCCTCACCCTCCTTCCCGATATGAGGAAATTGCACTGATGCTAACCAGAGCTAAAATCCATACAAACAGATACAGGCTGAAAATGTGCAACGTGCTGGTGTGTGAAGGACAGATTATAAAACAAAAACCGTCCATGATTGTCAATGTTCGCTTTACACTGAGTTCCTGTATTGTCTTGTTTCATTCTAGAGTGTGAAGGTGAATAAACTGTTGTGTGTGTGGCTCTTTCCACAGGCTGTCTGTGTGAAGGATATCTCTCCCAATCTGCAGAGCTGTGAACTGCTTCAAGATGGACTAAACACCTTCCAGTGCAAGGCCGATGTATACCTGTCGCTGGATTCACAGGACTGTGTGAACGCTTGATCTCCCCGTCCCCTAACAAAAAATAACAACAAACCCTACAGACGGTCGCTGACACTGAATGTCTTATTATTTCTACCCATTTTGAACAATTTAGAATTGAACCCGAACTCTCTGTAACTCCAATATGTGTTAAAATATGTTAAACCTCACTAATTATTTTGCTGCAGGGCGGTTCCTCGGAATGTGACATTTGTTAATGATTGATTGCCGATATAATATAAAAATGCATCTCAATATGTATGGAAACTCATTCAATAAAGGAGCTGTGCATTGGTACGATTCTTGTGTGTCTGTGACAGAATGAATTCATTATGTTTCAGCCTTAAAACGTGAAAGAGCGTCTAATCGAGCGTCAAAATATCTACTTCGCTGGCCTTCTAATACCCAGCAATAACTCCCAGGAAAACAGTTCAGAGAAAATTAAACTCAAGGGAAGAGGAATAAAAGCAGCTTTCCAATATTCAGTAACGATAAATCGTGCAAAAAGCAATTGATATTCAGAAAAAAATAGATGCAAAACACTGTTCGAGTTTGGAAGGGTCATCTGCACTCAAACCGCTGGCTCCATTCTCTCTCAATACAAAGTCTCACAGCACTAGGTTAAAGTCCAACAGGTTTATTTGTAGCAAACGCCACTAGCTTTTGGAACTGGTTGTTCCTTAGTCAGGTGAGTGGAAGTTCTGTTCACAAACAGGGCATATAAAGATACAAACTCAATTCACATGAATAATGATTGGAATGCGAGTCTTTACAGCTAATCAAATCTTAAAGGTACAGACAATGTGAGTGGAGTGAGCATTAAGCACAGGTTAAAGAGATGTGTATTATTTCCAGACAGGAAAGTTAGTGAGATTTTGCAAGTCCAGGCAAGTTGTGGGGGTTACAGATAGGGTGACATGAACCGGTTGAGGCCATCCTCATGTGTGTGGAACTTGGCTGTCAGTCTCTGCTCAGTGATTCTGCATTGTCATGTGTTGAGAAGGCCACCTTAGCGAACGCTTACCCAAAGATCAGAGGCTGAATGCCCGTGACCTCTGAAGTGTTCGCCAACTGGAAGAGAACAGTCTTGCCTGGTGATTGTCAAGCGGTGTTCGTTCATCCATCGTCGTAGCGTCTGCATGGTCTCCCCAATGTACCATGCCTTGGGACATCCTTTCCTGCAGCCTATCAGGTAGACAACATTGGCCGAGTTACAAGAGTATGTATCACGTACCTGGTGGATGGTGTTCTCATGTGAGATGATGGCATGATAACCCAGTCCAACACTGGCATTTCTACATCCATTCTCTCTCCAGACACTGTCTGACCTACTGAGACTTCCCAGTATTTTCTGTTTTTGTTTCAGAAAGTATAACCCTGCAGTAAATGTTTTAGAAAGGTGACTATACAAAAAAAAGTTACTTTCTTCCTGTGTGTACGTGCTTGAGAATGAGTGCATCTGCAGGTGAGTGTGCATATCAGCATGAGTGTACATCTGTGTGGATATGTATACACGTGTAAATGTGTGATAGAGTGCAACAGAAACAATGGGTGCTTGTGTTTAAATGTGTGTGTGTGTGTAAATGTGTGATAGAGTGCGACAGAGAGAGTGGGACAGCAACAATGGGTGCTTGTGGATAAATGTGTGTGCATGTGTGATAGATTGGGACAGAGAGAGTGGGACAGAGAGTGTGTGCATGTGCGTCATTGTGCATGCATTCTTCTTTGCATTAACAGGGGTTAGCACTGCTGCCCCACAGTGCCGGGGACCCAGATTAGATTCCCGGCTTGGGTCACTGTCTGTGTGGAGCCTGCACACACTCTCCATGTCAGCCTGGGTTTCCTTCGGGCGCTCTAGTTTCCTCCCACAGTTCGAAAGACGTGCTGGTTAGGTGCACTGATCATGGTAAATTCGCCCACAGTGTACCCGAACAGTTGCTGGCGTGTAGCAACTAGGGGATTCTCGCAGTAACTTCATTGCAGTGTTAATGTTTAAGCCTACTTGTGGCACTAGTAAATAAATATAATCAAATAGCCTAATCAATGTACTGTGGGACCCACTAAAATATAGTTGCTTAAAAGAATGCTGCTTCAGAGTTAACAGAACCTGAAAAGAAACTTAAAACATTAAAACACAATGTGATTAAGAGGGTTGTGAAGTCACTGTGCCCAGTGAGTACGGAAGGTCTCGATGGTGTTGGCAGACAGCCACATTATCCCTTTCCAGAATCACCCAGCAGTGAACTTGGCCATGGTAAAGGACCAGGCAGTTAGGATGGTGAATGCACCCACCCACCCCCACGCACTCGATCCCTGACTGCCCGCTGCCTGAACCTATTAATGCCCAGCTTGGCTACACCCAGGAGCAAGCCCACCAGGAGGTCCTCTCCTTCCTCTGCTCTCGCACCGGCTGCTGTGTGTGTGTGTGTGTGTGTGTCTGCGCACATTTGTCAAGTTTGGGGTGTGAATAATTAAAGACACCAAACATTGTATTGAATGAGTCACATCCATTCCAAGCTGTCAGCTATCACCCTCCCTAGCCCAGGCAATTAAAAAAAATCACGCAGAGAATTTTGGGTCTCACAATCAAACATTACAGACAAATCCATTTCGCTGCCACTGTCTGAGTCAACTTTACAAACGGTGATGTAATGGGGGCGACACGGTGGCACTGCTGCCTCACAGCGTCAGGGACCTGGGTTCGATTCCCGGCTCGGGTCACTGCCTGTGTGGAGTCCGCACATTCTCCCCGTGTCTGTGTGGGTTTCCTCCAGGTACATTCCAAAGATGTAAGGGTTAAGTTGATTTTCCCGTGGTAAATTGACCCAAGTGTCGGGGAATTAGCAGGGCAAGTATGAAGGTTACAGGAATAGGGTCCAAGTGGGACGGCGGTCAGTGCAGACTCGATGGGCTGAATGGCCTCCTCCTGCACTGTAGGCTTTCTGCAAACTTCTATAAGACAGAAAGCAACAGTATGGCTTCATGGAAGGAAATCATCTCTAATTTATGAGAGTTTTTCAAGAAATCTCAACCAGAGTGTAGAGAGGGGAACAACTGGTTTTCAGAAGGCCTTTGACAAAGTACCTCACAAAAGGTTAAGTAATAAAATAAGAGCTGATATTGTTGGAGTGGCACATTGGCACGGATAGAGAATCAGCTAACAGGCAGAAGCCAGCGAGTGGGGATAAGGGATTCACTTTCAGTTGGCGAGCTGTTAACCAGTGGGGTTCCACAGGGACCAGTGCTGGGACCACAACTGTTTACATTAGATTTTAATGACTTGGAGGAAGGAAGTGAATGTACTGTAGCCCACTCTGCAGGTGACACAAAAATAGGTGAAATGGCACCTTGTGAGAGGGATACAAGCAGTTTACAGGCAGATATTGAAGTTAAGTAAGTGGGAAAAAATTGGCAAATACAGAATAACATGGGAAAATGTGAAGTTGTTCAATTTGGGAGGAAGATCAAAAGAATAAAGTATTATTTAAATGGATAAAAACTGCAGAAAGCTGCAACACAAAGAGACTTTGGGGAACTTGTGCACGAAACACAGAAAGCTAGCGAATAGGTGCAGCAGGTAATCAGAAAGGCTAATGGAATGTTGGCCCTTATTTCAAGGGGTTTGGAGTATAAGAGATGGGAAGTCTTGCTGCAAATGTACAAGGTACAGACGAGACCACATCTGGAGGACTGAGAGCAGTTTGAATCCCCTTATTTAAGGGAAAATGTTATTTCATTGGAGGCAGTTCAGAGAAGGATCAGTAGGTCGATCCCTGGTAAGAAAGGATTGTCTTATGAGGAAAGGTTAAACAAGTTGGGACTCAACTCATTGGAACTTGGAAGAATGAGAGGTGATCTCATTGAAGCATATTGGATGCTAAGGGGCTTGACAGAGTAAATGCTGAAAGGATGTTCCCCCTTCTGGGGGAGTCCAGGATCAGAGGGAATAGTCTCAGAATAAAGGGGTGCCAATTTAAGACTGAGATGAAGAGGAATTTTTCTCTCAGATGGTTGCGAGTCTTTGGAACTCCTTGCCACAGTGAGCTGTGGGGGCAAAGTCCTTGTATTATATATATACAATACACAGACGCTGAGATAGATTTTTGATCAGTAAGTGAATCAAGGGTTACGGGGAAAGGACAGGAAAGTGGACGTGAGGAATGCTGGATCACCCCACTGAACGGCAGAGCAGGCTAGAGGGGCTGAATGGCCTCCTCCTGCTCCTATCTCTTACATTCTTAAATCTGAGTTGCCTGAATTGTGTCAATTTAACAAGAGCCAACACAGCGTAGCATCTTAAACATTTCAACACTATAATAATTAGTTTTTTTTATTCTCACAGGGGATGTGGGCATTGCTGTCAAAACCAGCATTTGTTGCTGATCCCTAATTGCCCTTGAACCAAATATTTCAGGGAATAATTAAGGGTCACTGACATTGCTCTGGGTCTGGAGCTACATGTAGGCCAGACCAGGTAAGGTGGCAGATTTCCTTCCCTAAAGGACTTCAGTGAACCAGATGGGGTTTCCTTACAACAATCAACGATAGCTTCACGATCGCCACCATCCAGCCTAGCTTTCAATTCCAGCTTTTCTTAAATTAATTGAACTTAAATTCAGCTGCCTCAGTGGGATTTGAACCCATGCCCTTAGAACATTGGCCTGGGCCTCTGGATTACTAGTCCAGTGACAATACTATTATGCCACCCGCCTAAACATCTTTAAAAAAAGTGTTCATGGCGTCACCTGCAGTTTTTTTTAAAGTGGGAAGAATTCTGCAACACCTTAGTGAAGGTCAGAGATCAGCAAACTTATCGCCAACCCTCCCAGTCCATAATACTCAGCACTTTACTGTTAAAACAGAGGGTTCTGCAATTCAGAGGATTGCAACATCAATCTAGTTCCAATGCTTCCCTTTCCAACTCTGCTTCTCACTTCTTCCTCAATCTTTCAATACATTCCCTTCATCTTTTTATTTGTTCATTTTCACAATGGAACCATTGACATCTTCCTGCTCCCCCTGCAGCTTTCTTCAACCCTCCCTCAGTCCACACCCCACTGCCCCGGAAAAGCCTACAGCATAACCAGGATCCCACGCACCTCAGACATCCTGTCTTCCGCCTTCTTCCCACAAGAAGCAGACAAAAAAATCTGCGGTAGCATGTCAACCGACTCAAGAACAGCTTCTTCCCTGCTGCCATCAGACTTTTGAATGGACTTACCTTGCATTAAATTGATCTTTCGCTACACCCTAGCTGTGACTGTATCACTACATTCTGCACTCTCTCCTTTCCTTCTCCCTATGTACTCTATGAACAGTATGCTTTGTCTGTATAGCGCATAAGAAATGATACGTTTCACTGAATATAGTACATGTGACAAATCAAAAACATCTCACCCCCCACCCAGCCCATTTTTCTTCTTGGTCTGCTCTTTGTACTCTCAGTTTCTCCTTAATTTGTTACCAAGGCAATTCTACCTCTTCACCATTTGAGAAACTGAGAAGTGATGTCCCATGCTTTTGAACCTCAAAACTATTCAGAAACATCCAAGTCCTCCTTGAATCGTAGAATCCCTCAAAGTGCAGGAGGACGCCACTCGACCCATCGAGTCTGCATCGACAAGAATCCCCATCATCTGCGTCATTTACCCTCCAATCCCCCCGACACTAAGGAGCAATATAGCATGGTCAATCAATCTAACCAGCACATCTTTGGACCGTGGGAGGAAACCAGAGCACGCGGAGGAAACCCATGCAGACATGGGGAGAATGTGCAAACTCTACACAGGCAACAACTCAAGCTGGGAGTCAAACCCGGGTCCCTGATGCTGCGAGGCAGCAGTGCTGACCACTGTACCACTCAACCACCAATGTGGAGGAAACCCAGGCAGACACCAGGAGAATGTGCAAACTCCCGCAGTGACGAGGGCTATTGGGAAATTTAACCTCCATTGGTAAACCCCTCACCTCCTCACTGGAGGCACAGGAGGGTAAACTAGTTTCAGGACAGGTCTTGCCATTCAATAGACTCAATTCATGTTTTAAAGAAGCCAAGCTAAAGCAGAGGGTTTAATTCTTTCCATATTTATAACCTAATTATCTGCGGTGAATGTTCCTTCTGCATGAAGAGGGGGCGGAGACAAGTTTGAAGGATCATTAACTGTACTTTATTCTGAATGTCTACCAGTGCAACACTTGTCATTCAATATTAACAATACAACAGATTGCACTGAGGCAACATCCCCACAGACCTTAAATCAAATTCAAACGTCTGCTTGAAAAACAGGGAATGGGCTTCAGGCAGCAATTAACTGGGACATTAATAGGTGGAGAGTTTGAAAGTTCCGTATCGTGGAGAGATTATTAGTTCAATGAGAGGTCACAGTTCTAGGTGTTCAGGATTGTAACTGTCCATGCTGGTTTGCAATACTGATTGAGGACAATGCACCATGGTGAGGGGTTTGGATCAGATAGATGCAGTGGCAGATTCCGTTTTGCCCCCATACCTTGTCTGAAGAAACTAGACTGGAGACACCCGCCAACCAGCTGCCACCACTGCCCCAATCCTGGGCTCTGGAATCAGGAACCAGAAGCTTGCCCGAGAGGGAAGATGTCCAAGCTGATAGAAACTTGCCCTTCAGCCATCACTTGGCCAAGACTGCGTTAGCGTTATTGAATCCACAGTGCCCTCTTGTATAGTGGGGACGTGGAGATTTAAATATCCTTCATACAACTTACCTTCACCCCCCCCCCAGTGGGTCGGTGTGCGATTAAAATATTGAAATGTTAAGAGTCTCACCATCTTCGCCCTCCTCGTCGATACAAAGGAGGTGGCTGAAGACGGGTATCTCAACATGTTCACTGTGATAAGTCAGTAGTTGTAAGGACGGCTGTTTGGAGGGTCTGAGGTTCTGTGTCTTCTATCCGTGGCTGCACTGAAATCCTGAGCCGCACCAACCACCTTGTGGGTGAACCGTTTCTCCCCAACCCCCACCCCCTCTCCCCCTCACACAACTCTGCCCAGGATTAAAGCAGTGAAACAGCTTGCAGGTTCTCTTTTATAATGGTGTCCATGACCACCTGGAAGACAACTTGGACATTGGAGGTGTCGGTGGCAGTTGTGAAGTGATGGTAGATCAACTTTGATGGGCTCCTGTTGAGCGACAGGAACTGGTTGGCAACGTAGCGGGCGGCAGAGTCCACGTCACAATCAGCACCTGGGTGACAGAGACAGAGAGTCAAACAAGAGGCAACACATTGCATTAACCATTCATTTCTAATCCTGTGCCCTTCCCACTGCAGCCCATTGCCCATTGACCCCAGCACAGCCCATTCACCCACTGCAGCTCATTGACCCCTCTGTGGCCCACTGACCCCACCATAACCCATTGACCCACTGAGGTCCATTGACCTCATGGTGGCCCACTGACCCACTGCAGTCCATTGACCCACTGATCCTCCTGTGGCGCACTGATGTCACAGTGGTTCATTAACCCAACTGTAACCCATTGACTCCATAGCAGCCCACTGACCCACTGACCCCACTGTGACCCACTGACCCCACCACCCCCACATCATGTTCTTGGCTATCTATCTACTCATTGTCAGGATTGGTTGGTTCCTGTACTATTACACAGAGCTGGCTGACAGTGGGGTGATGCCAGCTGAGTGGTACTGCCATGACTTTGCCAGTCTTGGTTGTATTCAGTTGAATCCAGCTACTTTCCAACAGCTGAGGTGAATGGTTTGGATACATTTAAGGGGAAGCTGGAGAACACATAAGGGATGGAGGGATAAAGAATGGACTGAAGAGATGGAAGAGGCTTGTACGGGGCATCAATGCTAGCATGGAACATTTGGAGTGAATGGCCCGTTTATGTGCTATAAATACAGAATGTATGGGAACATCACCTCCTGCAAGTTCTCCTCCAATAACACACCAACCCAAGTTGGAAATAGATCACCATTCCTCCATTGTCGCTGAGTCAAAATCCTGGAGCTCCTTCCCTAACAGCACTGTGGATGTACCTACACTGCATGAACTGCAGCTATTCAGGAAGGCAGCTCAACACCACCTTCTCAAGGACTATTCAGGATCAGCAATAAACACTGGGCCAAGTCAGCAACACCCACTGGCACTAATATCCGAGACTGCAAAATAACATTGATAACACATCCTTCTGTATGAAGGTGCGTCCAAAATAACTCAGCCACATCTCTTGCTGGGCTGAGTGTGCTGTTTGTGGAATCTCCTGCAGTGAGTTCTCCCATTGCAGCTACATTGCCAGCTGAGGCCCTGGGCTTGGATGGTAAGCTTATGGTGGATGGGGAGTTCAGACAGTGACTTAGCCTAAAAAGCTCATCACATCTGCTAACAGTTAGTTCAAGAACAGCAGCTGGAATCAGCTGACTGGATTGGGACATTTGGACAGGAGAGAAAACTCAAATCAGAGGGGTTGCTCTAAGTTGTACAAAGTGGCTGCTCACTGCAAGGCCCAATCAAATCATGCAATCCTCATCTCAAATTACGTCAATTCCCACCAATTCTCCCAATCCCATTTCCTGGAGTTCACCGAAGCTCTCAATCCCATTTCCCCGGGGTGCATCAAATCTCCCAATCCCATCTTCCCGGAGTACATAAAAGCTCCCAATCCCATTTCCCCAGGTACATCGAATCTCCCAATCCCATTTCCCCAGATAGGTCAATGCTCCTAATCCCATCTCCCCAGGTACGTCAATACTCCCAATCCCATTTCCCTGGGTACATCGAATCTCCCAATCCCATTTCCCCAGGTATGTCAAATCTCCCAATCCCATTTCTCCAGGTACATCAATACTCCCAATCCCATTTCCCCAGGTACATCAATACTCCCAATCCCATTTCCCCAGGTATATCATGCTCCAAATCCCATTTCTTCAGGTACATCAATACTCCCAATCCCATTTCCCCAGGTACGTCAAATCTCCCAATCCCATTTCCCCAGGTACATCAATGCTCCCAATCCCATTTCCCCAGGTACATCAAATCTCCCAATCCCATTTCCCCAGGTACGTCAATGCTCCCAATCCCATTTCCCCAGGTACATCAAAGCTCCCAATCCCATTTTCCCAGGTACGTCAATGCTCCCAATCCCATTTCCCCAGGTACGTCAATGCTCCCAATCCCATTTCCCCAGGTACGTCAATGCTCCCAATCCCATTTCCCCAGGTACGTCACTGCTCCCAATCCCATTTCCCCAGGTACGTCAATGCTCCCAATCCCATTTCCCCAGGTACGTCAATGCTCCTAATCCCATCTCCCCAGGTACGTCAATGCTCCCAATCCCATTTCCCCAGGTACGTCAATGCTCCCAATCCCATTTCCCCAGGTACGTCAATGCTCCCAATCCCATTTCCCCAGGTACGTCAATGCTCCCAATCCCATTTCCCCAGGTACGTCAAAGCTCCCAATCCCATTTCCCCAGGTACGTCAATGCTCCTAATCCCATTTCCCCAGGTACATCAATACTCCCAATCCCATTTCCCCAGGTACGTCAAAGCTCCCAATCCCATTTCCCCAGGTACGTCAATGCTCCTAATCCCATTTCCCCAGGTACATCAATACTCCCAATCCCATTTCCCCAGGTACGTCAAAGCTCCCAATCCCATTTCCCCAGGTACGTCAATACTCCCAATCCCATTTCCCTAGGTACGTCAAAGCTCCCAATCCCATTTCCCCAGGTAGATTCTCTCTTGTCCCACAGCTGGAGAAGTTTGAATTTGATGTAGGACTCTGAGCAGTCCTGAGAACCTGCTGGACAATGATACGTGGTCTCCTCCTCCCTTGTGAAGGATAGGAAGGGGAGGCCTCAAGTAGAAGTTAGATCAGGCTGAGATCAGACCCTCAAAACAGAACCAGACTTTCCAAGACTCTCAAGAATTTGGAGCGGGATTCAGCCACTGAGCACTTCTAATCTATTCCTCCATCCAAGGCTGACCTGCTAGCTCATCTCCACCTTCGCAAACTATTTGCAAATCCATCAACTTCCCTACTGCCCAAGAAATCTATTGATGTCCATCTTGAATACACTCAACAAGACATCGTGAAGCTGTGTCAGCAAACAGCTGCCTTTCCATGTACTCAGTGGATGGCACTCTCACATCTAGATCAGAAGGTTGTGGGTTTAAGTCCCACAAGTATCCAGATTGGATACTGGATGCTGCACTGTTGGAGGTGCTGTTCTTTAGTTAGACCAAGGCTGGGCCTGTTCTCTCGGGTGTATATTAAAGATAGCATGCCAGGAAAGCTCTCACTCGTGTCCTGGCCAATATATACTCCTCAAACAGCAGATGATCTGGTCAGGCTGATTAGCCATGTCAAATTGCTCCTTGGTGTCAGGAAGATTAGCAGGGTAAATATGTGGGGTTACGGGGATAGGGCTAGGGTGGGATTGCTGTCAATGCAGGCTCGATGGGCCGAATGGCCTCTTTCTACACTGTAGAATTTATGATTCTATGATTATCACGGTACTGTGTGGGATCTTGTGTCCAACTTAGCTACCATCTTTCTGACATTACGACAGTGACTACCCTTCAAAGAGTACTGTGAAATTCTTTGTGATCCCACATCCCACCTCCGAGGACGTCAAAAAAAAATGCAAGTTTCTAACTTGAACAAATAGCTCTCCACCCACCATGTGTAACGTAACAGTCATTATCTCAAGAAGGATCTGTGAAATTAACTTTAAAGTGAAACAGCTGCCCCCCCATACTGACTGGCCACAAGAGATGCTGCAGTGTGACATTGGCTTTCGATTCACTGAGGTTTCAGGGCAAGGGGATAGGAGGAGGAAAAGTAAACAGTTTTACTGGCCAGTGAGGAACAATTTCATACAATAATCCACTGGAAGTGCTTCCCTTTCCCCCACTGACATTTAATCGTATCTGAACATTCACTGTCCGGTCTTCCTGCTTTTGATCAAACAGTCTTTTGCAAGAAGGAAAGAAACCTCCACCGAGCCTTAACCCTCCCGAGATTGCAATGATCCTCCAGATCCGGCCTCTTAAGGGATCGTAAAAACACGTAAGAACCAGGAGTAGGAGTCGACTGTCTGGCTCCTCGAGCTTTTCAATAAGATCATGGCTGATTTTTTTGTGGACTCAGCTCCACTTAGCCGCCTGCTCACCACAACCCTTAATTCCTTTACTGTTCAAAAATTTATCTGGCCTTGCCTTAAAAACATTCAACAAGATAGCCTCAACTGCTTCACTGGGCAGGGAATTCCACACATTCACAGCCCTTAGGATGAACAAGTTCCTCCTCAACTCAGTCCTAAATCTGCTCCCCCTTATTTTGAAGCCATGGCCCCCAGTTCCAGTTTCAGTGGAAACAACCGCCCTATTTCTATCTTGTCTATTCCCTTCATAATCTTACATGTTTCTACAAAATCTCACTCATTCTGAATTCCAATGAGCATTTTCATTTTCACAGTAACTTCATTGCAGTGTTAACGTAATTGTGACACTAATACATAAGCTTTTTTTGTGCTTGGCTGGGACATTAGTCTTCAGACCCTGGGCCACAAATTCCAACCCAGAGCCAGGCTGAGTCAGCAAGCCAAGGAACACTGCCTAACCCGCAAGATTGTGCCATCTGAGATCACCACTGTGTGGGGAATGGACCCTAACCTCGACTTGGTGACTGAGCTCCACGGATTTTTTTTCATGGGATGGGAGTGTTGCTGGCTGGGCCGGCATTTATTGCCCATCCCTAATTGCCCTTTAGGGGGTAAATTTAAGGGTCAACCAGGGAGGTGCAGATCTGCAGTCACCTATAGGCCAGATCAGGTAATTTTGCATCTGTATCCACCAGCCCATCGGACAGTCATTGTGTGTAAAAACCTTTTCTTCATGTGGCCTGGGGTTCAAACATGTTAAAGCTGTCCTCTCTGATTATTGACCCATCAGCCATTGGAAACAGTCCCTCTTTATTACCTCTAACTGCAACCCTTCAAATCTCCTCCTAGCCTTCTCTGCTCTAAGGAGAACAACCTCAGTTTCTCCACGTAACCCAATCAACTGCTTCCCTCCCCTCTCCACAGCTTTCGTGTGAAGAACATTCTTCTGAGATAAAACCCTTATTGTGGTTCAACTCTCAATCCATCTCTGGAATTCACAATTGGACGCACATATAAAACATCACAGCGGCTGTATGTGTGCTTCTGTGTACTTCCCTCACTTGTGACTAAGTTTGATTATTAATTTTAGCCTGAATGCTTTTGTGTGGCAGGATAGTTTATGAAGTTACTGTGAAATTCCCCTAGTCGCCACTCTTTGGCGTCTGTTCGGGTCAATGCACCCTAACCAGCAGGTCTTTCAGGCTGTGGGAGGAAACCGGAGCACCTGGAGGAAACCCACGCAGACACGGGGAGAATGTGCTGACTCTGCACAGACAGTGACCCAAGTGGAGAATTGAACCCGGGTCCCTGGTGCTGTGAGGCAGCAGTGCTAATCACTGTGCCACCCCTGTAGAAAAAAGTACAGGGCAATAAACATGGATTTGAACGCTGTGAATGCTGACGGGAAGAAGGGTACAGGATGATCAACTCGGAACCCGGAAAGAATAAAAACTGAGAGCTTGGAAGGGGGATAACAAAGCAGATGTGGAAATTTGTACTTGTTCTCATAAGGATGAGGGCGGCTGGTGCATGTGAACGCCATCACCTCTGAGACCCTCACTACCCCAGGTATGGGACATGTATCACCGCTCTTCCATTCAGCGCTGGGTAACAATCCTCGATCTCCTTTAGGTTTCATTTCAAATATTCTAGTATGTTGTAAATATACCCTGTGATCATCGTCAGTGTAGTGAGGAACCTCAGAATGTCACCTTACTGCACTGGAAGAAAATGATCTGTTTTGCATTTTATGCAATGTCAACTTTTGGATTGTTTTGTGGTGAGACTTTTATATGAACAGAATAGAATAGAATAGTATCCCTACAATGCAGAAGGAGACCACTTGGCTCATCGAGTCCGCACCCACACCAATCCCATCCAGGTCCTATCCCTGTAACCCCACATAATCCTCCTGACATTAAGGAGCAATCCCACCCGGACCTGTTCCCCGCAACCCTAAGTATTAACCCCACTAATCCTCCTAATCTACACATCTTGGGACACTAAGGTGCAATTTAACATGTCCAATCCACCTAATCTGCGTATCTTTGGAGGGTGGGAGGAAACCCACGCAGACATGGGGAGAATGTGCAGACTCTGCACAGACAGTGACCCAAGGCCGGAACTGAACCTGGCACTGTGAGGCAGCAGTGCTGTCTTTTCAATAAAATGTATTTTTAGCAAAGGAAGGTGAGGTAAGAGAACGATGAACTCTCCAGCAGCAGGTTGTCTTACATTCTGTCAGAGAGAGAGAAAGGTGAAAATCTTGAACAAGTATGACAGCCAAGAAAAATCTCGAACAGACCTTTAGAGCGAGTGTGAAGAATTAGCAGACAATAGTCTCAAATGTCACAGTAAATCTGGCTACTGCAGTGACTTCAATACACACTATTTCAATTTCAAATCTCTCCGCTAACGTGCCCTCACACTCTGCCCCTCCAGCAACAACCGTTACTTTATTTACCCGTTCTCTCTACTCAATCATCATTGGCCACGTCACTGGCCACCATCACTGTGCCCCTGCTAGCTCTCCTGCTCACTCCCTCTTCAGTGTCCCCACACCTCTCTCAACCCTCATCTTTCTTGTTTGATGCCTGTTCTTTGTCCATCCTCCTGTACTGGTCTGGAAAGTGCCTCCCCTCACACTAGATGGCACAGTGATTAGCACCGCTGCTTCATAGCGCTAGGGATCTGGGTTCGATTCCCAGCTTGGGTCACTGTCTGTGCAGATTCTGCACATTCTCTCCGTGTCTGCGTGGGTTTCCTCCGGGTGCTCCGGTTTCCCCCCATAGTCCAAAGAGGTGCAGGTTAGGTTGATTGGTTATGCTAAGTTGCACCTTAGTGTCCCAGGTTGGAGGGATTAGCTTAAAGTTTATTTCATTAGTGTCACATGTAGGCTTACTGTAGGCTCACAAGTAGAAGTTACTGTGAAAACCCCCTAGTCGCCACACTCCAAGATCTGTTCAGGTACATGGAGGACAAAATTAGCATGGCTAATGCATCTAACCCGCACATCTTTCAGACTGTGGGAGAAAACTGGAGAACCCAGAATTCCTTTGGGTGCTCCGGTTTCCTCCCACAGTCCAAAGATGTGCGGGTCAGGTTGATTAGCTATGTTAAAATTGCCCCTTAGTGTTCTAAGATGTGTAGGTTAGAGGGATTAGCAGGTAAATATGTAGGGATATGGGAGTAAGGCCTGGGTGAGATTGTGGTCGGTGCAGACTTGATGGGCCAAATGGCCTCTTTCTGCACTGTAGGATTTCTATGATTCTATGAACCCAGAGGAAACCCATGCAGACACGGGAAGAATGTGCAGACTCCACATAGACAGTGCCCCAAGCCGGGAATCGGACCTGGGTCCCTGATGCTGTGAGGCAGTGGTGCTAACCAGTGTGCCACCGCGCTCCCGTGGGGTAAATATGTGGGGTTGTAAGGTTAGGGTCTGGGTGGGATGCTCTGTTGGAGAGTCGGTACAGACTCGATGGCCTCCTTTGGCACTGTAATGTCATGAGTGGGTGGCTGTCAGCACAGCAAGTTCTGGACGATGCCATTAGGTTGGCCTTCACCACCTTCTCATGGAATGGGCGATAAATACCAGCCTGCCAGGCACCCAGGGGGCAGTGACAGGGAGAAGAAACAAAAAAGAGAATAGGTTTTCTTATGTAAGGGTGAGAGACATCAAAGCCATTTAAATTCCCCATTTCTCGATGAACTTGGGGTCACACTAAAAATAGGTTGCGGCAGATCAGAACCCACAGAAATCTGACCACATCGCATCTCATCAACGGCAGAAATTAATCAGAATGATATTCATCCCCAGGTCCCAGCTGGCATTTCAGAATGTAAAGATTTAAAGCATTGGAAACTCAGGCTGGGAAGTGAATTGAATTTGCGTGTGGGGCTGGTTTCTATTACTGCAGACTTCCGATTCTTGGCATGAATTCCAATTAGATTCTTCTTTTCCATTCTGACAAACTCCGGCACTCGGCGCGCCCTGAGAGAACAGTTTATTCCTCACCACCTGTGCCACTCTCAGTGTTTACACTGCCCTCTACCAGACCCAGCTGCCTCAGATGTCTGCCCTGGATATCTCCAGAGGAAGGGACTGCCTCGGACCAAGGCTTCACAAGCCCTGTCAAACAAACAGCCCAGCCGTCAAACATTCCAGAATTAAAGAAAAAAACTAAACAGCAGGTCAAATTAGACTGCTCAAGTACTTGGGTAGTTCACACGTAGAGCTTACTGCATCAGAAACAGGCCATTCGGCCCAACACGTTACTGCTGGTGTTTAGGCACCAGACATGGGGACACTGTGTGGAGTTTGCACCTTCGCCCTGTGTCTGTGTGGGTTTCCTCCGGGTGCTCCGGTTTCCTCCCACAATGTGCTGGTCAGGTGGATTGGCCAAGCTCAATTCTCCCTCAGTGTACCCGAACAGGCACCAGAGTGTGGCGACTAGGGGATTTTCACAGTAGCTTCATTGCAGTGTTAATGTAAGTCTGCTTGTGACTAATAAATAAATAAATAAACTTCTCACACAGAGGCACAGCAGTTAGCATTGCTGCCTCTCAACGCCAGGGATTGGCTTCGATACCCGGCTCGGGTCACTGTCTGCGGGGAGTCTGTATGTTCTCCCCATGTCTGCATGGGTTTCCTTCAGTTTCCTCCCACAGCTGGAAAGACGTGCTGGTTAGATGCACTGGCCATGCTAAATTCACCCTAAGTGTACCCAAACAGGTGTCAAAGTGTGACGACCAGGGGATTTTCACAGTAATATCATTAATGTAAGCCCACTTGTGGCACCTAATAAATAAACTTTACACTTTCTAATCTAACAACAACAGCATAATCCTCCTACTCCTTTACCCTTGTATTTATCTAGCTTCCCCTTAAAAGTATCTATGCTAATCACCTCAAAATCACCTTGGCATAATGAATTCCACTTTCTAATCACTAGCTGGGGAATGGTGCTGAATTCCCCTTTGGCTTTATTATCCTGGTTTTCCTTCCTGTCACTTCTCTGAGGGTCCAGTGTAGCGTTCCCTTTTGAAATCGATTTTGACTGTCCTTTTTCATCTTCTCTTTCGCACCTTTGTGGAAAGGTTCTTTCCTGCCACCAATGTAAAGCTAATTCTTCTTAATTCCCCGGAGTCACTTTCTCTTTTAATATGGGGATCACATTCACACTATCCCATTCCTTTACTAAACTTTATAAGTGTTTATAGGTGAGGTGAGGTAAGCATTTTGGTGTTGATTGAAGGATAAGTGTTAGCAAAGGCACCGGGGTTAACTCCCTTGCTCTTCTGCTAATCGTAGAATCCCTACGTGCACACGGAGGCCATTCAGCCCATCAAATCTGCACCCACTACCAGAAAGAGTATCTTACCCGGGCAGGCCCCCCCCACCTCCTCCCATTGTCCTATTCCTGTATCCGTTTATCAAGGCAATCCATCGAACCGACATATCTTGGGACGCTAAGGGGCAATTTAGCATGGCCATTCTGCCTAATTTACACATCTTTGGAGAAAACTGGAGTACCCGGAGGAAACCCCACACAGACAGGGGGAGAAGGTTCAGGCTCTGCAGAGTGACCCAAGCCGGGAATCGAACCCAGGTCGCTGGCACAGTGAGGCAGCAGTGCTAACCACTGTGCCTTACTGCCTCATGCTGTCATGGGATCTTTTATACCCAAGCTGAAGAGGAATTTAGTGCCTTATCCAAATGACTAGACAGTGCAGCACTCCCTCAGTCTGGTACCAAAGTGCGCCTCTGCGTTGGGTTTCAGACTCACAACCCTCGTGGCTCAGAGGCAGGAATGTTACTGACCGAGCCACACCCTACGGTGAAGCAGGGCTTGTCGGGTGAGATCCTGGATGAAGGAGAATTCTGAGAGACCGGCTCCCCAGCCCTGAAGTGCTCAAAACAAGTGCTCACCACTCAGACACACACCAACCCCCGGATCTACGTACCTCGGTACTGTGCAAAATACAATCGGAGGTGTCTCCCCGAGTGCAAAATCTTTTCTTGGAAGAGATCAATTTTGTTCAGAAATAAAATCTGAAGGAAGAGAAAGCGATTTGTTTCAAAGAGTGAACAGACTAACTTGCGCTATTCCAACGATATTAAAGATTAAATTAGCCCGCGTCCTCTTAATTCCACGCTCAATTTGTGCTTGTGGTTTAATTTGTTTGGATTTTATCCTTACCGATTCAATAAGCGAGCGACACAAATAATTAGCACGGGAATTAGCAGAAAGGATGCCTGTTGTTTGAGGTGAGTTTATTCACTGATGATGTAATTAAAAGGCAGAAGGTAGAACGCCTGGAGAGCTCGGTCCAATCACAGAAGCAGCAATGAATAATATCTTATCAAGGAGGATAAATGGAGTCGATTAAATGAATCCATTAAGTGGACAGTAATGGTAAGTAAGATTGCCAAGCTTATCTGAAACGACCATTTGTCATCAGTTACTGGCTGCATTTTAATTACGAATGGCAGGCACAATTAGCAAAGAAGTGGGACCGGATTAATTGGAGGTCACAGGTGGACGGGCTGGAAATAGCTTGCTGATTGAGACGGGGCTGTCAGGAGGGGAGACATTCTCCGGAGAAACATTTACTCAGGCAAACTGGTTCTTTTGGAGAATTAATCAGAGATTTTGTTCCTCCAATTTCTCGCTCAGATATAAAGTTTTCTTCATCCATTTGTTCGCAACTCCTAGACTCTGATCTCGCTCTCTCTCTCTCACAAATCACAACTCTCTCCCTCTCTCCTCCACAAATCACAACCTCCTTCCCTCTCTCCCCCAGAAATAACCATCCCTCTCTCCCTCTCTCCTCCACAAATCACAACCTCTCTCCTTCTCTCCCTTTCACAAATCCCAATCTCTCTCTCTGTCTCTCGCTCCCTCTCTTACAAATCACAACCTCTCTCCCTCTCTCCTTCTCTCTCTCCTCCCCACAAATCACAACCTCTCTCCCTCAGAAATAACCATCCCTCTCTCCGTCTCTCTCCCACAAATCACAACCTCTCTCCCTCTCCCCTAGAAATAACAATCTCTCTCTCTCTCTCCCACAGATCACCTCACCCTAACCCTCTCTCTCCCCACAAATAACAAACTCTCTCTGTCTCTCACAAATCACAACTTCTATCCCTCTCTCTTTCTCTCTCTCCCTCACAAATCACAACTTCTGCACTCCACAATCCTATGAAATAGTAATGTAAAAGAATACAATGCCTCCCTTTTTGCTTCCCCCCAAGCCCTGGCTGCCTCTCCAGAATAAAACAATGCCTGTCCCCTCCGCCCACAGAAACTCCCATCCCCACTCTCCCCCTCGCTGTAAACCCCGCTGGCCACTCTAATTAATTGTCCTCATGCTAAAACCCACTTTCACTTAATTAACTCCTACATCGAACAGTTTCACTAAGTAAAATCAATCAATTAGTGCTATCCTTTCTCTGCCATTTCTTGTGTCAATTAGTGTTTTGTGATCATTTATTAGTTTTCAATGAGAACTTTCTCAAGGTAAAGATTATAAAGGATGTCATCCAGGGTTTAATTCCAGTGATAAAGCTCCCTTCACACAGCACACAGCACCTTAACTTCAGCATAGCTAGGGGATGGGTCAGGGCAGAATTGGCCAAATCCTGGGACCCCCTCCATCAGCAGCCCCTCTCCCAGTAACAGACCCCATTCTTGGTCAACTTAGCTTCCCCCCACTTAACGTCAGTGAGACGATTGGCTTTGCCGGCAGGCTTCACATTACTCTGATGCCTGCCGGAGGCCTGGCTGAGTAGACATTCTCAGAGTAATGTGAAGCCCTGCCGGCAACACCGCCAACATCGTCCTCAAAAGTTAAGTGGGAGTGGGGCAACAATGAAACAGGAGTGGAAGAAAGGCAACTGACGGAAGGGGGAACACGGGCGAGAGAGGGGGCAGGATGGAGGGAGAGAGAGAGGCTGGAGGGAGAAGGAGAGAGGAGCTAGAGGGAGAGAAGCAGGATGGAGAGTGTGAGAGGGCAGGATGGAGGGAGAGGGGCAGGATAGAGGGAAGTAGGGAGGAAGTGGAGATGTATTGAATAAAAACTGGGATAGGCGGCCGGGGGCAGGGTGGGTCCCACCAGTAAGATTGTACAAGGTTGAAGAAGGTGGAACTTTGGAGTTATCATAATGTCTTTTCATACAATCAAATGGAAGTCAGAACATAAGTCATTTTTAAGAATGCAGAAATTGGTGTAAAATTGTTGGGAGTGGGGCAGTCACCCCTGAAATGAGAGAGAAATGGCAGCACTACAACCTCCAGCCAACGTGGAAGATGATGATTGAGGGAGGGAGGAGCTGGAGCACAGGTCAGCGAGGCACACAGGAGAACACAGCATCCCGATAATAGCCAAACTGCAGGCTCAGCTCACTGATGGGAGAACACAGCATCCCGATAATAGCCAAACTGCAGGCTCAGCTCACTGATGGGAGAACGCAGCATCCCGATAATAGCCAAACTGTAAGGTGAGCTCACTGATGGGAACTGCCAAGTGATAGGGAGAAACACTTTCAAATCCCGCAAAGATCACAGCAGACCATCCAGAAGATGGAAAGGCGGGGTTTGTATCGCAAACAAATGGAGTGAACACACACTCTGGAAATAACGGGAGAAGGTGGTGGCCCCCGACCAGCGCAGATCAAGAGTTGACAAAAAGAAGTTCAACCCCAAAGGACAGAAAAAGCACATCAGAAACACAGACTACCCGGAAGGGTAGGGGGCTTTAATTCTTATGTAATTCAGTCGGGGCAGCATGGTCAGTGCAGGCTTGGAGGGCTGAAGGGCCGGTTCCTGTGCTGTAATTTTCTTTGTTCTTTGTACAACTCAAATTCTGAATCAATAATGGTCGTCCAAGTCAACAGAGAGCCATGGTCCACTCCTCCGAGTGAGACGGAGATGAAATCTGCTACAACCATCATGCCTCTTGGATCAGCTGATCAGAGACTTGATGGTGGGCGGGTGGGGGTGGGAGGGGACAATACACTGGATAAAGGCTTTGGTGAGGCGTGTGTACTATATGGGTATCTGGCAGAGCAAGGGTTAACATGGGTCTGGGGGAACATTATCACCTGCCTACAGCGTGCTGTAAAAAACCACTTGACCCGAGACTAGAGGCAGCTGTGGACTAGACAGAGACCTGCGTAGAAGCAAGCTCAGAGTTATACATAGTTATGTATTATCAATAAACCGACAACATTCAACCAAACAAGACTCAGGACTGCTTCACAAAACCTATCGAACAATTAAAACATAACTAATTAACTAGCTTCACCGTCTTCAGCTGCTGCAGAGAGAGTCTGGTTATATATTTCATTCAGATTTTAAACTATTTTTTATGAAACGTACCATGGAGGTATTCCGGAAGAATATGTTATTGCAGATGGAGGAAAAGAGCCTCAAACTCTCCTGTAAGCGATTCTAGGAAGGAAGGAGAGAACAAATACATGAACAAAATGAACTGTGTACCCCTCCACGCAAGGCAGTTCCAATCATTCATGCCCCACTTTCGGAAAGAGGGAGTGTTGTAACTTTCTTTCAAATTGGCAATGGTTTCATTCTCCCCGTCACACCCAGTTGCTACGTGTGA
Organism: Carcharhinus amblyrhynchos; assembly: GCF_965287045.1. Lineage (NCBI taxonomy): Eukaryota > Metazoa > Chordata > Chondrichthyes > Carcharhiniformes > Carcharhinidae > Carcharhinus > Carcharhinus amblyrhynchos. The sequence continues at coordinate 9,188,071 of NC_137344.1, forward strand.
AGGGGTTTAGCTGCAGAGCTTTTCAAAGTCATGAAATTATGGTCTGTCTGCTTATCCAGCTCCTCAGGGACAGAAGCCAATGGATGGGGGGAGCCATTTTAGCTCATTGACGTGTGAATGTCTCTGCGCTGAAGCCCATCCCCAACACCCCTCCTCAACCAAACAGCCCAAAGCCAGCCCCCAACAGGGTCCACTATCCTGAATTACCCAAGGACAGAATCGGGAACAGGAGCGGACCTGGAAGAAATCAGAGGCAGCAGGAAGAAGGTAAATTGAAGTCCAGGCTCGGGGCCTATCCCTTATCCAAGGGGAGAATCAAGGGCCGGAGTGGACTGGGAGGCGCGAGAGCGGAGGGTATGCCAGGGTTTTTATTTATTTATTAGTGTCATAAGTAGGCTTATATTAACAATGCAATGAAATTACTGTGAAAATCCCCTAGTTGCCACACTCCAGCGCCTGTTTGGATACACTGAGGGAGAATTTAGAAAGGCTAATGCACCTAACTAGTACATTTTTTGGACTGCATGAAGAACGTGGAGCACCCGGAGGAAACCCACGCAGACACGGGGAGAATGTGCAAACTCCACACAGGCAGTGACCCAAGCCCGGAATCGAACCTGGGTCTTTGACGCTGTGAAGGAGCAGTGCTAACCACTGTGCTGCCCCAACAACAACTAGCCAGTATGGGGAATGAACCCATGAGTTTGGCGCTGTTAGCACCACACTCTAACCAACTAAACTAACTGGCCAGCAGTTTCATAAATGAATAAAATAAATCAAACTGTGGGATCACACAAATTCAGTGAGTTGATTGGCCGGCGAGTATTGCTACTTTGTTTCTCTTTTCCAAAGTTCAGAAGTCAATCTGAGCAGGAGGAAATTAAAAACTTTAATTAAAAATAAAGGTTATAAAGCATTCAGTTTTCCCATATTTAATCATTAAGACAAGGGAAGTGAGTAACTAGTAAGTCTCTTTTTTAAGTAGCAAGGTTTATTAGTATCAGTAAAATTTATTAGTGGCAGCAAGTTTTTTTCATCTATGTCAGGGCAGCTTTGGGGTGCATGTCCTGTGCTTTGTGGGAAGTTCAGGTTGCTTCCCAGTACCCTGGATAACCAAATGCACAAAGTGTCATTAGTTACAGTACCTCGGAGGTTCTGATGAAAGTGATGGTTCATCTGCGGAGGGTGGCCACAGCCAAGTCCATGGCGCCATGGCTGCCTCAACTTCAGACAGGGCTGGAGGCCGCGGCCCTTCCCTTAGGCCTCAGGCGGGACAGAGGCCGCGGCCCTTCCCTTAGGCCTCAGGCGGGACAGAGGCCGCGGCCCTTCCCTTAGGCCTCAGGCGGGACAGAGGCCGCGGCCCTTCCCTTAGGCCTCAGGCGGGACAGAGGCCACGGCCCTTCCCTTAGGCCTCAAGCGGGACAGAGGCCGCGACCCTTCCCTTAGGCCTCAGGCGGGACACAGGCCGCGACCCTTCCCTCAGGCGGGACAAAGGCCGCGACCCTTCCCTTAGGCTCAGAGGGGACAGAGGCCGCGACCCTTCCCTCAGGCCTCAAATGGGATTGTGACTTAAATTGCTAATTACTTGGATGTGTTCCTGGAGGAAGGTTTGAAAATTTCATCTCCAGTTACAGAGGATCTTATCCTTCCACAATATTTTTAATCACTAAAAAACGAGAATTGAAAGGATATTTTGGAAGTGCCGTGATGATTTATCTCTCGAATTCACTCAACAGTTTCTTGGAAATGAATCTTGATTGCCTGGAAATTGTAGGACATTCTATGAGGGTAGGTGACCTTAACTGTGACCCTTACCCTAAGGCCTTAAGTGAAGGGAAAGGCCGTGACCTTTCTAATGTCCGTTCCCTTGACAGCTTCCAAGGTGATCTTGCTTTGGACTGGATGCTGCTAAGGATGAGTCACTCACACATTGCTTCCTCTCTCCTGGTGAGTAGCACTAGGTGAGGCCAGTGTTGGAACTGCTCTGTACGACACTGGAACAGTCAATCACTCTCTTTCCGGGTGGTCACACTACACTCTAACGCTGAGACTCACACAAACCTATAACATTCTGCATGACACATCATTTTTTTAAACTCCAAATGCTTTACAAAGGCAGCAAATGAAAACCTTTGCTACATGTCTAAGGTGCTACACACCGACCCCATTGATGCATCAGGTTAGGGGTTAATTAAGACACAAATTTCCCATTAGTCGATTTCTGAAACCAGAAACCGTGCTTCCAGGTGGTGAAACTGAGACTATCAAATCATCCGACAAGTTTGTGTTCTCATATCACACACAACAATCCCAGCAAACCCACTCCAGCAGCTAGCAACTATGGAAGAGACAGAGAGAAAGGGAGATAGTGGGAGACAGATAGAGAAAGGAGATAGAGATGGTGAGAAAGGGAGATAGAGGGTAAGAGAATGATGACCTGGGAAATAGCAACCAAATTCCAACACCTTCCATGTTTCTCCCTCTGTCTTTCTCTCTCTATCTCCCTCTCTCTCTCCCTCTTTCTCTCTCTATCTCTCTCTCTCTCTCCCTCTTTCTCTCTCTATCTCTCTCTCTCTCTCTCCCTCTTTCTCTCTCTATCTCTCTCTCTCTCTCCCTCTTTCTCTCTCTATCTCTCTCTCTCTCCATCTCCCTCTCTCTCTCTCTGGGGGTGGTGGAGATAGAGAGGGAGAGATAGGTAGACACAGGGAGATAGATAGTGAGAGAGGGAAATAGATGGAGAGAGAGGGAAATAGATGGAGAGAGAGGGAAATAGATGGAGAGAGAGAGAGGAAGATGGAGAGAGAGAGAGGAAGATGGAGAGAGAGATATGGAGATGGAGAGAGAGATATGGCGATGGAGAGAGAGAGATATGGAGAGAGAGAGAGGGAGATGGAAATGGAGAGAAAGGGAGATGGAGATGGAGAGAGAGAGGGAAATGGAGATGGAGAGGGAAATGGACAGAGAGAGGGAAATTGAGAGAGAGAGAGAGGGAGATGGACAGAGAGGGAGATGGACAGAGAGGGAGATGGACAGAGAGAGGGAGATGGAGAGAGAGAGAGAGAGAGGGAGATGGAGAGAGAAAGGGAGATAGAGAGAGAGAGGGAGATGGAGGGAGAGGGAGAGAGGGAGATGGAGAGGGAGAGTGGGAGATGGAGAGAGAGAGGGAGATAGAGAGAGAGAGGGAGATAGAGAGAGAGAGGGAGATGGAGAGAGAGAGGGAGATAGAGAGAGAAAGAGAGAGGGAGATAGAGAGAGAGAGGGAGATAGAGAGAGAGAGGGAGATAGAGAGAGAGAGAGGGAGGGAGATAGAGAGAGAGAGAGAGAAAGACAGAGGGAGAAACATGGAAGGTGTTGGAATTTGGTTGCTATTTCCCAGGTCATCATATAATCCTTCAAGAGGTCTGCACTTGGCTAAAAGGGCAGCAGATTCATCCGTATCAGATGGTTCAATCCCACGCCAAATATTTGAGCACAAAACTGACACTGACACTCTACCCCCACCCCCACCCCCACCCCACACCCTCCAACCTCCACTCTCAACCCCCCCAAATCCATCCCCACCCCACAAACTCCACCCTCCACACTCATCCCATAACCTCCAATCTCCATTCTCCAACCCCCTTCCAACCTCCACTCTACAACCCTCCCAGCCTCCACCCTCATCCCATAACCTCCAATCTCCAATCTCCATCCCCTTCCAACCTCCACTCTACAACCCTCCCAGCCTCCACCCTCATCCCATAACCTCCAATCTCCAATCTCCATCCCCTTCCAACCTCCACTCTACAACCCTCCCAGCCTCCACCCTCATCCCATAACCTCCAATCTCCAATCTCCATCCCCTTCCAACCTCCACTCTACAACCCTCCCAGCCTCATCCCATAACCTCCATCGTCCAACCCTCCTCCAACCTCCACTCTACAACCCTCCCAGCCTCCACCCTCATCCCATAACCTCCATCATCCAACCCCCCTCCAACCTCCACTCTACAACCCTCCCAGCCTCATCCCATAACCTCCATCGTCCAACCCTCCTCCAACCTCCACTCTACAACCCTCCCAGCCTCCACCCTCATCCCATAACCTCCATCATCCAACCCCCCTCCAACCTCCACTCTACAACCCTCCCAGCCTCATCCCATAACCTCCATCGTCCAACCCTCCTCCAACCTCCACTCTACAACCCTCCCAGCCTTCACCCTCATCCCATAACCTCCATCATCCAACCCCCCTCCAACCTCCACTCTACAACCCTCCCAGCCTCATCCCATAACCTCCATCGTCCAACCCTCCTCCAACCTCCACTCTACAACCCTCCCAGCCTCCACCCTCATCCCATAACCTCCATCATCCAACCCCCCTCCAACCTCCACTCTACAACCCTCCCAGCCTCCACCCTCATCCCATAACCTCCAATTTCCATTCTCCAACCCCCCTCCAACCTCCACTCTACAACCCTCCCAGCCTCCACCCTCATCCAACCCTCCTCCAACCTCCACTCTACAACCCTCCCAACCTCTACCCTCATCCCATAACCTCCATTCTCCAACCCTCCTCCAACCTCCACTCTACAACCCTCCCAGCCTCCATCCTCATCCCATAACCTCCATCGTCCAACCCTCCACGAACTTCCATCCCTCCCAAACTTTCCCTCCAATCTCCACCCTCAACACCCCCCAACCCAATAAACTTTTGGCCCTGGAGGTCAATTGGAAACGTTAAAGCTGAGATTAGTCAGGTATTTGTGAAGTTTAATTAATCTGCCTAAATCAAATTAAGGTCAGGCAGGGCCTCAATGAATGGCAGAACAGACTACGGGGGGGCTGAATGGCCTCCTCCTGTTTCTATGGTATTGCTCCCTGCTCCCTCCAGCTGACGTAGATTATCGATAGGGAGGGGGTGAGGTGATGGAGGGATTTGGAAATGAGGAGAGAAATGTTAATGTCGCCAGTCTGGGAAACCAGTGAGTCAGCGAGCACAGTGGGTGATTGGATGAACAGAATCATCCCTACAGTGCAGGAGGAGACCATTTGGTCCATCGAGCCTGCACTGACAACAACCCCACCCAGACCCATCCCCATTACTCCATGCATTTGCCCTTCTAATCCACCTGACACTAACAAGCAATTTAGCACAGCCAATCAACCTAACCCATCTGGTTCACCAATATCCCTTAGGGAAGGAAATCTGCCATCCTTACCCAGTCTGGCTTACATGTAACTCCAGAGACACAGCAATATGATTAACTCTTAATTACCCTCAGGCAATTAGGGATGGGCAATAAATGCTGGTAAACATAAGAACATAATAGGAGCAGGAGTAGGCCATCTAGCCCTTCGAGGCTGCCCCGCCATTCAATAAGATCATGGCTGATCTGAAGTGGATCAGTTCCACTTTCCCGCTTCCTCCCCATAACCCTTAATCCCCTTGTCTGTCAAAAACCTATCTACTCGTGTCTTAAATATATTTAGCGAGGTAGCCTCCGCCATTTCAACAGGCAGAGAATTCCAGAGATTCACCACCCTTTGAGTGAAGAAGTTCCTCCTCAACTCCGATCTAAACTGCCCCCCCCCAACTTATCTTGAGGCTGTGCCCTCTAGTCTTGCTATCCTTTCTAAGCGGGCAGAATCTCTCTACCTCTACCCTATCCGTCCCTTTCATTATCTTATACGTCTCTAAAGATCTCCCCATATCCTCCTAAACTCCACTGAGTACAGACCCAGTCTATTTAGTTTCTCTTCATAGTCTAACCCCCTCATTTCTGGTATCAGCCTAGTGAACCTCCTCTGCACTCCCTCCAAGGCCAAAATATCCTTGCGCAAGTGCGGCGACCAAAACTGCACACAGTACTCCAGCTGTGGCCTCACCAGTGCCCTGTACAGTTGCAGCAAGACCTCCCTGCTTTTATATTCAATCCCCCTCGCTATGAAGGCCAGCATCCCATTCGCCTTCTTGATCACCTGCTGCACCTGCAGACTGGGTTTTTGCGACTCACACACAAGGACCCCCAGGTCCCTCTGCACCGTCGCATGCTGCAGCTTTTATATAGTGATCGCTCCTACAATTATTTCTGCCAAAGTGGATAACCTCACATTTGCTAACATTGTACTCCCATCTGCCAGGTCCTCGCCCACTCGCTCAGCCTATCCAGATCCCTCTGCAGACTTTCCACACCCTCTGCGCAATTTGCTTTTCCACTCATCGTCGTGTCATCAGCAAATTTTGACACCCTACACTCAGCCCCCTCCTCCAGATCATCTATATAAATGGTAAATAGCTGAGGCCCCAGCACCGATCCCTGTGGCACTCCACTAGTCACCAACCACCAATCAGAATAGCACCCACTGATACCAACTCTCTGCTTCCTATTAGGCAGCCAATCCTTTATCCACGCTAACACCTTACCCCCATCTCCATGCCCCCTAACCTTCTGTAACAACCTTTTGTGAGGCACCTTATCAAACGCCTTTTGAAAATCTGGAAACACCACATCCACCAGTTCCCCTCTGTCTACCCCAACAGTCCAGCAGCAACGCCCATGATTCACAAATGGATAAAAATAAACTTGCATATCAATGGAGGATTAAACATAGAACATTACAGCGCAGTACCAGCCCTTCAGCCCTCGATGTTGCGCCAACCAGTGGAACCTCTAACGTAAACTATTCCAATATTATCCATATGTCTATCCAATGACCATTTGAATGCCCTTAAAAGTTGGCGAGTCTACAACTACTGACATTCCAAGCCCTTACTACCCTGTGAGTAAAGAACTTACCTCTGACATCCATCCTATATTTATCACCCCTAGATCCCAGCAATAATGCTGCTCTCGGCTCTGTAAATCACACTTTTATCGAAGTTATCGATAAGTTCCTGCCTCACAGCGCCAGGGACCCGGGTTCGATTCCCAGCTTGGGTCACTGTCTGTGTGGAGTTTGCACATTCTCCCCGCGTCTGCGTGGGTTTCCTCCGGGTGCTCCAGTTTCCCCCCACAGTCTGAAAGACGTGCTGGTTAGCTGCATTGACCTGGACAGGCGCCATAGTGTGGCAACTAGGGGAATTTCACAGTCACTTCATTGCAGTGTTAATGTAAGCCTTACTTGTGACTAATAAATAAACTTTAAGTACCTTTTTAAAAGCCAGACCATCTCATCAGCTTGGTGAACCAAACCTCAAACACATCGACTGTCTCCCAAAGGTTCATTAACTGAGTCACAGATTGAAGTGATGGACAGTTTGCTCGTCACCCTATTTAACTGCACTTTGTTGCTGTTACAACATAATTGGTGATAACACGGTTGGTGGAACAAAGGTCTGTCTGAATTCCACACACACAATTAGTCAATGCATCATCTTTGACATTACGTTACACATTGCGCATATATCACCTCCCTCTATTTGCTATTAATGACCAGAGTTGGAAGTGGACCTGAAAGTGCAGAACCTACAGGCAAATAACTCCAAGGGTTAGGCTCAATATCTGGGTTCAGGTTGGAGTAGGTCGCTCTGTAAACACCGTAGGTTCATCAACCCTCCAACAGTTGAGGGTTAATCTCCCAGACATGACTCCCAGGAGAGAAGTCACACTGATGTTTAAAGAATTATTTCTTCTCTCACTTCTTTTGAGCATTTATTTTTATTTGATTTATTGTCACATGTATTAACATACAGTGAAAAGTATTGTTTCTTGCGCGCTATACAGACAAAGCATACCATTTATAGAGTACATAGAGGGGAAGGAAAGGAGAGGGTGCGAATTATAGTGTTACAGTTAACAATAGGGTGAAGAGAAATACTTCATGTGTTGCAAATATAATTTACAGTGCAGAAAGAGGCCATTTGGCCCATCGAGCCTGCACTGACAACAATCCCACCAAGCCCTATCCCAATAACCTCACACATTTACTCTGCTAATCCCCCTGACACTAAGGGGCAATTTAGCATGGCCAATCCACCTAATCTTTGGAGTGTGGGAGGAAACTGGAGCACCCGGAGGAAACCCACACAGACACGGGGAGAATGTGCAAACTCCACAGACAGTGACCCGAGGCCGGAATTGAACCTGGGCCTCTGGCGCTGTGAAAGAGAAACTAACCACAGTGCCACCCGAATAGGACCATTCAAAAGTCAGCAGGGAAGAAGCTGTTCTTAAGTCGACTGATATGTGATCTCAGATCTTTGTGTCTTTTTGTTTGTTATCACAGTTTTAGAATTGGGAGGCGGGGGGGTAAAGGCTGCGATTGGGCAAAGTGGTTGAAAGTCAGGTGATGAGACCTCCAACCAGGATCGGAAGCCCGGGTACACACAGATCAGCTACTCTGGACTTGACTGGGGCAGGGTGTCCAATTCTGACCACTCTACAGGAAGGGGGTCAAGGCATTGCAGAGGCTCTGGGGGAGGTTTACCAGGACAATGTCAGGGAGGGGGGGATTTCAGTAAAGGAGGAGCTGGGCTCGTTCCCCTCAGGGTAGGGAGGCACAACACAGCTCCTGAACGATTTTCCTCGCTCTGCGTCAAGAATCGGACGTCTCAGATTTAAAGTGATTGACAAATGAACAGGCGGGGAAATGAGGAGAAAGAGTTTAAAGACCAGGATTGTTCTGATCGGGAACGTACTACCCAGAGCAGCTCAGCTGTGGTCTAGGAGGTACTACTCTTGCCTCTGAATCTCAAGGTGGCGGGTTCGAGTGAGCACAAAAGATCAAGTACGATACCCGAGGGTCAGTGCTGAGAGAGTGCCGCGCTGTCAGTGCTGAGGGAGTGCCGCGCTGTCAGAGGGTCAGTACTGAAGGAGTGCCGCACTGTCAGAGGGTCAGTGCTGAGGGAGTGCCGCACTGTCAGAGGGTCAGTACTGAGGGAGTGCCGCACTGTCAGAGGGTCAGTGCTGAGGGAGTGCTGCACTGTCAGGGGGTCAGTGCTGAGGGAGTGCCACACTGTCAGAGGGTCAGTGCTGAGAGAGTGCCACACTGTCAGAGGGTCAGTACTGAGGGACTGCCGCGCTGTCAGAGGGTCAGTGCTGAGGGAGTGCCGCGCTGTCAGAGGGTCAGTACTGAGGGAGTGCCGCGCTGTCAGAGGGTCAGTGCTGAGGGAGTGCCGCACGGTCAGAGGGTCAGTGCTGAGGGAGTGCCGCACTGTCAGGGGGTCAGTGCTGAGGGAGTGCCACGCTGTCAGTGCTGAGGGAGTGCCGCACTGTCAGAGGGTCAGTACTGAGGGAGTGCCGCACTGTCAGAGGGTCAGTGCTGAGGGAGTGCCGCACTGTCAGGGGGTCAGTGCTGAGGGAGTGTCGCACGGTCAGAGGGTCAGTGCTGAGGGAGCGCCGCACTGTCAGAGGGTCAGTGCTGAGGGAGTGCCGCACTGTCAGAGGGTCAGCGCTGAGGGAGTGCCGCACTGTCAGAGGGTCAGTGCTGAGGGAGCGCCGCACTGTCAGAGGGTCAGTACTGAGGGAGTGCCGCACTGTCAGAGGGTCAGTGCTGAGGGAGTGCCACGCTGTCAGTGCTGAGGGAGTGCCGCACTGTCAGTGCTGAGGGAGTGCCGTCCTGTCAGAGGGTCAGTGCTGAGGGAGTGCCGCACTGTCAGAGGGCCAATGCTGAGGGAGTGCCGCACTGTCAGAGGGTCAGTGCTGAGGGAGTGCCGCACTGTCAGAGGGTCAGTACTGAGGGAGTGCCGCACTGTCAGAGGGCCAATGCTGAGGGAGTGCTGCACTGTCAGAGGGTCAGTGCTGAGGGAGTGCCGCACTGTCAGCGGGCCAATGCTGAGGGAGTGCCGCACTGTCAGAGGGTCAGTACTGAGGGAGTGCTGATGTTAAGCTACCCAGTTTGTAATTCCCTGTTTTCTCCTTCCCTCCTTTTTTAAGTATTGGGGTTACATTTCTCACTCTCCAATCTGACTGTTCCAGAATTGTAGAATTTTGGAAGTTAATAACAAACATATCCACTATTTCCATGGCCACCTCCTGTGGTATTCTGGGATGTGATTATCAGGTCCTGGGGATTTATCAGCTTTCCCCAGGAGTATTTTTCTTGTAATACTAATTTCCTTTAATTCCTCCTTCTCACTGGACTCTTGATGCCTTTGCATTTCTGGGATATTATCTGTGTCTTCCTCAGTGAAGACGACATTAAATTAGTGTTTAATTGCACTGCCATTTCCTCGCTCTCCATTATAAATTCCCCTGTTTTGGACTGTAAGGGATCTATATGTGTCTTAATTAATTTTTTACTTTTTATAAATTTACAGAAACTTTTACAGTCTGCTTTTACGTTGCTCGCAAGTTCACTGTCATATCTCTTTTTCCTCTCTTAATCAATCTCTTTGTCATCCTTTATGAAACACTGAATGCTCCCAAAGCTTAGACTCGCTACGTTTTCTCGTAACTTTGTATGATTCTTCTTTGAATCAAGTGCTTTCCTTAATAAGTTGTGGTTGGCAGAAGCACAGAAGAACATGCCAGGCACCACAGTATATCTAAAACTGAGGTGCTAACCTGGTGAAACTACAACACAAAGACTACTACTCACCAGAGAAAGCAGCATGCAATAGAGTGCATTCACAACTGACAGATGTGATCTAAGATGTCGAGGGGAGGGGAGTGGTATTATCACTAGTTTATTAACCCAGAAACTCGGCTAATGTCCTGGGGTTCGAATCCCGTCAAACAGATGGTGGAATTTGAATTCAATAAAAAAAATCTGAAATTCAGAATCTATTGATGAGCATGAAACCATTGTCGATTGTCAGAAAAATCCATCCACTTCACTAATGGCCTTTAGCGAAGGAAATCTGCCATCTTTACCTGGTCTGGCCAATATGTGACTCCAGAGCCACAGCAATGTGGCTGACTCTCAACTGCCCTCCAAGGGCAACTAGGGATGGGCAATAAATGCTGGCCAGCCAGAGACACCCATGACCCAAAGATGAATTTTTTAAAAAATACAATAACGCTTCAATTCCTCTTAACTGCTCTCTGAAACAGCCCAACAAGCCACTCAATTCAAGGGTAACAATGCAATAAATAAATGAACTCCCAGCCACCTGACGAAGGGACAGGCTGTCCCGAAAGCTTGAGGCTTTTGCTACAAATAAACCTGTTTGGACTTTAAACTGGTGTTGTGAGATTTCTTTGTGTTTTATCCCAGTCCAATGCCGGCATCTCCACATCAATAAATGTTGGCCAGCTAGAGATGCCCATGTCCCATGAATGAATAAAAAAAAAGCCCTGCCACATCCAGTCGTGAATGGTGGTTATAATTTAAATAATTCACGGAGGAGGTTTCAGTCATGGAGGAGCTAAGTACAGCCATGCAAAAGATAAGGGTGAAGCATCTTCAACCAGGAACGCCAAGCGGAATATATTTAAGAAGGAAGTAGATTGACTTTAAAGGCATCAGGGGGCATGGGGAATGAGTAGGAATATGGCGTTGAGGTACAGAATCAGCCTTGGTTATACTGAATGGTGAAGTAGGCTCCAATGACCTTCTCCTGCTCCTATTTTCTACGTTTCTGTAATGTATCTTGCCCAACTCTTGAAGTCCCCAGCATTACAGATATCAGTCTTCAGCCGTTTCCATTCACCCGACGTGATATCAAGAAACTGCTGAAGGCACTGGATACCGCAAAGGTCGTGGGGCCCTGACAATATTCCAGTAATAGCACACAAGACCTGTGCTCCAGGATGTGCCATGCCCCTAGCCAAGCTGTTCCAGTACAGTTACAACACTGGCATTTACGCAGCAATGTGGAAAATTGCCCAGGTATGTCCTGTCCACAGGACAAATCCAACCCGACCCACTTACTGCCCCATCTGTCTACCCTCGATCATCTGTAAAGTGATGGAAAGGATCGTAAACAGTGCAACCAAGCAGCACTTACACAGCAAGAAACTGACTGCCAATGTTTAGGCAAGGTTCCCCCAGAGTCACTCAGCTCCTGACCTCTTTACAGAATTGGTCTAAGCATGGAGAACAAGTAAGGCTTAGATTAACACTGCAATGAAGTTACTGTGAAATTCCCCTAGTCCGGCGTCTGTTCGGGTCAATGCACCTAACCAGCACCAATGCAGGAGGAAACCAGAGCACCCAGAGGAAACCCACGCAGACACGGGGAGAATGTGCAAACTCCACACGTATGGTGACCCAAGCTGGGAATCGAACCTGGGTCCCTGTGAAACAGCAGTGCTAACCACTGTGCCGCTGTGCCAATGATATCAAGGCAATGTTTGACTGAGTGGCAGCAAAACTGGAGTCAATGGAAATCAGTAGGAGTGGGGAAACTAACTCCCTGTTGGTTAGAGTCACACCGGGCACATAGGAAGATGGTTGTGGTGGTTGGAGGGCCAATCACCTCGGCTCCAGGACATCTCAGCAGGGGTCCCTCAGGGTAGTGTGCCAGGTCCAACCATCTTCAGCTGCTTCATCAATGCCCTTCCCTCCATCATAAGGTCAGGAGTGGGGATGTTTGCCACTGATTGCACAATGTTCAGCACCATTCGCAACTCCTCAGATAGTCCACATTCAACTGCAACAAGACTTGGACAATATCCAGGCTTGGGCTGACAAGTGGCAAGTAACATTCGTGCCAGGCAATGACCACCTTCAGCAAGACAGGATCTAAACCATCATCCCTTGACATTCAATTGTATTACCATCGCTGAATCCCCCACTACCAACATCCTGGGGGTTAACTTTGACCAGAAACTTAACCGGACTAGCCATATAAATACTGTGGCTACCAGAGCAGGTCAGAGGCTGGGAATCCTGCAGTGACTAACTCACCTCCTGACTCCCCAAAGCCTGTCCACCATCTACAAGACACAAGTCAGGAGTGTGATGAACATTTCCCACCTGCCTGGATGGGTGCAGCTCCAACAACACTCAAGAAGCTCGACACCATCCAGGACAAAGCAGCCCGCTAGACTGCCACCTCATCCACCACCTTAAACATTCACTACAAACACCAGTGGTGCGCAGTGGCAGCCGTGTGTACCACCCGCAAGATGCAGTGCAGCAACTCACCAAGTTCATGAGCGTCTTCCAAACCTGTGACCTTCACCATCTAGAAGGAGAAGAGCAGCAGATACCTGGGAACACCACTACCACCTGCAAGTTCCCCCTCTAAGTCGCTCACCACCCTGACTTGGAAATATATCTCCGTTCCCTCACTGTCGCTGGGTCAATATCCTGGAACTCCTTCCCTTGTGGATGTATGTAGTGTTACAGTGACCGCAGCGGTTCAGGAAGGCCGTCCACCATCACCTTCTCGAGGGCAACTAGGGATGGAAAATAAATGCTGGCTCAGCCAGCGACGCCCACATCCTGCGAAAAACAAAAATAAACCCCGTGGCTGAATAGCTTGGATATTTAGGCTAGGTTACTGGTGCCCATGGAATTGTACCCTAGTGGGAGGTAACAGTGTCGGTGCCGTGAGGAGTGAGTACTCTATCTAAGTTTCACAGCTGGGAAGGAAGTTTCCTGGCCGGGTTTGGGGCTGATCTTCAACAGATTCTCCTTTACCCAGAGGGGTTGAACAGTTCATAAAGTAGAATCATAGAATCCCTCCAGTGCAGATGGAGGCCATTCAGCCCATTGAGCCTACACCCAGGACGACAATCCCACCCAGGCCCTATCAATGTAACCCCACGTATTCACCCTGCTAAACCCCCTGACAGCAAGGGGCAATTTAGCACGGCCAATCCACCTAACCTGCACATCTTTGCACTGTGGGAGGAAATCAGAGCACCCAGAGGAAACCCACGCAGACACGGGGGAGAATGTGCAAACCCCACGTGGACAGTGACCCAAGACCAGAATCGAACCTGAGTCCCTGGAGTTATGAGATAGCAGTGATAACTACCGTGCCACCCCAGGTTGGGAATGTGTTCCTGGGAAGGCGGTGGGGCAGGAACGGCTGGTGATTCTGAGTGGGTTGACGTGTTCCGGACTTTACAATCCATCAACCAGCGTGACCAGAAATGTCTCATCTGGGGGCCATGGCATTGCTGTTTGTGGGATCTTGCTGTGTTTCCCCACATTACAACATGTGCCGGGGTCCCACAACTGGTTAATCATCTGCTGAGCATCACGAGAGATGCTGCATAACTTTCTTGCTTTCGATCTAAGAGAACTGATTCTGAGAGTGGTGTGTGGTTTTACAGCCGTGTGTGTGTGTGTGTGTGTGTGTGTGTGTGTGTGTGTGTGTGAGCTGATACATGCTCAGTGAGGGGTTACCCGTTCCCCAGTGATTGCTACGCTTAATGAAGAGAGATGATAAATCTATTCTCAGTTAAAATTGAGTGGTGTCTGTGGAGAAAGGGAAGGTAATTGATGGAAATTATGGAAATGATTGTTATGGAAATAATTGCGAGGAACGACAAAAGGTCATGAACAAAGCCCAGTCCATCACGCGAACCAGCCTTCCATCCGTTGACACTGTCTATACTTCCCACAGTCTCGGAAAAGCAGCCAGCATAATTAATGACCCCACACACACCGGACCCTTCCACCTTCTTCTATCCACATCTTGATTAAGAAGGGGATCAGGCGTTATGGGGAAACGGTGGGAGAATGGGGATGAGAAAAATATCAGCCATGATTGAATAACAGAGCAGACTCAATGGGCCGAGTGGCCTAATTCTGCTCCTATGTCTTGTGGGATAAATATACAAAAATGTACCAACCAACTCGAGAACAGCTTCTTCCCTGCTGCCATCAGACTTTTGAATGGACCTACCTCGCATTAAGTCGATCTTTCTCTACACCCTAGCTATGACTGTAATACTACATTCTGCACCCTCTCCTTTCCTTCTCTGAGAACAGGATGCTTTGTCTGCAGAGCGCGCAAGAAACAATACTTTTCACTGAATGCTAATACAATGTGATAATAATAAATCAAATCTAATCAGTTTGAGGCCTGGAATTTCTAGTTGTTGCGCGTCACACACAGTCAATATTTCCGGGGAGCCGAGGACTGAGGAGCAGCGTCAGTGACCGTATCGTCTGAATCTTCCAGCTAAGAGCTTGGCTACGTTCCTGTTCAGATGGTCCAAATAATCAACATCCCATTCCCACCTCCCTCTAGTCCTGTAGAGTCATCAGCTCCAAACCTGTTCCCTCTCCACCGAACAGCTTTTCCAGCCATTTTATTTCAGGTTTCCAGCAGTGTCGGACCTTCCGTTTTTAACTGACGTCCCACTTGCTCCATCACTGGGAGGACACAGAAGTCCACACGGATCCGGAGGTTCAGTGTGTTGAGTCAGCTCCCTTCAGCCCCAGGCTGTGGGCTGGTAGAATCGATGGATTGCCCCACAGTGTTCAGAGCTAAACGAGTGACCGGAGATCACAGAAACCACCAGTGCAGCCGCTATACTTCAAACTTCACTGCTCAAAATACCCAGCTTCACTGCTCCATGTGAGCCCCCCTGCCCACCTGTCTCTCCACATCAACAAATCCTTCAGCTACTTTCACCTTCATTTAAATCATAGAACTCATAGAAACCCTACAGTGCAGAAAGAGGCCATTCGGCCCATCGAGTCTGCACCGACCACAATCCCACCCAGGCCCTACCCCCAATCTGTACATATTTTACCCACTAATCCTCTCTAACCTATGGATCTACGGGCAATTTATCATGGCCAGTCAACCTAACTCGCACATCTTTGGACTGTGGGAGGAAACAGGAGCACCCGGAGGAAACCCACGCAGATACGAGGAGAATGTGCAAACTCCACACAGACAGTGACCCAAGCTGGGAATCGACCTCAGGTCCCTGGAGCTGTGAAGCAGCAGTGCTGACCACTGTGCTACCATGCCACCCCAAGTTTAAGTTTAAAGTTTATTTACTAGTGTCACAAATAGGCTTACATTAACACTGCAATGAAGTTACTGTGAAAATCCCCTAGTCGCCACATTCCGGCACCCATTTGGGTACTCTGAGGGAGAATTTAGCCAGGCCAAGGCACCTAACCAGCACATCTTTCAGACTGAGAGAGGAAACCGGAGCACCCGGAGGAAACCCATGCAGACACGGGGAGAACGTGCAGACAGCATACATACAGTGACACAAGTCGGGATCAAAGCCAGGTCCCTGGCACTGTGAGGCAGTCGTGCTAACAACTGCGCTACATGCTGCCTACCACTTATCTTCCTGTTAAAGATATCTTCCCTTTAACTATTCCATGGTGTAGTCATAGAGTTCCACATTCCCACTTTCTTGAGTGAAGAAGTTTTCCCTGAATTGCATATTGGATTTCACTGTGACCATCTTGTATATTTATGGTCCCTACGGTTTGGACTTCTCCAGATGTGGGAAGTGTCTTTCTTAGCCCTGTCTCCGATATTAAATCCCTCTGTATAAAACCACAGCTTTTTCCAAGGGGTATTGATTTTGCACCCTCCACACCAGACTCAATGTTCATAGAATCATACAGTGCAAAAGAGGCCCTTCAGCCCATCGAGTCCGTACTGACACGTGAGACACCTGCTCTCCCATCTGCCAGCACTTAGCCCATAGCCCTGAATGTTACGATGTGCCAAGTGCTCCTCCAGATACTCTTCAAAGAATGTGAGGTAACCTGCCTCTACCACCCTCCCAGGCAGCGCATTCCGGACCCTCACCACCCTCTGGTTTCTCCTCACATCCTCCCTTTATCTACTCAATCAAAACCTTTCATTATTGGAGACCTTGATAAGATCACCCCTCAGCCTTTTCTCAAGAGAGAGGTGACCCAGCCTGTCAAACTCTCCCTGATATGTAAACCTGCCCGTATCTGGCATCGAGTCCTCCCAGATCTTCTCTGCACCCTCACCCGCGTCTCTAGATCCGCTTTGTAATATGGTGAACAGAACTGCACCTAGTAATCTAAACTAAACCGATGCAACAGAAGCCTGGTTGGGTTAATGACTGAAAGAGGGGCCTCTCTGACCCCACAGGAGTGTAGAGGGAGGGGGGGTCTTACTCTCTGCTGTCTGTGTGGCTCGAAGTTGTAACTGCTCAGATCTCCCCCCCAACAGCACTTGTCTTGTCGCTCACCCTTGCATCAATTACCTGAACTCCCTGCCACACACACACACTCTCCTCAATCCACCTGTCAGTGTGTAATATATAATTATGGATGGCTGATAATTTCCTTTGAATGGAGCTGTCACACTGGGGGACTCCAGTTTCAGTGAGCTGACACTCCACACATTTGCTCTATTCACTCTCCGCATTGATTACTCATCCCGGAGTCCAGATATGCTGCCATTCCTCAACATGCTCCCGTCAGACTGCTGGAGTTTATTATTTTGTGGGGAGACAGACAAAGAGAGAGACAGAGAGAGAGACAGACAGACAGAGGCACAGAAAGAGCGTGACAGGTAGCCAGAAAGAGAGACAGAGAGAGAGTCAGACAGGGAGAGAGAGAGAAAAAGGAGAGAGACAGGCAGCCAGAGAGGGAGGAGGTGGAGGGGAGGGAGGAGGTGGAGGGGAGGGAGGAGGTGGAGGGGAGGGAGGAGGTGGAGGGGAGGGAGGAGGTGGGGAAGAGAGAGAGACAGAGAGAGTGAGAGATGCAGACAGGCAAAGAGAGAAAGGGAGAGAGACAGGTAGCCGGAGAGGGAGAGACAGAAATCAGAGAGGTTGGGGGGGGGGGGGGAGAGAGAGAGAAATGAGAATGAGGGGGTGGCAGGGGGAGGGGGTGCGAATAAGTGGGTGAAAAGGGACCCAGCCAGGGGCAGAGGGAAAGGCAGGCAACCTCTTCAGGAAGGGAGTGAAGTCAGTCGATGGTGAACCAATTTGACGAGTGGAGGTTATCTCCCTGCAGGCTGAGGGCAGCTTGCTGTAAATTCTCCTCTTACCACTGAAGGTTCCTCCAACAGGTTCATGTCGTAGCCACTCAGCGCTGCCACAAACAACACTGCCCTCATATCCTCAAAGCAGCCAATCCATTTCCGTCGCTCTGTCCGCTGGCCTCCCACATCGTACAGCCTAAAAACCGCAGGAGAAAACACTCGTTACTTCAGTGCCATTAGTGAGGGTCACTCCATTGCCCCCCCTCCACCCCACCCATCCCCCTCCACTCTCCCCTCCACCCCACCCATCCCCCTCCACCCCACCCATCCCCCTCCACTCTCCCCTCCACCCCACCCATCCCCCTCCACCCCACCCATCCCCCTCCACTCTCCCCTCCACCCCACCCATCCCCCTCCACTCTCCCCTCCACCCCACCCATCCCCCTCCACTCTCCCCTCCACCCCACTCTCCCCTCCATCCCACCCATCCCCCTCCACTCTCCCCTCCACCCCACCCATCCCCCTCCACCCCACCCATCCCCCTCCACTCTCCCCTCCACCCCACCCATCCCCCTCCACTCTCCCCTCCATCCCACCCATCCCCCTCCACTCTCCCCTCCACCCCACCCATCCCCCTCCACTCTCCCCTCCACCCCACCCATCCCCCTCCACTCTCCCCTCCACCCCACCCATTCCCCTCCACTCTCCCCTCCACCCCACCCATCCCCCTCCACTCTCCCCTCCACCCCACCCATCCCCCTCCACTCTCCCCTCCACCCCACCCATCCCCCTCCACTCTCCCCTCCACCCCACCCATCCCCCTCCACTCTCCCCTCCACCCCACCCATCCCCCTCCACTCTCCCCTCCACCCCACCCATCCCCCTCCACTCTCCCCTCCACCCCACCCATCCCCCTCCACTCTCCCCTCCACCCCACCCATCCCCCTCCACTCTCCCCTCCACCCACCCATCCCCCTCCACTCTCCCCTCCACCCCACCCATCCCCCTCCACTCTCCCCTCCACCCCACCCATCCCCCTCCACTCTCCCCTCCACCCCCACCCATCCCCCTCCACTCTCCCCTCCACCCCACCCATCCCCCTCCACTCTCCCCTCCATCCCACCCATCCCCCTCCACTCTCCCCTCCACCCCACCCATCCCCCTCCACTCTCCCTTCCACCCCACCCATCCCCCTCCACTCTCCCTTCCACCCCACCCATCCCCCTCCACTCTCCCCTCCACCCCACCCAGCCCCCTCCACTCTCCCCTCCACCCCACCCATCCCCTCCACTCTCCCCTTCCACCCCACCCATCCCCCTCCACTCTCCCCTCCACCCCACCCAGCCCCCTCCACTCTCCCCCTCCACCCCACCCATCCCCCCCCACTCTCCCCTCCATCCCATCCATCCCCCTCCACTCTCCCCTCCACCCCACCCATCCCCCTCCACTCTGCCCTCCACCCCACCCATCCCCCCCCACTCTCCCCTCCATCCCACCCATCCCATCCACCGCCCCCCCCGCCTGCCCATACTCAATCAGAATAGGAAGCGGAATCTTCCTACCCCAGAGCTTCCCAACCCTCCCGGATTGTCCTGGAGTGTCCCAGAATTCCAGATTAACCTTCAGGACACCCATGGCAATCTTTGAACTTTGTTTATTGTAAATACTGGCAATAAGGGCTTGTAACAAAGACGATTTTATTCACTAACTTGGCAGCTACTTCACGCCCTGTGTTTCTGCCCTCACTCCCAGGGAGAACTCCCATGCCCCAGACACACGACCGTTCTTGTAGCCGTGTCATCACGTAACCATCCGGTCTACATCTTCCTCGGAACAACCAATGACACGAGATGTAACAACGTGCGTGATGGGGAATATGTACAGACCACTGTGTAACATACAAGTTACACGGGGTAACAATGCAGGACTATTCACGCAGAGTGAGACATGGAATAAGATGGTGCCTAGCCCATCATGTCTCTCTCTCTCCCGCAACAACCGTTCTGTAGCAGAATGATGAGGTTCTATAACGATGATAATATATTCTCAACAATTTCAGATGATTAGATCTACCCCACCTCAACACCTTTATTTTAATTTCATTTAATTTTTAACTATTCTTTATCTTTTATTTCTTTATTGTCTTTATTTTTCTTTATCCCCTCACTCTTTCTCCCTATTTATACCCCCTTTCCTTATCTTTTCTCCCCTTTCGCTTCTCCCTTTTCTCCATTTTACCCCCCTCCCCCATCTCCATCTGTCACAGTTTAACCCTCTGATTTCAGTTGCTCTGCCGTTTGGCCATTCACACCCCTTATTCTCTCTATGGGCTGCCTTTAGCAGCCTTTCCCCTGGTTTCTGTGGCAATGACTCATCCTTCATTCCCTCCCCCTGCAGTATAAATATCTCCCACTTTTTTGATGCCTTTTAGCTTTGATAAAGGTTACATCTGGACTCAAAACATCAGCTCTTTTCTCTCCTTACAGATGCTGCCAGACCTGCTGAGATTTTCCAGCATTCTCTCTTTTGGTTTCAGATTCCAGCATCCGCAATAAATTTGCTTTTATTAGATGATAATACAATCTTGGAATCTTGAGTTTGTTTTGCTCAGGCACTCACGAAGGTGTGGTTACACTGGTTGGTGGTGTTGTCGTCATTCTCTGGCCGGTGTCCTCAGTTTCGAGTGTTCTTTTGGTACAGGCTATCTCACTGAATGTTTTTAAGGCAAGGATAGATAAATGTTTGAATGGTTAAGGAATTAAGGGTTATGGTTGAGCGGGTGGGTAAGTGGAGCTGAGTCCGTGAAAAGATCAGCCATGATCTTATTGAATGGCGGGGCAGGCTCGAGGGACCAGATGGCCGACTCCTGCTCCTAGTTCTTATTATGTTCTTATGTTCACTGGGTTGACTTCTGGAGGAATCTGTCTGTCCGCCACTGCTGAGGGTCTGCACTCTGGGCTGGATGACCGGACTGCTGTGTTATCTGTTAGTGCTGGTTCTTATAGCTGAGGAGGTGATGGTGGTTGTGTACATAGTGGGTACCATCTGAGGCTACCATGTAACTGTTCAGTTTGATCTGATTTATTATTGTCACATCTACTAATATACAGTGTATTGTTTCTTGCGCGCTCTGCAGATAAAACATACCGTTCATAGAGAAGGAAAGGAGAGAGTGCAGAATGTAGTATTACAGTCATAACCAGGATGTAGAGAAAGGTCAACTTAATGCAAGGTAGGTCCATTCAAAAGTCTGACAGCAGCAGGGAAGAAGCTGTTCTTGAGTCGGTTGTTAGGTGACCTCAGGCTTTTGTATCTTTTTCCCAACAGAAGAAGGTGGAAGAAAGAATGTCCGGTGTCCTTAATTATGCTGGCAGCCTTTCTGAGGCAGCGAAAAGTGTAGACAGAATCAATAGATAGAAGACTAGTTTGTGTGATGGATTGGGCTACATTCATGACCTTTTGTAGTCCCTTGCAGCCTTGGGCAAAGCAGGAGCCATACCAAGCTGTGATATAACCGGAAAGAATGCTTTCCATGGTGCATCTGTAAAAGTTGGTGAGAGTCGTAGCAGACATGCCAAATTTCCTTAAGTCTTTTGAGATGTGTGTACCACCACTGGATTGTCATGGACACATGCAGTCTGAATCCTAACCATTTGACCAGCTGTTGGAGAACTGAGTCTGTGGACAGTGTGTTAGGCTGAGTGCCCGACAGTAATCTGTGCCATCCAGTGCTTACTTTTCTTCTTTTTTCTGATTTTACATGCTGCTACTGATGACTGTAACGTTAAATCTTTCACTCGTAGCAGCTGCTTGCGGATTAAATTGCTACAAATTCCACAAACTAATCGATCCCTAATTAGTTCGTCAATGAGAGCTCCAAACGTCCATTTCTTTGCCAATATTTTCAGGCTGGCTGTGAAAGATTGTATTGATTCATCTAGTCTTTGTCTTGTTGAAATGACTGCATATCCTGCCAAGGTTTATTTTTTTTTAAAATCAGAAGTCAAGCATTCTCAAACTTTTTTAGAATTATTTCCAGGTCCTCTTTTCTCCTTTTCCATCTGGAGAAATAAACGACTCAAATTTTTTGATGACCTTGGGGCCCGCTAAGACAAAACCCGATACCTTTTTCAACTTGTCAGATAATGCAGCGCCTTATCGAACTTTTCCCAATGCCCGGCTCTGTTTTCATCAGAGGTGAGCAGGTCACTGTAGCAAAGTCCTTGTACACACTGCCAACTCCTGACACCATGTATACGTGTTGGGTTCCCAAAACACTGGCAACAAGAACTTGCAACAAACAGTAGTTTATTCAGAGACGGCAGGGTGGTAGTGGTTAGCATTGCTGCCTCACAGCGCCAGGGACCCGGGTTCGATTCCTGCCTCAGGTCACTGTCGGTGCAGAGTTTGCACATTCTCCACGTCTGCGTGGGTTTCCTCCGGATGCTCTGGTTTCCTCCCACAGTCAGAAAGATGTGCTGGTTAGGTGCATTGGCTATGCTAAATCCTCCCTCGGTGCATCCGAACAGGTGCCGGAGTGTGGCAACTCGGGGATTTTCACAGAAACTTCATTGCAGTGTTAATGTAAGTCTACTTGTGACACTAATAAATAAACTTTAGCTTAGCAACTACGTAATGCCTCAGCTCTGCCCAAGTTCCTGGAAAAAAATTTCCCGCTCTCCCAACGCATGATCCATCATGTGACCACTCAGTCTACTTTTGCCACTCGTAAAAACTTTCGTCAAGAGGCTAGTTGACAGTCAATCATCCAATCAAATAATGTAGGATATGTTGGTTTTCTGATTGGCTGGGGAAGGCAAGGAACTGTAGTTGGACCGATGGCAGGAGTGAAGGATGGAAGGTGCAGGTCACATGAGGAAATTGGGAAACTGGGAAATTGTCCAAGTATTGTTTCTCATGTACTATACAGACAAAGCATACCGTTCATAGAGAAGGAAAGGAGAGAATGCAGAATGTGGTGTAACAGTCATAGCTAGGGTGTAGAGAAAGATCAACTTAATGCCAGGTAGGTCCATTCAAAAGTCTGACGGCAGGGAAGAAGCAATTCTTGAGTCAGTTGGTACGTGACCTCAGACTTTTGTCTCTTTTTCCTGACAGAAGAAGGTGGAAGAGAGAATGTCCGGAGTGCTGGGGTTCTTGATTATGCTGGCTGCTTTCCCGAGGTGGCGGGAAGTGTAGACAGAGTCAGTGGGTGGGAGGCTGGTTTGCATGTTAGACTGGACCTTGTTCATGACCCTTTGTAGTTTCTTGTGGTCTGGGACAGAGCAGGAGCCATACCAAGCTGTGATACAACCGGAAGAATGCTTTCTGCGGTGTAAAAGTTGGTGAGAGTCATAGCTGACATGGAAAATTAATACACAATGTTAACAGTTGGGGTCCTAGCAGAGGACCCTGCGGTACCCCACTAGTCACTGACTGCCAATCGGAAAAAGAGCCAATAATGCCAACTTTTTGCCTCCTAGCTGCTAACCTGCTTTCGATCCATCTCATGGCTATCATGAGAATTTCTCCAAAGACATCCAGAAACACCTGCGGGTATTTCTAGTTGCTGCCAGAGTCAACTACATCTCAACATGTTCTGAAACAAGGCCAGCAAATTGGCAGACAGGCACCCAGTAACGCTATCTGGAGTCAGGAGAGGAAAGCGGGCCGTTGTTATTCACTACGGGGACCCTGGGGAAATTTCCATTTTAAATTCATGTGAATATGGACACAAAGGAAATCAGTGACAGCCAGGAGCTCTGCAGACTCATTAACACCGCAAATATGGGGGGGGAAAAGAACGAGTTTCATTTCTTGCTTTGTACTAACGTGATTTGGTTGGTGACACACAATTGTCTTTGTAATTGAGAGCTGGCAGGTTTCCTCTCCCCTTCCTGCAATCAAGCATTTCCCTAGGAAATTGGGATCAACATTAATGTATAAACAATCAGCTACTCATCAAAATATTGTTTCAGGAATACACTCCGTAATGAGGTGAAGATGACAGTGAAAATGCTTTAGAAACACAACAGACCCTACATATAATGTCTGCGACAGATTGGACCTGTCATCATTCTGAGTTCCTCATCCGTCATCAGAACTGGGGGCAAAAATGAAAATGGTGATGGAGCATTTTAATAGGGCCAACCTTTACTGGACTGGTTTCTGGCTTGGGAGATTTTCCCTATGATAAGAAGTTGAGTTGATCAGGCCTACATTCCCTCGTGTTTGGAATGAGAGGCGATATCAGATCAGCCAAGATTGCAGCGGAGCAGACTCGGTGGGCTGAGTGGCCTACTTCTGCCCCTACAATCTAATGGTCGCATTGAACCATTGAAAATTCTTAAAAGGCTCGGAAGAAGGAGGAAATGGAGTAGTTAGTGACAGGCAACATGGTTTTGTACGGGGAAGGTCATGTCTCACCAACTTGAAGAGGTGACAAAGATAATTGGTGAGGGAAGATCTGTGGATGTAGTTTATATGGACTTTAATAAGGTGTTTAGCAAGGTCCCAAATGGTAAAATCACATGGGATTCAGGGTGAGCTGGCTAGATGGATACAGAACTGGATTGGTTGTAGAAGACAGAATAGTGGTGGAAGGGTGTTTTTCAGAATGGAGATCTACAGCTAATGGTGTTCCCCCATTGTTTATATATAAATGATCCGAAGGGAAATGTGGGTGGTCTGATTAGTAAGTTTGCAGAAGACACGGAGACTGGGGGGGTTCTGGATGATGCCAAGGATTGTCAGAGGATACAACAGGATATGGATAGATTGCAGACTTGGGCACAGAAATGGCAGATGCATTTAATGTGGACAAATGCAAGGTGGGTGCATTCTGGAAAATCAAATTTAGGTATGAATTATACTGTAAATGACAGAGCCCTCAGAAACATTAACACACAGAGGGGATTTGAACGTGCAGGTCCACAGTTCCCTAAAAGTGGCTACACAGGTGGCCAAGTTGATTAAGAAAGCATGTGGCACACTTGCCACCATTGGCCGGGGCACTGAGTACAAGAGTTGGCACATCACGTTGCAGCTGTTTCGGCAGTCGTTCGCAAGACGACCACTGCTTTCCTTCATATACCTTAACGGCCTGGTGTATAGGGCCGCCATTTTAAAATGTGAGACAGTGAATGGTGAGGAGGGGACAGATAGACTTCGAGGGGATATAAACAGGAATGGCTGGTGAGCGACAGGTGAAACTTAATGTGAAAAAATGTAATTCATTGTGGCTGGCAAAATGAAGAAAAGCCATATAAAGTACAATTCTAAAAGGGATGCAGAGGCAGAGAGACCTGGGGAGATGTGTATAAATCATTGAAGCTTGAAGGATAGTTATGAAACTGGTTAAAAACCCATACGGGAGTCCGGGCTTTATAATTCTCGACATGGTGCACAAAGCAATCAAGGTACGGTGAACATTTGTAAACCACGGGCTCTGCCTTAGCTGGGGTATTTTGTCCAATTCCAGGCACCGCACTTTACAGAGAACTTGACAGCTTCAGAGAACGTCAAGAGATTCATGAGAAAGCATCCAGGTATGATAGACTTCACTCATGTGGGTAGACCGGAGAAACTGGGGCTGTTCTCCTCAGAGATGAGACGAGATTTGATAGAGGTGTTCACGGATTGGCACAATGGTTGGCACTGCTGCCCCACAACACCAGGGACCCGGGTTCGATTCCCGGTTTGGATCACTGTCTGTGTGGAGTCTGCATGGGTTTCCTCCGGGTGCTCCGGTTTCCTCCCGTAGTCTGAAAGGCGTGCTGGTTAGGCGCATTGGCCATGCTAAATTCTCCCTCAGTGTACCCAAACAGGCGTGGGAGTGTGACAACTAGGGGATTTTCACAGTGACTTCATTGCACTGTTAAATGTAAGCCTACTCGAGACGCTAATAAACTGTAATCAAGATTATGAGGGGTCCCAACAGAGCGAAACAGTTCCATCAGTAGGATAGACTAGGATCTGAGGGTACAACCTCAGATAAAATGACCCTTTAGAACAAAGGTGAGGAGGAATTTCTTCAGCCAGAGAGGGTGAATCTGTGAAATTCATTGCCACAGAAAGCTGTGGAGGCCAGATCATTGAGTGTATTTAAGACAGAGATAGATAAGTTTTTGTCTGGTAAAGGGATCAAAGATTATGGGGAAAAGGCAGCAGAATGGGGTTGATAAAAATACCAGCCATGATTGAATGGTTGAGCAAACTCAATGGGCTGAATGGCCTAATTCTGCTCCTACATCTTATGGCAGAAGGATCCAGAACCAGAGGATACAGATCCCTAGTAATTGGCACACTAAGCAATGGTGACACGCAGGAAAACCTTGTTGTTTCAAGCAACACAGCGAGTGGTTAGGATCTGGAATGCACTGCCTAAGAGGGTGGGGGAGACAGAGTCAATAGGGCTTTCAATAGGGATTGGCTAAGTTCCTGAAGAGCTCCGGGAAGAGCCAGGGGAGCGGGACTGGCAGAACTGCCCTTCCTGAAAGCTGGCACCGGAGTGACAAGCTAAGTGGCCTCTTCCTGTGCGGTAACCATGCCATGCTTCTACAGAACTGGCTGCAGCATTCCCTATTAACACTGAAAACTACTTCAGTGGCTGTCATAGTGTTCTGGGGCAGCCCAAGGTGGGAAAAATAAGCTAAATGAATCCACTTCCATTCAATTTAAACTGCACTGCGAGATGTTCTTCACCACACGGACTGCAGCGGTTCAGTAAGGTGATGGCTCACCACCTTCTGAAGGGCAACATGACTCTGGGACGATAAAAGCTGGTCGTGTCAAAACTGCCGACCTCCTGAGAATCGTACTTTTGTTAATAAAATAATTCAAGAGAAAATCAGTGTTGAAAAGGAAGTGGTCTCAGGCTTTGTGCAACGACTATAGAGGAAACCATTGCTCTCAACTGCATTGTGCAATGATCTAGAAAATAGATAAGTAATTCCAGAAAGGAAATTAGAAATACCAATTGTGCTGTTAAAAACATAGTCCATTCGAATCTCAAAATGAACTTTTAATCCTGTTCATTAATTAGTGACCGCAGGAAATCAGCACTTACATTTTGCTGGTGTGTGTTAGTGATGGAACACTCCAATGTAGGGGAATACATTGAAATCAGACAGGATAACACCGAGTGCAATCCTAACGCCAAATGAGAGACTGAAGATTTTCAGAATTAACAAATGAATTGAAGTCATACAGCATGAAAACAGGCCCTTCGGCCCAACTTGTCCGTGTCGCCCTTTCTTTTAAACCTCTAAATTAATCCCATTGCCACATTTGGCCCATATCCCTCTATACCCATCGTACCCATGTAACTATCTAAATGCTTTTTAAAGGATAAAATTGTACCCACCTCTACTACTACCTCTGGCAGCTTGTTCCAGATATCCATCACCCTCAATGTGAAAAAATTGCCCCTCTGGACACTTCTGTATCTCTCCCCTCTCACCTTAGACCTATGCCCTCTAGTTTTAGACTCCCCTGCTTTTGGGAAAAGATATTGACTATCTACCTTGTCTATGCCCCTCATCATTGTATAGACTTCTATAAGGTCACCCCTCAGCCTCCTACGCTCCACAGAAAAAAGTCACAGTCTATTCAGCCTCTCCTTATAACTCAATCCATCAAGTCCCAGTAGCATCCCAGTTCCAATTCTAGTATCTTTTGTTGACTTGGTTGGATTTATTATTGTTGGCACAGTGGTTAGCCTCATAGCGCCAGGGACCCAGGGTTCAATTCTGGCCTCGGGTCACCGTCTGTGTGGAGTTTGCATGTTCTCCCCGTGTCTACGTGGGTTTACTCTGGGTGCTCCGGTTTTCTCCCACAGTCCAAAAGACGTGCTGGTTGAGTGCATTAGCCATGCTAAATTCTCCCTCAGTGTACCCGAACAGGTGCCGGAGTGCGGCAACTAGGGGATTTTCACAGTAACTTCATTGCAATGTTAATGCTTGTGACACTAACAAATAAACAAGTATTGTTTCTTGCATGCTATACAGACAAAGCATACCGTACACAGAGAAGGAAAGGATTCACCCCCCAACTCAACCCCACTCCTACAATAACAATAGCCCACACCAGAATCCTGAAATTTCATTTCCACTTTCCAAACGGTTAATTGAAAAATTCCAAGATTAAATAGGCCAATCAATTCGCAATATCGGAATCACTAGATAAAGTGGGCTAGGCTTCATCTAGTTCACCGCCTACCATCCTTGTCAGTGTGCAATACAGCACAGGCCAGATGGATTGAACAGACTCCTGTTAATTAATTAGTTTACTCCAGGGTTGGGGAGCTTCAGGAACCCATGGATTGGTCATGTTAAATTGTCCAAAGATGTAAAGTTAGGGGAATTAGCAGGGTACACTTAAGAACATAAGAAATAGGAGCAGGAGTAGGCCATCTAGCCCTTCGAGCCTGCCCCGCCATTCAATAAGATCATGGCTGATCTGAAGTGGATCAGTTCCACTTTCCCGCTTTCTCCCCATAACCCTTAATTCCCTTGCCTACCAAAAACCTATCTACCCGTGACTTAAATATATTTAGCGAGGTAGCCTCCACCACTTCAACGGGCAGAGAATTCCAGAGATTCACCATCCTTTGAGTGAAGAAGTTCCTCCTCAACTCCATTCTAAACTGCCCCCCCTTATCTTGAGGCTGTGCCCTCTAGTCCTGCTGTCCTTTCTGAGCGGGAAGAATCTCTCTACCTCTACCCTATCCATCCCTCATTATCTTATACGTCTCTATAAGATCTCCCCTCATCCTACTAAACTCCAACGAGTACAGACCCAGTCTATTTAGTCTCTCTTCATAGTCCAACCCCCTCATCTCCAGTATCAGCCTAGTGAACCTTCTCTGCACTCCCTCCAAGGCCAAAATATCCTTGCGTAAGTGCGGCGACCAAAACTGCACACAGTACTCCAGCTGCGGCCTCACCAGTGCTCTGTACAGTTGCAGCAAGACCTCCCTGCTTTTATATTCTATCCCCCTCGCTATAAAGGCCAGCATCCCATTCACCTTCTTGATCACCTGCTGCACCTGCAGACTGGGTTTCTGCCCCTCATGCACAAGGACCCCCAGGTCCCTCTGCACCATAGCATGCTGCAGCTTTTCGCCCTTTAAATAGTAATCCCTCCTACTATTATTCCTGCCAAAGTGGATAACCTCACACTTGCGGGGTTATGGGGATAGGACGTGGGTAAAATGTTCTGTCAGACAGTCTATACAGACTCGATGGGATGAATGGCCTCCTTCTGCACTGTCGGGATTCTATGAATCCATGACCAGTTCCCATGAGGAGGATTTAGATTTTACATGGCGACTTATGATGGTCCGGAGGACAGTCCTGGGAAGGGTGGTGGAACAGCTTCAATACGGTAACTTCAAAAGGAAGCCTGAAGAAACAACATTTGCAGGGGCTCTGGTGGAAGGAATGGGACTACATGGGTTGAGTACTTCCAAAGAGCTGGCATAAATACAATGGGCCAAATGGCCTTCTTGCATGTCATATCATTCCATGAATCAGACTGCTTGCCTGTGAATCTCAGTCAGAATAAAATAAAACTCCTACTCTCCGGAAGTTTGAGATGTGGTTAAGATTCTGAAAGGTGCACTGACGCAGGAATATTGTTTCTGATGATTGCAAAATAATATGGTGTCCTTACGCATTTATGAATTAGCACAGATGTGAAGTCACTTGAAATATTTCTGGCTGAGAGGCTCCCACAAAGCTTCATTATCCTTTACAAAAGGAGCAAGAAGCTCAATACAAAACCCACTTAAACTGACAGCACCTGAAGCTTTTCATTTTGGACAGCGATTTAATGACTCTTTCTATCTATTGTCAGCGATAAAGGGCAATCTTGCTTTTCTCCCCAAGATTTCATTGATTCTGGCAATTTTCATTTCGCAAGATAAACTACTCAAGTCCCTCTGATAACGGGTGACTGTTTGGCATATGAGACACACGGGAATATTCTCAGATTAGACTGTAGCGTGTGATGATACGCTTTATGCCAAACAATGAGTACTAATCCACCAGATGAAAACCTGAACCGAACTTTTAGAAACAGAGGCAAGGATCACTTGAACTCACAGCCCAAGATGGCTAACCCCAATTTGTATCTCTCCACAATTTGCATCTACTCCATTATCCAATTCCTTGGAATGGAGTCTGTCAGCAAAACCCGAAGACAATGGGGTGAATTTTACTGTCCCACCTGCCACGGGAATCAGAGCGGGCGAGGGGCGGACCATGGATAGGTCCTTGGGTGGGATTTTCCAGTTTTGGGGCGAATGTGGTTGGAAAATCCCATCCAACAACTTCAGGGGCGTGTGGAGGACTCACATTGCCCATCTCAAATTAGCAAGGTAATTATGAGGTTTTGAATACCTGAGGTACTCAAGTGTTAGAGATCGGCTGTTAAGACTAACCACTTGGACAATGAGACCGTGGTTAAGATAGTTTCCAGACATGAACTAATCAAATCACCTTTGGAATATGCAGACAATGTCTTTCCTAAAAATTCCCCTGGCAGTTGGAGAAGGAAGGTCAAATGACAAACCAAACCTCTGTTTGTTTTAAGCACATGTTTTCTGAGCAGAACTGAGAACAAGCAGCTTAGGGAGAAAATCTCGGCAAGGTCCCTCCTGCCTCCTTTTTCCTCCAACCTACCTGGTAAGCTTCGAGTGCTGTTCGCTGACTGAGATCGTGCAGAGAGGTCTTTTTGATTTATTCTTTTGTGGGACATGGGCATCTCTGGCTGGCCAACATTTATTGCCCATCCCTAGTTACTCTTGGAGAGCAGTTGAGAGTCAACCACATTGCTGTGGCTCTGGAGTCACATGTAGGCCAGACCGGGTAAGGACAGCAGATTTCCTTCCTTAAAGGACATTAGTGAACCAGATGGGGTTTTCCAACAAACACCAATGGTTTCACAGTCATCAGTCGATTCTTAATTCCAGATATTCTTTATCGAATACAAATTCCTCGAGCTGCCACATGGGCAATTAGAAATGGGCAATGAATGCTGATGTGGAGGTGCCAGCGTTGGACTGGGGTAAACACAGTAAGAAGTCTCACCACACCAGATTAAAGTCCAACAGGTTTATTTGGTAGCAAACACCAAATGCTGGCCAGCCAGTGATGCCCATGTCCCATGAATGAAAAAAAACTCAAGGAAAATTTATCCTATTGGTTCTTTTATTCCATAATGCATCAACACTTGAGTACTCATTGAAATCTAACCTTGTTAAGCAAAAAAAAGATCGTGCTGAGGTCAAATGAGGAGGGGGAAAAGCTGAAGCCACTCAGCCGCTCCTCACCTGCACGTAACAATACCGACATCTTTCCACTTGGTAATCATTTATCATTTTGAGTTTTAATTGCTCTTGTTTTACGTTCTTTTTCATCATTATCCACAGATATGAGTGAATCCCTGAAACCCGCTCCTAATACAAAAAGGAAACCTCTGGTATTAATCTCACCAGAGAAAAAGTTTCAGTGTTTCAGATCCCAAGACAGTGAGGCAAGAAACCAAACACTGAACAGCTCCTCCTGTTATAGACTTGTCCTTCTTCATTTAACCTCCACTGGTATTTCGCACTGTAAATATGGGCGGCATGGTGGCACAGCCAGTAGCACTGTTGCCTCACAGTGCCAGGGAGCTGGGTTCAATTCCTGGGTTGGGTCACTGTCTGTGCGGAATCTGATGTGGAGATGCCGGCGTTGGACTGGGGTAAACAGAGTAAGAAGTCTCACAACACCAGGTTAAAGTCCAACCAATTTATTTGATAATAAACTCACAAGCTTTCGGGGTTTGCCCCTTTGTCAGGTGACGAAGGAGCAAACCCCAAAAGCTTGTGAGTTTACTATCAAATAAATTGGTTGGACATTAACCTGGTGTTGTGAGACTTCTTACTGTGTGGAATCTGCACATTGTCCCCATGTATGCGTGGGTTTCCTCCGGGTGCTCCAGTTTCTTCCCACAGTCTGAGAGACGTGCTGGTTAGGTGTGTTGACCCGAATAGGCATCAGAGTGTGGCAACCAGGGGAATTTAACAGTAACTTTATTGCAGTGTTAATGTAAGCCTTACTTGTAACTAATAAATAAACTTTAAAAAACTTTTAAATTGTGGGGAAATGAGGGATGGATACTGAGGATAGGTCAAGCAACTGGATCACAGAATCCCTACAGTGCAGAAGGCCACCATTTGGCCCATCGAGCCTGCACTAACAACAATCCCACTCAGTTCCTATCCCACATATTTACCCTGATAGTGTCAGGGGAATTGAGGGGCAATTTAGCATGGACAATCAACCTACCCCACACATGTGGGAGGAAACCGGAGCACCAGGAGGAAACCCATGGAGACACAGGGAGAGATTGAGTAGACTGGGATCATACTCATTGGGATTCAGAAGAATGAGGGGAGATCTTATAGAAACATATAAGATTATGAAGGGAATAGATAAGATAGAAGTAGGGAAGTTATTTCCACTGTCGGGTGAAACTAGAACTAGGGGGCATAGCCTCAAAATAAGGGGGAGCAGATTTAGGACTGAGTTGAGGAGGAACTTCTTCACACAAAGGGTTGTGAATCTGTGGAATTCCCTGCCCAGTGAAGCAGTTGAGGCTACCTCATTGAATGTTTTTAAGGCAAGGATAGACAAATTTTTGAACAATAAAGGAATTAAGGGTTATGGTGAGCGGGTGGGTAAGTGGAGCTGAATCCACAAAAAGATCAGCCGTGATCTTATTGAATGGAGGAGCAGGCTCGAGGGGCCAGATGGCCCCCTCCTGCTCCTAAATTCTTATGAGAACATGCAAACTGCACGGAGACTGTGACCCAAACCAGGAATCGAACCCAGGTCCCTGGCAATGTGGGGCAGCAGTGCTAACCACCGTGAAGGTTTGTGAGGTGAACAGCACTCGGAGTGAACAAGGACGGGTGAATTCAATCTTAAATCAGGCACAGAAAGAGAAATAGAGCGAAAGAAAGATTGGATTAAGGGAGAAAAAAACAGAGAGAAAAACACAATTTCAAATTATTTTCCAACAAATTCACAAATATGAGACTTCAACCATATAACGCTGGGTTAATTTTCAGAGAGATTGAGTGGCACTGATTAATGCTTAGCACATCGTTAAAAGGGTACTTAAGCCTAAAAATTATTTGATTTAACTTTTTTTTATTGAAGTTGCTTCTTACCTGATAGTCGGAGTACAGGAATGTCATTCTGCACAATGCATTTGATTGGAAGTCGGGCTGTGAAAAACTGATTTTCTGAAGCTAGTGGAAATTTCGACAGCAACTAAACAATTTCCATCTTTAATCGCACATCTGCTCCCTCCTGGAGTTACTGAAACATTTGTGCGTACATCATGTGCTCTCAACCTCTTTTACTTTAACAGGTTCTGATGGACAGGGGACTTAAAGGGTTATGGGGAGAAAGCGGGAACGTGGAACTGAGCCACTTCAGATCAGCCATGATCTTACTGAATGGCGGGGCAGGCTCGAGGGGCTAGGTGGCCTACTCCTGCTCCTATTTCTTATGTTCTTATCAGGAAATGTTGATTCATTCTGTCTTCTTCCTTAAAAAAATTACAAAATTAACGGATTCATCGTACTTGGCACAGGTTCCTCACCTATCCCACAGTCATCTAATTGGGGTTCTTTGACTAGTTTTCAATGGAAGGTTCAGGTAATCATATTCCTTATACTATAGGTGGATTCCCACACAATGCTGCTCTATTTTAAGCCTTTTTTCTAATTCATTCGTGGGATATAGGCATCTCCGGCTGGGTCAACATTTATTGCCCATCCCTAGTTGCCCTTGAACTGAGTGGCCTCCTAGGCTATTTCAGAGGGTGCTGTGGCTCTGGAGTCACACTTGGGCCAGGCTGGGTAAGGACGGTAGACTTCCTTCCCTAAAGGACATTAGTGAACCAGATAGGTTTTTCTGACAATTGACAATGGTTTCATAAGAACATAAGAAATAGGAGCAGGAGTAGGTCATCTAGCCCTTCGAGCCTGCCCCGCCATTCAATAAGATCATGGCGGATCTGAAGTGAATCAGTTCCACTTTCCCGCTTTCTCCCCATAACCCTTAATTCCCCTGTCTATCAAAAACCTATCTACATAAGAACATAAGAAATAGGAGCAGGAGTAGGCCATCCAGCCCTTCGAGCCTGCCCCGCCATTCAATAAGATCATGGCTGATCTGTCGTGGCTCAGTTCTACATTCCCGCCCTCTCCCCATAACCCTTAATCCCCTTGCTTATCAAAAACCCATCAACCCGCGTCTTAAAAATATTTAGCGAGGCAGCCTCCACCACTTCAACGGGCAGAGAATTCCAGAGATTCACCACCCTTTGAGTGAAGAAGTTCCTCCTCAACTCCGTTCTAAACCGCCCCCCCCTTTATCTTGAGGCTGTGCCCTCTAGTCCTACTGTCCTTTCTGAGCGGGAAGAGCCTCTCCACCTCTATCCTATCCAACCCATTCATCATCTTATACGTCTCAATGAGATCTCCCCTCATTCTTCTAAACTCTAACGAGTACAAGCCTAGTTTATTCAGCCTCTCCTCATAGCTCAACCCCCTCAACTCCGGTATCAGCCTAGTAAACCTCCTCTGCACTCCCTCCAAGGCCAAAATATCCTTGCATAAGTACGGCAACCAAAACTGCACACAGTACTCCAGTTGCGGCCTCACCAATGCCCTGTACAGCCACAGCAAGACCTCCCTACTTTTATATTCAATCCCCCTCGCTATGAAGGCCAGCATCCCATTCGCCTTCCTGACCACCTGCTGCACCTGCAGGCTGGGTTTTTGCGACTCATGCACAAGGACCCCGAGGTCCCTCTGCACCGTCGCCTGCTGCAGTTTTTCGCCACATGACTTAAACATATTCAGCGAGTTAGCATCCACCACTTCAATGGGGAGAGATTTCCAGAGATTCACTACCCTTCCAGTAGTCATCAGTAGATGACTACTTAATTCCAGATTTTTGTTATTGAATTCAAACTCCACCATCTGCTGGGACGGGACTTGAACCTGGGTCCCCAGAACATTGGCTGAGTTTCTGGATTAATAGCGATGAAGCCACTTGGCTTTGCACTGACGTGGTTTGAAGTTCCCCCACCTCGTGACCTCCTGGAGGGGATATGACAAGTCTTACAGAAGGATTTGATTCTCTCCGCATGGTTAGGTTACTTGAGGTTGGTAGATTGAGATGGGTTTAGGAACAAAATCCTAAATTACAGAAATGAAGAACTAGCCTAGATGCTCGAATGTGGATCACTGCAAACATTCTAAAAGCAGCCAACTGAGTTCCTGAGAGTGGAAACCCATAGAAGGGACATAGAGTCATAGAGAATTACAGCATGGTAACAGGCCCTTCGGCCCAACCCGTCCATGCTGTCCTTTTTCTTTTAAAACCACTAAGCTAATCCCAATTACCTGGGTTTGGCCCATATCCCTCTATACCCATCTTACCCATGTAACTGTCTAAATGCTTTTTAAAAGACAAAATTACACCTGCCTCTATACTACCTCTGCCAGCTTGTTCCAGACACGCACCACCCTGTGCATGAAAAAATTGCCCCTTCTTATGGGGCAATGAAAGTCAGCACTAAAAGTCAACAGGGATTCCTAGAGTTTATATCCTGGCCTTTGAGATTAGGTTGGAATTATGAAGAGATTTTCCACCTAAATTTTCTATTGCCTGTGTCTCTCCCAGGAGGATACAATGATTGCGAGGGGAAGAGGGAGATTGATTAGCGAGGTGGTAAGTTTGACCATACCAGGACAAGATAGGACGGGCTCAACATTTCTACCGGTTTTGTTCGTATATTTGTAGTTCATTTTCAATCCGGGTTGGATATAGCCCAGATTCAGAGATAGAGGGACAGGCGTTTAACCACCCATTGCATCCAACGTGCTAAGGACTGCTTTTTGTTACTCACATCCTTTAAAAAGTACCTGGATGAGTACTTGGCACGCCATAACATCCAAGGCTATGGGCCAAGTGCTGGCAAGTGGGATTAGGTGGACAGGTCAGGGCATTGTGTGTGTCGGTGCAGACTCGATGGGCTGAAGGGCCTCTTCTGCACTATAGTGTTCTGTGATTTTGTGATGCATTGTGCTCTTAAAAGCAATTGGTTGCACTGCACTGCAGGGAATCAATCAATACTAAACTACACAAGAGAAGATTTCTGATAATGCAACAAGTTCAAGCAGTTTGTTGAAAAATCAATGGAACTGGAGATGAACAGACTGTATCACCTCCCTTCCCACTGTCCCACCACCCCCGCCCAGCCCCTCTAAGTCAATTAATTCTTAGTTCATTCGACACAAGTTCACCAAAACTGAAATACTGTTCTCATATCTTAGTAAGTTCTTCCAACATGCACGCACGCACATACACAAATGCACGCACTCATATGCACACACATGCACACAGTACAAGCAAGAATTCAATGCCTAGATGATGGCACTTCCCACACCTCAAACTCTCTCCACGTTACAATTTCCCTGATCTCCAATTATCCACACGGTGGGCAGTTCCCCTCTAAATCCCACCACACCAATTTTTACAGATGCCCCATAGAAAGCATTCTTTCTGGTTGTATCACAGCTTGGTATGGGCTCCTGCTCTGCCCAAGACAGCAAGAAACTACGAAGAGTTGTGAACATAGGCACTGAGGGGAAATCTAGCGTGGCTAATCCACCTAACCTGCTCATCTTTCCCACTGCCTTGGCAAAGCAGCCAGCATAATTAAGGACCCCATCCGGACATTCTCTCTCCCACCATTTTCTGTAGTGAAAAACATACAAAAGTCTGAGGTCACGTCCCAACCGACTCAAGAACAGCTTCTTCCCTGCTGCTGTCAGACTTTTGAATGGACTTACCTTGCATCTTTCTCTACACCAGAGCTATGACTGTAACACTACATTCTGCACTCTCTCCTTTCCTTCCCTATGAATGGTATGCTTTGTCTGTAAAGTGCACAGGAAACAATACTTTTCACTGTAGACAAAGACATGACAATAATAAATCACATCAAACATCTTTGGAGTGTGGGAGGAAACTAGAACACCTGGAAGAAACCAACGAAGACATGGGGAGAACGTGTAAACTCCAGACATTCACCCAAGGCTGGAATCGAACCAGGCTCCCTGGTGCTATGAGGAAGCAATGCTACCTAACTATTGTGCCCCTGTGCAGCCCTAGTTACCGCATCAACCTTTAGTGGGATGCGATTTAATTTCTCTGAGTGCCGTTCACTCCATTGGTCACAGCAAGGTTTTGTGCGCCAGCTGAGAGTTTACAATGACTCACAATTCCCCTCCTGCTGATAATGAATGCCATGTCAAACTCAAAAAGTATTCTGCTTTTATCAGATTTCAGAAAGTATTTCTCTGCGCCCAGCTTGGGGCCGATTATGTGGTTAACTGATAAGTGATGAGACGCATAATGTTCAAATTAAAAAGAAATGAAAAAACTGGCATTCTATCAGTGGCACAAATTAAACCGCAGCTGATAATATTCCTCCCAGGGGACAGTTAATAAATATTCAAGCAAGTAATGCTTATTTAATGAACTTCAAAACATGTACCAACACATCAAAACAGGTAAACACTCCAGACTGTGGATTTCCTTCGCTTTAATCTTCACATCAATCTTTCCTCTGGACTTCCTCTTGTTTATATCTCTATCCTTGCAAAAAGAAACTGCAAATTATGAACCCCTGTTCTCTGCACTCGCTGTGGAGTGAATGGAGGTTATTTAACACTTTCCAGACTCGCACTGATTTCCACAGCTTCAGACAGGCTGATAATGGTCCTGAAATCACCATCTCCTCAAGATCCCTGATGGCAAAGGTTCTGATGTTGCCATTTAGGGTGGCATGGTGGCACAGTGGTTAGCATTGCTGCCTCACATCTTCAGGGACCTGGTTTTAATTCCCAGCCTCGAGTGACGGTCTACGCGGAGTTTGCACATTCTTCCTGTATCTGAATGGGTTTCCTCTGGGTTCCTCCCACAGTCCAAAGATTTGCAGATTAGGTGGATTGGCCATGCTAAATTGCTACTTAGTGTCCCAAATGAGCAGGTTAGGTAGATTGGCCATGGTAAGTCCACAGAATCCCTACAGTGCAGGAGGAGGCTATTCAGCCCATTGAGTCTGCACCGACCACAATCCCACCCAGGCCCTATTTCCGTAACCCCATTCATTTACCCTGCTCATCCCCTGACACTAGGACCAGCTTAGCATGGCCAATCAACCTAACCCGCACATCTTTGGACTGTGGGAGGAAACCGGGGCACTCGGAGGAAACCCACACAGACTCAGGAAGAATGTGCAAACTCTACACAGTCACCGAGGCCGGGAACTGAACCCGGGTCCCTGGCGCTGTGAGGCAGCAGTGCTGACAACTGTGCTAATAAATTACCACTTATTGTCCCAAATGTGCAGGTTAAGTTGATTGACCAGGCTAAATTGTCTCTAGTATCCAAAGATGTGCAGGTTAGATGGATTCGCCGTGCTAAATTGCCCCTTAGTGTCTGGGATATTAGCAGGGTGAATACATGGGTCTTGAGCAGATAGATAGGACAAGGCTGAGATTGTTGTTGGTGCAAGTTTTAATACCATAGAGATTCTATGATTCTATCTCCTCTTTTCCCCTGTTGGCAATAGTTCTGATATTGCCATCTGCATCTGCTCAAGATCCAATGTTTTCAACCATTGGAGGGGGTTGGGGGGGGTTGATTTGATTTATTATTGTCACATGTATTAACATATAGTAAAAAGTATTGTTTCTTGTGCGCTATACAGACAAAACATACCCTCCATAGAGAAGGAGAGTATGCAGAATGTAGTGTTACAGTCATACAACCAGAAAGAATGCTTTCTATGGGGCATCTGTAAAAGTTGGTGAGAGTCGTAGCTGAGATGTCAAATTTCCTTAGGCTTCTGAGAAAGTAGAGGCGCTGGTGGGCTTTCTTAAGTATAGTGTCAGTATGGGAAGGACCAGGACAAGTTGTTGGTGATCTGGACACCTAAAAACACAAAGCTCTCGACGCTTTCTATTTCATCTCCATTGATGTAGACAGGGGCATGTTCTCCTTTACATTTCCTGAAATCAATGACAATCTCCTTCATTTTGTTGACACTGAGGGAGAGATTTTTGTTGGGTTGGGTACAGACTACATGGTTTGAAGGGGTGTGCTGCCCAGCACTCTATCCTATTTCTGGCAGCAATATCCTTTGTGTCTTTACGTATAGCAGAGCACGGCTTTGAGAACACAACCCACACAAAATTTTTTAAAAATTAACGGGCTGTGGATATTGCTGGCTGGGCCGACATTTTTTGCCCATCCCTGATCGCCCTTGAACACAATTTCAGAGATGGTTTAAAAATCACCTGCCTTGTTATAGACCAGAGTCAGTAAGGACGGCAGATTCCCTTCCCTAAAGGACGTTAGTGAACCAGGTGGGCCTTCACAACGATTGATAATGGTTTCACTAGACTTTTAATTCCAGATTTTAATTGAATTCAAATTTCACCACCTGTCGCAGTGAGATTTGAAACCTGGTCCCCAAAGCTCTCAGCATTACTAGTCCAGCGATAATACCATTACACCACCTTTCCACATTGGGCAGAGTGAGGAGCACAGAACTGATTATCAGTCAGAAGTATCCTAAGCTGCTTTGCTGCAGGTCACTGGCCCCAGCTCACTCTGGCAGAGCCTGGTGTGTGTACGCTGGCCCCAGCCCGCTCTGGCAGAGCCTGGTGTGTGTACACTGGCTCCAGTTCACTCTGGCAGAGCCTGGTGTGTGTACGCTGGCCCCAGCCCGTTCTGGCAGAGCCTGGTGTGTGTACGCTGGCCCCAGCCTGCTCTGGCAGAGCCTGGTGTGTGTACACTGGCTCCAGTTCACTCTGGCAGAGCTTGGTGTGAGCACACTGGCTCCAGCTCGCTCTGGCAGAGCCTGCGTGTGTACACTGGCTCCAGCTCATTCCGGCAGAGCCTGCGTGTGTACACACTGGCTCCAGCTCACTCTGGCAGTGCCTTGCTCTGTGTACACTGGCTCCAGCTCGCTCTGGCAGAGCTTGTGTGCGTGTACACTGGCTCCAGCTCGCTCTGGCAGAGCCTGATGTGTGTACACTGGCAAGCTTTGTACCTCTCATTCTGACTAAGGTGGGTGAGAAGCCAGTGCAGTTCCTCGATATTAAACTAAGCGTCACTGAATAGAGGTGTGCTGGGTAAAGAACTGGGCTCAGTGCAAATACATTTGCTGATACCTCCGCTTATATTTAGTTCTACAAAATAAAGACTTGCATTTATGTAGCACCTTTCACATTCTTTAGGCCATCCCAAAACACTTCACAGTCACTGTTGCCTTGTAGAAAACACGAGTGCTGATGTGTGCACAGCAAGATCCCACAAACAGCAATGTGATAATGACCCAATAGTCTGTGAGGTTGATTGCGGGATGATTGACTAGGATGTCGGTGATACTTCACCTGTTCCTCTCCGAAATAAGACCCGTGAAATCGTTCCCATCCAACCAAGGGGGAAAACCAGGCCTCAGGCTTAATGTCCCACCTGATAAATGGCACCTCTGACAGAGCAGCACCCTCTTCGGTCCTGCACTGGAGCGTCAGCCTAAGCTTCAGTCTGGGAGCGGAATCGAACCTCCAGACTCGAGGCTGAGTGTGCCGGCACCCGAGCCAGCGCTGACCATCCCTGAACACAACTGTCTTTGCACAAAGAGCGTCTAAAATGGTCTTTGGGCTAATGACGATAGAGACAGAAATGAACCAACCAGCGATGGGGATGGTAACGGTCTCGATGGAAGGCTCGGTTAGATGGGCTGAATGGCTTTCCTCATCTGTGCTTAGCCTTTTGAATAAGGAGCCAACAGCTACTCTTCATTCCTCCCGCAGCAGTGACAGTATAACTTACACACGGGGTTCACCGTGTGTGATGACTTCAGCCAGGCTAATGAGGTTGGCTGGCTAGAGTATGAACAATCTGGTGAGTATGTGGTGTCCACGGGTGCAATTGATGCCTTCCGTGCCCGCTGGGCACCGCAGGGGCTGGTGTTTTAAGTTTCCTTTGGACTTTGGCTTCTGTTCGGGCCGTCCCCCCTCCCTTTTTGGGGGGGCTCTTAATTTGTCCCTAAGTTAATTTGAGTTTGTTATACTTGTTAGGTACATGAAAGAACTACCTGATGAGTTTTAATTGATGGTTATATCAGAGCATTTCCCGCTCCCTGTTTAAAGCAGGTGTGTCAGACTCCCAGCCTGCACTCAGCAGCGAGCAACTGGAGAGCTGGCTGTGTACAGATGTATGGTGTAAATAAAATAACTTGGTGAGGGATTTTCGTCTCGGTGGAGTTATTTACACCATGCGGTCTTCATCCTAGTAGAATAATGTAACTTGTAATGACTTCAATCAGGCCATTGAGGTTGGCCTATTAGAGTATGATTGATGAGACAGAGTGTCTCTGCCTTGTACTTAAACAGGGCGTGTCAGTTCCTCTGGCAGCCCCGGAGATAGACTGCTGATTGATAGCACTCCTGTACCCTGGAGGTACCGCTGTAGAGTTTATAAATAAAGGGATTTTGGTGACTTCTGCCTCCAAAGAATTATTACGCTGCCCAATTAGTCCCTCTCCAATGCTCTTATTCCAATGCTCCTTAACCTTATTTCAGGGAATGTTTTGCAACAGCGAGGCACACATTTATTACAATCACACAATAACTAACAGAGGTTGGGTACAGAGAACATTTTACACGGAGGGTGATTCAAATGCAGCATCTTCACTTCAACACTCCCACAGCTGAAATCCATCACCCTCCAAGAGGGGATTAGATTGTTCCTGAACTGAAGGAATGTTGAGCGAGGACAGGGAATGAGCAGGAAGGAGTGGTTAGACTGGGGGAGTAACAGCAGCAGAGTGGTGATGGGCTGAAAGGCCCGCTCTACATTGTGACCATAGAATCACTACAGTGCAGAGAGAGGCCATTCAGCCCATCGAGTCCGCACCAGTAACAATCCCAGCCAGGCCCCATTCCCATGACTCCACATATTTACCCCAGTTATGCCCCCCTGATACTAAGAGGCAATTTAGCATGGCCGATCTGCACACCTTCGGACAGCGGGAGGAAACCGGAGCTCCCGGAGGAAACCCATGCAGGCACAGGGAGAATGTGCAAACTCCGCACAGACAGTGACCCAAGGCTGGAATCGAACTTGGGTCCCTGGCTCTGTGAGGCAGCAGCGCTAATCACCGTGTCGTTCAGATTGCAATCAATGTCTTAAACTGGTTAAAGCAACACAAAGTAAATAAGCCCACACTTTGAAAGCAAACCTAATACTATCAGCGTCAGCCATGTGAAAAGGAGACAGAGGAACAAGGTATAATGTGAGGATGGGTGAGGGTCACTGACCTTAATCAAACTCAATTAATGCTGACCTTTTCTCAGATACGTTTGTGTTGGGAACTAATCTGAATGGAAATAAATGTTCTGAAATTCTATCAAAGTGGGCGCCATCAATCAGGGCTAATTATCTTCCATTAATGACACCAGCTCGGTGACATGCCAAACTGATGCCTCGAATCCCTGACTAATATAGCTCACCCAGAGACAGACAGTAGAATTCACATCACCAGCTGGATCTCCACTGCCTGGTTCAACAACAGACTCTGCATCAGCGGCTGGGTTTAATAATGCAGCCTCTCTCGGTTAAAGGACCCTAATTTGACAGGACACCCAGTCAGCTCTGCCTGTCCGTTCCGACACAGTACGGTTAGCTCTCACCATTCACGGTCCAGTCTATCGATTTGATTTGATTTACTATTGTCACATACAATGAAAAGTATTGTTTCTTGCGCACCATACAGGCAAAACATACCATTCATAGAGAAGGAAAGGAGAGGGTGCAGAATGTAGTGTTACAGTCAAAGCTAAGGTGTGGAGAAAGATCAGCTTTAAATAAGCTGGGTCCATTCAAAACTCTGATAGCAGCAGGGAAGAAGCTGTTCTTGAGCCATTTAGTTACACACAAGGCCACCAGTATGAGTTACCCAATTACCCCGAAACTTTACAAATTCTCCTCCCTCCAGCCTGTTCCCCTCCGAGTGCCACTGACTCACTCTGATGAGCATCCCCACCCAGTCTTTGTGCACAGCTCCAGGCCAACTACGCTGCCAGCTGTGCAGCCGTGTGGGGCCTCACAGCAGAGCCAGCACTCAGCGCGCTGGGCTCAGTGACGCACATTGACTGGTGCATTCAGTCTCGTAGCTAACAGCCCGAACGCCCCGCAGTCCCAGGCTCCGCTGGAGCTTTATTCGTAATTGCCTGGACCGAGTTACGCACCATTACAAAGGCAGAATGAGAGGAGATTGCTTTACTGACACGGTGATTAGATTAACAGATCACAGCCCTGGGGAGATTTTATTACAGTCTGAGCTCTAAATGACGGGGCTAACTTCTCATCCTCTCCGATAACACAATCATTCAAAGCAACGTGTGAGTGAAACAATCGCACCGTGGTACCGAATCCCTTCAAAACTTCCCAAACTGTCCTCGGGAACAACTGATGAGCCGTTCCACACCACGGCCACTTCCACCAACTCATACAGCATAGCAATTCAATTGGTGATCAGTATTGCCCCTCAACTCCAATTAACCTGCCTTTGACACAGATGGATCCCCCCTCCGAGGACGGAGGGGGGAGATAGTGTCCGGGGACGGAGGGGGGGAGATAGTGTCCTGTTTGTGGGGGGGGGGGGGGGGGGCAGATGATAGTGTCCGAGTGCCCTTTAATCACGGAACCCTGACCTTTGACCCCAGGAGATAATGTGTGGGCAGCGACTTGCTTGCTTTTTATTCTCTGCTAAGTTTTTTTTTTGCTTTGTGAACTTTCCTGCTCTGACA
This sequence comes from Carcharhinus amblyrhynchos, assembly GCF_965287045.1. Taxonomy (NCBI): domain Eukaryota; kingdom Metazoa; phylum Chordata; class Chondrichthyes; order Carcharhiniformes; family Carcharhinidae; genus Carcharhinus; species Carcharhinus amblyrhynchos. The sequence goes on from NC_137344.1 coordinate 9,231,793, forward strand.
AAGAAAAGCCCAAAGTGTAGCTGGAGGCCGGGTAATAGTTTCCAACAGATCTCCCCCCCCCTCTTCGAAAAGGGACGTTACGGGATATTCTTAGAAATAACAAAGTGACAACGTGTAAATGAAGAGATGGGAGGTGAACAAAATCAAGGCTGTCGTTCAGAGGCTTGAGCTCATCATCAGACCCACAGCACAGAAATAACTACACTTCCCAAACTCATTTCAAACGTGTCAATGGAGCTGCATTTCCATTAGAGACTGACATCACCCGGGGAGTTCAGTGGCCAGTCTCCAGGGCAGCATCAGTTACTCAGAGCGTTAGTGTTGCTGGTGAGCAGAGTGAGGCTTCAGCCCTTCAATCTATCACCAAACCGGGCACCCAGGGAATCAGACCCACAGGGGAACCATGGGAGCAGATTCTCCACAGGCCGAGGGGTTGCCACGTCAACCAAATAGGACCACAACCCCCTCCCCCACCACTCAAATAAACATATACCTTTTGCAGCCTCCCTCCCAACAACTTGGATCACTGTCTATGCAGAGTCTGCACATTCTCCCCGTGTCTGCGTGGGTTTCCTCTGGGTGCTTTGGTTTCCTCCCCCAATGCGAAAGATCAGAGGCTTACAACATGGAAACAGGCCCTTCGGCCCAACTTGTCCATGCCGCCCAGTTTTTAACCACTAAGCCAGTTCCAATTGCCCACATTTGGCCCATATCCCTCTATATCCATCTTATCCATGTAACAATGCGAGATGTGCTGGTTAGATGCATTGGCCATGCTAAATTCTCCCTCAGTGTACCCAAAAAGGCACCGGAGTGTGGGATTTTCACAGCAACTTCACTGCAGTGTTAATGTAAGCCTACTCATGACAATAATAAATAAAACCTGCATTTATATAGCACCTTAAATATAGCAGAACGCCCCCAAGTGTTTCCAAGGAACAATATCAAACAAAAACTTAACAGCAAGCCAGGATGTGCTGTTAGAGTCAGATGACCAAAAACTTGGTCAATGAGGTAGGTTTTTGATGGATGGTCTTGGGCCTGGTTCGGTAGGCCTTAGTAAGGTATTATGTTATTGGGTCGTTCATCAGGAAGTATTTACCATCAGAAAGTATATACATAAGGACAGCAAAGGTCCAGGCAAACTGTCTCCATGCTTGCTTCCGCACATGTCTCTGTCCAACACTACGCTGACCCCGAGGTGTTCTCTTCCATCAAAAGTGTGGGCGATACGGTAATCAGTCCCACATTAAGGACCGAGGAGAGACAGTATAAGATTGCCTGATCGGAGATTGGAAGCAGAGAGCTTACCGGATTATCATGTTATTTATCTTGAACTGAGTTTCGATGACCCCTGTCGTCCGTAAGCGAACCCTCAGTAAATCCGTCTGGGTGGGTTTGTACTCGGGTGCAGTGATTCGACTCATATTTCGGAAAAAACTGCAGAGAAAAAAAGACGAACTTTCCTTTAAAAAAGCTGTGCAGGCAACCCAGCCTCATCCCACAGACAGTAACAATATTCCTGAGCAGAGAATCGATTCTGGGGGTGTTGGGTGAGGGATAAACAAAGGGGCAATACACAAAGGGAACTGAGGCATACAGACTCGAAACAGTAACTCAGCTTCTCTCTCCACAGAGGCTGACAAACCTGCTGAGTTTTTCCAGCATTTTCCATTTTCAAAGATCCTTGATCTTTGTACGTTTTCTTTAATTTACCTTCCAAGCCCACAACCCCTACCATCTAAGAGGACAAGGGCAGCAGATGCCTGGGAGCACTGCTGACTGCAAGTTCCTCTCCGAGCCACTCGCCACCCTGACTTGGAAATATATCACCGTTTCCCCCACTGTCACTGGGTCAAAATCCTGCAGTTGCCTCCCTACCACAGTGCCTCACCATGCCAGGGACCTGGGTTCGATTCCTGGCTCGGGTGACTGTGTGGAGTTTGCATGTTCTCCCCGTAATCTGCGTGGGTTTGCTCCGGTTTCCTCCTACAGTCCGAAAGACATGCTGGTTATGTGGATTGGCCATGCTACATTCTTCCCCAGTGTATCTGAACAGTGTATCGGAGTGTGACGACTAGGGGATTTTCACAGTAACTTCATTGCAGTGAAGCCGACACTAATAAATAAAGCTCAAAGCACTGTTCAGATGTAGCTAGTCCTCCTGCCTTCTATATTCCATCCCTCTTACAATAAAGACCAATATTCCATTTGTGACACTAATAAATAAACTTTAAAACGGCGGTTGCAATAGATGGTACGGAGTTATGAATTCAAATGAGTCACATCTATTAAGTCACGCCAAAGGACCCCTCTAGCTACAGAAACGTAGAACAACATTGAGCAAATTCACAGAGCCTGGCTGCTTCCCGTGGCCTGCATCTAAAGATTTGCATTTATATAGCACCTTTCACGAGCTCGGAACATCCCCAAGTTCTTTCACAACCAACAGCATGTTCTGATTCCTTTTAAAAGGAGAGGTCACCGTTACAATGGCAGGAAATGCAGCTGACAATTTGCAGCAAGATCACACACACACACACACACACACACACACACACACACACACACACACACACACACACACACACACACACACACACACACACACACACACCAGTCATCTGTTTGAACGAGATTGGACAAGGGTTAAAGCATTGGCAGCCCCGATGTAGGAGGGAAACTCGCTGCTTTTCTTCCAAGGGGAACTCTGCCAGGGGTTGCGGGAACCGCTGGGGCTTCTCGACTGAACGACAGCATCTCTGACAGTGCAGCACCCCCCTGGAGCGTCAGCCTCGAGTCACTAAATCAGTGTTGGGCCACCTAGGCTAGTGAATGGGCTGTGTCAGTGGCCCTCCTTCACATCAATAGACCGCAAGATTGAAATCGGGCTTGTTCACTAACCAATAAGATTAAATTGAGTATTTCATAGGTATAGAAAATGCTTAATCATTTATACAGTAATGGAACCTTCATCAACTTCAAATGATAAAAGCTAAATAAATATTTACATTTAATTGAATGCAGAGGGAGCGCACAGCTCTCACAGTCAATGTTGTGAGCAGTCAGCACACACCTATCTTCATTTATCCTTGTTTTACATCTGAATCACTTCACTCGTAAAGGTAGAAAAATACCTACGCTGATGGAAGTCCGTGGAACATGGCAACCCTGCGCCTGGGCAACGGTCAACAACATGTCTCACGGGCCGCACTCAGAACCCAGACGGGCTGCAGGCTTCCTCCAGGTCGCAGGTTGCCCCACCACTGATCCAAAGTGAGACTTGGATCTTCCAACCCGAGAGAGTGTTATCCAGAGAGTGCCAGCTGCCACTGGAAACTCTGGAGACAGTAGCAGGGTGGGTGTGGAGGTGAAGGAGAACCTGTCTTGGTCCTCCCACGCAGACACTATAGTTAAGAATGCCAACCCACGCCTCTGCATTCTCAGAAGACTCAGGAAATTCGATATGTCAGCAATGATTCTCACCAACTTTTACAGATGCACCAGAGAAAGCATTCTTTCTGGTTGTATCACAGCTTGGTATGGCTCCTGTTCTGCCCAAGACCGCAAGGAACTACAAAAGGTCGTGAATATATCCCAGCCCATCACACAAACCAGCTTCCTATCCATTGACTCTGTCTAAACTTCCTGCTACCTCAGGAAAAGCAGCAGTATAATTAAGGAACCCCCTTACGCACCCTGGACTTTCTCTCTTCCACCTTCTTCCGTTGGGAAAAAGATACAAAAGTCCGAGGTCACATACCAACCGACTCGAGAACAGCTTCTTCCCTGCTGCTGTCAGACTCTTGAATAGACCAACCTTGCATTAAGTTGATCTTTCTCTACACCCCAGCTATGACTGTAACACTACATTCCGCACTCTCTCCATTCCTTCACTATGATCGGTATGCTTTGTCTGTATAGCAAACAAGAAACAATACTTTTCACTGTATCCCAATACATGTGACAATAACAAATCAGATCAAAAACACGGAACCAGCAGATTAACCTGAATCTCTGACTCACTGTTGCTCCAGTTCAAAACGGGGGCCATGCTACTTTTCTTTCTGTTTTTAAACCCTGAGAATAGGGATCCGATTCTAATCCACGTGTCACCTCACTCCAGGCAGCAAATAACCCGTCAGATGCGAAATATCTCAACTGTCTCTGTGTTAACCCATCCCCTGAGGCCCATTTTGCTTCACTTGTCAAACCAAATTGGCCGTCAAACTATTTCACTGAATGTGTTTGGACGATGGCACACAGAGTCATCCCCGCACGGTGATGCAAGTGGCAATTCTTGCGTCGGTTTTCAAAGCTGGGAGGTGGCGTCCAGGCCCGCCAGGGGACATCAGCCAAGAAAATTCCAGCGTGAAGCTTCAGACTGGGCCAGGTGTCAGACTCCGGATGCTTGTCAATGGGGAATGACGCTAAAGCAGTTCTCCAACACCTGCACAGTTCAGGTAGAGTCACTGCTGTCACTGCCATCAGGCACCCTGCAGTGACGCCTGTCACTTGAAGGCCATTCCCAGACTCAGATGCTGGCTGGATGATGCAGCCGTGTCCATCTGTCCAACACACAGCAGCCCCTCCAGATTCAACCTCTCCCTCTGAAAGAACCCAAAGCAAAGACGGGACTTTACATTAATACACAGCCACTCAAGAGTGAAGCATTTCTTCATTGGAAAGGGGTGGGATTCTGGAACCCCCTTCCCCGTCCGAAAAAGATGCTGAGGCTGAAATCGAACATTTCAAAGGCGAGATCGATAGATTGTTGTTAGGAAAAGTGTTTTAAGTTTTTTTTTAAAGTTTATTTATTATTGTCACATTAACACCGCAATGAAGTTACTGTGAAAATCCTCTTGTCACCACATTCCGACGACCGTTCGGGTACACTGAGGGGGAATTCAGCATGGCCAATGCATCTAACCAGCACGTCTTTTGGAGTGTAGGAGGAAACGGGAGTGTAATAGCTTCACAGAGGCAGAAGTCCCCTCACCAAGTTACTTTATTTACACCATACATCTGTACACAGCCAGCTCTCCAGTTGCTGGCTGCTGAATGCAGGCTGAGAGTCTGACACACCTGCTTTAAATAGGGAGCATGAGACTCCCTGATTTAACCATCGATTAAAACTCATCAGACAGTTCAGACACTAGCCAGCCAGTCTCATTGGCCTGGTTGAAGTCATCACAGGGAGCATCCGGAGGAAACCCAAGCGGACACGGGGAGAATGTGCAGACTCCGCACAGATAGTGACCCAAGCTGGAAATCGAACAAGGGGTCCTGGAATTGAGACACAGCAATGCTAAACACTGTGCCACCTTGCCCTGCCACTGTGAGTAAGGATGGTGGAGTTAAGACAAGTAAATGAAGTATGGATTAGCCATGATCTAACCGAAAGTATAACAGGCCAGAGGGGCTAAAAGGCTTCCTCCAGACTGGAAAATATCAAACGCAGAGATACAGAGAGAAAGATGGGAAAATCACTGAGTGAATGTTCCTCTGAGCAGATTCACACGAACATTATTAGGCTTGAAGTGCTGGTTCTCCCTATCTGGGCAACCTTTTCCACCCTCAGTCCCTCCAATAGACCTGGTTAGAATTCCCAGGGAAGTGGGCTGCATTGTTGGAGCTTTTTCCACAGGGAATGTAGTTACAAAGTTACCCAGTGGCTGATTTTAAAACGGAGCAAAGTGAGTTTGCATCTTAAACAATGTCATTCCCAAGGTTTCCCGTAACACCAGCCTGTCCTGAGAAATTAGCAAGAGCCCGTCTTGCGTGGGTGAAGATGTCTGGGCCAACACTGACTGTGTGCGGGGTAGGGGAGGGAAATGATTCCAACAGGAAATCGCAGCGTGATGCATGGTGAGATACGTCTCCAGGCGGTTGGACAGACCTGGTTCAATAAAATAGTGAAACTGGTAAAGTAAACACCAGGTTAAAGTCCAACAGGTTTATTTGCTGGCAAAAACCACTAGCTTTCAGAGCACTGCTCCTTTATCAAGTGAGTGGGAGTTCTGATCACAAACAGGGCATATAAAGACACAGGAGGGAGGGAGAGAGGGAGAGACGGAGGGAGAGACGGAGGGAGAGACGGAGGGAGAGACGGAGGGAGGGAGGGAAGGAAGGAGGGAGGCAAGGAGGGAGGCAAGGAGGGGATGTGATTGAGGGCCTTCAGCAGCAGTTGGGTGGACACTCAGTCCTGTTTCTATTTTTAGGTCCATTTTCAGACATTTCCTGAGAGGTGCGATGCTGCTCAGAAAGCCAGCGGTTTCCTGTCAGGTTTTGGGAAGGCCCATCATTAAAAAACACATCCTGTGAATCGTTAGCATCCAGACTCAATCAGGGAGATGTAACCTTTCATCTCCTTTCATTAGCTGCACTTCAAAGCAGTTTGAATGTATTCCTTACCCCGGTTAGCTGCTATTCTGAAGCTGCGTCGAGAGACAGAGGGTGGGGGTGGGGGGGGGGGGGGCAGAGAGGGAGGGGAGGGGGCAGAGAGGGAGGGGAGGGGGCAGAGACTGCACCAGTGCCAGCACAAGAGAGATGTGCAACAGACAGAATGCACGAGAGAACCAGCACTATCGCGAGGGGGCAGCTGAGAGCGAGGGGGCGGGCGAGAGGGAGACAGAGAGTGACAGCGAGAGAGGGAGAGAGGGAGTGACAGCGAGAGAGGGAGTGACAGCGAGAGAGGGAGAGAGAGGGAGTGACAGCGAGAGAGGGAGAGAGAGGGAGTGACAGCGAGAGAGGGAGAGAGAGGGAGTGACAGCGAGAGAGGGAGAGAGAGGGAGTGACAGCGAGAGAGGCAGAGAGAGGGAGTGACAGCGAGAGAGGCAGAGAGGGAGTGACAGCGAGAGAGGGAGAGGGAGTGACAGCGAGGGAGGGAGAGGGAGTGACAGCGAGGGAGGGAGTGAGTGACAGCGAGAGAGGGAGTGACAGCGAGAGAGGGAGTGACAGCGAGAGAGGGAGTGACAGCGAGAGAGGCAGAGAGAGGGAGTGACAGCGAGAGAGGGAGTGACAGCGAGAGAGGCAGAGAGAGGGAGTGACAGCGAGAGAGGCAGAGAGAGGGAGTGACAGCGAGAGAGGGAGTGACAGCGAGAGAGGGAGTGACAGCGAGAGACAGCGAGAGAGGGAGTGACAGCGAGAGAGGGAGAGAGAGAGGGAGTGACAGCGAGAGAGGGAGTGAGAGGGAGTGACAGCGAGAGAGGGAGTGACAGCGAGAGAGGGAGAGAGAGAGGGAGTGACAGCGAGAGAGGGAGTGAGAGGGAGTGACAGCGAGAGAGGGAGAGAGAGGGAGTGACAGCGAGAGAGGCAGAGAGAGGGAGTGACAGCGAGAGAGGGAGTGACAGCGAGAGAGGGAGTGACAGCGAGAGAGGGAGTGACAGCGAGAGAGGGAGAGAGGGAGTGACAGCGAGAGAGGGAGAGAGAGTGACAGCGAGAAAGGGAGAGAGAGTGACAGCGAGAGAGGGAGAGAGAGAGTGACAGCGAGGGAGAGAGAGAGTGACAGCGAGAGAGGGAGAGAGAGAGTGACAGCAAGACAGGGAGAGAGAGAGTGACAGCTAGAGAGGGAGAGACAGCGAGAGAGGGAGAGAGGGAGTGACAGCGAGAGAGGGAGAGAGGGAGTGACAGCGAGAGAGGGAGAGAGAGAGTGACAGCTAGAGAGGGAGAGAGAGAGTGACAGCGAGAGAGGGAGAGAGAGAGTGACAGCGAGAGAGGGAGAGAGGGAGTGACAGTGAGAGAGGGAGAGAGGGAGTGACAGCGAGAGAGGGAGAGAGGGAGTGACAGCGAGAGAGGGAGAGAGAGAGTGACAGCGAGAGAGGGAGAGAGAAAGTGACAGCGAGAGAGGGAGAGAGAGAGTGACAGCAAGACAGGGAGAGAGAGAGTGACAGCGAGAGAGGGAGAGAGAGAGTGACAGCGAGAGAGGGAGAGAGAGAGTGACAGCGAGAGAGGGAGAGAGAGAGTGACAGCGAGAGAGGGAGAGAGAGAGTGACAGCGAGAGAGGGAGAGAGAGAGTGACAGCGAGAGAGGGAGAGAGAGAGTGACAGCAAGACAGGGAGAGAGAGAGTGACAGCGAGAGAGGGAGAGAGAGAGTGACAGCAAGACAGGGAGAGAGAAAGTGACAGCGAGAGAGGGAGAGAGGGAGAGAGGGAGTGACAGCGAGGGAGAGAGAGAGTGACAGTGAGTTTCGGAGGCAGGAGTGTGACTCACTGAGCCACAGCGGGACCTCAGATTTACTCTTGGTTTGACTCTGGCCACATGGGCCATGTGATTAGGATGAACTCTGGCACCGTGAGCTGCTGGGGTTGGCAAAGTGTTCATTTTTAATTAGTTGCCGGGATGTGGTCATCATTAACAGTTCTGACTAACTGCTCGCTGCCCTTGGTGAGCCGCTCCCTTGAACCATTGCTCTGTGTGGATGTAGGTACAGCCACAGTGCTGTTAGGGAGGGAGTTCCAGCATTGTGGCCCAGAGCCATGGTGTATCTCCCAGTCGGCCTGGTGCGTGGCTCTGAGGGGGACTTGCTGCTGCTGATGTACCCGGGTAGCTGACCTTCAGGGTGGGAGGGGATGAGAATTTGGAAGGTGCTGCCACACCTTCGTTGTAAAGCCTGTTCCGGGAGGTTCCCAGTGCTGGGTGGAAGGGGCTTTATTCAGCACCCTTCCCTTACATAACACTGCCTGACATCGGAGGCGGACGTGGCATGCATCTGCCCCCAGTTTGCATCGAAATAGATATTTCTCCGTATATATAAATTAAACATCGCCTTTGAAGTATTTCAATCACATAATAATCCATCTTACTCTGGTCCTCAAGCTGAACCTCACTTTAACCTAATCAGCAGAGTTTCTCTGGTGAAATCTGTGCGGGGGCCAGTGAGTGACAGCAAGGTGACGATCACTTTCGTGATGACATCGAATCCCAAATCAAGCTTGTGGCATCCTTTTCTCCAACGGAATCTACCCCTCAACCCTTTCGGAAAAAAACCTTATCCGCACGCACACACACACAAGCGCGCACGCACACACATACCCCCAGATCAGAGCCATCCAAATTATCCTTTTAACTAATTTCCATTTCTTGAATAAATAAGACTCAATTATCTGCACTGCACTGTTCTATTCCCACACCAGAGGTTAATGCTGTACTCCGGAAGGTTCACCACATCATCATCATCATCAACTTGGATTCATAACTGATTTGATTTATTATTGTCACATGTATTAACATGCAGTGAAAAGTATTGTTTCTTGCATGCTATACAGACAAAGCATACCGTTCATAGAGAAGGCAAGGACAGAGTGCAGAATGTAGTGTTACAGTCATAGTTAGGGTGTAGAAAAAGATCAATTTAATGCAAGCTAACTCCATTCAAAAGTCTGACAGCAGCAGGGAAGAAGCTGTTCTTGAGTCAGTTGGTACGTGACCTCAAACTTTTGTATCTTTCTCATGACAGAAGACGTTCAAAGATATTGGAGCAGAATTCGGCCATTCGGCCCATTGAGTCTGCTCTTCTATTCAATCATGGCTGATATGCTCCTGATCCCCATTTTCCTGCTTCTTCCCATAATCCTTCAACCCATTACCAATTAAAAATCTGTAATTCCTCCGTGAATGTACTCACTGTCCCAGCACCCACCGCACTTTGGGGTAGCGAATTCCACAGATTCACAACCCTTTGGGGGAAGTAGTTTCTCCTCAACTCTGTTTTAAATTTGCTGCCCCTTATCCTAAGACTATGACCTCTCGTCCTAGAATGTCTCACAAGAGGAAGCATCCGCTCCACATCTACTTTATCCACACCTTTTATCATCTTGTATACCTCAATTTGACCTCCCCTCATTCTTCTAAATTCCAGAGAGTATCGGCCTGAACTGTTCAAACTCTCTTCATACGACAAACCCCTCATCTCTGGAATCAATCTAGTGAACCTCCTCTGAACTGCCTCCAATGTCACTACATCTTTCCTCAAATAAGGGGACCAAAACTGTGCACAATATTCCAGGTGCGGCCTCACCAATGCCTTGTATAGTTGCAACAAATCTTCCTTCCCTTTATATTCTATTCCTTTAGCTATAAATACCAACATTCCATTTGCTTCCTTTGTTATCAGGCTGTACCTCCATGCCAGTTTTCCGTGACTCATGATGGTGGAAGAGAGAATGTCCAGGAAGTGTGGGGTCCTTAATTATGCTGGGTGCTTTTCCAAGGCAGTGGGGAATGTAGACAATAGATGGGAGGCTGGTTTGAGTGATGGACTGGGCTTCATTCATAACCCTTTGTAATTTCTTGCAGTCTTGGGCACCGCAGGAGCCGTACCAAGCTGCGATATATCCAGAAAGAATGCTTTCTACTGTGCACCTGTAAGAGATGGTTAGAGTCGCAGTGGACATGCCAAATTTCCTTAGTCACCTGAGAAAATAGAGGCGTTGATGCCATGTATAGCGCCGTTAATGTAGTGAAACATCCCAAGATGCTTCACAGGTGTGTGATCGAGCAACATTTCACACCAAGCCACATAGAGACACAAGGACTGTTCTTATTGGAGTGACAGAGGTTGAGGGGGTGACCTGATAGAAGTCTACAAGATTATGAGAGGCATGGACAGAGTGGATAGTCAGAAGCATTTTCCCAGGGTGAAAGAGTCAATTACTAGAGGGCACAGGTTTAAGGTGCAAGGGGCAAGTTTTAAAAGAGATATACGAGGCAGATTTTTCACATAGAGAGTGGTGGGTGCCTGGAACTCATTGCCGGGGGAGGTAGTGGAAGTGGATACGGTAGTGGCTTTTAAGGGGTATCTTGACAAATACATGAATGAGATGGGAATAGAGGGATATGGTCCCAAAGGCATAGGGGGTTTTAGTTAAGTTGGGCAGCATGGTCGGTGCAGGCTTGGAGGGCCGAAGGGCCTGTTCCTGTGCTGTAATTTTCTTTGTTCTTTGACTGGTCACCAAAAGCTTGGTCAAAGGTTTTAGAGAGTGTTTTAACAAAAGGCAAGAAAGGTAAGGAGCGTAGAGAGGTTTCGGGGGCGGGAAGGGGGGGGGGGTGGGTGGGGAGAGGGGTGGAATTCCAGAGCTTTGGGCTCAGGCAATGAAGACATGGTCACCAATGGCTGAGCTCTTAAAATCAGGAACACGATTAATGGGAGTTTGGGAGTAGGACAAATATCTTGGAGGCTAGTGGGGCTGGAAGAGGTGACAAGAAATGGGGAGGGGTGAGGCCATGGAGTGAACCGGAAAACAAGGTTGGGAATTCAGAAGGTTTTCAGGCTGAGAGCCGATGTTGGTCATCGGGCTCTGGGCTGATGGGACAGGATGTGAGTTAGAAAACAGGAGGGAGCAGCATAGGTACGAGTTCAGGGTAGGGGACGGTAGGTGATACAAGGCCACCTGGCCAGCATGGGAAGAGTTGTCCAGACTCCAGAGGTAACAGAGTCCTGGAGGAGAGTCAGCCTGGGGCACCGCTACCCTCTTTAATCAACTGTTCAAAGCCAAGATTCAGCCAATACCTTCACAGAGGCATCTTGCTAATTGCTCCTATCCTCTCAAACAAGTCTGATCAAGCAAACTTTGGCTGTGTTTTTTTTTATTGCTACTTAATTTGGACTCTCGGAAACAGCCTCTCACTTTGTTGATGATTAAACTTCATTCTCAACATGATGGATCTGGCGACTCTTTCTCATCCTCCAGCCTTGGCTCTCACCTCCGAGACAGAGGGTTGGTTACAAGTTCAAGCTCAAATGACAGAAAGTTTCTATTTGGAACATCTCGTTTACGCCAGACTGCCACGGAGATAGGTTGCAGGGCACAGGGCCTTTGCCATGGTTTATCTGAGGGTTTTACCCACAGGGACAAACAGTTCAGCCTGGAAAGGCCAGTGGAGTTTTGAGCTTGGAGCTGGAAGTAACCAAATTAGTGTTTAATCCCCAGGTTTGATAGCATCTTCCATGGCCCCAGGGTATTCAGAGCACTTTCCAATCTGTGAAGTATCTTTTGAAGCACAGTCAACTGTTGTAATGTGGGAAACGTGGCAGACCATTTGCGCACTGCAAGATTCCACAATGCCATTATAAACAGATAATCGGTTTTAACAATGTCAATTGAGGGATAAACATTGGTCTGGACACCAGGAAAAACTGCCTCGCTCTTCTTAAATAAGGAAATGCAGTTTCTTCTTAAGCAGTGCCAATATCATCGCAAGACATGGAAACCTTACCAAACAAAACTTCTTGAGTCACACAATGCAAATGGCTGCGGTAACGCGTGGCAGGTGTGTTGGGCCTCGTAGTTGTCTATAGCAACAGAAACTGTGACAAGTCTCAGTTGGTTTCAGAGCACAGGACCTTACGCATGCGCAATGGCGCACCCTGCTATCAGCTGGCTTTCTGGTGACTTAGGCCCCACCCACTCCCTTCTGGCTACTGGCAAGAAACAGATCAAGGGTTTTTTTATATTGTACTGAGGCACAAGATTTGCCTGGCAGCCTCGACGGAAAAAACAGATCTGTAAGTCTCCCGTTTTCATGCTTGTTCTGGACTTAGAATTTTTTCCCCCTCCAAGTCTTTGCCCTCACTACTTTATGTGGCATATTATTTTGAATGCTTGGTTCCCATTGTTAAGATACTTCCATCTGTGCACTGTGCCCAAAATCTTAGCTAACACAGAAATAACAACCTGGGTTCACATCACAGACTCAGAGATAGAGAGAGGGAGGAACAAATGGAAATAGACTCTCCAACACAGCAAGACTATATATATCACACAATAACAGGTTAATGCATAACTGCACATTGCTATACAATCTGTTCCACACAGACAATAACCACATCATTAGATTCACAAAATGAAATGCAGGGCAAAAGAATCAAAGACCAGGCATGTTATTAAAATATTTAAAATCAAGCGGATTAAGAGATAATTTTCTTGCCTTCAGGATGTTAGAGATGGAAGTGTGGAGATTTGAAAACAAAATTAAGCCTTTATTAAAAGACATTTATAAAATGAAGAGGACTATGTTTGACTTCACATTGTTACGATGAGGATTTCATACACTTTATGCTCTGTATATAAGATTAATGCCAATTGTGTATCAGGTTATATCAATCAACGCGAGCAAGTCCTACTCTCAGTGGAAAAAACCCTCCAAGTTCACTAAGTTTTCAGAGGAGTTAATGTTTGTTTGGTCAAATCAAAATGGTTCCTTGTATCAGCCTTGGTTTGGTGAGTAACACATAGAAGCTAGAAGCAGGAGAAGGCCATTTGGCCCTTCGAGCCTACTCCGCCATTCATCTTGGTCATGTCTGATCATCAAATTCAATATCCTGATCCCCCCCTTCTTCTCATATCCTTTGATCCCTTGAGCCCTAAGAGCGATATCTAATTTCTTCTTGAAATCAGACAATGCTTTGGCCTCAGTTACATTCTGTAGCAGTGAATTCCACACATTCACCACCCTCTGGCTGCAGAAACTTCTCCTCCCCTCAGTTCTAAAAGACTTATCCCTGCCCTCTAGACAGAAGGTTGTGGGTTCACACCCAACCCCACGGACATCAGTCCCAGGTCAGGCCGTACTGAGGGAGTGCTGCACTGCTGGAACTATTATCCTTCCCAGACAGACATTAACCAGAGGGCACCTAGTCCACTGTCCCAGGCTGCTGCATGGCATCCCTGAGCATTATTATGAAAAAGGGCACGGGGAGGCTCTCACCCCAACCCCTTCCCCCATAGCCATACACACAGCAGGATTTTCCAGCCTTGCTTGCTCCGAAAATCCCACCTGGCATCAAGGGACCTTTCCATGATCCGTCCCTCGCCTGCTCCGATTCCCGTGGCAGGTGGGATTGTTAAAATTGTCTTGCCCTGTGCTAATGATTTCCTCCTTTTATGTAAAGGGCTTGGTTCATTGGCCATAATAAATTGCCCCTTAGTGTCAGGAGGATTAGGAGGGTAAATATGTGGAGTTACAGGGACAGGATTTGGGTGGGATTGTTATCAGTGCAGACCTAATGGGCCGAATGGCCTCATTCTGCACTGTGGGTATTCTATGATTCTATTTCCAGCAGAATCCCACACACCTCATGCATCACATCTTGCTCCTTTGATCTCCACAATCCATGTCATCCACTTCACCTCTGACCTTGGTGGCCAAGCTTGACTGGGGTGGGGGGTGGGGGGTCAATGAGGCCGTGTTTACAAAGGATTGGTTTCCGTCAGTGGCAGTATCTGGATCACTACCTGGAGCCAGGAGCTCCATCAGTTTGGGCAGTGTGGAGCTAAGCCTCCCACCACCCACCCCAAAGGCCTGCAGTAAAAGGGAGTCTTACTATCAGCTCACCTGGATCATTTCGGTGGGTAGTAAATTAAACCACTATGTCTGTATTTTCTAGATAATTTTTGATCAGTCTGATTAGTGTGAATGGCACTGTCTCCACAGCCCCTGCTGCTTTGGGCTGCCCAGTGATTGTGTAATTTAAATTTGCACCTTTCTTGCCAACATCTCATCATATTTCCCTACGATACAACAGTGACTACACTTAAACAACTTGGGATGTCCTGAGGTTGGGAAAAGCGCTACATAAATGCAAGTCTTTTTCTGTGGATTGCAAGTAAATTCCTCCCTCACGCAACACCTCCAACTCAAAAGCCACTGTTTACCTCAGTTACCTGATTGCAAAAGTCATTTTAAAGCAGCTTCCCTGGGAAAATGATGATTGAAACTCTCCATCACAATTTCATTGTTCAATATTCGGTCCATAGGTAACCAGACTCATTGGCTTAATGTCACTGTTACTACTACAGCTGTGTATACACACACAGCCCGTGACACAGGTCATGCGCGCGCACACACACACACACACACACATACACACACACATGCACAAAATACAGACATATATAAACACATGGACATACATGTGCACAAACTCTCAAAACACATGCGATATGCACATGCACACACACACTAGCGCCTACACAAAAATGATTCCATTCACCAGTCGAACGAAATTCAAAACTTCATCATAATCGTATCAAAATGAATGGAGTTCGGGTGAGGAACAGATCCCAATGCCTGAATATTTTATGCAACAACAGATGGGATTGGGAGCATGTGCAGACAGAGAGGAATATTAAGCATTCGTGTTAACACAAGGAGTCTCCAGAAGCCTGCATTAGATTTGAGAAAATGCAAAACAAGTAACAGTTCATTCAGGTTCAGGTTCATTCAATTAGCTCTTGGCCAATGTACCCAACCAGCATGTCTTTCGGACAGTGGGGGGAAACCCAGAGCACCTGGAGGAAACCCAGAGCACCTGGAGGTCCCTGGTGCTGTCAGGCAGCAGTGCTCACCACTGTATCTCATTACATTCGTTAAGATGTTGCCTCGTACGGAACTACGATGTTACAGACACAAATCATGTGCACTCCCCCACCCACCCCTCCAAAGGTGCTGATTGTTGCTAGGGGGCAGCGTGGGCTTAGCAGCCGACCCTCTGGAAAGAGCCAACACAATCGACGGAAACGTGGAGTGACTGAAGAGTTGAATTCTCAAGCGATATTCCTGGTCAACAGCTATTGAGCTGGTACTGAATTCAACATCCGATCCACTTCAATCATTTCCACCAAATATTGCACTGACACAACTGTAATATGTACAAAATGGGGAATTGCTGCTAAAACTATACAAGGCACCAGCTAGTTAGACCACACCTGGAACACTGTGAAGTTTTGTTCCCTTGTCTGAGGAAAGACTGGGGACAGTCCAGAGAAGGTTTATTAGGTTGATCCCGGGTATGGAGGGATTCTCTTACGAGGAGAGGTTGAGTGGGTTGGGCCTGTACTCATTGGAGTTGAGAAGAACGTGGTGACGTTATTGAGACAGAAGGATTGACAGGGTCGATGCTGAGAGATTGTTTCCCCTTGTGGGAGAGTCTGGGACCAGAGGGCATCATCTCAGAGTAAGGGGGTCGCCCACTGAAGGCAGAGATGAGGAGGAATTTCTTCCCTCCGAGGGAACTGTGAAATTCTTTACCACAGAGGGGCTTTGGAGGCTGGGTTAAGTATATTCAAGGCTGAGATAGACAGATTTTTAATCAGGAAGGGAACCCAGGGTTATGGGGATAAGGCGGGAAAGTGGAGTTGGGGATTGTGTATCAGAGCAGCAAGATCTCATTGAATGGCGGAGCAGGCTCAATGGGCTACTTCAGCTCCTACATCTCCTGGTCCTATGCAAGTATCACGAGGTTGTGGGGGGGGTTGGGTGGGTGGGTGCACACACTTACACACACACAGTTGCTCTCACAATCTTACAAACCCTTCGACCTGGTCACCAGTAAAGGGTTTTTGCCGGCTGCTGGGCAGAGCTGGTCGCTCCCCTGGGGAGTTCTAATCTCCCACAGCTCAGCACAGTGATCAGTCTGACAGCCGCACCATTCACTGTGGCGACAAGCAGCGACTGGCATCCCCGCCACTCGGATACGTTTCACTCCCTGCTGCCGCTGCGCTTTCTCACCCAGCGCCGCAGGTGGGCCGCTCCACACCAACTCGGGGGGAAAGCTCAAGATGTGCGGCAAGCGGTTCTGGATGCGCTGCCTGGAAGCAGACTCAATAGCAACTTTCAAGAGTGGAACTGGACTGAGAGTCAGAGGGGTGAAAAGTTGCAGGGCTCTGGGGAAATGAGCAGGCAGGGAGAATAACTGGAGCGGATCAAGTGGGAAAAAGTGAGATATAAAGTGAAAAAGTGGAGTATATCAAGTGGGAAAAAGGCAGGAAGAATAAAGGAACAGAAAATTGAGATAGACAGAGAAAGCAGTACGCTGCAGTGTGGAGAAAGCTGGGAGTCTTTACACAGCAATTATAAACCAGCATACAGGTACAGCAAGGAGCTGGAAAGCAAATAGACTGTGGTCCTTTATTGCAAGAGTGATGGAATACAGAAGTATTCTGTATTCTGGAATACAGAAGTGCTGCATCTGAACAATGCATTGAGGCTTATTTATTAGCGTCACAGGTAGGTTTACATTAACACTGCAATGAAGTTACTGTGAAAATCCTCTAGTCGCCACTGTCCGGTGCTTGTTCGGGTACAAGGAGGGAGAATTTAGCTTGGCCAACGTACCAGCACGTCTTTCGGACCGTGGGAGGAAACACAGTAGGAAGTCTCACAACGCCAGGTTAGAGTTCAACCAGTTTATTTGATAGTAATCCCACAAGCTTTCGGAGACGGTGTTCCTTAGTCAGGTGTGTGGAACCTTTTTACTGAGACTTCTTACTGTGTTTACCCCAGTCCAACGCCGGCATCTCCACATCATGGCTACCATCGCAGGAAACCCACACAGACACTGGGAGAACGTGCAAACTCCACACAGACAGTGACCCAAGCTGGGAATCGAACCCAAGGTCCCTGGCATTATGAGGCAGCAGTGCTAACCACTGTGCCACCCTGCCAAGAGATGGCACCTGGATTACTGTGTCCAGATCTGGCCTCCTTACGTGTGGAGAGATATACTTACATGGAAGGCTGTTCAGAGAAAGTTCACCAGGCCGCTACCTGGGACAAAGAGGTTGCCTTATGAAGGAAAGTTCAGTAGGTTGGGTCTGTGCTCACTGGAGGTTAAAACAACCTGAGGTGAATTGTTGAAATAAAAGATTTGGAGGACGCTTTGCAGCATCGAAACTGAGACAATGTCTCTCCTCATGAGGGGAATCTAGACCTTAGGCTATTTTTCCAAGAAGGGTGATCTCCAACCAAGGAAGGACTTCTGCTCTCAAAAGGATCATTAATCTTTGAAATTCTCACCCCACACAGCAGTGGAGGCTGGGTCATTGAGTTAGACAGGTCAAGAGCTAGCACAGGCACACTGGGCCAAATGGCCTCTCTTGGTGCTGGTACAGTGATTTCACATGTTAAAGCACGGAGCCTTCCACCTCTTTCCGTCAGGAAAAAGATAAAAAAGTCTGAGGTCACGTATCAAAAACAGCTTCTTCCCTGTTGCCGTCAGACTTTTGAATGGACCTAACTTGCATTAAGTTGATCTTTCTCTACACCCTAGCTATGACTGTGACACTACATTCTGCACTCTCTCCTTTCCTTCTCTATAAACGGTGTGCTTTGTCTGTATAGCGCGCAAGAAACAATGCTTTTCACCGTATATTAATACATGTGACAATAATAAATCAAATCAAATCAAATCACTAAAAACCCTTCAAATTTCCTCAGGTGAGCTCTTTGTCATTTTCTCTCTCAGTTGTGAAACTTCGGAGAGAGAGCTTTGTCGACAGTAGGTCTCAAAACGTCAGTGATTAACCCGACACCCTCACAACGTTCGGTCTCTCTCGTCAACTTTTGCACGAATCATCTGAAGTAAATGCGAAACGCAGAAAGGACATTTTTTTTTAAAAAAAACCCCTTTCCACAAAGCAGGTAACCTTTCAGGGGAACTTAAGGGACTGTTGCTGTGTGGTTAGACAGACAGCACACTGTCACGCTGACCTCACCTTCTCACCCCGCCCCCCCCCCACCCCCCCACCCCCCCAGAGACTGAACCCATTCCGTGCTCACGATACCAGCCTCTCTCTCTCTCTCTCGCTTTCTCCCATCTCGTCACCACTGGCTCGAACCCTATCTGAGTCAGGATAATGATGCTTATTATTCCGACCTGCCAACGAGACAAAAAGCTGCCGCAGGTTGCAACTGATCCGACCTTGTGCCTCCACGCCTGAGAGTTACTGTCAAAGCCAGCAATTAGTGCACTTTGTGTTAAAAAGAAACACAAAACTACAAGCAAATTAACCGCACAAACTTTACACAGGAGCAGCAATTACAAGTCGAATCTTGGAAATGTCACACAAAGCCCTTTCCAGCTAATAATCTAACAAGCATTCACTTCCAGGGGCTTTGCATTTAAAAAAATACAAAGTCATAGTTGTTAATTGCTTGCTGTCAGTCGAAATGTCTTTTGAATAGTTCAGGTCGCCGCTCTGACAGGCAAGTCCACTTTTCAAAATACACGTCACTCTTTACTGTGTGGTTTTGGTTTCAGACGAGAGCCTCTATTTATTCAGATGTCCTGGCACTGTTCCACTCCATGCATGACCCAGTGGAAACCCCCCATTCCTTCACTCCCCTGTTTGGCTGGTCCAAAGTCAGTCGCCTTCTTGCATCGCGCAGTGGTCAGCACTGCTGCCTCACAGAGCCAGGGACCCGGCTTCGATTCCGGGTCTCAGGTGACTATCTGTGCGGAGTCTGCACATTGTCACTGCCTGTGTGGACTCTGCACATTCTCCCTGTGCCTGCGTGGGTTTCCTCCCACAGTCCAAAGATGTGCAGGTTAGGTTGCCTGGCCAAGCTAAATTGCCCCTTAGTGTCAGGGTGATTAGCAGGGTGGAGTTACAGGGACTGGGGGGGGGGGGGGGGGGGGTAGTGAGGGTATTCTTGTCTGTGCAGGCCTGATGGGCCAAATGGCCTCTGCACTGTAGAGATTCTGTGACAGACACCACAGCAATTAACTACGTGACTGGCTGACTTTCTCATCCTCCTGTTGGTTGTTAGAAGTAGACACAGTTTGAGGTACATGACATTGTGGAATAAAGCCAATAGATTCCATGGGATTTTAAACAAACAAAAACAAACTTTACTGGACAAGGTCAGAAAGATGGAATGATTTACAATATCTATCTAATATTCAGGCTAAGTATGAAGAGTATGCGAATACTATGGTTGAATACAACACACTACACAATAACTAGTAAATGCACCCAAAACAGGTTTCCCAGTAACCCATCTAGACGTCAGTGAACACTGTATCAAACAATCTTGTTGAGATCGTCTCTCTTACGAGGGATTCCAGGCTTCACCTCAAAGCCCTCACCACAGAATTCTTCCCAGAAGTTGCTCCAATTCGGAAAGCCTTCACCATGGCCCACCTCACAAAGTTTCAACCTTCTGTCCGAGATTCCATTCCCGCGATTCCCAAGTCTACAATTCCAGTAACAATTCACAAGCACAATTTCAGTGGAGCATCATAAAACAGCTCCAAACAACGTAGTCAGCAACCTTCTGCTGCCTCCTTCCATCACCGGGGCATCTCCTCACCCCTCACCACTCCAAGCCTGTGAAAAAACAGCCCTTTTCCTGCCTGGAGGTTCTTTCTCTGCCCAACAGGGCCCTCTCCCGCTGCCACCCCTCTCCCCCAGCAGGTCCACCCACCTCCCCTGGCACGGCCCCCCCCCACCCCTCCCATCAGGGACCCCCCCCCTCTCCCGTCGTGCCCTCTCTCTGAAAATGCTGCTCCACTCCCGATGACTTTTTTGTGGAGGCACTGTCCTCTTCCTCTGTCCTCTTCCAGAAGAACCACAAAATGTCAGACTGCGCACATGCTTCCAGCTCCCACTCGCCACCATCACAGAAATGTCGAGGCCTGACAGGACCTGGAGGTCTTTGTCGCACTCCAGCAGAGAGTACATCTGGATCCAAACCGGAGCTCATCCAAAGTCCCTTCACCCATCAGCTCGCTGACCTCACTGACCCCACTGACTTCACCGACCACCGCTGACCTCACTGACCTTGCTGATCTCGCTGACATCACTGACCACCGCTGACATCACCGACCACCGCTGACATCACTGACCCCCGCTGACATCACTGACCTTGCTGATCTCGCTGACATCACTGACCACCGCTGACATCACTGACCTTGCTGATCTCGCTGACATCACTGACCCCGCTGACATCACCGACCACCGCTGACCTCACCGTCCTAGCCAATCTCACTGACCTGGCCGACCTCAATGACCCCGCTGACCTCAGTGAGCTCCCGGTCAAACAAGGCCTTGATTTTAAAATTCTGCTGATGTTCTCAAATCCCTGCACGGTCTGACCCCCCCACTCTCTGGAATCTCCTCCAGCCCCGAACAACAACCCTCCGAGATATCCGAGCTCAGCCAAGCCTGACCTCGTCAGCACCCTCGACTCCACCGAAGGCGGCCGTGCCTTCAGCTGCCTGGACCCCCAGCTCTGGATTCCCCTCTTCCCTCCTTCGGGGGAACTCCTTCCAAACTATAACCTTAACCAAATTGTTGGTGTTCTGCCCTAATATCGTCTACGTGACGAGGTGTTAAATTCTGCTTTGTAATGCCCCTGAGATTCAGCTGGGGATGTTTTCACTTTAAAGGCGAGATATCAATGTAAGTTGTTGTTGCCACACCATGCGGGACTGACGTAGCGTGCCACCAGGGTGAGTGGCGGCAGCGGATTACTGACCCTGGGGCATTGCTGGTGCCCGCACTCTGCAGAGCCCCAGGCATAATCTACATATCATGTTTATCTAAGAATGCATAAAAAAGGAAATCCTGACTCACCTGCAAGAATTAAGCTGCTTTAACATCCGGAATTGTAATTAAATATCACTCACATCCTGAGAATCAATTAAACATCCAGTTTGTAACAGGGCTGGCAAATGAGTCATTACCTTTCCCCAGTACAAAGGGGCAACATCATCTCTGACTTTGCAGGGTTAACATTGCAACAACACTGCTGTCCAGTGCCGACAACAGAGAGCTCAGGGCTGGGAACTCTGCGGAGAGTAACTCACCTCCTGACTCCCCAGAGCCTTCCCAAAGGCAACAAGTCAGGAGTGTGATAGAATATTCCCCACTTGCCTGGGATGAGTGCAGCTCCAACAACACTCAAGAAACTCAACACCAAACTAGGGCGAAAGACGATGGCCCAGTGGTATCATCACTTAGGCTTTTAATCCAGAAACTCTGGGGACCCGGGGTTCAAATCCCACCACAGCAGAGGGGAGGAATTTGAATTCAGTAAAAAATCTGGAATTAGGAATGACCGTGAAACCACTGTCGATTGTTGGAAAAACCCATCTGGTTCACTAATGTGTTTTACGGAAGGAAATCTGCCGTCCTTACCCGGTCTGGCCTACATGTGACTCCAGATCCACAGCATCTTCATTGTATACCTCAATTTACCCTCCAAGAGCAGCCAGGGGTGGGCAATAAATGCCAGCCAGCAACACCCATGTCCCACGAATGAATAAAAAATGAATTTTAAAAAAACCATCTAAAGCAGCCCCACCTGATCGGCACCCCATCCGCCAGCTTAACCAATCACTCTCTCTGCCACCAACACACAGTAAGAGGTCTCACAACACCAGGATAAGGTCCAACAGGTTTATCTGGTAGCAAATGCCACTAGCTAGTGTCGTTTGCTACCAAATAAACCTGTTGGACTTTAACCTGGTGTTGTGAGACTTCTTACTGTGTTTACCCCAGTCCAATGCCAGCATCTCCACATCACCAACACACAGTTGCAGTATTGTGTATAGCATCTACTAGAAACACTGCCTCAACTCACTAAGGTTCCTTCCGCGGCGCCTTCCAAACCCACCACCTCTGGTAGCAGAGACATGGAAACATCAGCATGTCCAAAACACACACCCATCTTGATTTGGACACGTACCAGCTAATCCTTCATTGCTGCAGGGACAAAATCCTGGAATTCCTCACCCTCCTTCCCCCAACAAAACCTTGGGAATAGCTCCAGTACAGGGGGTGCAGTAGTCCAAGGTGGCTGCTTGCTACCATCTACTCAAGGGTAATTAAGGGTGGGCAATAAATGCTGGCCTGGCTAGCGACGCCCACGTTCCACAAATTAAGAGACTTTCTTTGAGAAGTTTGTGTGATGTGGAGAATCAGGAGTGTGATGGAATACTCCCCACTTGCCTGGATGGGCAACAACACTCAAGAAACTCAACAGCACCCTAGGGGGAAGATGGTGGCCTAGAGGTGACACTTCAGTCCCATGTCTTTACTGAGGACAGCAGAATCCTTGCCCTGCGTGTTACGGTTTTCACACTGTACAATAATAACAATCAGCGATCAGTCTCTATCGATAAGTTCATCACAGACCCGGACAAGAAATGAGGAAAACTCCCAGGACTGGGGAACCTTCAGAACCACATGTCCAGTGTCACATGTTACACTGAGCACAGAACCACCTGTCCAGTGTCACATGTTACACTGAGCACAGAACCACCTGTCCAGTGTCACATGTTACACTGAGCACATGTCAATATCTTAAATTATTCATTACTTATGGTCTCTCAATTTGCATTCTGAATGAGGCAATGCAAGCTGCTTCCCCCATCTCCCTTGTGAGCCTCACAACTTCTCACTGCCTCCTGAATACTTCTTCTGGACAGGGCTGATCATAAGTTCATAAGATAAAGGAGCAGAATTAGGCCATTCGGCCCATCGAGTCCGCTCCGCCATTCGATCATGGCTGATGTGCTCCTCATCCCCATTTTCCTGCCTTCTCCCCATAACCCTTCAACCCATTACCGATTAAACATCTGTCTAAATCTTCCTCAAATGTACTCACTGTCCCAGCATCCACCAGACTTTGGGGTAGCGAATTCCCCAGATTCACAACCCTTTGGGGGAAGTAGTTTCTCCTCAACTCTGTTTTAAATTTGCTGCCCCTTATCCTAAGACTATGACCTCTCGTCCTAGGATGTCCCAGAAGAGGAAGCATCTGCTCCACATCTACTTTATCCATACCTTTTATCATCTTGTATACTTCAATTTGATCTCCCCTCATTCTTCTAAATTCCAGAGAATTTAGAAGCTATACTATCTAGTCCCTCTGGAATGCTAATGTGATAACCCTCAGGACTTGCATAGGATATCACTGATTGCCCTCTCTGTAGCACTTGTAGAGTACGAGCTCCCTGAGGATTGAGAATTAACCAACTAGGTGGAGCTCGTGTTCCGAGCACTGTATAAAGCAAGCCCCCGAGTGGGTCCATTGTTGCACTGTCCTGATTGGGATCCTGTTTATGTACACCACAGGCTTGTGGTTTGGCTTTACTTTATTTTGTGCAATAGAGCACCATTCCTTCACAGCTGACTCCTGGAGTTACTTACTTTACCTAAATCAGTTACCTTATCATGATTAATCCTCCTCTTTTCTTATTTTTCTTGGCGTATCTTCACACACACATGCCATTTCCCGCTTTGGGGAATAGTGGGCAAGGATTCCTGAGCGGATTATCGACCCGATGAGCCATGCTGCAAACATTCCTTCCGTGGCTAACAAGTCCTAGTGTGGGACTCGAACCGGGAGCTGTTGGTCCAGAGGTAGGGGCGCTACCCACTGTGCCAGAAGCTCGCCACTCTTCCTCATTGAGAACATCTACAACTTAAATACCCCATACTACTGAAAAAAGAGAAATAGGTCGGAATTTTACGATCCCGCGCACAGTGGGAATCGGAGTGGACGAGGGAGAGACCATGGATTGACCTCGGGTGGGATTTTACTGTTTCGGGATGAGGGAGGCCATAAAATCCCACCCAAGCTGTCGAAGCTTTTTGATTTGTACTCATCAGGACAGATTGGCGAGTATACCAAATCTCAAAGAGGAGCTGGTGCGTCTTGATTGTGAAGAGGACTCTGATGGGTGGAGATGTTGCCATGAATGAGAATCAGAATCACTCGTTTGTTGCCTTTGAGATTTAGTTTTCCTGCAAAGCTATCCTGATGAGTACAAGATGAAAAGCTTCGAGATGTCACTTTCTTCAGGCTCTCGAACACCAACAACTATCTATCATTTACATAATCACTCCTCATAATCCACTCCCTCCCCATTCCCTCAATCATTCCAGTTCTCCTCTTCACCAACTTTTCAATAGCTGCAGTATGCTTCTCTCTCTGTGGTGACCAGGACTGTGTACAGTTTTCTAAGTTTGGCTTTATAATGCTTTATAAAGTGGCAGGGTTAGATCACAATATCGGATCAATGTGACCTTTTAACAATGTTTGATTTGCTTTAGTCGCAGAGTCTCTGTTGACACCATTCCACACTCTTCAGGTCCAGAGGTAGGGGCTCAATGAGAACCCGAGGGAGAAAGGAATAGAACGAGATGCTGATAGGGTGAATTAGCAAGAAGGACACGTGGAGTGCACAGATACCAGCATGGACCAGTTGGGCCGAAGGGCCTGTTTCTACGCGGTACATTCTACGTAACACACTCTGAATGTGGAGGAACGCAGGAAGACGTGAACTTACTAATGTGCAGAGTCGTTCAACTCAAACTCGTAGCCGCGCGATGCCGCCAGTTTCACCCCCTGGTCCGCCCACAGGCAGCGGAGGGCATGTCCCATGAACGGAAAGAGGGCGTAGTCCTCGTCAAAACAGCGGCCGCAGGACAGCACCGTCTGAGCGTGGATCTGAAACACATCAGAGTTAGAACCGTGACGCCAGAGTTAGAACCGTGACCCCAGAGTTAGAACCGTGACGCCAGAGTTAGAACCGTGACCCCAGAGTTAGAACCGTGACCCAGCGGGGGAGGGAGGGGGGGAGGGAGTCATAGCGAGGGTGTTGGGAAAGAAAGGAAGTGAAGCCTCAGACTGACCATGATGATTTGAATGGTGGACCAGGATCGATGGGCAGAGTGGTCTACATTTATCCCTTATGTTCAAAATATTGATGGAAATTGATAAATCTACTGGAAGGTGAGGAGGGGGCAGGAGGTGAGATGGGAGGAGGAAGCGGGCGGAGATAGAGAAAGACAGACACTTACAAAGGGTGATACAGGGAAAGGGATCTGGCCTCTGACACTCATCACTGTCTCGATTCACCTGAACGGCTGCAGCTTCAGGGCTGATCTTCCCGCTGCTCTCACAGCTGTCAGGAATGGTTTATGGAAGTTTATTTTCACAGCAGCTTGAGGGAGTTGGCACTCCCTCACCAAGTTCCACCGCATCTAACTCACTGCTGTAACTGAGTGAGATGTTTTCAGACTGATTACCTGGGAGGAGATCTTTCTGCTGTATAATAAACCAAGCAAAGAGTCATTCCCGGTAAGGGGGAAATGCCAAATTTACTGAACCCCCCCCCTCCCTGCCTCAGATTAATCGTCTGCTGGGACAGCAAAGGGGGGCGAAGGGAAGCAGGATTTAAAGTTCATTTATTAGTGTCACAAGCAGGTTTACATTAACACTGCAATGAAGTTACTGTGAAAATCCCCTAGTCGCCACACTCTGCCACCTGTTGGGGAACACTGAGGGAGAATTTAGCATGGCCAGTGCACCCTAACCAGCACGTCTTTCAGACTGTGGGAGGAAACCCACGCAGACACGGGGGGAATGTGCAGACTCCACACAGACTGTGACCCAAACCAAGAATTGAGCCTGGGTCCCTGGCACTGTGAGGCAGCAACGCTGGCTGCTGTGCCACTCATCAGCAAGAAACTTCAAAAAGACACTTCAAGATTCACCAGTGGAAGGGTAACCGGTACAAAGCTCAGCACCTGATCAGTGAGGGGGGGGGGGGGGGGAGTGGTGGAGAGGGGCAGTTGAAGGAGAGGTCACCCTTTCCCCACTAATTTTTGACCCGTTGTGAGTGCATCCAGATCCCACCGCACAGGATACGGACACTGGGAATTGGGAGACGAATCGAGGGGCAGTTCACACAGACATCCCGTTCCTGCAGCCCGTCCCTCAGCTCCAGTCAGGGATAATGTCGCTGAGCAGGCAGCGAGTGCCCTCTGGTGAAGGCCTGAATCATTTCACCCACAGCCGCCTCCGCCAGTCACACATCATCTCCCCACTCCGTCCTCTTCCCTTATTTCACCGTCAGCTTTAACGTGAGAGCCTCCGGGGCATCGTAACTGTGGGACAATCTCAAGATGGGCCGGAACTATCCTCTCCCCCCCACTCGCCGACCCCATGCCCACCCTCGACCCCACACCCACCCCTCGCTGACCCCACGCCCACCCCCCCCGCTGTCTCCCCCAACTGACCACTTCCCCCGTCACTGACCGCACCCTCCTCACCGACCACCCCACCACGAACCCTGACCAACCCCAGATCACCCGGCTCCCCTCCCCGCTCAGATTTCCCATGCCCACGCCCCTGCTGGCTGCCCCGTTGGATGTTTATCTGCTTTACAGCAGCTGCTGACCTCTGCCCAGATGCCAGGTATCTGGGGCCCCCTTGCTGTGCTGTCACCCAGCTGCCCCCGGGTGGAAGGGAGAAGATTCATCCCCAGGTAAGGAACTCGGAGCGGCAAGACATTCCGACAAGGAATTTCCCGAGATCCCAAACGAGCAAAGAAAGCTGCCCCGTCATTCCCTGCTCACTGCCTTCCACCCTCCCAGCCCCTTTCACTCCGAATCCACACCAAAGTCGGAGGAGTGGTAGATTGTGAGGAGGGGTATCGTAGTTTACAGAGAGACTTGGACAGGTTGCAGAGCTGGGCCGAGAGGTGGCGGATGGAGTTTAATGCGGAAAAGTGTGAGGTAATTCACTTTGGCAGGAATAACAGATGTGTTGAGTATAGGGCTAACGGTAGGACTCTGAATAGTGTTGATGAACAGAGGGATCTAGGTGTATGTGTACATAGATCCCTGAAAGTTGGAAATCAAGTAGATAAGGTTGTTAGGAAGGCATACGGTGTCTTGGCGTTTATTGGTAGGGGGATTGAATTTAGGAGCCGCAACGTCATGTTGCAACTGTACACAACTCTGGTGTGGCCGCACTTGGAGTATTGTGTACAGTTCTGGTCCCCACATTATAGGAAGGATGTGGAGGCATTGGAGAGGGTGCAGAGGAGGTTTACCAGGATGTTGCCTGGTATGGGGGGGAGGTCCTATGAGGAGAGACTGAAGGATTTGAGGTTGTTTTCGTTAGAAAGAAGGCGGCTACGAGGGGACCTTATTGAAACATATAAGATGATTAGAGGTTTAGATAGGGTGGACGGTGATAGCCTTTTTCCTCGGATGGAGAAAGCTAGCACGAGGGGACATGGCTTTAAACTAAGGGGGGGTAGTTATAGGACGGATGTCAGAGGTAGGTTCTTTACCCAGAGGGTGGTGAGGGATTGGAATGCCCTGCCTGCTGCAGTTGTAGATGCGCCTAGTTTGGGGGCGTTTAAGAGGTCCGTGGATAGGTTTATGGATGGAAAGGGATTGGTTTAGGTTAGAGGGTCATTGCTTTTTTTTTAACTGGTCGGTGCAACATCGTGGGCCGAAGGGCCTGTTCTGCGCTGTAATGTTCTACGTTCTATGATTCCCTGTGGTTAGAACCTCAATGACATAACCATCCGTATCCTGATGGGTGCAGAGGAGATTCACCAGGACACTGCTGGGATGGAACATTTAATTTATTGAAGAGAGGTTGGGTAAGGGTGGCTCATTTTCTCTGGCAACACCAGGTTAAATCCAACTGGTTTATTTGGTAGCAAACGCCACTAGCTTTCAGAGCGCTCACTGTTTGTCAAGTGACGTGATGAAGGGGCAGCGCTCCGAAAGCTAGTGGCGTTTGCTACCAAATAAACCTGTTGGATTTAACCCGCTGTTGTGGGACTTCTCACTGTGTTTACCCCAGTCCAACGCCGGCATCTCCACATCATTGTTTTCTCTGGAGCAGAGAAGACCGAGGGAGGACCTGATTGAGGTGTACAGGATTACGAGGGGCACGGGCAGGATGGATAGGAGCAGCTGTCCCCCTTCAAGGGGACACAAGTTAGAAGTGAGGGGTGGGAGGTTTAGGGGTGATCTGTGGAAAAACCTTTGGTGGTGAGGGTCTGGGATGCGCTGCCAGGGAGGGTGGTGGAGGCAGGAATGCCTCACATCCTTTAAGAAGTATCTGAATGAGCACTTAGCATGCCATAACATTCAGGGCTATGGTCCAAGCGCTAGCAAGTGAGATTAGGTGGGCAGGTCAGGAACTTTCATGCATTGGTGCAGACTCGATGGGCCGAAGGGCCTTTTCTACACTGTAGTATTCTGTGATACCCATTCGCAACTCCCAGGATTATCTAAGATAAGGATATTTATTGTGCTCTGCTCTTCCACTTGGCATTCTTTGTGCCTCTGACTAGTTTATTTGCTACTGCCTCTTCCCCTCTCGCCCTGACTGACGGACCTCCTCATCCAATATTGATGTCAGAATCCCTCTCTTTGCACAGCTCATCTAAAACCATCTTGTCGCCCTCAATACTGGGGTGGCACAGTGGTTGGCACTGCCGCCTCACAGCGCCAGGGACCCGGGTTCAACTCCCGGCTTGGGTCACTGTCTGCGTGGAGTTTGCACATTCTCCCCATGTCTGCGCGGGTTTCCTCCGGGTGCTCCAGTTTCCTCCCACAGTCCAAAGATGTGAGAGTTAGGTTGTTTGGCCATGGCAAATTGCCCCTTAGTGCCAGGGGGACTAGCAGGGTAAATACATGGGGTTGCGGGAATAAGGCCTGGGTGTGATTGTGGTTGGTGCAGGCTCGATGGACCGAGCGGCCTCCTGTAGGGGTTCTATGACTGATCCCACCCCATCTCCCTCGCCATTGCTCCCACCGCACCGCCCCCAATACTGTTCACTGGGGCAGAGTTATAAGATTCACGTGAATTAATTTCTATTGGATAAAGAACAGGATAACACCCAGAGACCACAGAACTTTATCCCAGGAGAAAATGGGTGAAGAGTGGAACATTAGTGACCTGCCCAGCCTAATGTACAAGTTAGACAGACACGGGAGGTAATACTTAGCTCAGTACAACTAGTGCAATACTGACACCTACTGGCAGCAAATCTACTGCAGTCGCTGCTCACTCCAAATCATAGGAAATCATAGAAATTATAGATCCTTATGGTGCAGGAGGAGGCCATTCAGTCCATCAAACCCATACCGGCTCTCTGACAGAGCATCTTCTCCTGGCCCTAACACCGTAACCCCAAATATTTACCATGGCTAATCCATCTAATCTACATGTCCTGGGACACTAAGGGACAATTTAGTATGGACAATCCACCTGTGGATTTGGACAATGGGGTGAAAACCAGAGGAAACCCACGCAGACTTACAAGGATGAGGAGGGATCTACTTGAAACTTACTGAATACCGAGAGGCCTGGACGGAGTGGACGTGAAGAGGATGTTTCCATTTGTGGGAGAGACTAGAACTCGAGGGCACAACCTCAGAACGAAGGGACACTCCTTTAGAACCGAGATAAGGAGGAATTTCTTCAGCTAGAGGGTGGTGAATCTGTGGAACTTATTGCCACAGAGGGCTGTGGCAGCCAGGTCATTGAGTGTCTTTGAAACAGAGATAGATAGGTTTTTGATTTGATTTGATTTGTCACATCTTAGTTGATAGCGAAAAATATTGTTTCTTGCGTGCTATGCAGAAAGCATACTGTTCATAGAGAAGGAAAGGAGAGAGTGCAGAATGTAGTGTTACAGTCATAGCTAAGGTGTAGAGAAAGATCAACTTAATGCAAAGTAGGTCCATTCAAAAGTCTGACCACAGCAGGGAAGAAGCTGTTCTTGAGTTGGTTGGTACGTCACCTCAGACTGTTGTATCTTTTTCCCGAGGGAAGGAGGTGGAAGGGAGAATGTCCGGGGTGTGGGATCCTTAATTATGCCGCTGCTTTGCCGAGGCAGTGGGAAGTGTAGACAGAGTCAACGAGGAGAA
The DNA here is from genome assembly GCF_965287045.1 of Carcharhinus amblyrhynchos. Taxonomy (NCBI): domain Eukaryota; kingdom Metazoa; phylum Chordata; class Chondrichthyes; order Carcharhiniformes; family Carcharhinidae; genus Carcharhinus; species Carcharhinus amblyrhynchos. The sequence continues at coordinate 9,262,269 of NC_137344.1, forward strand.
GGCAGGACAGTGGCAATGAGATTCATATCAGCCATGATTGAATGGTGGAACAGACCCAGTGGGCCGAATGGCCTGATTCTGCCCCTACATCTTACGGTCTTACAGACGCGGGGAGGATGTGTAGACACATAGGCAGCCACCCAAAGCCGGAACTGAACCCTGGGGCTGAGAGGCAGCAGTGCTAACCACTGTGCCGACCAATGACGTATTTTCATTGGTTAGTTAATGAATGCTCTGGAGTGCATGTCCAAGGCCCCGTTTGACCATCGCGAGTTCCCTGTCTCACAGGAGGTACATTATGTTTACCTGCAATTCCTGAATGGTTCACGTCGCAATGCAAGACATTCTCCATCTGGGACAGGAGCCCCTGTTTCAGGATCACTTCTGCAAACACCAGATCAGGTGTAATACCTGTCCTTGTCCACTAGTCTGTCTCTATTGTGGGAACCGTGAATTGGATTCAACGGGAATTTGAACTGGTTTTTGGAGCAAGCAAGGAGATGGATAGCACGGCTGCCTCAGAGCGCCAGGAACCTGGATTCGATTCCCGGATTGTCTGTGCGGAGTCTGCATGTTCTCCCCGTGTCTGTGTGGGTTTCCTCCCACAGTCTGCAAGATGAGCTGGTTAGGTGCACTGGCCACGCTAAATTCTCCCTCAGTGTACCCGAACAGGCACCAGAGTGTGGCAACTAGGGGATTTTCGCAGTAACTGCATTGCAGTGTGAATGTAAGCCTACTTGTGATACTAATAAATAAACTTTAAACTTTTGCCCTGTCCATTCAGAATAACCATTAGGCTGAGTAGGCTTAAGCCTAGGGTCCCGGAAGGGAGAGGGGGCCCCGAGAGCAAAAGAAAAATTGGTTTAACCCTTGTAAGGGTGAATAAATTTTCATAAGTGTACACCGTGGGTGAATTACTATAACAAGTACCTATAAATAGAGGAGCTTCACTCATGGACTTGTACGACATGCAAATAAATATACAAAATAAATGCAACAAAGAGTTTATTGTCATGCTGTAACCGATCTGGATTTCTTTCTCGTATTTGCAATATTGATGATGACGCACTTAAACAGGCAGCGAATACCCTCGTACAAGTTTATCTGGAAAACTTTGACTTGGCTTTTGAGGAAGAGCTCACCCACTTTCAGAAATCCATTCAAGGACAATCCGATGACGATGTCACTGGGATGTATCGAGCTCTGGCAAGGGATCGGCTGTACGAGGTGTATCCAAATACATACGTTGGCTTTAGAATTTATCTGTCCTTAATGATCACTAACTGTTCAGGCGAGCGTTCATTTTCGGCACTGAAGAGGATCAAAATCTACTTGTACTCAACAATGAGAAACTTAATCATCTGGCACCCACACACACTGAATCAGACATGCTTCGATCTGTTAATTTACATACTAATATCAACACTTTTGTAAACCAAAAAAAACACGGAAGCTTTTTAAAGTACAAATGTAAAGAAAATGAAAAATAAGTGAATAAAAGGGCTGCAATTGATTCATATAACTTTACAATATTATACATGTAGTACATTACACAGCGATATAAGATATCTAACGTCACTTTATTCTATTCAATGAAGGGTGGGGCAGGGGACGGGTTAGGGGCCCTTACTGAAGCTCAGCCTAGGGGTTCGGGTGGCGGTTAATCCGCCACTGGGTCCACTCTGCGCGTTGACTTTGCAACTCTGAGAAAGAAATCAAATTTAAAAGACCCTGTTGCACCATCTTGAAGAGGAGCAGGGGGTTGGGGGGGGGGGGGGGGGCTCCCTGGATGTGGGCGCTCCCCAGGTAGTTGGGGGGGGGGGGGGGGTGCTCCCTGGGTAGGGAGGGAGGGCTCCCCCCCAGTGTCCCATTTATTATTTACCCCTCACCCAACATGACAAAAACCTGATGACTGGTCATTGTCTTGTTAGTGTTTATTGGATCTTGCTGTGCATAACTAGGCTACTGCATTTCCCAGTGACGACATCTCACAAAATACCTCACTGGCAATAAAGGTGCCTGCTGCTCGGGTAGGGTGCCACTTATTTTTAGAAACACAGTCACTTACCGTATTCTTGGGGTTGGCCAGATTAATCCTGAGAAGCCCCATGCCTTGGAGCACAAACTTCATGGAACTGAGCAGGTTGTCCAGGACAGCAGGCTGAAATGGGGAGGAGAGGAGAATCAAACCCACTGATTAGCCAAGGCACCCAGAACGGTTTAAAACATAGCAATAACAAAAAAAAAACATTCAAAGGCATTACGTATGTGGTCTGCTGTGAGACTAACAGTAAAGCATGAGGTAAGAGGAAATAAACAAACTGGAATTGTATATTAACAAGTTACATTTATGTACTAGTCACTTGTAGGCTTACACTAACACTGCAATGAAGTTACTGCGAAATTCCCCTAGTCGCCACACTCCAGCGCCTGTTCGGGTACACTGAGGGAGAATTTAGCATGGCTAATGCACCTAACCAGCGCGTCTTTCAGACTGTGGGATGAAACCGGATCACCCAGAGGAAACCCACGCAGACATGGGGAGAGTGTGCAGACTCCGCACAGACAGTGACCCAAGCCGGGAATCGAACCCGGGTCCCAAGCGCTGTGAGGCGGCAGTGCTAACCACTGTGCCGCCCAGTATTTATCCTAGCACAGTCAGCACAAGGCTGGCTACAAGACTGACTAAAGCAAAGTACTGAGGATGCTGGAATCTGAAACAAAAACAGAAAATGCTGGAAAATCTCAGCAGGTTTGACAGCGTCTGTGGAGAGAGAATAGAGCCAACGTTTCGAGTCTGGGTGACCTTTCGTCAGAGCTGAGAGCAACGAGAATCAGCAGAGATTTATGCTATTGGGATTGGGATTGGGATTGGACAAAGGAAGTATAAGCGTGGAAACAGAAGGCTGAGAAGGTGCTAAGAATGTGCCTGGAGTGATCAGAATGTGAGAATGGCTGGGCAAGCTTCACCCGGTGTGGAGCTCAAATCCCACGTGATCAGACCCTGTTCCCTTAAAGAGGCACATCCCAACGTTCGTGACAGGAGGAGAGTCACAGGAGGAATAACCCACAAAGTGTGAGATGTGAGGAGGTACCAGGCAGGTGATGAAGGAGGCGGGTTTTTTGTGGTAGCATGGCCCCTTTAAGGTGAGGACCCTGTGGGTCGTCCTGGTGGGAGGCTGAGCCACTCGGCAGGAGGGTGAAGGAGGGGCTCACAGTCGGAATGGTAATTCAGCCTGACCTTGCTGTGCTTGTATATAACAGACAGAACCCCTCCAGTGCAGGAGGAGGCCATTTGGCTTATTGAGTCTGCACCGACCACAATCCCAACCCAGCCCTATCTCTACAAACCCACATATTTACCCCGATAATCCTTCTAACCTACACATCCAGGGGCAATTTAGCATGGCCAATGCACCTAACCTGCACAAGTTTGGATTGTGGGAGGAAACCCAGGGAGAACGCGCAAACTCCACACAGACAGTGACCCGAGCAGGGAATCGAACCCAGGTTCTTGGCGTTGTGAGGCAGCAGTGCTAACCACCGTGCCACCTTTTATTTGGCAATAAAGCCGGTTTGTGATTCAAGCCACATCAGGTCGCCCTCAGTCTCTTACAGTTTCAAAAGTAGAGAGCGAGGCAGGGGAGTTTATAAAGGGAGTTCCAGAGCCATGGGTACAGGGAGCTGAAGGTGCGGATACCGAGGGTCACAAGTGATTAAAGTCAGGGTTTGTAAAGAGCGGGTGGGTGGGGGGGGGGGGGGTGTTGTTGAGGAGGTAATAAACACACGGGAGAACATTCAGAACATTGTCAGCCATGCTGCTTTAGATAGAGCTCCAGTTTCCTCCCACAGTGCAAAGATGTGCAGGTTAGGTTAATTGCCCCTTAGCATCAGGGGGATTATCAATGGGGGGGTTACGGCGATAGGGCCTGGGTGGGGATTATTGTCAGTGTAGGCTCGATGGGCCGAATGGCCTCCTTCTGCACTGTGGGGCTGCTATGATTTATCCCACACTCAGGACACCTCGGCAGAGTTTCCAGGTCGGGCTCCAGGTTCCAGCGTCAGCCTGTTTTTAGGTGGTTGGAGGCAAGCACCCATTGGTAGGCCAGAGTGGGGCAGCAGCCCTAGGCGGCCACATAGAGGAACTTCTCCCTGCACGATTGCGGCAAAATCCCAGCGAACGGGTGGGCCTGGCACCCGGGGACCATCGCAAAGTCCACCTTGAAAGCAGCGGAGGGAAGATCCAGGCTACTGTGTGGTACCCTGGGGACTGGGCCCAGGCTGAGGGGCTCTGAAGAGGGAGAGAGCGAGAGCAACCAACCAGCCCCAGAGAGACAGATCCACAGCTGTGGATGGCTCCCTCACCTGCACCGAGGGATGGGAGGGGGAAAAATGTAAAGAAAAGCTAGGAAAGAAATGTAAATACGCAAAGAAAAGAAATGCTTTATTTTCTTATCATAGTTCGGCAAATGTTTCCCCTCCGTTATTTGTCCGATCCCCTGCTGAAAGTTATTACTGAGTCTGCAGCTACCACCCTATACGATCATCACACTCTGCGCTGAAAATAAATTGTCATTCCGCCTTCTCCATCGCTCGGCTCATCAACAGGAAGTTTCCTGCGCTCCTACGTACTTGATAGGTAATTATCGACAATCAAAGCATCCAAGAAAAATGAATGATTCACAAGAAAGGGACAGAATTATACTTGGTGTTCACCACTTCAATTACTCCCCATCTTTTTAACATTACCTCATCAGAACACCACATGGTGTGGAGCCTGCCTCTGCAGTGATGCTCCTGCAGTCAAATAGTCAGTGGGCACGCAGCCCAGGAAATAAGGCCACGTGAAAAATGGGGCTAAGTTTAGACACTGAACTGGGCTGCAGCAAGAGATCTGGGTTTACAGAGATATACCCTAATACTGCCCACATTAATTTGGGGCAGCACAGTGGTTAGCATTGCTGCCTCACAGCGCCAGGGACCCGGGTTCGATTCCCGGCTTGGGTCGCTGTCTGTGCGGAGTTTGCACACTCTCCCCGTGTCTGCGTGGGTTCCCTCCCACAATCCAAAGATGTGCGGGCTAGGTTAATTGGCCACGCTAAATTACCCCTGCGTGTCAGGGGGATGAGTGCAAGGGGTTACAGGGTTAGGGCCTGGGCGGGACTGCGGTTGGGTACAGACTCGATGGGCCGAATGGCCTTCCTCTGCAGTGCAGGGATTCTATGCCTACAATACTGAAAGTGTACAGAGCATAGCTGGAGGACACAGCTTCCCTCCCCGAGGGAGAAAGGGAAGTATTTACACTCGGAGGATTAAGCTCTGGAAATTTAAGAAATGCAGGGTAGCAATTTAGAGCTCAGCTTTAATGAATGGTGCAATAGCAGTTTAGCAAGACTCGCTGAATTAAGCAACAGTAATCTATGCGCCACACTTCTGCTAAAAAACCACAGCTATTCAACTTGCAACAACCACATTGACAAAAATAAAAGCAATGGATTACCGTGTAATTAACAGTTTCAGTCCCTAACTGCGAGATGGCACAGTGGTTAGCACTGCTGCCTCACAGCACCAAAGACCCGGGTTCAATTCCCAACCTCGGGTCACTGTCTGTGCGGAGTCTGCACATTCTCCCCGTGACTGCGTGGGTTTCCTCCGGGTGCTCCGGTTTCTCCCCCACACGCCAAACGTGTGGGTTTAGGTGGACTGGCCATGCTAAACCGTCCCTTAGTGTCAGGGGGATGAGCAGGGTAAATGCGTCAGGCTATGGGGATAGGGCCTGGGTGCGATTGTGGACGGTGCAGACTCGATGGGCCAAATGGCCTCCTCCTATACAGAAGGGATTCTATGATTGAGCAGGAGACATGAGCAAGGGCCCACAAACAGGAAGGTAAGCGAGGGAATTCCTTTCACGAGAGAGTGGCGAGAGCGAGGAACTCGCTGTCACAGGGAAGATGGAGGAAAAGTAGCACAGATCCATTGATAGGGAGAGAGGAAGAGAAGGATATGTGGATGGGGGTAGATAACGCAGGCAGAGAAGACGCTTGTGTGTGCGATAAACAGCAGTGTGAAGCTGCCCAGTCTGTTTCCGGCCTGTCAATTCCATCTAAATAGCTTTGTTTTTTAAACCAGGCCATTCAGAATTCAGGGCAGTGTTGAATGGACTGGGTGGTGTGACAAACTAATAAACAGACTCACTGACCTGGATAAAGAGGGAGGAATTGCAGTCTGCTTTCTACTTTCCAGCTGGACATGGGCCAAGAACAGGAATTAACCTCGGGGGTGATTTACTACCCTGTTTAAATCGCCGACCAACTTTCACTTTGTGGGTTCAACCATGTGAGTTGCTGGGGAGCAGGGAGTAGACAGGCAGAGTACTGCCCAGTACTCCAAATCCAGCTCTGCCCCGGGGAACGGGGACCAGCTCCGCCCCAGGGAACGGGGACCAGCTCCGCCCCAGGGGTGTGGGTGGGTGGGTGGACCAGCTCTGCCCCAGGGGGTTGAGGGCGGAAGACCAGCTCTGTCCTGGGGGATTGGGGGGTGGGGTTTTGACCCGGGGGTGGGGTTGAGGTTGAGGTGGGTTGAGGTTGAGGTGGGGTGGGGTTTTGACCCGGGGGTGGGGTTGAGGTGTGGGGTGAGGTTGAGGTTGAGGTGGAGGTGGGGTGGGGTTTTGACCCGGGGGTGGGGTTGAGGTATGGGGTGGGGTGGGGTTGAGGTATGGGGTGGGGTGGGGTGGGGTGGAGGACCAGCTCCGGGAGTCACTCCTGTCCTAGAGTCAATGCTGACCAATGAGAACAATGTCACTGAGTCTGAGAGAAAGAACCTTTGGCTCTTCAATCGAGTCAGCAACTCGATCATTTAACCTCTGCTGGGAATTCTGTACAGGCCGGAGCATGGGAATAACTTCCTGTCTGCTGGGAATGGTCAAAATATATCACATCCCAATTAGTATAAGGTAAATCCTTTTGTATTCTCGGGAAGCCTTTCAGAAATAAAATCTTAGCGTTTATATACAACTTACAGTGTGTGTGTGTATCATCGTTAACAGAATAAAATACTTTGTGTAGAAGCATTAACAACATTTGACTGAGCCTGGCAAAGCGAGATGGGGACAGATACCAGTCAGAGAGGGAGGGGGCTGGAGTCTTAAAGAGGTGGCGAGGCTGGACAGGTTTAACGTGGGGAATTCCAGAGGGATTAGAGAGTGCCTTCCCAATCATCAGAGCATCCCAAAGCGCCTCACAGCCAGTAAGGCGTTTCTGACAGACACCCTGCCGCGATAATGTGGGAAATGCACAGCAAGATCCCACAAACAGCAATGTAATAGTGATCCCGATAATCTGTTGCTGTGACACCCATTGGAGGACAAATGTTGGCCAGAACACCAGGGATAACTCCTGTATCCTCCGTGAAATAGCGCCATGGGGCCCGTGACTCCACCCCAAAAAGGGCAAAGTCTTTAACATCTCAACTGAAGACAGCGCGGTGCCCCCTCCCCCTCCCCTGGGCAGCGCGGTGCCCCCTCCCCATCCCCTGGGCAGCGCAGTGCCCCCTCCCCATCCCCTGGGCAGCGCGGTGCCCCCTCCCCTTCCCCTGGGCAGCGCGGTGCCCCCTCCCCATCCCCTGGGCAGCGCGGTGCCCCCTCCCCCTCCCCTGGGCAGCGCGGTGCCCCCTCCCCCTCCCCTGGGCAGCGCGGTGCCCCTCCCCCCCCCCCCCCCCGGGCAGCGCGGTGCCCCCTCCCCCCCCCCCCCGGGCAGCGCGACACCCCCTCCCCATCCCCTGGGCAGCGCGGTGCCCCCTCCCCCTCCCCCTCCCCTGGGCAGCGCGACACCCCCTCCCCCTCCCCTGGGCAGCGCGACGCCCCCTCCCCATCCCCTGGGCAGCGCGGTGCCCCCTCCCCCCCCCCGGGCAGCGCGGTGCCCCCTCCCCTTCCCCTGGGCAGCGCGACGCCCCCTCCCCCTCCCCTGGGCAGCGCGACGCCCCCTCCCCCTCCCCTGGGCAGCGCGACGCCCCCTCCCCCTCCCCTGGGCAGCGCGACGCCCCCTCCCCCTCCCCTGGGCAGCGCGGTGCCCCCTCCCCTTCCCCTGGGCAGCGCGGTGCCCCCTCCCCCTCCCCTGGGCAGCGCGGTGCCCCCTCCCCCTCCCCTGGGCAGCACGGCGCCCCCTCCCCTGGGCAGCGCGACGCCCCCTCCCCGCCCCCTGGGCAGCACGGCGCCCCCTCCCCTGGGCAGCGCGGTGCCCCCTCCCCATCCCCTGGGCAGCGCGGCGCCCCCTCCCCGCCCCCTGGGCAGCGCGGCGCCCCCTCCCCGCCCCCTGGGCAGCGCGACGCCCCCTCCCCGCCCCCTGGGCAGCACGGCGCCCCCTCCCCTGGGCAGCGCGGTGCCCCCTCCCCATCCCCTGGGCAGCACGGCGCCCCCTCCCCATCCCCTGGGCAGCGCGGTGCCCCCTCCCCATCCCCTGGGCAGCACGGCGCCCCCTCCCCATCCCCTGGGCAGCGCGGTGCCCCCTCCCCTTCCCCTGGGCAGCGCGGCGCCCCCTCCCCATCCCCTGGGCAGCGCGGTGCCCCCTCCCCTTCCCCTGGGCAGCGCGGTGCCCCCTCCCCATCCCCTGGGCAGCACGGCGCCCCCTCCCCATCCCCTGGGCAGCGCGGTGCCCCCTCCCCTTCCCCTGGGCAGCGCGGCGCCCCCTCCCCATCCCCTGGGCAGCGCGGTGCCCCCTCCCCATCCCTCAGACAGCACGACGCCCCCTCCCCCTCCCCACTCCTCGGTACTCAAGTGTCAGCTTGGATTTTTGTGGTAATATTTGCAGATAGAAACTCAGCAAAAACACAAGAATCACAGAAATATTGAGGCCTTGACTCAAACTATATCTATCTTCTGTTAAAGCCCAGGTTTTTTTCCTATTTTTCCACCCTCCCTCTAATAAACTCCTTCACCCCCACCAATGACCCTGTGCACATGTGCGTGCGCACACATTCATACACACACCTCCTGCGGGATTTTCACAGTAACTTCACTGCAGTGTTAATGCAAGCCTACTTGTGACACTAATAAATAAACTCTAAAAAACAATTTAGCATTTACTCACATACTCACTCCCTCATACACACCAAGAGTTTCGAAGCAGTGACGCATTGCTGACAATATTCTTTCAACCTGTAGCCTCAGGGGATTGAAACACAGGAGACGCAGCAATCCTCTTTGTGCAGTGAGCTGTGACAGCTCTGTACAGCCCCTGGACCCCCAGCTGAAAGAGAACCCTCATTCCCCAGGCTTACCCAGACACTGCTCAGACATTACCCTGGTGAGATTTTCACACGACTACCTGCCCTCTACTGCCGTCAGTCCCTATCTCCAAGTTATGAAACACAGAATCCCTATAATGCGAAAGGAGGCCATTTGGCCCATCGAGTCAGCACTGGCCACAATCCCACCCAGGCCCTATCCCTAAAACCCCACATATTTACCATGCCTGTGCCCCTGACACTAAGGGGCAATTTAGCACGGCCAAACCACCTAACTCACACATCTTTGGGCTGTGGGAGGAAACCGCAGCATCCAGGGGAAACCCACGCAGACACGGGGAGAATGTGTAAACTCCACACAGTGACCCGAGGCCAGAATTGAACACGGGTCCTTGGCGCTGTGAGGCATGTCTTTACTAACTATATGAATCCAAAGAGAATATAAAATTAAACATTTTCTAAGGCAAACATCCCTGGAACCAAAAGAGAAAATGCTGGAAAATCTCAGCAGGTCTGGCAGCATCTGTAAGGAGAGAAAACAGCTGACGTCTCGAGTCCAGATGACCCCTTTGTCAGAACTCAAGATGGGAATCTGGATTTGACAAAGCTTTGACCAAAGATCACCAGCACTCCGGACGTCAGCTCTTTTCTCTCCTTACAGGTGCTGCCAGACCCGCTGAGATTTTTCCAGCACTTTCTCTTTCGGTTTCAGATTCCAGAATCCGCAGTGATTTGCTTCTAACAAGCACCCCCCGGTTTGCTTGCCTCAGTGCCCTGGAGACCAATCTGTAAATCCCACAGCCTCCTGGGCAGTCAGACGGAGGGACGGCAACAGCAGGGGCGCGGGCGAGGTAGGCCCAAGACTCGATTTGTGGTGGTCGGGCCACCATTTTACTCATAACCCTCCGGCTTAAATCACAGCGCCCGGGATAGTGAAAATATTCGTACAAAAATGATTGACCAAAGGTGTCAGGGTTCAGCTCATTCCACTGGAGGCTCTTTCACTGGGTCGTTCCAGGCTCCTGTCCTGTTGCACAAAGTCACTGCCCTTGACTTTATATCTTTCTGATCACCGTTGGCTTAAACATCAACTTTCCGCAGCGTTGCCTCCAGCACTAGGGCTCTCTGACTTCAACAGCACTCTCTCACACCTTCCGGAATGTTCCATCCCTTCCAACAACAACCCTTCCCAATTCGGCCAAAGCTTTGGTTCGTCAGCCTGCGCCCTCGCTTTCTTCAACCCCCACCCCCCCCGATACAATGAGCAATGTACCCCCCCCCCTTCTCCCTCAGTGTAAAACACTCTCTCTCGAAACCGCCACACTCAAAACGCCCCCACTCTTTGTGTACATAGCACAGAACCAATTGCCGGAACATTCTGTAAATGGCTGACTAGAGTTACTGGAACAATAACTCATCTTTTTGATAAGTTAAGGTAAACACAATTTGTTAAGTACCACCAACCATGCCCAAGATAAAATCTCGTTGTTCTGCTGGAGTTAACTAAAGGGAAACTCATCCATCACAAGTGTCTTTTTCTATTCAAGTTCATTTTATTTTGTTAGTGTCACAAGTAGGCTCACGTTAACATTAACCAAGTTGCTGTAAAAAAAATCCCCTCGTCACCACACTCCCGGGCCTGTTTGGGTACGATTCTGTCACAGGGACTGCGCGGGCAGGTTCAAGAGGAGAAATGTGAGGCGGCTAAACCTTTCTCCACAACCTTCCAGGATTTTAGCAATCCGAGCAGGAAGAAAGCCTCAACTACCTGAAAAGAACAGGAATGTGGTCAAAGGCCGTTCCTGCGGAGAGTTGGCATGGTGGGCGGAATGATGTCACCCGGCTGGATGAAGCATTCTATTGTGCTCCACATTTTTTTCCCCCCCCAGTCTGTCACCAGTCAGCTGCTCAGACACGAGGGAACCGGGAGGCACTGGTGGAACCTTCCAGATCAGTGCCCATAACAACAAGCCCAGCACGAGCCAGGCCGACACGCCTGGAGAGCGAGCGCCGCGTCGCTGCAGATGTCAAACCAAAGCCGACACCGGCCGGCCTCTCGGGGTGGAAGGGGGACAGATGGGGGGGTGGGGGGGGGGGGGAAAATAAGAGGATGGGGGTCCCACGGAACTATTCCAAAAAAAGAGCAGGAAGAGATAACAGCCGAGTCCTGGCTAATATTTATCCCCCCATTAAGGTTACACAAAAAAAAAGAACAGTTTATCCGGCTGTCGTCTGTTTGTGGGATCTTGCTGTGCACAAATGGGCTGCCATGTTGGGAACGGAGGGCAGAGGTGCAGGAGGAGGCCATTCAGCCCTCCGAGACTGCTCCACCATTCATTCAGGGTGGTGGATCCGGGTTATAGGAACACAGGAATCAGCAGCGAGGGTAACTCAGCCCATTCCACCATTCTATACCATCGTGGCTAATCTCCATCTCTTCCGAACTCCACTTCCCTGATACCCCGCGTTTGAGGAATTATTTATCTATCACTTTCTTGAATCCATTGATTGATTCCGCATCCGCTGCACTCTGGGGCGGTGAGTTCCATAGATTTGGTCGGCAGGTCCCACCCCCCGTAACGTCAGCCACATCACCCCGGCAATCACACAAAGCAGCCCACGGTCTCTGAAGCCCTTTGGGACATCAACCCAAGCTGCACGTCTTTGGACTATGGGGGGAAACCGGAGCACCCAGAGGAAACCCATGCAGACACTGGGGGGGGGAGAACATGCAGACTCCACACAGACAGTGACCCCCCCCCGCAAGCTGGGAATCTAACCCGAGTCCCTGGAGCTGAGAGGCAGCGGTGCTAACCACCGTGGCAAAGGGCGCTACAGAAATGCAACTCTTTCTGGACCGCCTCTGGCAGGGGTGAGGGGTTGAGATCTCCAAACAGAACATGTTGCAAAATCGTTGCTCTGGATGAATGGGCGCGATGGGAAATGGATCAGCAGGCCGTGTAGCCAGGGTTTAACACGAGTTAAGATGCAGTGACCATCATCCACACAGCTTGTGCACAGGGTGTGAAAGGAATTTCAAAGCTGCTCTGAACATCCGCTTTTCCCAAATAAACTGCAGGAATTCAGGAAACCGGATTAGCAAAAGCCTTTGTAATCCAGCAGCGCTCAGCCTGAAAGCGGAGTTAGTGAACTGTAGAAATATTTAGCGTGAGCGCATTAAATCTGCAGGGTGGGAGAAGGGGATCTGCTGTTTAAACTGGTCAGCTGAGAAACAGAGAGATTCTGGAGCAACTTCCAGTAACACTCACTGTTTCATCCTCTCAAACCAGTGTGACCGGGTTCCAATTTAAATGGCAGCGATATTCCTTCAGTACATTCAAACACTCAGCAATTATTCAACATCTCCTTCACACACTGACAGATACAGCCTGTTACAGGGACTGTAACTTTACAACCTCATTTTTGTACAGAATAAACATTCACAAAACATCTTTGGCAGTGCTGAGGAGCTCTGCAGCCAGTGGTTTTTGATTTGCTTTATTACTGGTCACATGTATTAACACACACCGAAAAGTGTTGTTTCTTGTGCGCTATACAGACAAAGCATACCCTTCATAGAGAAGGAAAGGAGAGAGTGCAGATTGCAGTGTCATAGCTAGGGTGTAGAGGAAAATCAACTTAATGCAAGGTAGGTCCATTCAAAAAATATGACAGCAGCAGGGAAGAAGCCGTTCTCGAGTCGGTTGGTACGTGACCTCAGACTTTTGTATCTTTTTCCCGAAGGAAGAAGGTGGAAGAGAGAATGTCTGGGGTGTGTGGGATCCTTAATTATACTGGCTGCTTTGCTAAGGCAGCGGGAAGTGTAGACAGAGTCAATGGATGGGAGGCTGGTTTATAAAGCACATTTGTAAAATAGGATAGTGACGCAGTGGTTAGCATTGCTGCATCACAGCGACAGGGACCTGGGATTTGATTTCCGGCTCGGGTCACCGTGTGGAGTTTGCACTTTCTCTCCCCGCGTCCGTGTGAGTTTTCTCTGAATACTCCAGCTTCCTCCGACAGTCCAAAGATGCGCAGCTCAGGTTGGTTGGCCGTGCTAAATTGCCCCTTTGTGTCCCAGGACGTGTAGGTTAGAGGGATCAGCGGGGTAAATGTGTGGGGTTGCAGGGATGGGGCCTGGGGCAGGATTGTTGTCGGTGCAGGCTCCGTGAGCTGAATGGCCTCTGTAGGGATTCTATGATTCTAGGGTAAAGGCAAAACACTGCGGATGCTGGAATCTGAAACAAAAACAGAAAATGTTGGAAAACCTCAGCAGGTCTGACAGCGTCTGTGGAGAGAGAACGGAGGAGGATTTTATGGCCACGCTGGAGTGAGACTGGAAATTTCCACCTGAGGTCAATGGGCATTTAGTTATCCGCCCCTCATCCTCTCCGAGTCTGTGACGGGCAGGGTGGTACAACTCCAGCGAACGTTTTAACTCTGACCAAGGGTCATCCAGAAACGTTGGCTCTGTTCAGTCACCACAGATGCTGTCAGACCTGCCGAGATTTTCCAGCATTTCCTGCTTTTGCGATTAAGGGAAGCCTTGTATGAAGAAGTGGCAACGACACCGTCCTAATAATAACAACAACGTAATCACCGAGATACAGCAAGGGTTTATCTGAAAGAGGGTGTAATGTCAGAGGTTGTTCATCAGTCAGTGACCATTTCCTGAACATCGGAAGAGAAATTTATATTGAGAAATTGTGCAGCCCATCGGAACTGGAGTTCAGTAACATAGTGGAAGAGTTTTTCTATAATTCATTCGTGGGACATGGGTGTTGCTGGCTGGGCCAGCATTTATTGCCCATCCCTAGTTGCCCCTGTTTAAAGGGCAGTTGAGAGTCAACTACATTGCTGTAGCTTTGGAGTCACATATACACCAGGCCGGGTAAGGATGGCAGATTTCCTTCCCTAAAGGACGTTAGTGAACCAATGGGTTTTTCTGACAATCGACAATCAGTAGATTCTTAATTCCAGATTTTTTTTTATTGAATTCAAATTCTACCATCTGTCGCGGTGGGAGGTGCTGTCCCTTCAGTTAAACAGTCAATGAGATCCCGTCCACCTCATTAGAAGGGAGATTGAGGATCCCACAGGGAGCAGAACTGGAATTCTCCTCGGCACAACACTCCTTCTTCAATCCACCTCACCAAAAATAATCCACATGACCTCACTGTTCACCACGTCTGCTGTTGAAATAATCCCTCAATCCTCGGTCTAATGACTCTGCATAGCTCAAACACTGGACCAGAGTCACTTTGGAAAGGCCTGTCTCTCACACATTCTGCAGCTTACAGCTACATCAGCATTGCCTCATCTAAGGTTACAACACTCACCCCCTGCCCAGCTGAGCGGTCCCGAGTTGTAACTGGCTCGGGGCAATCCCAGTGCAAGGCGCTGCCTCACAGTGTGTGAGTGCAGCTTTGTATCCGTGACTCCTTACCTGGCGGGCACCTGATTTAACTAAAGAAAGGGAGTAGGTGATAGGGCCCTTTAAATTACGCCAACTACCATCAACTATCCCTCTTGAGGTAAACAAGGACACGTTAGGATTGTATTGGCTCTGAGGTGATTGTACTGACATCGGGAAGTAGCTAACTTAGTGATGTTACATAGAAACTAGAAGCATGAGGCCACTCGGCCCTTCGAGTCTACTCTGCTATTCCTTTTGATCATGGTTGATCACCAAATTCAATATTCTGATCCCCCCTTTCCCCCAAATCGCTTGATCCCTTTAATCCCAAGAGCTACATCTTATTTCCTCTTGAAATCAGACAACAATTTGGCCTCAACTACATTCTATCTTAGTGAATTCCACACATTTCCCACCCTCTGGGTGAAGAAATGTCTCCCCACCTCAATTCTAAAAGGTTTACCCCATATCCACAAATTATGGCCCCTAGTTCTGGACTCCACCACCATCGGGAACATTCTTTCTGAATCTACCCTGACGAACCCTGTTAGAATTTTATGAGTTTCTATGAGATCCCCTCTCGCTCTTCTAAACTCCAGTGAATATAATCCCCAACCAATTTAATCTCTCCTCATATGACAGACCTGCCAACCCAGGAAAATCTGAGGCACTCCCCTGGGACGGAGGATGACCTTTTTCCCCTGCGGGGTCTTGAAATGACTAAAAAAATCCAACACTGGATCCGCACACTCTGCCTCAGGCGGTGTAGGCACTGTCTGATGAGGGTGGTGGGTGGGATGCTGGGAACTTGGTTCGCTCTTTCCGCTGTTGGTGCTCAGCCAACACCTGGGCCCATCTGAGACATTCAAAATGGCTGGTGCCTTGATGGGCATTATTAGAACAAAGAACAACACAGCACGGGAAACAGGCCCTTCGGCCCAACGAGCCCGCGCCGCCATTTTAACATTGTGAGTCCCCTCTTCCACCCATGACCTTTGTCTACGCTTACGGCACTCCACATTGGAAACCAGATTGAGGGGAGACTAATTTAGGGGCAATTTGTTACACCAATCAGCCTAAGAGCACACCTTTGGGGTGTGGGAGGAAACCGGAGCACCCGGAGAAAACCCACGCAAGCACGGGGAGAATGCGCAAACTCCCACAGATACTGGCCCAAATCCATCAATCTGCACAGCGAACAGTGATAGTCCTCCTCCAATTTGGGATTGGTCCTACCAGAGGCCCAATTATCCACAAATAACTCAGTTGGTATTCAATTGGCCAAGCAGGCACATTGACAGGACGTTTGAACAGTCAAGAGGAGACTTGAGATAGTCGGTCAGTTCACTCTGTATAAATCTGGCCTATTGCAGAGTGACACTAACCACACAAACAGAGGGAAGCTCTCGAAACTATAGTTAAGCTGGTAAGTGTTGTTGTTTTAACCTGAGCATCACTGGGCTAGGTTAGATGGGGAGGAATCAGTCAGGGTTTCCTACTCCCGACCACTTTACGGTCAGCCCTGCTGTGCACCGGAACCTTGGGCAGGGACAGGGTTAGGAGTAACCAGCTCGTGAACACCAACTCCTTACTCCCAGTCCATCCGAAGCTGTTCTGAGCAGCAACATCTTAGTGAAGGTGTGTGGGGAGAAAGAGGGCGAACTGCAAATCAGCCACTGTATGTCAGCTGTTTGAACCGATTAGAAGCACTAATCCAGGTGTAAACCACCGAGGTCTCCAGTGGGATTACAGTCTCCCTCAAACCGGTGCCCAACGGGATCAGAGTTTCCCTCATGCTGGCTTCCAATGGGATGAAGGAACGACAGAAATTGAGGGGTGACCTCTGATAGTTTGAGAGGCACGGACAGAGTGGATATTCAGAAGCTTTTTCCCAGGGTGGAAGAGTCAATTAATAAGGGGCACAGGTTTAAGGTGTGAGGGGCAAGCTTTAAAGGAGATGAACAAGGCAAATTTATTTTTACAGAGGGTGATGGGTGCCTGGAACTCACTGCTGGGGGAGGTAGTGGAAGCGGATACGGTAATGGTTGTTAAGGGGCATCTGGACAAATACATGAATAGGATGGGAATTGAGTGATATGGTCCCCAGAAGTTCAGATGGGCAGCATGGTCGGTACAGGCTTGGAGGGCCGAAGGGCCTACTCCTCTGCTGTAGGTTTTTTTGTTCTTTGTAGTTTAGGGTTTCCCTCAGACTGGTCTCCAAGGGGATCAGGGTTTCCCTCAGACTGGTCTCCAAGGGGGGATCAGGGTTTCTCTCAGACTGGTCTCCAAGGGGGGATCAGGGTTTCTCTCAGACTGGTCTCCAAGGGGGGATCAGGGTTTCTCTCAGACTGGTCTCCAAGGGGGGGGATCAGGGTTTCTCTCAGACTGGTCTCCAAGGGGGGGGATCAGGGTTTCCCTCAGACTGGTCTCCAAGAGGGGGGATCAGGGTTTCCCTCAGACTGGTCTCCAAGGGGGGGATCAGGGTTTCTCTCAGACTGGTCTCCAAGAGGGGGGATCAGGGTTTCCCTCAGACTGGTCTCCAAGGGGGGGATCAGGGTTTCTCTCAGACTGGTCTCCAAGGGGGGGGATCAGGGTTTCCCTCAGACTGGTCTCCAAGGGGGGATCAGGGTTTCTCTCAGACTGGTCTCCAAGGGGGGATCAGGGTTTCTCTCAGACTGGTCTCCAAGGGGGGGATCAGGGTTTCTCTCAGACTGGTCTCCAAGGGGGGGGGATCAGGGTTTCTCTCGGCCAGGGTAGTACTAGAACCCGGAGAAGCTTCAAAACAAAACCCAGCAGCACAGAAGTCTTCTGAAACCAAACCGCTCATAAAACACCCCAGGCACCGAGTGCATCTTTTAAATCCCCTCCCCCAACACTCAATAACTTCACACAGAACAGGGTCAAATTCTAACAAGGTCACTGGGGAAAAGAACGGATCACACACACACACACACACACACACACACACACAGACAGACAGACAGACACACACACACAGACACACACACACAGACAGACACACACACAGACAGACACACACACAGACAGACACACACACAGACAGACACACACACAGACAGACACACACACAGACAGACACACACAGACACACCTCGCTCAGAGAGATTTTTGTGCAAATCTTGTAAAATGCATGACACAGGATGTTTACAGATTTTTCAGTAGAAAGGGAACCACAAGAGAGACATGTGACCGGGGGGGGGGGGGGGGGGGGGGGGGTGGTGGGTTGGGGGTGCCTTCCAAAGGCAGCATTTCAGTGACTGGTCTGACACAGAACATGCGCTTAATGTCCGTCAGACAAAGTCAGATTAGTGAGGCACGTGGCTCCAGGCTGTTAAAGAGGAAGACTTCAACCAAGATTCTACCAACCAACAGATTCATTTCCATTGCAGCAAAGAAAGATTAGGCCGTTCGTTCCATTACACTTCCATCCACTGATAGCTCCACATTCTGCTGCCATTTTGTTGTTACCTCAAGAGTTATGCCCTCGTGAAGGCATGACCACTGCTGCTGGCACAGTCCACTTTGTGTAAAGTAACATCGAGAGGCCATTAGGCCCATCTAGTCTGCTCTGGTATTTGTACTTCACCAGGGTCTATTCCCACACTGTCTGTGTGGAGTTTGTACATTCTCCCTGTGTCTACGTGGGTTTCCTCTGGATGCTCCAGTTTCCTCCCACAGTCCAAAAGATGTGGTTAGGTGCACTGGCCATACTAAATTGCTCCTTAGTGTCTAAAGAAGTGGGGATTAGACAGATTAGCCATGATAAATATGTGGGGTTACAAGGATATGGTGGGAGGATGGGGCCTGTGTAAAAACTCAGTACAGACTCGATG
The DNA here is from genome assembly GCF_965287045.1 of Carcharhinus amblyrhynchos. Classification (NCBI taxonomy): domain Eukaryota; kingdom Metazoa; phylum Chordata; class Chondrichthyes; order Carcharhiniformes; family Carcharhinidae; genus Carcharhinus; species Carcharhinus amblyrhynchos. Next base: position 9,280,779 of record NC_137344.1, read on the forward strand.
GGCCGAATAACCTCCTTCTGCACTGTAGGAATTCTATGATTCCCTGCTTATTGTCAATCCCTATTGACCATGAGAATGATGGTGAGCTGTCTTCTTGAACCGCTGCAGTCCATGTGGTGTAGGTACACCCACAGTGCTGTTAGGGAGTGAGTTCCAGGATTTTGATCCAGTAATAGTGAAAGAACGATGATTTATTTCATAGTCAGGATGTGAGTGACTTGAAGGGGAACTTCCAAATGGTGGTGTCCCCATGCACCTTCTGCTCTTGGCCTTCTGAATGGTGGTGGTCATGGGTTTGGAAGGTGGTGTCCAAGGAACCTTGGTGATTTCTACAGTGCCTCTTGTAGGTGGTACACACGGCTGTCATTGTGCGTTGGTGATGGGAGGATTGAACGTTGGTGGGAGAGGTAGCAATCGAGGGGATTGCTTTGTCCTGGATGGCGTTGAGCTAAGTGTTGTTGGAGTTGTACCCATCCAGGCAAGTGGAGAGTATTCCCTCAGACTCCTGACTTGTACTTTGTAGATGGTAGACAGACTTTGGGGAGTCAGGAGGTGAGTTACTCACTGCAAAATTCCTAGACTGTGACTGGAAAGAATATAATTGGCACCTTGTTGTGTAAGCAGTGTGCTGCAGTGTTATATGCATGGTTATCCTCCAGATATTAAATTGCAGTCCAATTGTTGAATTGCAGTGTTGATTGAAGGTTGCACAATGATCGTGGTGATTGATGGAAGTGGGCTCAATAGCAATGCTCATGAGGGAAGTGGATAAAGACCACCCACAAATGGGATCGCTCTTTCAAAGAGCTAGCACGGGCAGGATGGGCTGAGTTCGCGAGGTCATGAAAAAGGCGATATAAAAACAAGCTCCCTCTTTCTTTGGGAGGGAGAGGCTCAGAGAGCTCCTAGTCGATTTGCTGACTGTTCCCAGACTTGCTCCAGCTGCGATTGCCTCACCAATAATTCCTGACATCCCTCAGGAATGCACCTGGTAAATTCCACAGCATTCCGAAGCACACTCCCACTCACTGCAGTCAAAACGTGCCATCAATAACTTGCCCCCGAGCAACTACAACTCTCCGAGATACCACAAATTCCCCCGAGCTTTGTCCAACTTGGAAAAGCCCTCAAGCGCTCTTTCACATGATTTTTAATTCTTTGTTTTCCTAAATCAATGGGATTTAGTTCAATCCTTTGCCTCTATCGCACTGTTTGAAATTTTTAACCATCACTGAGAGCCACTGGCACCACGTTGGTCATGTATGAACATGAACAGGTTGAATTAGCAGCGATTCAGCCACAGTGGGCCTCCTAGTCACTGTGTTTTCCCAGTGTACATGGGAGCTGAGTTTGTATCAGTACACTGCCCCCTCCACATCCGACTCCCCCCCATTCTCAGGGCTCTGTACTCCTCCCCATGGAACACCACCCTTCCCTCAATGAGTACCCCTCCACCCCAATTGGGACCCCAATCCACCCAGTGGGACCCCCCCCCCCCCACCCACCCACACACACACACACACACATTGGGCATCACCTTCTCCCCCTGTGCTCCATTACAATGGGGATATCGCTTCCAAGAGTATTTGATTGGTTACAAGGTGCTCTGGGACAGCCTGAGCTCATGAAAGGCGCTATATAAATGAATGTCTTTTTGGTAAACACAGAAGGGATTATATATAACACAGCAGAGAAACAGGCCATTCAGCCCGCCTGCTCCATGCAAAACTCTAAGTGCCGCATCAGCCTCCTCTTTCCATCCCGATTTTTCCCACATTCTTATTTTTATTTCCCGTACATTTGTCCAGTTTCCCCTCAGGATGTTTCGAGAGTGGCCTAGTACTTTGTGTCGATGTGTGTGCTTAAACCTGGACCAGCAGACAGGCACCACGACAGCTCAGTGACTAGCACTGCTAACTGTGCAGATACATGGATTTGGACCTGTGTCTGTGGGAGTTTGCGCATTCTCCCTGTGGTTGCGTGGGTTTCCTCCGGGTGCTCCGGTTTCCTCCCACACCCCAAAGATGTGCTCTTAGGCTGATTGATGTACCAAATTGACCCTACACTATTCTGCTCTGAATCTGGCTACATTAGGGGTACCATTCACATATACACGGGGCAGGATAGGTGTAGGAAAATGCTTTAAAATGGTGGCGCAGGCTCGTTGGGCCGAAGGGCCTGTTTCCCGTGCTGGGTTGTTCTTTGTTTGTTCAGACACTTCGAGCACTCTCTCTGGATGCCCACCATTCTCTGGGGAAAGGAGTTTCTTCTGAATTTCCTAGTGGATTTATTAGCGACTGCCTTATACCCAGGGGCCCTGGTTTTGCATTTCTCAACAAGGGAAACATTCTCTGTGCCTGGTTTAGCCAAACCCTCTACTATTTCTAAAAGCCTTTATTAACTCACTTCCCCAGCGTCGGATGCGAGGAGGGAGGGGTTATTCTGAATATAGAATCAGTCCCGTGGCTATTTTCCACTGGGTTTTGGGTGGGGAGAAGGGAGGCAACCATTTATCAAACATCTGGCAGCCAGCACACAGAGTGGGAACGTTGGAAAGGCAATGTTCAAAGCTGACTGTCCTTTCTGCTTCCAAAAAACAAGTTAAGAATGCCCACCAACGCCTCTACTTTCTCAGGACGCTAAGGAAATTTGGCATGTCTGCAATGACTCTCACCAATTTTTTTACAGATGCACCATATAAAGTATCCTTTCCAGATGTATCACAGCTTGAACATAACATAAGAACATAAGAAATAGGAGCAGGAGTAGGCCATCTAGCCCTTCGAGCCTGCCCCGCCATTCAATAAGATCATGGCTGATCTGTCGTGGCTCAGTTCCACTTTCCCGCCCTCTCCCCATAACCCTTAATCCCCTCTCTTATCAAGAACCCATCAACCCGCTTCTTAAAAATATTTAGCGAGGCAGCCTCCACCACTTCAACGGGCAGAGAATTCCAGAGATTCACCACCCTTTGAGTGAAGAAGTTCCTCCTCAACTCCGTTCTAAACCGCCTCCCCTTTATCTTGAGGCTGTGCCCCCTAGTCCTACTGTCTTTTTTGAGCGGGAAGAGTCTCTCCACCTCTATCCTATCCATCCCATTCAAAACCAGGACTTCAAGAAATGACAAAGGTTGTGACTGTAGCCCATCCATCACGCAAACCAGCCACCCATCCATCGACACTGTCTACACTTCCCACTGCCTTGGGGAAGCAACCAGCATAATCAAGAACCCCATGCAACCCGGACATTCTCTCTTCCACCTTCTCCAGTCGAGAAAAAGTCTGAGCCACATACCAACCGACTCAAGAATAGCTTCTTCCCTGCTGTTGTCAGACTTTTGAATGGACCTACCTTGCACTAAGTTCATCTTTCTCTACACCCTAGCTATGACTGTAACACTACATTCTGCACTGTCTCCTTTCCTTCTCCTCATGTACTCCATGAACGGTACGCTTTGTCTGTATAGTGCACAAGAAACAATACTTTTCACTGTATCCCAATACACGTGACAATAATAAATCAAATCTTTCTAAATAAAGGAAATCAATTAAATCTTAAAGACTTTGGGAATTGCAATGGGGCCAATCCCAAATTGCTTCAACACTACGCTCAAGCACATACAGGAAGAATTTGAGATCATTTGCACTCATCCAACATCTGTCTCGATTACATTAATCCAGAAACTCAGCTAATGTTCCGGGGATCCAGGTTCAAATCCTGCCATGGCAGATGGTGGAATTTGAATTCAGTCAAAAATATCTGGAATTAAGAATCTACTGACCATAAAACCATTGCCGATGCTGGGAAAAACCCATCTGGTTCACTAATGTCCTTTAGAGAAGGAAATCCCTTACCTAGTCTGGCCTACATGTGACTCCAGAGCCATAGCAATGTGACTGACTCTCAAGTTCCCTCTGAACAAGGGCAACGAGGGAGAGGTCATAGAACCCTACAGTGCAGAAAGAGGCCCTTCGGTCCATCGAGTCTACACCGAACACAATCTCACCCAGGCCCTACCCCCATATCCCTACATATTATACCCACTAATCCCTCTAACCTACACATCCCTGGACACTAAGGGGCATGGCCAATCAACCTAACCCGCACATCTTTGGACTGTGGGAGGAAACTGGAGTACCCGGAGGAAACCCACGCAGACACGAGGAGAATGTGCAAACTCCACACAGACACAGTGACCCGAGCCAGGAATTGAACCAGGACCCTGGAACTGTGAAGCAGCAGTGCCAACCATTGTGCTACCGTGCCACCCCTGGGATGGGCAATAAATGTTGGCCAGCCAGCAATACCCGTGTCCCACGAATAAATTTTTAGAATTTCCACAGGAATTTGCGTTTGCAGCCGGGAAGTGAGTGACTGTGGGTAACCTGAGGCATTGACAGGGCAAGGGCATTTATCACACTACAACCCTGAGAACTGCAGGGCTGCTGGATTAGTATGGCATCGATTCTCGACTGCAACTCCAGCACCCTGGAGGAAGGCAACGCTGAGGAAGTTCTGAAGAAGGGTGTGCAAAACTTTGACTCTGTTTTCCCATTGCTCTCTGCAGACGCAGAGGAAGAGTCCAGCCTGAGCTCCCAGTGCTGTCCGCAACCCAGCAACTGCCCCTCACCCCGCCGGATACGTTGTGGGGGGCTCAGATTGGATGGGACGCCCCTTGCAGTTAAACAGCTGCCCTCAGTTTTGGGGAGAGCCTCGTATTCCCTAAACAGCGGCCCAGGAGTGGAGGTGAAACGTGGGGACATGATTTGATTGATTATTGTCACAAGTATTAGGATACAGTGAAAAGTATTGTTTCTTGCGCACTATACAGACAAAGCATACCGTTCATAGAGTACAAAGGGGAGAAGAAAAGGATTAGAATTGTGCAAAAGGTGCAGAATTAGTGTTACTGTCATAACTAGGGTTTAGAGGAAGACCAACTTAATATATGATTGGACCATTCAAAAGTCTGGTGGCAGCAGGAGAAGCTGTTCTTGAGTTGTCTGTTATGTGTTCTCAGACTTACGTATCTTTTTCCTGATGGAAGAAGGTGGAAGTGAGAATGTCCGGGGTGCCTGGGGTCCTTGATTATACTGGCTGCTTTTCCAAGGCAGCGGGAAGTGTAGACAGAGTCAATGGATGGGAGGCTGGTTTGCCTGATGGACTGGACTTCGCGCACGACCCTTTGTAGTTTCTCGCAGTCTTGGGCAGAGCAGGAGCCCATACCAAGCTGTGATACAACCAGAAAGAAAGCTTTCTGTGGTGCATCTGTAAAAATTGGTGAGGGTCGTAGCGGACATGCCAAATTTCCTTTGCCTCCTGAGAAGGCAGGGCTTTCTTAACTATAGCATCAGCCTGGAGGGACTAGGACGGGTTGTGGGTGATCTGGACACCTGGAGGAGTGGGGAACTCCAGAAGCTGCAGGTATTGCGGGCCTCGCCAGCGATACTCACAGCCCAGGTTTAAAAAACAGGATTCAATTCGGAATGAACAAAAACGTGCACCTGAGGGAATCCCAAGGTTTTGCCTGAAGCCCAGCACCACCCAGTTCACCCTCACAGCCTGGAAATATACTGTTCACCAGCCACAGGCTTGACAGAGCAGCTGAACCTGTCCAACAGCAACACATTCTGTGGCAAGTTGAGACACAGTGTGACAGACCTAAGGCTTTTTTCCCTCCGGTAACAACATCCACCGAGAAATAATTCCAGGAGTCATCAAACTAGCAACAAAGCCTTCCTGAATTCCGGCGAGTCGCAGGAATTAAGTCTTTTATTGGTTGGGAGACTCTAAACAATAAAAAGCAATAATCAAATTTGTTAAACCTTTGCCCACAGGAAGGTGTATGGACGTGAGAAGTATTGGGGTTTTATGTCCTGAGTTCATCAAAAAGTTTATTTATTAGATATAAGTAGGCTCGCATTAACACGGCAATGAAGTTACTGTGAAAATCCCCTGGTCGCCACACTCCGGTGCCGGTTCGGGTACACTGAGGGAAAATTTAGCACGGCCAATGCTAACCAGCACATCTTTCAGAGTGTGGGGGGAAACCGGAGCACCCGGAGGAAACCCACGCAGACACGGGGAGAACGTGCAGACTCCACACAGACAGTGACCCGAGCCAGGAATCGAACCTGGGTCCCTGGCACTGTGAGGCAGCAGTGCTAACCACTGCGCCGCCCCAAACTATTTGGGATGAACTTGGTCATCGGTATTTATCAGTCAGAAAGGGCACTGTTACACGACTGGCGATGCCTTCTGTAACAGACTTGCATTTACATAGCACCTTTCGCCATCTCAGAACATCCCAATGCAATTTTACAGCCAATAGCGCACATGACTGTTTGTGGGATCTTGCTGTGTACATATTGACTGCTGCGTTCCCAATATTATAGCAGTGACTATACTTCTTTAAAAGTGCGCTATGGGGTCTGACCAGAGCCTTACACAGCCTCAGAAGTACATCCCTGCTCTTGTAATCTCACCGTATCGACATGAATGCTAACACTGCAATTTGCCTTCCTAACTGCTGACTGAACCTTAACGTTAACCTTAACAGAATCTTGAACAATGACTCCCAAGTGCCTTTGTGTTTCTGATTTCCGAAGCATTTCCCCATTTAGAAAGTAGTCTATGCCTCCATTCCTCCTTCCAAAGTGCACAGCCTCACATTTTCTTACACTGCGTTCTTTAAACTCTTCCATAATCTTAAAGAGGTCTTTCAGGATATCCTCCAGCCCTCAGACGTCTCTTTTCCAGTCTTAAAAAAAGGCCTTTCCTGATCTCTCAACAGAAATAAATAACCCTTTTATTCCCCTCGTGGATTGGCGAAGATTAAAGCACAAAGTCTGAAGTCTCACTCAATGAGCGGAAGGGGTTTCCCGGCTCACGGGGTTCCGGCCTGTGGGATAAGTATTGGAGAACATCGTGTGTGGGATGCGACCAGTTAGACCACGCCTGGCCACTCCCCTTCTCCACAAGACTGTCTGCTCCACTGAGTCGGAAACCCACTGGAAAATCCTGTTTGGAAAAGTGTGGGTTGGAGCTGGTGGGAGTGGGATTGGGATTGGGATTGGGATGGGCCAAGGTCGGATATTGAAGAATCCTGGGAAGGGGGGGTGGGGGTGCGGAAATGGGTGGTCAGGAGAAGGGGGCAGTGAGAAACTCTTGCTGAAGAGGGCTTTTGTTTCTGATGGCAGGGGAGTCCAGAATAGGGGCCAGAGCTTGAGGATAAGGACTGTCAGTGTTACCATCTCTTAAGATGCCACCAGAGCTTGGCGACATCTTGCAAGCTGTGCCCAACATGCTTGAGCCTCTTGGTTATAGTTCTTGCTGTTTGGCATCTTTTGTAACTTTTTTAAATCTAATTTATTGGAAGCCACCAAAATCTCAGGAGTATGTGGGTTTCTACTCCTCGTAGTATTCGTTGCCTTACCCATATTCCAAGACCTTATCAAGCTACGCCTGATATCGTAGCATTCGTAGCCTTACCCATATTCCAAGACCTTATCAAGCTATCCTATCTGATATCTCGTTCTATACTACCACTGCTTGATCTTCCCCTCCTGTTGTGGGATGTTCTTTCAATAATTCTCGATCTCTTCCTGTGATCACATTCACTATCGGATTACTGTCTGAAGTAGCGCTACCTTTCTACGCCCTCCATTTTTAAACTTTGTGTTCCCAATCCATGGTCCTGATAGCCTTCCCTGTATTCTGTACATTCAGCCGGTGTTTATACATCCCAGCGGTCTTCCCTCCTCTACTAATGACAACTGCATTCTTCCATTGGCCTTTGTACCAACTTTTGGCAGTTGTCCTTTCAGGAAAATAATCTGTTACAGTTCATCAGAAGTATTGTGTTTCTCTACACAGCAAATCCTCTAACTCTACGGTGGAGGGATCGGGGGGGGGGAACATCTAATACTCCCTGTTGCTAAGAAGCTGCACCATTTGCACGGTTACTTTTCTGTTCCTAGAACTGATCCAATTTAATATCGTTTTTTTTTGTTCCGTCGCAGATATGGGCCTCGCTGGCTGGGTCAGCATTTATTGCCCATCCCTAGTTGCCCTTGTTCGGAGGGCAGTTGAGAGTCAACCACATTGCTGTGGCTCTGGAGTCACATGTAGGCCAGACCAGGTAAGGATGGCAGATTTCCTTTCCTGAAGGAAATTAATGAACCAGGTAGGTTTTTCCGACAATCGACCACAGTTTCACGATCATCAGTGGATTCTTAATTCCAGAGATTTTTTATTGAAGTCAAATTCCACCATCTGCCGTGGTGGGATTCGAACCCAGGTCCCTGGAACATTGGCTGAGTTTCTGGATTAATAGTCTAGTGATAAAACCACTGGGCCATTGCCTCTCCTATGTTTTCAGTGAAAAGTATTGTTTCTTGCGCACTATACAGACAAAATGTACCATTCATAGAGTACATAGGAAAGGCAAGGGTGCAGAATATAGTGTTACAATTCTCTGGGCTGCTCAGACTCTGGCCCCTTACACATCTGATTTTAACTATCCTATCTCAAGTGGCCGTGCCTCCAGGTACCTGTACACCCACTCCCTCCTGAAAACTTTCTAAAACCTAACTGTGAGACCAAGCCATTAGCCAGCTCCCCTAATATTCCCTCGAGCAGCTCAGTGTAAAATTTAGTTTGATAATAATTCCTGCAAACGTCTCACGATCTTTCACTATTTTAAAGACGAGAAGTTTTTGGTTGGTTTGGGTGGAATAGCTCCACGTTCAAACGAGGCAGGAGTGTAAACAGAGGAAAGTCAAAGTCAGAGAGACTTGGAATGCTGCTGAACAAGTTCCCCGATTCAGAAATAATCCATCACACTCGGAATCGCGCCCGCTTCCAGAATCAGGAAGTGTTGGGACCGGGTCGGGGTGATAGGACTTTCTGGGGGCAAGATGGCACCATGGTCAATGTCAGGGACACAGAGGCATGAGCAGGCCGAGGGAACGGTAGGCCGAAGGGGAGGGGAGGGGGATGGTGAGGGGGAGGGGGCTGTGGTTTGTGCATTTTCAAACAGAGGCACAGAGAGTGTGGGAGGCCGAGACTGGCCAAGCCAGAGAGCAAACGAGAGGGGCCAGGAGAGGGGGGAGGAAAAAGAGGGATTAGGTTTGGTGCAAACACCAAGTTCATTTCATCTCACTGGAAAGGTCCAGTCAGTCACAGATTAAATTGTCACTGTTCCCTCCCAGTGAGGGGGAACGTAGGGGTTTGTAATAAAAACGTAGTGGTCCTTTTAACGACAATGAAAATGGCTATAGAGACCAGACCTCAAATGTAGGAGCAGTGGACAGAGACCTTGCCTCTGAGCCAGAGGCACTGGGTTCAAGTCCCACCCCAGCACTGAGGAAGGTGTGATCACAATGTGGTCAAAACAGATCGATCGTCAACTTCTAATCTCTTCCAACACACGCCTCCGGCAGGCAATGAGTGGGAGTGTCCCCTAGACAGCCATAGAACATAGAACACTACAGCACAAACAGGCCCTTCGGCCCACGAGTTGCGCCGATCACATCAACTCCTATCTATAACCCCCAATCCCATAAAACCCCATATACTCATCCAGAAGTCTTTTAAAAGACACCAGCGAGTTCGCCTCCACCACCACTGACGGCAGCCGATTCCATTCACTCACCACCGTCAGTGAAAAACTTACCCCTAACATCACTTCTGTACTTTCCTCCCCGCACCTTAAACCTGTGTCCTCTCGTAACGACCATTTCAACCCAGGGAAATAGCCTCTGAGAATCCACCCTATCTACTCCTCTCAACATTTTATAAACTTCTATCAGGTCGCCTCTCAACCTTCGTCTCTCCAGGGAAAAGAGTCCCAGCTCCCTCAACCTAACTTCATAAGGCATGCCTCCCAGTCCAGGCAACATCCTTGTAAATCTCCTCTGTACCCTTTCAATAGCTTCTACGTCTTTCCTATAGTGAGGCGACCAGAACTGCGCACAGTACTCCAAATGAGGCCTGACAAGCGTCTTATAAAGTTGCAGCATTACCTCCCGATTCCTAAACTCAATCCCTTGATTAATGAAGGCCAGTACACCATACGCCTTCTTGACCACCTCTTCCACCTGCGAGGCCGATTTAAGAGTCCTGTGGACCCGGACCCCAAGATCCTTCTGCTCCTCAACACTACCAAGACTCCTGCCCTTGATCGTGTACTCATTCATCCCGTTGGTTCTGCCAAAATGGACGACTACGCATTTATCCGCGTTGAAGTCCATCTGCCACTTCTCCGCCCAGTCCTGCATCCTATCTATGTCCTGCTGCAACTTTTGCCATCCTTCCAGACCATCCACAACACCACCGACCTTCGTGTCATCAGCGAACTTACTTACCCATCCTTCCACTTCCTCATCCAGGTCATTTATGAAAATGACAAACAGCAAGGGTCCTAGAACAGATCCCTGGGGCACTCCACTGGTGACTGACCTCCATGCAGAAAAAGACCCATCCACAACCACTCTCTGCCTTCTGCAGGCAAGCCAGTTCTTGATCCACAAGGCCAAAGGCCCTCGATCCCATGCCCTCTCACCTTCTCAAGAAGTCTTGCATGGGGGACCTTATCAAACGCCATGCTTGATGCAAAGTGGCCCTCAACTCATAGACCCTGGGGACAGGCTGGTGATAAAAAAAAAGCTACCTCGATAGACATAAATACCCATTTCCATCAGCGAGAGAGACTCGGATCTGAGAGCACAGCCTCAGAGTAAAGGGGCAAACCTTTAGAACCAAAATGAGGAGGAATTTCATCAACCAGAGGGTGGTGAATCTGTGGAATTTATCGCCACAGAGGGAGCCAGTTCATTGAGTGTATTTAAGACAGAGATAAATAGGTTCTTGATTGGTAAGGGGATCAGGGGTTACGGGGAAAAGGCGGGAGAATGGGGCTGAGAACCACATCAGCCATGATCGTATAGCAGAGCAGACTCGATGGGCCGAATAGCCTCATTCTGCTCTCATGATTATGGTCACCAGAACAAAGGAGTTTTTAAGTCAGACCTCAGTCAGACTGTCAGGTGAAATACCTTCACCCGCAGAGTGGTGAAAATATCCAGAAAAGCAAAATCACCACGGATGCTGGAAAATCTCAGCGGGTCTGGCAGCATCTGTGAGGAGAGAAAAGAGCTGACGTTTCGAGTCTGGTTTCACCCTTTGTGAGAATACAGAGTTCATTTTCACCGTGAGCGGTCAAAGTGAATAGCGTAAAGAGAAGCTCGGAATGGGAGATAGGAGATGCGCGGGGAGAGTGAGATGGAGTAAGGGCGGGGAGGCCGGAGTCGGGGGGGGAGCATTAACTCTGTTAAAGGCTGGTCTGGTTTCTCTTACTGCAAGTTCAATGGAACTGCAGTCAACGCGATGCTGAATGGGCAACATCTGCAAACTAATCACGTCCTTTCACACATAGATAAAAACACTCAGGGTAGCAGATTAGACACCGATACCCCGTCCGGCTCATTAATACAGCAAATCACAGCCTCAGAACCCACTGGCAGTTTGGAAACCCCTGTGGGCAGCCCAGGGATTAAAGGGGGATTTTATTTTTGCTGATTTGTGTTTGTACGTATGGAGCCAGGGGGAGAGCGAGAGCTAACGGTGGTCAAAAAAACCCCCCACAAAACAGCCAACTCATAAAAGAGAGAGAGAATGGAGGAAACGCAACAGCCCAAAACGCACACAGCACGATCCCACAAACCCAACCAATGACCAGATCGTAGTGTGTTAAATACCGGGAGAATCCCTGAGCTTCTTTTTCAAAATAGTCCCGTGGGATCTTTTTCATGGAAGGCAGAAGGGGCGGCACGGTCGTTAACGCTGCTGCCGGGGACCCGGGTTCGATTCCCAGCTTGGGTCACTATCTGTGCGGAGTCTGCACATTTTCCCAGTGTCTGCATGGGTTTCCTCCGGGTGCTCCGATTTCCTCCCATAGTCTGAAAGATGTGCTGGTTACACCCTAGCTCTGACTGTAACACTACATTCTGCACTCACTCATTTCCTTCTCTATGAACGGTATGTTTTGTCCGTATAGCACGCAAAAAGCAATACTTTTCACTGTATACTAATACATGTGACAACAATAAATCAAATCAAATATTAAAAAATCCAAGCAGTTCTCCACCTTACATTATTCATCTTCAGTCCCACTATCGGCACAGTGGTTAGCACTGCTGCCTCACAGCGCCAGGGACCCTGGTTCAATTCCCGGCTTGGGCCACTGTCTGTGTGGAGTTTGCACGTTCTCCCCATGTCTGCGTGGGTTTCCTCCGGTGTGCTCCAGTTTCTTCCCCACACTTCAAAGATGTGCAGATCTGGGTACGCTAAATTTCTCCTTAGTGTCAGGGGATATTCGCAGGGTAAATACATCGGGTTGCGGGAATTGTGCATGGATAGGATTGTAGGTTGATGTAGGTTCGATGGGCTGAATGGCCTCTTTATGCACTGTAGGGATTCTATTAGATTTCAATATGGTGAATTCAACAGAAAAACGGTGAAAGTTCTCATATCGCAGGAGCACACAGGAAAACTACGTCAAAAACCTTAAACCACATCCAGCGATCTAACAGTGATAACTCACCAGAACTATTAAAACCTCCTCTTCAGGAGTGCAGCTGAAGAAGCTTCTACTCCACAATGAAGAGGGGTTTTTTAATTCATTCATAGGACATAGACATTGCTGGCCAGCACTTATTGTCCAGCATCAGTTGCCCTTGGGGCAGTTGAGAATCAACCACATTGCTGTGGCTCTGGAGTCACATGTAGGCCAGAGTGGATAAGGACAGCAGATTTCCTTCCCTAAAGGATATCAGGGAGCCAGATGGATTTTTATGACAATGGTTTCATGGTCATCAGTAGACTTTTAATTCCTGATTTTTTTTTTATTGAATTCAAATTTTGCCATCTGCTGTGGTCCCCCGAACATTAGATGAGTTTCTGGATTAATAGTCTTGCAATAACTAAGCCTTCGTCTATGCAAACAAAGAACAAAGAAAATTATAGCACAGGAACAGGCCCTTTGGCCCTCCAAGCCTGCACTGACCATGCTGTCCGACTGAACTAAAACCCCCTACCCTTCCGGGGACCGTATCCCTCTATTTCCATCCTATTCATGTATTTGTCAAGACATCCCTTAAAAGTCATACCATATCCGCTTCCACTACATTCCCCAGCAACGAGTTCCAGGCACCCACTACTCTCTGTGTAAAAAATGTCTCATACATCTCCTTTAAACCTTGCCCCTCACACCTTAAACCTGAGCCCCCTAGTAATTGACTCTTCCACCCTGGGAAAAAACTTCTGACTATCCACCCTGCCCATGCCTCTCATAATCTTGAAGATTTCTATCAGGTCTCCCCTCAACCTCCATTGTTCCAGTGAGAACAAACCAAGTTTCTCCAAACTCATGCCCTCCATACCAGACAACATCCTGGCAAATCTTTTTTGTACCCTCGCCAAAGCCTCCACATCCTTCTGGTAGTGTGGTGACCAGGATTGAACACTATATTCCAAGTGCAGTCTAACCAAGGTTCTACAAAGCTGCAAAATGACTTGCCAATTTTTAAACTCAATGCCCCAGCCAATGAAGGCAAGCATGCCGTATGCCTTCTTGATTACCTTCTCCACCTGCATTGCCACTTTCAGTGACCTGTGTACCTGTACACCCAGATCCCTTTGCCTATCAATACTCTTAAGGGTTCTGCCATTTACTGCATATTTCCTATCTGTATCAGACCTTCCAAAATGCATAACCTCACATTTGTCCAGATTAAACTCCATCTACCATCCCTCCGCCCAAGTTTCCAACTGATCTATAACCTGCTGTATCCTCAGATGGTCCTCATCACTATCCGCAAATCCATCAACCTTTGTGTCACCTGCGAACTTGCTAATCAAACCAGTTACATTTTCCTCCAAAGGAAAAGGTCCCAGCACTGATCCCTGAGGAACGCCATTGAGGTGCACTGAAATACTTGACATACACGGGCTGCTTTGTGTATAACACGTTATGTGAATCACACACGGGAAAGTTTGTGCCTTCTTAGGCAATGCAATAAATCTGGGGTTTTCCCCTTAGCCTGTTCCTTTGAACAGCCTTCGTCCTTTGTTTTTGGGAAGGGAATTGGAACTTTTAGCCAAAGCAAATGCTGATATTGCTGGTGTCTGAATGTTATAATGAACAACCTTAGAAAGAACTTTAACACGCTCGTCAAAAAATATCCCGTATCCTCCACAGTAACCAGCTTTCCCCATCGTGCTGCCTTTTTGTACAGTGGATCGTGGAAGCAATAATTAGCAGAAAAGCTCACACACAATTCTTTGTATCTGATGTTGTTCTCCTTGGTGATAAAGGTGTGACTTTTTTTGTATTTTAACGCAAATAACAAACTATAAAAACACAGGAATGACAAACAATCCAGGCGTTAATGTCAAGTGAGCTGACTCTCAAAAGGAACATCGGAGGAAGGTACATACATACATACATACAGAGTCCTACAGTACAGAATGAGGCCATTCAGCCCATCAAGTCTGTACTGACCACAATCCCTCCCAGGTTCTATTTCCGTAACAGCACACATTAACCCTGCTAATCCCCCACACATTAGGGTCAATTTAGCATGCCCACTCTACTTAACCAGCACGCCTTTGGACGGTGGAAGGAAATCAGAGCACCCGGAGGAAATCCACGCAGACACAAAGACAACGTGCAAACTCCACACAGTGACCAAAGCTGGAATTGAACCCGGGTCCCTGGTACCGTGAGGCAGCAATGCTAACCACTGTGCCACCATGGAAGAAACAATATTAATAAAAGTATATTTGAGAATGTATCCTTTAACCTCACTGAAGTCTGTGAATTGCTCATTTATTCGATATTCGTACTTCCTCGGAGAGTTACCTTGAAACTTATCAGTTCTTCTTCAGTGAAACCATGACTGTGAATAATCTTCATCTGTTTTACCAACGTGCTCTTGCCGCTCTCTGCTGCACCTGAAACACACACAACACAAGGCAATAAGAAATTAATGGGAACATGAGTTGGTCTCCCCATCCCGTTCCACCATTCAACACGATCCCAGCTGATCATCAAACTCAACTCCATTTGCCCACCCTCAACACTTTATCCCTCGCGCCAACCCCCCCAACACTTTATCCTTCAGGTGCCCACCTCTACTTAGTACAAAGAACAAAGAAAATTACAGCACAGGAACAGGCCCTTCAGCCCTCCAAGCCTGCGCCAACCATGCTGCCCGACTGAACTAAAACCCCCAACTCTTCCGAGAATCATATCCCTCTATTCCCATTCTATTCATGTATTTGTCAAGATGCCCCTTAAAAGTCGCTATTATATCTGCTTCCATTACCTCCCCCAGCAGTGAGCTCCAGGCATCCACCACCCTCTGTGTAAAAAAAAACTTGCCTCATACATCTCCTTTAAATCTTGCCCCTTGCATCTTAAACATATGCCCTCTTGTAATTGACTCTTCCACCCTGAGAAAAAGCTTCTGACTATCCACTCTGTCTATGAATATGAATACGAATATATAGTGTTCAAGCCTGAGAGTTAGTGGCCCAAACCCCCTGGATTCCACAGCACAGGTTAACTTCTAAACATCCCGACTACTTTCAAAATTGTTCCAATTACGAGGTTTGAAAGATCGTTCTGTATTAGTAGGACTTTCTCTTTAATTTAGGGTAAAATGGAGGCATACGACCTGTTCTAAATTCTGTCCAACAAATAGGTTTGGGTGTTAAAGGAGGTCTTAGTGGGAGAGTCCAAGATATTCACACCTGTGATCAAAAAGAGGTCCTGAGCTGTTGTTGGTCTCCAAGTCACAGAGAGGTGTTAGATTTTGTAGTTCGCTACTTAATTCAAAGATGGAATGGGGTTGGGGGTCTAGATAATAGTTAACCTGCATTTCCTCCTAGATACAAGGCCCATGTGATTCATGAGTACATGGCGAAGGGATTTTAAGAGGGGCATTGTTCATTAGATGCCACCATGGCATAGATTATACAGGCTATAGGTTTTCTTAAAAATATCACTGAAGGGGGATCAGTGTTCAAGAATCTGAGAGTAAAACTCAATGGGCTGAATTCCCTCCTTCTGCACTGTAGGATTTTACAATTCTAAATTGGGGGGACTAACTAGAGTAAATGCCTGGGGTTATGGGGATAGGGCCTGGGTGGAATTGTGGTCAGGGCAGACTCATTGGGCCAAATGGCCTCTTTTAACACTGTAGGGATTCTATGATTCTATACTCGGGTAGTTGGGGGTTTTTTTTCAATGATATTGGTCTATATCGGATGTAAGTGAGTCATTTCATTTTCTGTCTTTGGGCAGAGAAGGTATCCTACACAAATTAGAGAACCTGAAACCTAACCAAGCAGACAGAAAACTATTCCATTTTTCCCTCCCAGTTTACCTGTGGCCATTTTTTAGAATATTGTATTTAAGATTTAACGTCTCTCCCATTCAGCAGCGCAAACAGCTAGTGGTGGGAAATTAAGTACAGTTTGTCTGCAATGGTCAAAGTATAACTCACAAGTTTTCCATTTAGCCCCACATGTTGCAAAGAGTCACGCTTTTTGCATCATGCTGTTTGTTATAGACTTATTTGGGATGCACAATGGGTCCTATTATTCACATGTTGTTTTATTTTTGTTTTTATCTATTCCGCACTAAAAAACACAATCTGTTTTATAAAAAAATTCAGCACTCCCCCCCTCCACTCCACACCCACACAAACACATACAGAATAGATACAAATACACGGAGAGTCTGAACCTTAGTCAAAAAGATGTTTAACAACTTTTAAAAGTATATATATATAAACGAGAGAGAGAAAGAAAGATTCATCTAAGGAAAACATGCAATCAAAAAAATGTTTAACCGCTTAAATGTTCGGGTGGCACAGTGGTTAGCACTGCTGCCTCAACAGCTTTAATCTGGTGTTGTGAGACTTCTTACTGTGCCTCACAGCACCAGGGACCCGGGTTCGATTCCCAACTTGAATCAGTGTGGAGTTTGCAAGTGCTCCCCATGTCTGCATGGGTTTTCTCCAGGTGCTCTGGTTTTCCTCCCACAGTCCAAAGATGTGCAGGTTAGGTTGCCCCTTAGTGTTCTGGGTTGCATAAATTAGAGGGATTGGTAGTGTAAATATGTGGGGTTAAGGGGGTAGGGCCTGGAGTGGGATTATTGTCGGCGCAGACTCAATGGGCTGAATTAACCCCTTCTGCACTGCAGGGTTTCAATGATTCTATGGACTTTTAATAAGTATATATATGAATGAAAAAGAGAGGGAAATTTGTTAAAGGAAAACGTACAATCAAAAAAATGTTTAACTGTTTAAATGTTAGGGCCACACGGTGACAATGGTTAGCACTGCTGCCTCACAGCTCCAGGGACCCAGGTTCGATTCCTGGCTTGGGTTACTGTCTGTGTGGAGTTTGCACATTGAGATTTGTTAAAGGAACGCATACAATCAAAAAATACTTTAACAAATATATATTTTTAAAAGTTGTTTAAGGAACACAATCAAAAAAAAATTCAACAACGTTTAACAGAATATACAGATAGACAGAAAGAGAGAGAGAGAGATTTGTTAAAGGGACACACACTGGCTACACTGCAAAAACTCTGTTGAAATAAAAGTAATCCACCCCCTTCCCTGGGATAACAGCCGTTAAATGGACTGGTCTAGACTTGCGCCAGTATCCCTCCAACCAGTAATTCAATCCTTTAATTAATAGTGGGGAGTTGGCTGGGGGAATACACTTCTCACATACCGGAGAGAAGAAATTCGGGTTTAAAGAGCCAATATGAATAGGAAGGTATCGACATGACTTTCGAATATTTTGTTTGGGGGAGGTTGATAGGGAGAGAAATAATTAAGCGTTTTCATAACAAGACTTTAGGCTAGTCCAAAAAAAGAGCTATCTGGAAAAGGCAAACTGTTAACTGATGAAAGAGGAGGTGAATGAACAATTCCAGGTGTATGTTACACGCTGCTGTCAATTTCACCCCCTGGGAAAGTCTCACTGACCTAACAGCAGAATCTTCACCACGTTGAGTTCTTGTTTGGCACATTCATACAGCGCCCGGTCAATCTTCTCACTGCGGAGCTTCGCCTGTCGCTCCTCGGCACTGCTCTCGGATCCCAGGCACAGTCCCATCTCCGCCGACCATTTTCTTCCCCAAAGTGGGAGTGAGTGAGTGAGTGAGAGAGAGAGAGGAGTTTGGGGGGGGGTCAGAATGAAGGAGCAGTCAAACCTGGCTGCTTCACTGCTCCCCTCATCCCCTCCCTCGCTGAGCCAGCGCCTTCTCCTCTCCCCCCCCACCCAACTCTCTGCTCAACTCCCAAACCAAACTTTCCTCTTGTTGCAGCAGAGAAAAGTTGCAAGCGCCGGCGCTGTAGTTACACCAGAGAAAATCCCTGGCAAATTACAGAGGAAATGACGTTTGATTGTTTAATACAGCCAGCTTCTGTTTGGGAAATAGTTAGCAGATTAATATTCCTCACTCAAATATCATTTTTTCTCTTTCGATTCAAATTTTGTGTGTGTATGTATATATAAAATCTCCGTATAGCATCAATG
This sequence comes from Carcharhinus amblyrhynchos, assembly GCF_965287045.1. Taxonomy (NCBI): domain Eukaryota; kingdom Metazoa; phylum Chordata; class Chondrichthyes; order Carcharhiniformes; family Carcharhinidae; genus Carcharhinus; species Carcharhinus amblyrhynchos. The sequence continues at coordinate 9,299,403 of NC_137344.1, forward strand.
TTGTAAAGGGGCACTTACAATGTCTTCTGCAAGTCAGAATTTAAAATAGTCCAAATAATGTCTTTGTACCAACAAATCAATGAAATCCAAACTGGGGCTCATAGTAAATACTGACACAGCCCCCCGGGGACACCCTTTCCCACCCCACCCACTATCTTCCAAAGCAGGGGTTCCCCTTGAGGGGCCTGGGTGACATGTTGGCACGGTGGTTACCACGGTCAGCTGTGACCAAGGGTCGCCTGGACCGGAAACGTCAGCTCTTTTCTCTCCTTCCAAATGCTGCCAGACCTGCTGAGGTTTTCCAGCGTTTCCTCTTGTGGTTAGTCCTGCTGCCCCACAGCATCGGGGACCTAATTCCGGCCTCGGGTCACTGTCTGTGTGGGGTTTGCACGTTCTCCCTGTGTCTGCGTAGGTTTCCTCTGACGGACCAAAGACGTGCAGGTAGGTGGGTTGGTCGTGCTAAATTGCCCCTAAGTGTGCCAAGATGTGTAGGTTGGGGGTGGAGGAGGCGGGGGTGGAAGCACGGTGGCACTGTGGTCAGCACTGCTGCCTCACAGTGCCAGGGACCCGGATTTCGATTCCTGGCTTGGGTCACTGTCTGTGTGGAGTCTGCACATTCTCCCTGTGTCTGCGTGGGTTTCCTCCCACAGTCAAAAAGATGTGCTGGTTGGGTGCATTGGCTGTGCTGAATTCTCCCTCAGTGCACCTGAACAGACACCAGAGTGTGGCGACTAGGGGATTTTTCACAGAAACTTTGCTGCAGTGTTAATGTAAGCCTACTTGTGACACTAATAAGTAAACTTTAAAATACATGGGGATAGGACAGGGGTATAGTATAGTGCACAAGCAGTTTTGTGAGGACATTGGAAAGCAGGCAATGATTGGAAGATATCAGGAACAGCAGATCCTTTTAAAAAAAACTTGAATGGTTGGAGTTGATACAGCTGGAGACGAGGTGGGGAAAGTCCCAGCGACAATAAATCCATGGCTTCTAGATCAGTCCTGGGCCCCTTGGAAGGGGTAATTATTATATATTTAAAAGGGTTGCGGGTTGCTTTAAGAATTGATCACACAATTTGATGTTATTGCAGAGACTGTTGTATTATTTTCAGTTTTGTAATTTGTGCAGTGCAGAGAGCAGCTCTTCAATAAATCTGTTGTGTGTTATCTGAATCTATGCATTCAAACCACGTCCTTTCTTTCTATTAAAATCCACAACCCCTAACCCCAAACTAAACAAAACTGACATAGTTAGAACATTGGTAGCACAGTGGTTAGCACTGCTGCCTCACAGCGCTAGGGACCCGGGTTCGATTCTCGGCTTGGGTCACTGTCTGTGCGGAGTTTGCACAGTCTGCCTGCGTCTGTGTGAGTTCCCTCCGGGTGCTCCAGTTTCCTCCCACAGTCTGAAAGACGTACTGGTTAGGTGAATTGACCCGAACAAGCACCAGAGTGTGAATTTCATAGTAACTTCATTGGAGTGTTAACATAAGCCTACTTGTATCTAATAAATAAACTTTGATGTTGATGGTTAACCCGGCAAGTTGCACTCTGACCCTCTAATCACTATCCCTCACAGATCTAGCCTCTGCCATTGGCCCTTGAGCTCTGCCTTCCCGTGTCCAGACTGTTACTGATTCTGGGTTGGCCACTGAGTCCATTGCAGGCAGCTGCTCCACGAGGCCGAAGGTGCAGGCCCCACAATCCAAACCACCAGAGCTTGCTCTGAACTGGGTGTTCATCCACTGCAGAGTTTATGGATCGATTTACCCAAATCTCCCTGAACAGGGAACAAAAAAATACTTTCTGTACCAACCCACCTAACGGAAAACAAGTCAGTTCACAGCTGCAGAAAGAGGGGGCAACATCTGAACCTTGCTTCAATCACCTCGGACATTATTGAATCTCTACAGTGCAGAAAGATACCATCCGGTCCAATGAATGTTCACTAACTCCCTGAAAGAGTATCTCACCTAGCGCCCTCCCCACCCAATCCCTGTAACCCTGTGCCAATCCACCCTGTGCATTTACCACGGCCAATCCACAGACTCCGGCTGGGTGAGACCGAAGGTGTAAGATGCATCCCTGGCTCCAGAGGTGAAGCACAAAAGGAGTGAAGGAGGACCCACCCCCACCCCTCTACTCCTTTTACAGCACTAGCTGCCATAGAGCAGGTGAGTTTAAATGCCCCATTGAAAGGGAGAAGGTGAGTTTCCAATCAAATGAATGAGGTGTGGGAGTGGGAACTCAAATATTGGCAGAGATGAGGGGGCTGGTGGGTTCTGGACATTGGGGCATGGTAGGGGTGAAGAGCAGCAGGGAGAGGAATTGGACATGGGGAGATCGGGACATAGATGGAGGGCAAATCTGGACATAGGAGGATCCAGACATCAAGGGGGAAAGGTGGGGGTTTAGAAATGGGGGGCAGGGGTTCAGACGTCGAGGGCAGTTTCAGACATGGGGGCAGGAGGGGGTCCAGACATCCAGGCGGGAAGGTGGGGATTTAGAAATGGGGGGGCAGAGAGAGTTCAGACATTGGAAGGGTTCAGACATCGAGAAGGTTCAGAGATGGAGGAGGGGGTTCAGATATTGGGGTGGATTCAGACCTTGAGAGGGTTCAGACATCAAGGGGGGGCTCAGACATTGGGGGGGGGGGCAGGAGGGTGTTCAGACATCAGTTGGGGGGGGGGAAGATGGGGGTGTACAGTACGGGACTTGGTCTGAGTCTGTAAAATGGTTACACTGAAGTTAGAAGTGCTTTTCTTTCCTCAAACTCTTTCAGAGTAACCATAATTGTAAAACTGACAGAACTATCCAAAGATAGTGATTTAAATCACTTTGTCGGATGGTTCCCAGCCCAGTACAATTACCCAGAGGAAGTTAGTACTTCCTGGACAATCGTCAGGTAAACCTTTACCTGGGAACTTCCAAGAGGGATTCCCCAGTGCAGCTTTAGGATGACCCCCAAATGTGAAACTGGGGAGCTGGGAAACAATGTGCCAAAGGGTAGATTAATTGGAGGATGTAGGATACAACAGAAGGAAATTGTTGAAGTGAGTTTTATCAATGACCAGAGTGGGTGGTGAGAACTGTATAGAGAGAGCAGGATGCTGGTGGCTAAATGATGGGCCATCAATAATGATGAATTGAAAAGTAATAAGATGTTTGGTGTTAAAGGAGTGACGGACTGGTGGCATGCGGGAATTGGAAAATTAGTCCAAATATTTCCGCCAACTCCATAAGGGCTTCTGGGAATGCCTGAGTCAATAGAGAAAGAGAGAGGAAAAGACAAAGAAAGGTGTGAGCAACCATTCCCACCCCCTCCCCCGCCTCCTCCCTAACTGTACCTTCCCCCACCACAACCCCCAGCCTGGGTCTCCATCTCTAGCCTTCCTGTGGAACATGTGGCTCATTACAGAAAAGCCTTGCAGAGTTGCTCTCAATAACAATGAGTGCATTTGGACATGGGAAAGAAAACTAGAATCAAAACAATGAGAACTCAAGGGCAGCAAATCCCATCTTTGCAATATCATTTGCAAGTCTCACCTGACTACTTAGCATGTGATGGGATATCTTATCATCTGACCTCCAGGAACATGTCCAACCAGAATAGCAAACCCTGCTGGATACTCTCACCTATATTTGCTCAAATGCTGTAATTTATGTTTTCAACATTCATGCCACAGAAAACTGACATAAAAGCAAAACACTGTGCAATCTGAAACAAACATTGAAAATGCTGGAAAATCTCAGCAGGTCTGACAGCATTTGTGTGGAGAGAACAGAGCCAACATTTTGAGTCTGGGTGACCCTTCCTTAGAAGACAAGGAAAGTCAGACAAGATTTAGAATATGAGGATGGGGAGAGGGTGCTGTAATTGATAAGAATGGCACAGACAAAAGGACAGAGGGAATGTAAACGAGGGTGATAAAGGCTGAGAATGGTGCTAAGAGCATCCATTAAGAGATTGGAATGTGTAAATGGCAGAACAAAGTTGCAGAGTGTAGGAATGTGTCAGTTGGCCCTGGTGGGCTGGGCAGTGGTGGGGGGAAGGTGGAGACAAGATAGAAAGCGAGGTTTACCACTGTGGTTAGCACTGCTGCCTCACAGCGCCAGGGACCCAGGTTCAAATCCCAGCCTCGGGTCACTGTCTGCGTGGAGTTTGCACATTCTCCCCATGTATGCGTGGGTTTCCTCCGGGTGCTCCAGTTTCCTCCCACAGTCCAAAGATATATGGGTTAGGTGGATTGGTGATGCTAAATTGCCCCTTAGGTGTCGGGAGACTAGAATCATAGAATCCCTACAGTGCAGAAGGAGACCATTCGGCCCATCGAGTCTGTACCAACTGCAATCCCACCCAGACCCTATTCCCAAAACCCATGCATTTACACCAAGGGATAACTTAGCATGGCCAATCCATCTAATCCACACATCTTTGGACTGTGGGAGGAAGCCAGAACCCAGTGGAAACCCACACAGACATGGGGAGAACATGCAAACTCCACACAGACCATAACCCAAGCCAAGAATTGAACCTGGATTCCTGGCACGGACTAAGAACATAAGAACATAAGAAATAGGAGCAGGAGTAGGCCATCTAGCCCTTCGAGCCTGCCCCGCCATTCAATAAGATCATGGCTGATCTGTTGTGGCTCAGTTCCACTTTCCCGCCCTCTCCCCATAACCCTTAATCCCCTCTCTTATCAAGAACCCATCAACCCGCTTCTTAAAAATATTTAGCGAGGCAGCCTCCACCACTTCAACGGGCAGAGAATTCCAGAGATTCACCACCCTTTGAGTGAAGAAGTTCCTCCTCAACTCCGTTCTAAACCGCCTCCCCTTTATCTTGAGGCTGTGCCCCCTAGTCCTACTGTCTTTTTTGAGCGGCAAGAGTCTCTCCACCTCTATCCTATCCATCCCATTCATCATCTTATACGTCTCAATGAGATCTCCCCTCATTCTTCTAAACTCTAACGAGTACAAGCCTAGTTTATTCAGCCTCTCCTCATAGCTCAATCCCCTCAACTCCGGTATCAGCCTAGTAAACCTCCTCTGCACTCCCTCCAGGGCCAAAATATCCTTGCGCAGGTGCGGCGCCCAAAACTGCACACAGTACTCCAGCTGCAGCCTCACCAATGCCCTATACAGCTGCAGCAAGACCTCCCTACTTTTATATTCAATCCCCCTCGCTATGAAGGCCAGCATCCCATTTGCCTTCCTGACCACCTGCTGCACCTGCAAGCTGGGTTTTTGCGACTCATGCACAAGGACCCCGAGGTCCCTCTGCACCGTCGCCTGCTGCAGTTTTTCGCCACGTAAGTAATATTCCTTCCTACCATTCTTCCTACCAAAGTGGACCACCTCACACTTGCCAACATTAAATTCCATTTGCCATTTCCTGGCCCATTCGCCCAGCCTATCTAGATCCTTCTGCAGACTCTCCACACCCTCCGCACAATTTGCCTTTCCCCCAATCTTGGTGTCATCAGCAAATTTCGACACCCTGCACTCGGTTCCCTCCTCCAGATCATCTATATAAATGGTAAATAGCTGAGGCCCCAGCACCGACCCCTGGGGCACCCCACTAGTCACCAACCGCCAATCCGAATAGCACCCATTGACCCCCACTCTCTGCCTCCTATTTGACAACCAATCCTCTATCCACGCTAACACCCTACCCCCAACTCCATGTCCCCTGACCTTCTGCAATAACCTCTTGTGAGGTACCTTGTCAAACGCCTTCTGAAAATCCAGAAAGACCACATCCACCGGCTCTCCTCTATCCACTGCCCTAGACACATCCTCATAGAACTCCAGTAAATTTGTCAGACACGACTTCCCTTTAATGAAACCGTGTTGCGTCCGCCCTATCAAGCAATTCCCTTCAAGATGCCTCGCAATTTCCTCCTTAATGACGGATTCTAACATTTTACCTACCACAGACGTTAAACTAACCGGCCTATAATTCCCCGCCTTTTGCCTGGCACCCTTCTTAAACAACGGCGTAACATTAGCCGTTTTCCAATCTTCCGGCACTTCCCCGGAATCCAGCGACGTCTGGAAAATAACCACCAAGGCATCCACTATCACCTCCGCCATTTCTTTCAGAACCCTTGGATACATTCCATCCGGTCCTGGGGACTTGTCCACAATCAGCCCCTCCAGTCTGTTGAGCACCACCTCTCTAGTAACAGTAATGTCATTAAGACCCTCCATTCCTACCACCTTTCCATCGCTAACACCCGGCAAATTATTCACGTCCTCCTCCGTGAAGACAGAAACAAAAAAGTTATTCAAGACCTTAGCCATATCCCCATCCCCTACCACTAGGTCCCCTTTCTCATCCTCTAAAGGACCAACGTTCACCCTAGCCAGCCTCTTCCTTTTTATATATTTATAAAAACTCTTGCTATCCTTTTTTATATTAAGTGCTAGCCCAGCCTCATAGCTTCTCCTACCCTCCTTTATCAACTTCTTTGTCAATCTTTGTTGACATTTAAACCTTACTAGCTAGGGTAAACTTATGGGAATGGGGCCTGCTGGGATTGTGGTTGGTGCAGACTCGATGGGCCAAATGGCTGCCTCCTGCACTGTAGGCGTTCTATTTTAGAAGTGGAAAAACAAAAATGATACAAAGTGACATTTGAGTTTAATTGGATCTGGCATACACAGGGTTGTGCAGTACTTACACATTTTCTGCTCATACCCTGTTGTGCACAGATCATGTGGAAGAAATATGGGCAGTGGTGTTTGTCTATGACCTAGTGATGTACATCCCACTTTACCTCCCACTGCACCTTTCACTCTCTTCAAATGAAATGAAATGTTGCTCATGGCTTTTTCTTGAGAGGGAGCTAGCTGGTGATGAATGAACCTGGGAGTCACCACACTACAGGCGAGGGGAAGGTTGAGAAGGCAGGCCTTCACCAGTAACCTCAGCCGGTATGGAAATTGAACCCACGCTATTGGCATTGCCCTGCATCACTAACCATCTGACCAGCCAACTGAGCTAATCAACTCTCTTAACAATGGAAGGGACTGGTCCGAGTGTGACTTCACAGTACAAAGAAGGAGCTAGTGTGACAGCAACACTATTCTCTTTCTGCCCAGGTGCCATGTAACCAGTAAGTAGTGACCATGTTCTTTCATAGCTACCACACTGCTGACATTTGCTGTGTTTTTAGAAAGCAAGGGGCTAAGACAAACCACAGAAAAACATGTCCATATCTGTTGAAGGGAGTTTAATTTCCATGCTTGACTTTGAACTTCCATTTCATGGAGAAAAGCAAGTGTTCAGAGCTTGAGAGTAAGCACTCCATACCAAGCACCAGATGCCTTGGTGATTATTTTCCAAACCTCGCTGGATTCCGGGGAAGTGCCGGAAGATTGGAAAACGGCTAATGTTACGCCGCTGTTTAAAAAGGGTAGCAAGCAAAAGGCAGGGAATTATAGGCCGGTTAGTTTAACGTCTGTTGTGGGAAAAATGCTTGAATCTGTCATCAAAGAAATAGCGAGGCACCTTGAGAAGAATTGTTTGTTAGAGCAGACGCAGCACGGATTCGTTAACGGGAAGTTGTGTCTGATGAATTTATTGGAATTCTATGAGGATGTGACTAGTGCGGTAGACGGAGGGGAACCAGTGGATGTGGTGTTTCTCGATTTTCAGAAGGCGTTTGATAAGGTGCCGCACAAAAGGTTGTTACAGAAGGTTAGGGGGCATGGAATTGGGGGTAAGGTGTTAGTGTGGATAGAGGATTGGTTGTCTAATAGGAGGCAGAGAGTTGGTATCAATGGGTGCTATTCTGATTGGTGGTTGGTGACTAGTGGAGTGCCCCAGGGGTTGGTGCTGGGGCCTCAACTATTTACCATTTATATAGATGATCTGGAGGAGGGGGCTGAGTGTAGGGTGTCGAAATTTGCTGATGACACGAAGATAAATGGAAAAGCAAATTGTGCGGAGGGTGTGGAAAGACTGCAGAGGGGTCTAGATAGGCTAAGCGAGTGGGCAAGGACCTGGCAGATGGAGTACAATGTTAGCAAGTGTGAGGTTATCCACTTTGGCAGGAATAATAGTAGGAGGGATTACTATTTAAAGGGTGAAAAGCTGCAGCATGCTACGGTGCAGAGGGACCTGGGGGTCCTTGTGCATGAGTTGCAAAAACCCAGTCTGCAGGTGCAGCAGGTGATCAAGAAGGCGAATGGGATGCTGGCCTTTATAGCGAGGGGGATTGAATATAAAAGCAGGGAGGTCTTGCTGCAACTGTACAGGGCACTGGTGAGGCCACAGCTGGAGTACTGTGTGCCGTTTTGGCCGCCGCACTTGCGCAAGGATATTTTGGCCTTGGAGGGAGTGCAGAGGAGGTTCACTAGGCTGATACCGGAGATGAGGGGGTTGAACTACGAAGAGAGGCCGAATAGACTGGGTTTGTACTCATTGGAGTTTAGAAGGATGAGGGGGATCTTATAGAGACATGTAAGATAATGAAGGGGATGGATAGGGTAAAGGTAGAGAGATTCTTCCCGCTCAGAAAGGACAGCAGGACTAGAGGGCACAGCCTCAAGATAAATGGGGGGGGGGGGCAGTTTAGAACGGAGTTGAGGAGGAACTTCTTCACTCAAAGGGTGGTGAATCACTGGAATTCTCTGCCCGTTGAAGTGGCGGAGGCTACCTCGCTAAATATATTTAAGACACAGGTAGATAGGTTTTTGGTAGGCAAGGGAATTAAGGGTTTTGGGGAGAAAGCAGGAAAGTGGAACTGAGCCACTTCAGATCAGCCATGATCTTATTGGATGGCGGGGCAGGCTTGAAGGGCTAGATGGCCTACCCCTGCTCCTACTTCTTATGTTCTTATGAATGCAAAGCTCTAAACAGCCGAGACTCCACTCTACCATCTGCCACGGCACCCACTTCAACGTCATCAGTTGGCCCTCATCGGTTCCACAGCTGAAAATTTCAGACATCTGAGGGGTGGCTTCCCAAACAGCATCCCATGACCTGTCAGGTAATCATACCTAGTCTTGCCATTGTGTTGATGCTGTTGTCTGGGATGTGGCTGTTGCTATGCCCAGCCATTACTATATTTTAAATTCATTCATGGGATATGGCTATTGTGGGCTGGCCAGCATTTATTGCCCATCCTTAGTTACACTCAGAGGGCAGTTCAGAGTCAACCACGATGCTGTGGCCCCGGAAGCACACATAGTCCAGATTAGGTAAAGACAGCAGATTTCCCTCCCCGAAGGGCATGAGTGAAAGACATAAGAACATAAGAACATAAGAAATAGGAGCAGGAGTAGGCCATCTGGCCCTTCGAGCCTGCCCCGCCATTCAATAAGATCATGGCTGATCTGTTGTGGCTCAGTTCCACTTTCCCGCCCTCTCCCCATAACCCTTAATCCCCTCTCTTATCAAAAACCCATCAACCTGCTTCTTAAAAATATTTAGCGAGGCAGCCTCCACCACTTCAACGGGCAGAGAATTCCAGATATTCACCACCCTTTGAGTGAAGAAGTTCCTCCTCAACTCCGTTCTAAACCGCCCCCCCTTTATCTTGAGGCTGTGCCCCCTAGTCCTACTGTCTTTTTTGAGCGGGAAGAGTCTCTCCACCTCTATCCTATCCATCCCATTCATCATCTTATACGTCTCAATGAGATCTCCCCTCATTCTTCTAAACTCTAACGAGTACAAGCCTAGTTTATTCAGCCTCTCCTCGTAGCTCAACCCCCTCAACTCCAGCATCAGCCTAGTAAACCTCCTCTGCACTCCCTCCAAGGCCAAAATATCCTTGCGCAGGTGCGGCGCCCAAAACTGCACACAGTACTCCAGCTGCGGCCTCACCAATGCCCTATACAGCTGCAGCAAGACCTCCCTACTTTTATATTCAATCCCCCTCGCGATGAAGGCCAGCATCCCATTCGCCTTCCTGACCACCTGCTGCACCTGCAGGCTGGGTTTTTGCGACTCATGCACAAGGACCCCGAGGTCCCTCTGCACCGTCGCCTGCTGCAGTTTTTCGCCACGTAAGTAATAGTCCTTCCTACCATTCTTCCTACCAAAGTGGACCACCTCACACTTGCCAACATTAAATTCCATTTGCCATTTCCTGGCCCATTCGCCCAGCCTATCTAGATCCTTCTGCAGACTCTCCACACCCTCCGCACAATTTGCCTTTCCCCCAATCTTGGTGTCATCAGCAAATTTCGACACCCTACACTCGGTTCCCTCCTCCAGATCATCTATATAAATGGTAAATAGCTGAGGCCCCAGCACCGACCCCTGGGGCACCCCACTAGTCACCAACCGCCAATCCGAATAGCACCCATTGACCCCCACTCTCTGCCTCCTATTTGACAACCAATCCTCTATCCACGCTAACACCCTACCCCCAACTCCATGTCCTCTGACCTTCTGCAGTAACCTCTTGTGAGGTACCTTATCAAACACCTTCTGAAAATCCAGAAAGACCACATCCACCGGCTCTCCTCTATCCACCGCCCTAGACACATCCTCATAGAACTCCAGTAAATTTGTCAGACACGACTTCCCTTTAATGAAACCGTGTTGCGTCTGCCCTATCAAGCAATTCCCTTCAAGATGCCTCGCAATTTCCTCCTTAATGACGGATTCTAACATTTTACCTACCACAGACGTTAAACTAACCGGCCTATAATTCCCCGCCTTTTGCCTGGCACCCTTCTTAAACAACGGCGTAACATTAGCCGTTTTCCAATCTTCCGGCACTTCCCCGGAATCCAGCGACGTCTGGAAAATAACCACCAAGGCATCCACTATAACCTCCGCCATTTCTTTCAGAACCCTCGGATGCATTCCATCCGGTCCTGGGGACTTGTCCACAATCAGCCCCTCCAGTCTGTTGCGCACCACCTCTCTAGTAACAGTAATGTCATTAAGACCCTCCAGTCCTACCACCTTTCCATCGCTAACACCCGGCAAATTATTCACGTCCTCCTCCGTGAAGACAGAAACAAAAAAGTTATTCAAGACCTTAGCCATATCCCCATCCCCTACCACTAGGTCCCCTTTCTCATCCTCTAAAGGACCAACGTTCACCCTAGCCAGCCTCTTCCTTTTTATATATTTATAAAAACTCTTGCTATCCTTTTTTATATTAAGCGCTAGCCCAGCTTCATAGCTTCTTCTACCCTCCTTTATCAACTTTTTTGTCAATCTTTGTTGACATTTAAACCTTTCCCAATCCTCTTCTCGCCCACTGCTCTTAGCTACTCTAAATTCCTCCACTTTTAATTTAACACTTTCCTTCACCTCCTTCGTTATCCACGGCTTATTACCTCTCTTCCTACTGTCCTTTTTAACCATCAGAATAAATTTCTGCTGAGCACCAAGAAAGATCTCCTTAAAGATCCTCCACTGCTCCTCAGCAGACCTACCTTCCAACGCGCTCCCCCAGTCCACATTCGCCAATTCTTCTCTCATCCTACCATACTCCCCTCTATTCAAACAAAGGACGCGTGTCCGGGAACCCACTTTCTCCTCCTCCATGGTCTTTCCAACAATCGACCATAGTTTCATGGTCATCAGTAGATTGTTACATCCAGATATTTTTTACTGAATTCAAATTCCACCACCTGCTGTGGTGGGATTTGAACTCGGGTCCCCAGAACATTAGCTGAGTTTCTGGATTTATAGTCTAGCAGTACCACTAGGCCATCGCCTCCCCATGTGTGATAGCTGGGAGCTAGTGTGTGGTTCAGTGGCTGTGCCAGCCACCCAGAACCCTACTTCAAATACTTGCCCGCCAAATGTGCTCTGCTGTGCCCCATGAAAAGCCCAGTTACCGCAGCCCCTTTGCGAAATGGGGATTGACAATAGACTTGGAGTGGATATTTCCCCTTGTTAGACATTCTAGAACAAGAAGCCATAGTTTCAAGAAAGTGTCAATTACAAGGAGGCACAGGTTCAAAGTGAGAGGGGGAAAGTTTAAAGGGAGATGTGTGGAGGAAGTTCTTCCACAGACACTGGTGGATGCCTGGAACGTGCTGCCAGTAGGTGGAAGCAGGAACATTAGCAACATTTAAGAGGCATCTGGATGATTTGGGGAGGGGGGTGGGGGAGAGGGATATGGACCAAATAAGGGTTTAAGGCTTTTCTTTAGTTTACTTAGGACATTATGATCACCCCAGGCTTGGAGGGCTGAAAGGCCTGTTCCTGTGCTGTACTTTTCTTTGTTCTTTGATTTTTATACATAATTTCTATTCAGAGTGCGACCCATTTATTGAAGGCAAATTTGTTTATTAGTACATTAAGTACTTAATGGCCTCATTTTCAATGAACAAAACATTTACAACCACTCACTGTTACCAGTTTTTTTTAAAGCTATTCTCAAATGCTCCAACAATCACTTGTTCAAGACAAGGTTATACCATAAATAGTATTAAAAATTGCTGTAGGGCGAGAATGATTATCAGCATCTGTCAGCAACAATGGCTAAACATTTTAAAGTTATCTCCTTTGTTTGTGGACTAAAAAGGTAAATTTGGATTTGGGAAATTACCATTAAAAAAGGTGGAATTCAGTGTATGACTCGGCGCAAAACAAAAATGCACTTATCCCTATTCTAATTTTTGCTCCTCTTCCTTCTCCCTCCAATGGATGGATCATAAATGGAAAGAGGACAACTTTACAGTGGATTCATTCTATAATTCAGTGCTTGTTAGTCTGTTGGAACCTCCTTCTTTCCAGTTTTCACACTGTACCTAAAATGTCATAGTCACTTTGCAACTTATGGTTATTGATGCTGACTGAAGCCCAAACCAAGTACTCAGAGCTTCATGGAAGCAAGGTCTTCCTTTTTCCTGAGCTTTTTTAATCCATTGGCTGAAAATCAACTTGTGATTGTGGGCAAATGCTCAACTCCAATTATGATATCCAAAGTATACATTCTTAAAATTTTCAGGCTTCCAAAGGAAGAGAATTTGGAGTTAAATCACAGCCCAAGCTGCCAGAGGTAATTGTCTTTTAAAAAAAGTGTTTAGACAGTTACACATGTAAGGTGGGTATAGAGAGATATGGCCAAATGCAGGCAATTGGAACTAGCTTAGGGGTTTAAAAAAGGGTGGCATGCACAAGTTGGACTGAAGGGCCTGTTTCCATGCTGTAAACCTCTATGATTCTAAGTACATTTTAATGCTGTTCAATCAAAAAAAGCTATCTTCCAGAGCTAGCACAACTTCCTGTGTGAACATTTATCATCAATGCCCTTGCCCAGATACTAAGATCTTTAATTAACTGATTGGCAACCTAAGCCAATTAAGTGATATCAGCTTGTAACTGAAATAAAGTAGAAATCAATCACATTAGAAGGAAAAATGACAAAAAGAGCACGAGAAAAAACAGTTAAACATTTCCTACATATTCTGAAGTCAGCACATTGCTAATTCAAAGCCACACAGGTTGTGTGTTGGTTTATTTAAGTTACACCAGCATACATTACTCAGAGGCATTTGTTTTAATTCACAATTGGAGAAAAGCAGACATTCAATTCAAAAGTTCTACAGGCAGGTTTGTCAGGATATACATTCATTAAAACTGCAACAATTCAAGATTTTACATATAACACAATGTCATTCAAAAGCAAAACAAACACATTAAAACCCAAACCATAATAATAAGAAACCATACAGAACGCAAAATGCAATGTTTAGAAAAAGAAATACTTCCCAGAAGTATTAAGGGGAAATAAGCACAACAATAGTATTACTTAATAGTGTGTGTTGGACAGCAATGACAGAATCAGCAGGGTAATCTGACCACCATAATGGAATTGGTTTCGCTTCAAAGGCCACTGGCTCTCAATGTTACTAATTCTGACTTCGATGATTGCAAAGAGATGTGAACTACTAAAGAGAGCTGTCTAAAATTGTGAGGGGAAAATAAATATGTTTTCATAGCTTTAAGCACAAAGACTCCTCAGGAGCTTGAAATCTAGCCTATGTTCTTTCGCAGATGTACCATGTTAAAATGCAGAACATGCTCGAAAGTACAATGTGGCAATTTTGAACATTTTCTCCCTTAAACTGCTGATTAACAGAATTAAGATTTTATTTCTAATATGTTTGACCTCACAATTGTACATGAGCATTAATGAACTGGATGTACTGCGGATTTTTATTAAAATATTGTATGGTCCCAAGGAATAAAACCACTACCAAAAATGCATTGTGCCCAGGAATATATAGAGCTACCAAATATGTGAAGAAAAAGATTTAAGAAAAAAAGACAAATAAAGCACTCATGTTTCAATTTGTTGTTCACTGGAGATTATGATGTGGAGATGCCGACATTGGTCTGGGGTAAGCACCGTAAGTAGTCTCACAACACCAGGTTAAAGTCCAAGAGGTTTGTTTGATAGCACGAGCTTTCGGAGCACTGCCCCTTCATCAGGTGAGTGAAGAGTTCTGTTCACAAACAGGGCATACATAGATAAAGTTTGATTCAGGTTTTTGTCTCTCTCTCTCTCTATATTAAGAAAACTTGGTGTCTATATATGCCCTGTTTGTGAACAGAATTCTTCACTCACCTGATGAAGGGGTAATGCTTTGAAAGCTTGTGCTACTAAATAAACCTCTTGGACTTTAATCTGGTGTTGTCAGACTACTTACTGGAGATTATGGCAGCGGGGGAGAGGCAGAGGATGAATTGGGACCTATTAGTGACTACAATTCAAGGTCTTCATAAAACAAAAGTTTGGGATTTAAAATAGTCTCTTATACTATGATGAAAAGGAAATCAAAAATAAACCATGGCTCACTATTTCAAATTCAATTGCAACTTTCTTGGTACTAATAAGCATCAAAATTGCTTTAGTTTTAATTGAACTTTAAAATATCTTTATAAATAGAAAAGCAGCATGATACATACATAAAATCCATTTACTAAAAAATAGTAATAGATATTTGAAAATTCTACAATGTTATTAGACCTTTTACAGGCCAATTAAAAGAAAATAGAATATATAATTTTTAAATTATATACTTTTTAAAACATTTTACAGCATTAGACTGTAAACACTCTTACAACTATCTGTATATTTACAAGCAGCTGGTTTAGTATGAACAAAAAGTACAGACTACCCCTTTAGTGCATCCCATTATTTTAAATTAAGTCCATTAAAAATATTAAAAGGTCTGCCAAGTAAACTCACTGCAAATCTAAAATGCAAAAGTCTAGTAAACATAAAACAAACTGTGCTGAAGAAAGACCATTCATTAAATGTAGTGTACTGGTGTAAATGGACATTGGTTGTGTGTGGGTAGCACTATTCACTGGATTTCTGGCATGGAATTTCTTTCGTTCGATCATCACTTCTTTTCTTGATGGCCTCTATTGCAGCTAGCTCCTTGGCTTCTTTCTTTTGGTTTCTTGCCTCAAATTGTAATCTTTTAACAGCAGCAAAAAAAAAAGAAAGTTTAAAAAGCGGAATGAACAAATATGTTACTATTGCAAGCTTTGACAAAGGGTCATCTGAACTCGAAACATTCTCTCCTTACAGATGCTGCCAGACCTGCTGGGATTTTTCAGCATTTTCTCTTTTTGGTTTACTATTGCAAGTATGAACATTCAAAATAGATTTCAATGCTATGTAGCATCCACACTATGATTAAAAACTAGCTGTCGCTAAAGGCTCCAGTATTTTGGGAGAAATTAGATCTTGATGGAACTATTCCCTCTCCCCCATCATCACATACATCTAAAGATGGAAGAAACAAAATATTATTGACATTTGTCCTGATTATCATATTAGTTCCCAGGAATGTTTGATGTAGTTAAGTGATAAAAAGAAAAATAAAAACATTACATTATGTAATGTTTGGCTTTCGGAGGGAAAGACTCTCCAGTTTCTCCAGCTTGTGGCAGTGTGGAGAAAAAAAACGGAATCAAACAAAGCTTATTAAAACTAAATCAGGTTTTATAACCATAATCCATTAAATTCAGTATTGCAGTTAAATGCTGCCAGAGTTGAGAAAATTTCTAGTAATTAGGAAATAGACGGGGCAGCACGTGGTTGGCACTGTTGCCCCACAGTATCAGGAACCCACGTTCGATTCCTGGCTTTAGGTCACTGTCTGTGTGGAAATTGTACATTCTCCTGCGTGAGTTTCCTCCAGGTGGTCCGGTTTCCTCCCACAGTGTGAAAGATGTGCTGGTTAGGTGCATTGACCCGAACAGGTGCCGGATTGTGGTAACTAGGGAAATTTCACAGTAACCTTCATTGCAGTGTTAATGTAAGCCTTACTTGTGACTGATAAATAAACTTTAACTTCAGACATTTTAAAAAATGGCTACATCTTAAAGTTGATACAACAACAGAAAATGCTGGAAAGTATCAACAGATCTGACAGCACCTGCGGAGAGAAAATACAGCCAACATTTTGAGACTGGATGAAGAGCTCTGACAAAGTGTCATCCAGACTCGGAATGTTGGCTCTATTCTGTCCCAACAGATGCTGTCAGACCCGCAGAATTTTCCAGCATCCACAGTATTTTGCTTTCATCTTTAAGTTGGTTTTAAGCTGGTACAACTACCTGCAAAAACATGTTAATTTTGAGAACTGGTTCCTGCCTTAAGGTCTTTGTATATTTAAGCGCAAAATATGCCATGAAAACAGTGCTTTAAAACATAAACATTTAGGATCATTTTCAAAGCTTTTTTATAAATTAAGAGTGATGTTTGATTAATAAGCTCATGAAAATTAGTTTATCGCAAAAATTAAACATTTTGAATCAGTCTAGTTTAGCAGTTGGGAGTATCCCAATTTTATATAACTGAAGATAATTTATACAGAACCATTCATTGGCAAAAATATAATTCCGACAGCGCAGAAGAGGCTATTTGGCCCATTGAGTCTGCACCGACTCTCTGACAGGCCCTCTCCCCTCCCCTACCCCAATAACCCACACATTTTCCGTAGCTAATCCAACTAACCTAGACATCTTAGGACGCTAAGAGGCAAAGAAAGAGAGCAAACTAGCTACAACTTTAGACAGATATTTTTAAATGCATGTAGCAAGCATTTTGTTCTTCAGAATTGCCAAAGTTTAATTTAATCTGGGGACAGGCCCATACTATCTTCACATTCTTGGAATTTACGTTTTAGTTTAATTAAAAGTGAAGGAGTGAAGCAAGAGTTCCAAGTGAAATAAACTAAATAAAATAAAGTCAACTTGGTTTCTATTATGTGTGACTTCATAGTTTGAAGCAGGCCATAATTGAACAGAAATTGACTGAGGATCAGGCTGACTGGTGATGTTATTGTGGGATCTTTACTCTCACTGTTGTGCTATTACCGTTCAGACAAGTTGCATACAAACGTGTGCATTTCTAAGCAATGGCACTCCTCATTTTAAGAAACACTAACATTAATAAATAAAACATGTTTAGAAAAAGCTTAAAAAGTGTCTGTGCATGTTCACGCCATAAAAATGTCAAGAAGCACAATACACCAGACACTGGATTCACTGTGCAGTTAATTTTCAAAATATGCTGTGGGTTTAGCACAAGAACTACATTAATTTAGTTTACTGATGTACCAAAGCACGTTATTTCTCCTCTCTCCTCATATTTGATCTTCAATATGTGGTGTTATCTCATTTCAGCCTAATTATCAAAATGGACACTAAGTGGTCTCAGCACCTCTTGGCTGGGGAAGGTGACGGTGGTGGTGGTGGTGGTGTCTGGTCTCATACAAAGAAAAGCCTCTTGACTGAAAACACTGGAAAGTTGGTGGCATAAACAGAAAAAAAATGCAGTAAATGGCTTCAGGAGAAACTGGAAAACTTTTTTTTGGATCAACAATTCATTACAAAAACATTTATTCAGGTTTATGTAGGAAGAATGGTTGTTTGGATTAGATGCAGGAGCTGTACATTTCCAAGGCACCAGCAGTCCAGAACAAACTGTTGTAAGAGAATAACCATGTATCCTTTAACACTTCATTACACAACTCAAGTTACAAATATGTCAATTTATAATAAAATATATTGTTTTACCTTGATAGCACAAGGAGCACATACCAGGTAATCAGTAAAGTTTAAAATGTAAATACAATGGCTGTACAGAATGAGCATTCATAATACAATCTACATGCCACAGCTCTAAAGAGATAAAACTGGGAATTATTTGCAGAGACAAATTCCATCCAAAATGTTAGATTATAATGAAGGGAAATGGTTTCTCACCTGTTCTTAATTATTCTTTGAACAATGTGGTCTGTAGTGAGCTCATTCCCACTACGGATGGATTTAAAGATGTTGCGTCGTTTAGGCTCCTGCAACAAAGTGAAAATGTAAAGAAAAGATTGAATGTAATACATTACTAAGAATTTAAGGTGATGATTTTTTTGTTCACGTTTAATTGAAATCTGCTGTGTGGCATTTTTATTTGCTTTAGAATATGAAGCTTTCGGTGCCTCTTGTATTGTTCCCAGGTGGTAATAAAGTCAGCAGCAATACTGCAGAAATGTGGTCTAGATCAAGGCATTGGGTTGAAAGTAAAACACATTGAGCTGATCCAAAATAGATTTCCATTAAGGCCAGAGAAAACAATCATATATACATATATATCCTTATAAAAAGAAAATTGGTTCACCAGAAGCAGTCTGATTTAACTTAATTTATAAAATGGAATCCAGGAATATGCTGCAATGCTAAAATGTCAGACTGCAAATACAAATATAGATACTGCTTTACGCACCATCCCTAGTACAACATACTACAGGTAACCACGAAGAAGAAATGGTCAAGAGTTTCAAGTTTGTAGGTGTCCAGATCACCAACAACCTGTCCTGGTCCCTCCACGCCATGACTACTTTCTCAGGGGACGAAGGAAGTTTGGCATGTCCGCTATAATTCTCATCAATTTTTACAGAAGCATCATAAAAAGCATCCTTTCTGGATGTATCACAGCTTTGCATGGCTCCTGCTCTGACCAAGACTGCAAGAAATTACGAAGGATTGTGAACGTAGCCCAGTCCATCATGCAAACCAGCCTCCCACCCATTGACAATGTCTACACTTCCCGCTGCCTCAGAAAAGCAGCCAGCATAATAAAGGACCCCACACATCCTGGACATTCTCTCTTTCACCTTTTTCCCTGTCAGGAAAAATGATACCAAAATCTGAGAACACATACCAACTTACTCAAGGACAACTTCTTCCCTGCTGCCATCAGCCTTCTGAATGGAACTACCATATATTAAACTGATCTTTCGCTACACCCTGTGACTGCAACACTATATTCTGGACCCTCTCCTTCCCTTCTCCCCTATGTACTCTATGAATGTTTTGTCTGTGTGGTATGCAAGAAACAATACTTTTCATTGTATCCTAACATGTGACAACAATAAATCAAATCAAAGCCAACCTGTGATTGGATAAACAAGCCATTGAGCATTTTTAAAATTTCTTTTCCAGATGCTTTGAAGATGAACTGTTGCAAACACTTGGAGGAAACAGCGGGCCACTTAGAAATGCCTCGGGAGCCACATCCAGCCTCTGGGCCATGCCTTGGACAAGCCTATTCTAGAGGAAACAATCCAGCCTTTCCAACCTATCCTTATATGACAATCCATTCATTCCAGGTTGAACCACCTCCAATGTAGTTATATCCTTTCTTAAATAAGGAGAGCAAACTGTGCACAATATTTGAAACGTAGTTTCACCAATGCACCGTAAACAAAGCAGTTTTTATCAGTAGTGATCCCAGCATTTAATGCACTTAGTGCATATAGTATGGACTTAATCCTCAACAAACAACAGAATATGACCTTTGACACTGAAAGATTTATGAATAAGTTTTCAAGCTTTATAAACACTGCCGTGGTTTTGCCTTTAAACAGATCCTAGATATAAACGGTGCAATTCAGTTAGATCAGGTCACATTAGAACAGTTTGCATCTATGCCTTTCATGTAGATAAACGTGCTCAAAGATGTGTGTTTTTCTCCGGTACCTTGTGTAAGGTCTGAACAGCTCTGACTTATTGATATAAATTACAGGGTGGCACAGTGGTTAGCTGCCTCGTAGTGCCAGGAACCGGAGTTCAATTCCTGCCTTAGATGACTGTGTGGACTTCTCGCTGTGTGGGTTTCCACCGGGTCTCCCACAGTCTGAAGATGTGCAGGTTAGGTGGATTGGTCATGCTAAATTGTGCCTTAGTGTCCCCAAAATGAGTAGGCGAAGGGATTCGCAGTGTAAATGCGTGGGTAATACGTGTGGGGACACACTGTCAGAGAGTCAGTGCAGACTCGATGGGCTGAATGGCCTCCTTCTGCACTGCTGAGATTCAATAATGAACTGAATTTTATTATTGCAAAAGAATTATAAGCTATGATAATTTATATTCTTGAAAGAAAACCATGAAAGGCATTGATAATGTAGAAATGGTCCTTTGTGAATAATGGCTAATTACATGCAGTATTAAAAAAAATGCAATCACAGAACATGACCACAAAATTAGCAACCACTTCTGCTCACAAAGCATTTGATACTGGGCCAATCAACCTTTTGATAGAACTATATGGACAGAGATGGTCAAAAATATGAATCAAGACATAAATGATCAAATACTATGTGAAACACGCTGATGGGAATATAGATGCGTGGCTTGTGGAATGTAGATGGTCATGCTTAATAAATTGCACTAAAATGTTGTATGCACAAGGAATTTCCCTTGGAAGCTGCTAAGAACTTAAGAAAAATGAAAAGCAACCGCTATGTTGTCTGAATGTGCTTTTCGTGTAAATCTTGCTAGCATTTGAGTATTTAATAACTAAAGGCAGGACGAATTGCAGTTGCAATACCCTTTAATGCACCAAAACTATCTGTATTGTGGTACTGTTGATAAGAGCGCAGTTATGTTACCAGGTTATGTCATTTAACAAACAGCATTTTGCTAAGCAAACTGGAACAGCAAACCAGGATGAACAGGAAAAGAGATACCAGGGCAAATTCAAATGATATATCAACTGTTAAGGTTTAGGGTTCCATTAAGGTCTAAATGTTTAATTTCTCATGCCTTCAATTGTACTTGACCTACAAGGCATGAGTAACTAGTATTTATGACTCAAGTAGAATTAAGCAAGATTTCACATCCATTTAACAAGCAGGGAAGACAACACAAATATTTTTCATCTGTCAAGATCCTAGGAGATCTTGGTGTTGCCAGCACAACCAATGTAGTTCTCTTTGAGGTGACGTTAAACTGTCAGAAGCGTCATTCCCCGAAGCTATGTTATCACTGTGCCAACAAAGACAACAATTCCTCAACATTTATCACTCAGTATCTTGTTATTTAGGACTTCCTTTTTTGAAATAGTCCAAATTCTCTCTTCTGATGGGTATGCAGTGCAGAATCACCCCCATCTCTACAACTATAGCCATATAGACCAAAGACTATTTTTCATCCTTTCCCCGGGCCCCTCAGAGCTTAAATGCCATTGAAAACAAATACAATTCATTTAGTTATAGAACAATTATAAAAACAGACACATTCTCTTACCAATGTCTCTTAACCAAGCCCCACACTAAGGCCATTAAGATCAACAGTTAAGAAAACATCCTATCATGAAATAAAGATTTCTTTCTGTTACAGATTTGATTAAAGAACAATACATGGGTTTTGTTTGAAAATAATGGGCGCAATTTTCCAGCTGCATTCACCACAAAACTGGAATGTTTCGCCAGAAGTCAATGGATCTATGCATGGTCCCCCTCCACACACCCACGCTCCTGCTACAAGTCTTGCGGCACGCAGGATGCAAAATTCCTCCCAAAGTGCCATCCTAAATTCAGACTATTTAGCCATTCCTTCAAGTGGATTTAAAAAATAACCTAATTGTATTGTGGACAATTAAGACCACATACAGCTGCTCCAACTCAAGGCTCAAAGGAACTTAGCTATAAAACAATTCTGTTTCTTAACAAATAACTGCCTTCCTGTTGAAAATGCTAATAACAATTGTCAATGTACTAGTTGCACCCAGTGTAAGCCCAGATAAGGGCATCCTCATAATGCCAGGGATCCAGGTTCGATTGGATCACGGTCTGTGCAGAGGTTTGCATGTTCTCCCCATGTCTACATGGGTTTCCTCTGGGTGCTCCAGTGTCCTCCCACAGTCCAAAAGACATGTTGGTTAGGTGCATTGGCCTTGCTAAATTCTCCCTCAGTGTACCAGAACAGGTGCTGAAATGTGGCAACTAGGGGATTTTCACAGCAACTTCATTGCAGTATTAATGTAAGCCTACTTGTGACACTGATAAATAAACTAATGAGAAATTCATGGAGCTGTTTAAGCCTCTCCAGACCAGCTTCCCTCAGTACTCTTTGAAACTGTTTACCAGACAGACTCCTTTTTGGGGATCCGGATCCCTTTCAGTCAATCAATCGCTGGTCAATAGAGACCAGATCCAGGCCCATACTCACAACTCTTACATTAACTGGTGCTTCTGCAAATTCTCTCCATTTCATCTCTCTTGAAAACAATATCCTGCAAACACCTCTGGGCTCTTATTATTGTGAAAATATGAAAAATAAACCAAGAACCACAGCTACATCTGTGGATAGTAGCCAGGTCTGGACAGGCGCGAGGTTGATGGCTCCTTAGGGCCTCGTTATGGCAGACATTTCCCAGGTTTTCTGGTGCTCTTCTACTTTCTTTTTCTGCTGCTTCTCCTCAACCTCCCGGAATATACTGAACAGCAAGGTCAACATCTAGTAACTGGTCGAAATGCAATTGGTGACGGTGCAACTGAGAAGTCTTCTGTGAGCTGGCCAGAATAACTACTCCTCAATTTCCAATCACAGGTTCCCTTCCTCCCATTCTTTAGCTATTCTATCTCTGGAGGAGCAGCAAGAGCAAGGGAGAGGCAGAATCTGTGACTGGAGGCACAGTTTTCTCTCCTGCACTTGCTGCTCTTCCAATGAGAACTCTGCAGTCAGTTTTCACTCTGTGACCGACAGCTGAGTTGTGATTCATTTTAAGCCCTGCACTTTGGGCTAGCCCTGAAGGTCTGAATGTATATTTAAATCAGCAGATTTGAAACTCCAAGGTGCCAAAATCAGAAATCTACCAAATTTCTCATTCTTAGAGCTCAATTATAAAATAATCTTCATAAATGCACTTTAGCTCAGATGACAAATTTTAACTTACAGCATATGGGTCGGAAGCATCCTTATCAGCCATTACTTCTGTCTTTCCATGACATACCAAGTCAACCTAGAGAGAAAAGACCATTAACAAACAGTCCACACAGCTCATTCATCACTTTTTATCAAATAGATTAATAAGCAACAGCAAACAGCTTAGATACAGCCTGGTGTTTCAAGGCCAGCTCCTTTGACATCACTAATCTTTTCATCTCCTTTCTTCACCAACCCACCTCAACAAACTAGAAAATCAAAATATTTTCAAAGACTAAGTCAGAAGCAAAATGGAATATCGTTTTTTTCCCCAGATAGTGTCTAGTAAATCGATATGGGACATGATAGCACAAATTAGCAATGAGAAAAATCTTAAGCTTCTGAAACACTACTCCAAAGACAAGATGATTTCATAAGCATAGCGTACAAACTTTGAAATTAATGATCAATGAATTCATCTGCGGGAGCTGATGGAGAGACAATTTCCCAATGCAAAGGAGTTAATAAGCTGTGAGCAGTCTAAAAAACACAATTACAAACTGTTTAAGACTTCAGCTGATTATTTTCACATTCAGAACTACTTTGCTATGTTACAAATTAGATAGAGACGGGGTACTGTAGGGATAATACGATGGTAAATTTGCAATCCAAAATGGGATGCAGCTGATTTTTTTGTTCACCAACATCAATTCCTCACAGTGATATGTACAAACAAAAAAGCCCGCATTGAAAGGCTACTTCATCCAAAACCTTTAATTTTATGTTGCACACTAATTCTATTCCTTACACAGATTAAGGCTGAATTATGAAAACTTTGGCTATAAAAGCTTCTGTATAGTGACTTCAGTAGCAGTTGCTTACTGAAAGAAAAAGCATAAAATGATTTGTAACATTATAATTTATGACCAAAATGAATAAAGAGTTGTGAATCTGTGGAATTCCCTGCCCAGTGAAGCAGTTGAGGCTACCTCATTGAATGTTTTTAAGGCAAGGATAAGTAAATTTTTGAACAGTAAAGGAATTAGGGGTTATGCTGAGCAGGCAGGTGAGTGGAGCTGAGTCCACAAAAAGATCAGCCCATGATCCTATTGAATGGTGGAGCAGGCTTCAGGGGCCAGATGGCCTACTCCTGCTCCTAGTTTTTAAGCTCTTGTAGGAGCATTCATTGCCCAAGTATTGTATAAAATACAGAATATTATGTCCCACCAACAAACCTAATCTTGGCACTGTCAAGAATGGAATCAGAAGGCAAGAAGTTAGCTTCTTCACAGGTTAAGGTGTGAAGAAGTTAATATGGGCGCCTATATATTTTGAAAAAGATTGTTAAAAATACATGCATCAGTTTTTTCCCCCTTTCACCTGAAGATTTCAACTCTGCGCATAGGTACTGGTCAAACTCATATCATGATCAAATGGCCATTAATTAATAACTATTGGCAGATGATTTAATTGCACAGAGCATCACAGGACTAGCAAATGTTACTTAAGAGTGGTTAGGTTCAAGAAACCCGTGATTTTTATCACCCTAAGCTAGCGACACCACTCACTACTCTAGCAGCATATCACAGGAAAATAGAGTTACTATTTCAGTTCTGTTTTTGTCAGAAGGGTCATAGATCTGAAATTATATTATGTTACTCTGATCTGTTGAATATTTCCATAATTTTCTGCTTTTTTCAGATTTTCAGCATCAGTTTTAGGTTCAGTTAAAGCATTGTGAATTTATAGGACTGGGATCCTCTCTACAATGCGCTGAGCAATTTCTGACCCCCTGCCAAAAACCTATGCCCTCAGTGTCCTTAACTCACACAGATGGGCAATGGTACATTTTTACAAAAAGATTAAATCAATGTATAATTAAATTTAGTAAAAACTGATTTTAGTTTGCTTTCGTCCTCCTTAAGTATAATAATGAATTTTTTGATCATAATGAACAGAGTTTGACATGGTTTCTCAAATTTAATTTGATTGGGAGGGACACAGAAAAAACATATAATTTCAGTTTATATTTTTAGTATTGAAACTTCAAAGTGTTTTACAACATTTGCCTCTTTCTCTTTATGCAGCATAATGTAAACAAATGCTCATGTATAGACCATTCAAAAACCAAACAATAATGATTTAAGCTAATTGACAACAGATGCAATGATGACAGGAAGAGAAACTTTTTTTATTTAGTGCAGTCAGCACGTGGTTAGGATAAGAACTAGGAGGAGTAGGCCATCTGGCCCCTCAAGTCTGCTTCGCCATTCAATAAGATCATGGCTGAACTTTTTGTGGGCTCAGCTCCATTTACCCACCCATTCACCATAACCCTTAATTCCTTTATTGATCAAAAATTTCTGTTTTTAAGGCAAGAATATTCAATGAGATAGCCTCAACTGCTTCACTGGGCAGGGAATTCCAGATTCACAACCGTTTGTGTGAAGAATTCCTCAACTCAGTCCCAAATCTGCTTCCCCTTATTTTGAGGCCATGCCTCCGAGTTCTAGTTTCACCTGCCAGTGGAAACAACTTCCTTGCTTCCATCTTATCAATTCCTTTCATAATATTACTTGCTTCTATAATATCTCCCCTCATTCTTCTGAACTGCAATGAGTATAGCCCCAGTCTACTCAGTCTGTCCTCATAAGCCAACCCTCTCAACTCCGGAATCAATCTAGTGAATCTTCTCTGCACCCCCTCCAGTGCCAGTATATCATTTCTCAAGTGAGACCAAAACTGTACACAGTACTCCAGGTGTGGCCTCATCAGCACCTTATACAGCCGCAACATAATTTTGCTGTTTTTAAAGGGTTGGAGTACCTTGCCTGTGATTGTGGTGAATCTGCATCATCAAAAGGAGAATTGGATGACTATCTGAAATGAAAAGAACACGGGCCTACAGGGGAAAGGCAACAAGTGGTTCTAGGCGGACTGTTCTTCCAGAGAGCCAGCACAGACTGGCCAAATGCTCCCCTTTTCTATGATACTACAATCAATACAACTTAATACTGATGGATTCTCTGACAACATACTGTCACTAGATCTGGTGATTCAGATAGGATGTACTTATTACAGTATTTTTATGTTTGGCAATTTGATGCTGCATGCCCCCTAATGGCTAGTCTCAATTTCTACAGGTGAATTGCTTTGAGCCACGAACTGGAGAGTGCAGACGAGAGAACATAAGAACATAAGAACATAAGAAATAGGAGCAGGAGTAGGCCAGCTAGCCCTTCGAGCCTGCCCCGCCTTTCAATAAGATCATGGCTGATCTGTCGTGGCTCAGTTCCACATTCCCGCCCTCTCCCCATAACCCTTAATCCCCTCTCTCATCAAAAACCCATCAACCTGCGTCTTAAAAATATTTAGCGAGGCAGCCTCCACCACTTCAACGGGCTGAGAATTCCAGAGATTCACCACCCTTTGAGTGAAGAAGTTCCTCCTCAACTCTGTTCTAAGCCGCCCCCCCTTTATCTTGAGGCTGTGCCCCCTAGTCCTACTATCCTTTCTGAGCGGGAAGAGTCTCTCCACCTCTATCCTATCCATCCCATTCATCATCTTATACGTCTCAATGAGATCTCCCCTCATTCTTCTAAACTCTAACGAGTACAAGCCTAGTTTATTCAGCCTCTCCTCATAGCTCAACCCCCTCAACTCTGGTATCAGCCTAGTAAACCTCCTCTGCACTCCCTCCAAGGCTAAAATATCCTTGCGCAAGTACGGCGCCCAAAACTGCACACAGTACTCCAGCTGCGGCCTCACCAACGCCCTATACAGCTGCAGCAAGACCTCCCTACTTTTATATTCAATCCCCCTCGCAATGAAAGCCAGCATCCCATTCGCCTTCCTGACTACCTGCTGCAGCTGCAGGCTGGGTTTTTGCGACTCAAGCACAAGGACCCCGAGGTCCCTCTGCACCGTCGCCTGCTGCAGTTTTTCTCCACGTAAGTAATAATCCTTCCTACCATTATTCCTACCAAAGTGGACCACCTCACACTTGCCAACATTAAATTCCATTTGCCATTTCCTGGCCCATTCGCCCAGCCTATCTAGATCCTTCTGCAGACTCTCCCCACCCTCCGCACAATTTGCCTTTCCACCAATTTTGGTGTCATCAGCAAATTTCGACACCCTACACTCGGTTCCCTCCTCCAGATCATCTATATAAATGGTAAAAAGCTGAGGCCCCAGCACCGACCCCTGGGGCACTCCACTAGTCACCATCCGCCAATCCGAATAGCACCCATTGACCCCCACTCTCTGCCTCCTATTTGACAACCAGTCCTCTATCCACGCTAACACCCTACCCCCAACTCCATGCCCCCTGACCTTCTGTAATAACCTCTTGTGAGGTACCTTGTCAAACGCCTTCTGAAAATCCAGGAAGACCACATCTACCGCCCTAGACACATCCTCATAGAACTCCAGTAAATTTGTCAGACACGACTTCCCTTTTAGGAAACCGTGCTGCGTCTGCTCTATCAAGCAGTTCCCCTCAAGATGCCTCGCTATTTCCTCCTTGATGACGGATTCTAACATTTTACCTACAACAGACGTTAAACTAACAGGCCTATAATTCCCCGCCTTTTGCCTGGCACCCTTCTTAAACAACGGAGAGAGAGAGAAAACTTTGAAAAAGGATTTTTTTTTCACTCCTTTAAAATATCTTGCAACACATACTACAGTTTAACACTGCTGGAATTGTGTGCCAGTTATTGTTCACTGCTTTAGAATTTGAAAAGGCGCTGGGGTCAAGTGGAGTCCTGTGACACTGCAGTCAACTGGAGGATATATAGTTCATGCTTTGTAATTATAGATGAGCAAAGGGACATTTTTTTTACAAAGTGATTAAATGGGTGCAGAATACTGCTGAAAAAAACATCCTCTTGAAGCTCTTAGTGAGTTAAATTGCGAACCTGACTGATAATCTTAAATTGGTTGTTAGTCTAATTTGTCGCATACTCTGGATTGGTCAGCTGCCCAGTCACAGGAGCACATCCAACGTTAGACATTATGCTCGGAGTTTTTCAAGCACAAGTTGGTTGATTTCGATCGGTACTTTACCTATTGTGAACAACCAAAGAAATGGAACGTACTGCTTAATCTGATCCGATGTACAATCTATATACCTGTCATCACACTGCCACTGAAATTCATATACCACGTTATTCCTTTGTCAGATAGGCAGAATTTTTTTTGGCTTGACAGCAGTATCTTGTTAGTGGAAAACACCACTTGTGTTGCTACTGCACAGTAGCAGTGAAACAGCTGACTTTACCTGTTGCTCAAATGTTTGAGACATTTTACCCTTCAAGGGTAATTTGAGATAGACTGGGCATTTTTCAGGTCTGGAAATGGCAACCTTAACCCTGTTTATGAGTTTGTGCGATAGACAGTGAACAATGATGTAATCAGGATAGTTAATATTCTACAGGATAGCTTTGATGCATCCCATTTCAAAATCAAACTTACACGGTAAGCAAATGGCTTGGGTTCCATTTACAAGGATAACCTCGTAGGGTATTTGGGAATCTCAATGTATATTGACCAGTGAAGGCAGGCTTGCAGGTGGACAATACTAGAGAATCCATTAATGGACTTCTTAACCAACAATTTGAAGAAAGGGAGCTCCTTTAGACCAGTTCATTTCAATTGGAGCCCAGGTTGAGGCACATTAAGGTGTATAAAGAAATTCTTACAAGCGACTGCAGATTTAGATATAGCAAACATCTGTATATTGGAAATGTGCAAGGATAGGAGGTTAAGGGTCATTCCATTAAAAATACATGTTTTCCATAGAAAGCCGCAAAAATGTTGGTAAGAATGGGCCCTAGAGGGGAATCCATGGCAACATCATCCATTTCTGCACACATTTAAACAAAGTTCATATTGCTTTTACCTGCAGAGAAAAGGTTTCTGCATATGTGATAAAGTATCTCAAAAGTTGGAACAATAGGTGAAACTAGTCATATGTCCTAAAGACTAGCACATTGCATCAAACAGTGAGTCCCTTTGATTGTTTGCAATAGGCAGAGTACTGGCCTTACTCAATCAACCCATGCTTGAAAGACTTGGAACAGAATGTCCAAAGCTAGATGTGATTCCACAATTGGACAGCAGTCGGCAAACAATTCCAAGTGTGCTAAGAATTACACTAACAAACAATTTAAGATCATAAGTCAGGCTTGCAAGCTTATTTACACTTGCTAGAAGCTACAAGGGCGATTCTCCCAGCCAGTGCAGCAGGCCAGTAGACTTAAGCAGAGGCCGTTTAACGGGCTTCCCACTGGGCGTTGCAACCTCCATGCTTCTCTACCTGCTGGATTTATAGCGCCATCAGCTCCATGCCAGAACACATCAGTGCATGTGCGGAGAGGTCTGGGGGAGGCCAGTGGTCAGGGCACGGGGGGGAAAGTCATACGGCCAGCAATACAAGGTTAGCCAGCCATCAGGAGGCCAACAGTGCCAGTGCTGACATATTGGTGCATCTGCAGTGGCCCACTCAGCACTAAGCTATCAGCCTCTCGGGCAGTAATAGGTCCCGTCCGCTGATTTTTAGTGTGATTCTCGCTAAGGCAATCTGTGATGCACAAAGTGTAGGAGATTCAGTTTGAAAATCCCGCTGAAAAAAACCAGCAGGATTTACTCCAGTTTTTAATGCACATTTGGCACCTAGGATCTTTTTGGGAGAATCCTACCCTACGTGTTTCATATCCAGGGACTGTTCTCTGTAGGCAAAATGAATCGGTCCAGGGATTGCTCCTACTTTGAATAAACAAAAGCTTGGCTCCCTGGGGCATTCACCATGGCAATGTTTCAGCCAAGCAGAGCTGGCTTGTCAACCAATCAGCACACCTTTTCTCACGCATTATAAATTGATGTTTTTTTTACAATTTGACATTCTTGAATCTGTCCTGATGAGTGAAAGATGAAAGCTTCATCAGCATTATCTCTTTTTTCCCTCCCAGCAATACTGATTTTAGTTCACTCTCCTTTCGTCCCAGCCCTTCATATTCAGATGACTATCACTAATTTCACCGCTGATTTTTTAAAGTTAGGGTATTGTGAGATTGTTAGTCAAATCTTTGGATGGAAATTGTATAATTTTATATTTGTGTTCACACTGAAGAAACAAAAATCTTAAGTTTGAATTGGATTTAAGATTTCGATTCCAAATTCAATTTTGAAAAGGCCAAATTCAGAGGAGGACATATTGAACAACTATACCTTGAAGTGATCCAGTAAATCCGCAGTCACAGAGTAAGGAGCTCCTATTACTACTTCCGACACATACTAAAAGAAAGCAGAAACAATTATCACAAAATACATTTAAAACTTGGTTCATCATTTTGAAAACCAGAGAAAAATTAGAAAATACTCAAGTTCTGACCCACTATACTTACTCTACAGGCCAGAACACTGAGAGTCCTTTCATGCACATTCATTATCGGGTAATTCTTTCCTTTGTATCGGTTCACTTCCTACAAAAGGAAAAGGTGTGTAATTAAGAATACCAGTGCTCAACTTCCAAGCTTGAACTGGATACAACAAAAAGAATCAAACACTTAATTGTCAGTTGGAAGGTAAACACTTAAATTGTGTTGCACTAGCTGAACAGAGGCAAAAGAAAGTATGTGTACACATGCAGATACACAGGAAAAGAGATATAGGAACAAAAACACAGGCATATGCATCCATATCCAGAATTTAATAACTTGATTTAAACAACAATTTCAGTTTAATCATACAAATAGAAATACTTCATATGATCACATGATGGAGAGCACAAACCATATATGTTAAGGGAGGTTCCACAAATATTTTCCATTGATTTATTGTGCAAGTGTCTATATCAAAAGCATTTTATTTGACATAAGTTGCAACTTAGGAACTTCCATAAAGGCTTTTTTCCAAATTGTTACAAGAGTTCAATGACTATATTTGTATATTTATTGCAAAAGCAATAAACAAATGATTTAAATTCATACCAAGAAAGTTTCTTGAGGTTGATACTAACTCAACTGAAACTTGCCAATGTTGTCAATAACACTGAATGCATCGACTTCAAAAAAATACATGATAGAAATTTATCCGCATCAGTAAAACATTTTGCTTCCTCTTTCTAGAGATTAAGCATGGCTTTAATAATAAACAATCAGTAAACTGTACTTACTTGATCAAAATGAAGACCAACAATAATATATGGCCTTTCTGCCAATTTGTAGACACTTTCCAGAAAGTCTACATGACCAATGTCTTTTCAAATTGTAAAGGAATGAAGACTTGATACGATTTAATATATTGCAAAACAGACACTTTCACATTAACCAAAATTAACTTGCAGTAAGGATACGGAACAAATCAAATGCTCCTGCCACGTAGATTATTGTATCATTTGTTTGAGGTTCTTTTCCAGAAGCAAATTGAATAATCTTTTGGGATGTTTGCAAAAACTGAGATACACCAGTCCAAGGGCTGTGACCTTTTGGTCCCTAGAAAAAAAGAATTTAATTTAAGACACTTGCAGTGACTTGCTATTTAGTTGTATAGTGTCAATCAGAAAACAAATACCTTGAGATCAGATACGTTCTTACCACAAAATACCTTGTATGCAAAGTTCCTGTTTAGCAGGTTGTACTGGGATAATTGTGCACAGTAATTACAACGAACATCAAAAAACAGTACATGTGCTATAGTAGTTCTTTGTATACAACGAACAGGAAAACAAAATGATTTGATAAGCTGTGAAAACCTAAATTCGAATTTATAGTAATTTCAAATTACTGATTTTTGGAATAAAATGTCACCTAGCACAACTAACGGGGTCTAGATTACAATAGTAAAAGAACAAGTGTATCAATTTTGTGTTAATGAAAGAATCAGACCCCAGTATCAAAACAAAATGGATGAAAATAATGGTACAGATGTTCTAAACTGTTGAGTGCTTGCCTTCCTTTCCATCCTTGTACATTTTATACTGTATCTAACCTGTTCACAATTTGCCAAGCACCGTAAACTATTATAAGAAAGTTAAGAGAATTTAAAACAGCCAGTTTCTCATCATGATTTATTTGTTTCCTCTATAAAAGTGGAAACACAATTAATATTAAGTTGGCAGCAATTATCCAAGGTTTGAAGCTAATTGTCCTTAAGACACCACTTGTAGTGATGGTGGGGAAGGATAGAAGTACTAAGTGAGATTAAATCAACGTCTGAAAAAATTTACATTGTTGAGGAATTAGCTATTATGGCCTTGGTCTTTGGGAATTACCATGTAAAAGATCATACAACTTCATTGGAATTGAAAAATAGATCAATCTGGAGTCTGTACTTCAGTGAGCAGCCCAGGAAGAATGCACATAAGTACAGTATTTATAAATACATCCTTGCTGTATTCTGGTAAACCATTTCATGAACTGAAATTAGACATATTTAACGTTTTGGTTTCAAAATTGCAACAAAATTAACAAAATTATACATTAAGCAGCTTTAAAGGTAAACCAAAGCTAGATTACTCGGTGAACGTGCGATATTTATAAGCTAGTTTCTGTTGGTTATGTTTACAGCTCAAATCCCCCATCCACTTTTTTTTTTTCATTTCTACTTTTATAGAGGGGGAATATATCACAGCAAGAAACTGGCTCTTTTAAAAGCCTCCTTGTAGCATTCTCTGTTCAAAAAGGTCTGTGACATGTTAAGATAGAACGTCTGGGCCTTTGTTTGAATTATTCTCTGATATGAACGCTCCAAGGGGATTTCTCAACTGATTTTTTTCCCCCAGGTGCTTTTGTTTGGAGCATCCTTTGGGAAAGTTCCTGTAATTAGTATTATGGAGCAAATTGCTGATTGAAATCTATATCCTATCACTGCTCCACTAATTTTTTTATTGTGTGCAGTCCTTTTTTTTTGCATTTTTCTATCTACAAAATAGGATTTGCAGCAAATCAATTAGTTGGGGATGGGTTAGTTTCATATGTTGCTGATGAGACCAGAGAAAGGCAGGCTCTGCCACATATAAAATGATTATCAGGTGTTGTTGTGGGTTGTCTTCCATGTTGATGCTTGTCACCAAATCATGCTAGCCATGGTGATGCACAGGTGAAATTGCTATCTTTCTGTCATCAGCTAGTGGATCCCAGAAGCGAGAATTGATGTTTAAAGATTTCATGCTATGCTTCAAGCATCCTTTAAACAGAACTCTTGGCATCTGGCTCTGGTTAATTCACCATAAATAAAATCTTTAGGCACGCAACCGTCTTCCATCTTGTGAAGCCAAGCCAACTGTGATTACTGCACGATGAGCACCTACATACTTGAGAGCTTTGCCTTGGATAAAATTGCTGCATTCGTGATTTTGTCCTTCCCAGAGATGAATAACAAAGATGAGAATTGTTGAACTTCCTTTATTGATAGTTCTAAGATGTTTATGAATCACAGTCACAAAGTGCTGAGAACATACATCTCATACCAAAAGAGAAAATGCTAGAAAATCTCAGCAGATCTGGCAGCACCTGTAAGGAGAGAAAAGATCTGATGTTTCAAGTCCAGATGACCCTTTGTCAAAGCTTTGGAGAAGTAAATATCAAAGTAGATGCTAGGACACAGATCGGTTTCACTTCACCCTGAAACTGTCAGAAGTAGTGCCCTCAAACTACAATGCAGTGCATGTTGTCATGGAAGGAATGGATGAAGCTGAGGAGCTTTGGTGGATAGCTAATTTTCTCTCAAATCTTGTAGAATCCAGCCTGCTGATGGTGTCGAATGCTTCAGTGCGATTACATAAAAGTAAGGTGAAAAGATAGACCTAGTTCCATACACGTTTCTGGCAGGTGACATATAGAGAATCAAGATTATAGATTTGCCAGCACAGAAGACTATGTGTCTACTATGTGTCTGGAAATGTTGGGTCGATGGGGTCTTTTGAGCATGATGCTAGCAAAGAACTTCCCAGTGACATTATGCAGCCAGATACCCCTGTAGTTGTTACAATCTTCTCCATCACTTTTGTTTTCTCACAAGATAATGACTTTTGCAACATGCGTGTCTTGTGGAATGGATCCTACCTTCCAGTAGAAAAAGCTGGTCATGAGGGTGTGGCAGTAGATGGGATTTTCCATTCTTGAGCAGTTTGGTTGGAATTCCATCCTCATTACTTTGCTCTGTCGCAAATGACTTACAGGCTGATTTGTGCAGAACCTATGAAGTAACTTCTGGGCTACACAGTTGTGCAGCTTAGAAGGAACACTGCATTCCACCTCAGTTGCATATTTGTGCCAAGGAGTGTTGAACCTCATGTTAAGCAATTTATCCAACTTTTTGTTGTGTTGGGAGAATACTTACTCAAAGAATAACCCACATTTTGAATTGTTACCTGTTCAATGCAAATTTGAAATTAGCATTTTTTTTGAGTGTATAAATCTTTTCAGAGGTGACAAACTTAGCTACCTTGCAGTGTCAGGTGAATGCAGATCTGGAATATCATGCATATAATGCATCTCAGCACATGCTGTAAAATACAGCCAGGACTTTGTTAGCTAAACTAACTAAACTGTTAGTTTTAGTTAGTTAAAGTTCGTCAAAAAATAACAGGTGTATTGCAGAACAAGCACCTCAAAGGTGCCATCTAGTGGAAATATCTAGTCACAAACATCTTTCTCTCTAGTTGGAGCCTATATACGTATTGATCCCAAGATCACATAAGAACATAAGAAATAGGAGCAGGAGTAGGCCATCTGGCCCTTCGAGCCTGCCCCGCCATTCAATAAGATCATGGCTGATCTGTCGTGGCTCAGTTCCACTTTCCCGCCCTCTCCCCATAACCCTTAATCCCCTCACTTATCAAAAACCCATCAACCCGCTTCTTGAAAATATTTAGCGAGGCAGACTCCACCACTTCAATGGGTAGAGAATTCCAGAGATTCACCACCCTTTGAGTGAAGAAGTTCCTCCTCAACTCCGTTCTAAAACGCCCCCCCTTTATCTTGAGGCTGTGCCCCCTAGTCCTACTGTCTTTTTTCAGTGGGAAGAGTCTCTCTACCTCTATTCTATCCATCCCATTCATCATCTTATACGTCTCAATGAGATCTCCCCTCATTCTTCTAAACTCCAACGAGTACAAGCCTAGTTTATTCAGCCTCTCCTCATAGTTCAACCCCCTCAACTCCGGTATCAGCCTAGTAAACCTCCTCTGCACTCCCTCCAAGGCCAAAATATCTTTGCGCAGGTGCGGCGCCCAAAACTGCACACAGTACTCCAGCTGTGGCCTCACCAATGCCCTATACAGCTGCAGCAAGACCTCCCTACTTTTATATTCAATCCCCCTCGCTATGAAGGCCAGCATCCCATTCGCCTTCCTGACCACCTGCTGCACCTGCAAGCTGGGTTTTTGCGACTCATGCACAAGGACCCCGAGGTCCCTCTGCACTGTCGCCTGCTGCAGTTTTTCGCCCCGTAAGTAATAGTCCTTCCTACCATTCTTCCTACCAAAGTGGACCACCTCACACTTGCCAACATTAAATTCCATTTGCCATTTCCTGGCCCATTCGCCCAGCCTATCTAGATCCTTCTGCAGACTCTCCACACCCTCCGCACAATTTGCCGTTCCCCCAATCT
Source organism: Carcharhinus amblyrhynchos (assembly GCF_965287045.1). Taxonomy (NCBI): domain Eukaryota; kingdom Metazoa; phylum Chordata; class Chondrichthyes; order Carcharhiniformes; family Carcharhinidae; genus Carcharhinus; species Carcharhinus amblyrhynchos. The sequence goes on from NC_137344.1 coordinate 9,335,176, forward strand.
TGGTGCCATCCGCAAATTTCGACACCCTACACTCACACAAGCTAAATGAAGCCTTTTCATGGCTACCTTTGCAGAGTGAAGGTATTGGACAAAAAAGGACTATTATTATGGATTACATTTTGGAATGAAATCCAGAAAACTTAGTAAATAACAATTCTTGCCTCTTTTCAATCTTTTTAAGCAGTCAAAAAGCAACATCTAGTGATGTGAAAAACATGACATTTAATGAACATTTAACGAGATTAAATTTGCCATCATTCTATGGCACTACCACACCCGCAGTTGCGCTTCTTGCGCCAAATGGGGCCACACAATACCTCTGGAAAATTCAATAGTAACTCATGAAAAGGTAAACTTAGAATGGATATTCACTCAGACCAAGACAGCTTTTTAGTTAAAAATGTCAGTTACATATAGTAACCTCCTGTGAAAAAAAAACTATTGACTCAATTTGCACTCAGTCATTATGTTAAAAAAATGGGCTGTGAGGTACAAAATAACAGTGTAGCTTGATCTGAAAATTCTGGAGGCGGCTGAGTAAACATGAACTTTCTATAGAGTCAAATTCTATTTTTGAACTTTATGAAGTTTATTTTTGTGCTCTGCTTTTCTGCTTGCAATGAGATTTTTATTGATGGGCCATTTTCCCTTGCAGCAACATACACAGCTGTGAAACACATTCGAAATCCTGTGGCACTGTAACTTAAATTCTTTGCTTCCCACTCACCGATTAATTTTTTAAAAACTGTATTTGATTAAAATTTTCTCATACAAATTAGACTTGATGAGCAATTAACGTGATTAGGACAGAGCATTATCTTGTTTGGAATTTTTAATTTTTGAATTTGGTCATTTTGCTTTCCTGGAAAAAAAACTCATTTTCTTACACATAGTTCCACGGTACAGAGAGGATATAGCACCACTTAAACAACTTGTTAATGTCTGATAAATTGCCCCATGGCTCAAGTATTGGCACATAAAATATTGTTCTTTCATAATAAAGGAAATTAAAGATTGAAAATAAAAGCCCAGAACATGCAAAGGAAGACAAAAAAGAAACTGAACCAATACCTTGCCGAAGTTGTCAGTGTGCTCCTGGTAGTCTGAATTTTTTTCCTGTAGAGGAGTTGAGGGGAATATAAATATATTTCAAATGGTATAATTTCATATTTTTTAAATTAATTTATACATTTTATTTAATAATAGTGAACAGGTGATTTGCATCTTGCTTCCCATGAGATTTGTTCAAAACCTTAAGATTTCAGACTAGCTTGCCCCTTTTAGCTCACATTGGCTTCCAGACAGTTATTATTTTCTGTAAATCTAAAAGCATTTTATTAAAATTTTTGAACTGAACTATACAGCAGGAATTTAATCCAAGATGGAAAATGTTCTTTCACTTCCAGGCAGAAAAGTTTAAACTCCCAGATAGGTAATAACACCAAGCATAAAGTAGGAGAAATGCTTTGTCAGTCATCTTTTTAATAAGCAGCAAAATAGAGAGAGATCCTGCTTATTAGTAGGCTGACTATACATCCAAGTTTATACTAAGCACATAACTAGATGTTCAACTTCTTAAATGTTCAATATTTAAAGGCAGAAAATTTAAAATCAGCTTCCATTGCAATTAAATGTCCAGCCTGACAGCATTTCAAATTTATGACAATTCAATTCACTAAATTTTGTAGGCTAAAATCTGAAAATGTTAATTGTTGAGGTAATTGGGATCCTAACCCCATCAATTCCAATTTTATCATAGAAACATCTCAGTTTTAATCAGGATGACTACTGTTCCCTCACCATTCTTCACCTGCTATCCCTCCTCACGAGTATAACAAGCAGGTCTGTCAAGAAACAGAATCATGGTTACAGCACAGGAGACCATTTAGTCTGTCACATCTATGACAGATCTCAAAGAACAATTTAATTGATCCCACACCCTGGTCATTCCCAACAATCTTGCAATAATTTTTCACACAGATGCTTATCCAATTCTAAAGCATGAGTGAATTGCCTCCGCCACCCTTTCAGTGGTGAATTCCAGGTGATAACATTCATGGCATAAAAACATTTTCCTCGTGTTGCCTTTGATTCTATTGCCAAGCATTTTAATGTATCTTCCAGTTCTCAACTCTTCCATCAATGAGAACAATTTCTCTCCAACTTCTCTGTCCATCTAATCTCCTCTCCACTTCTCCAATCTATCCACATAACTGAAGTCACACATCTCTAGAACCACTCTTGTAATTTTTTTACTGCCCACTCTAAAGTCTTCTCTTCTTTCTAAAACAATCCCAGCCTACAAAAGTGGAGCTGTTAACAGATCTTGGCTGGATGAATAAGATGGACCAAATGGCCTTCCTCATCTATAATTATGTGATCTCCAATTTGCCCCTCCCCTTCATAGAGACAACGGTTCCATTCATTGTTTCCTCTTTTGATTCTGCTCAGAATGGAATCATGGAAAGACAAGGCTGCATTGGTAGTCCAGTACAATAAGCATTGATGCTTAGCACTATCCAGCTGCAGGATTCCAATCAAATACATTTGTAATATTTGTTAACATGCATTGTGTACACTATTGATCATTATACTTTGCAGAATATATCTACATCTTTTATTCTCAATGTGATCAAATGGTATTGTTAAAGTGCAATACAATAGAACTCGACAAGTCTCTTTTTCGTAATATATAGAATATCACAGGAAACTGTGTTATCCAGCACTCGAATATCAACTGGGATTATAGCTGTTCCCCTAACATGAATTGTCCCTTTACCAACCAGAAGCAATTACAAAGTTATCCAGGACCCATCTACTTAAATAAAAGAAAATACAATTCTTAACTTGCATATTAGTCCAAGCTATTGTGCTATATTTGATTGGGAAGTTGAAATCTATTAATCAGCACCACTCATTCCCTGCGCATGCCAGATTGTAAGGACTTCACTGTAATTTGGCACTGATATTTCAGCCTGAGCTTTCCTCTTCATGCTTGTATTAACTGTATTCAGTTTATTGTCTGACAGGCAGAATCATCCAGCTATTTGTATCATGCTTCTTAATTTCAGTTGACATGTTAATACACCACAAAATCAATTTTCAAAGCAAAATAACGCTTATATGTTCCTCCATACTATCTGCTGACAAATTCTGATTAGATAGAGAAAAATTAATCCAAAACAATCCAACTGATATTCTTCTGCATCCAGCTACTTTGTAAATTTCAGCAAAACACGGGGAAATTCTCCCAGCCCGCTGCGCTGCTTTTGTAGTGCAGTGAGCTGGGAAACTTGAGAAGAGGCTATTTCGCGGGCTCACCACTGGGCCATGGTCTCTGCATGTCTCTAGCAGTCAGGACACCAGCACCGCCAGCTCTGCATAATTTATTTAAATCACCACAACAGTGTATTTTAAATGTCATTATCAATATCAATAGAAATCTCTGGGACTGCTAGTGTCTCCTGTCTTGCTAAAGTGGTTCACTCCAAAGAGATTTACTAAAGCTCCCCAATTACGGGAGCTGGCAGCCTGACCCTGCTGGAGTAAAGGGCAGGATGGGAGCAATCAAGGTCCCCCAGGTCAGATGCCAGGGTGGGGGATGGGGTCCCTTGGACATTTGTCACTTGGCAATGCCAGCCTAGGCCCCTGGCCCAAGGGGCAAACTGCCAATGTCCAGAGGGCACAGTGACACTGTCCACTGGGCATCAGACAGTGCCAAGGGGGCAGGGTCCTGTTGCCACTCTGTACTCAGGCTGAGTGACAGAGGAAGGGAGACCAGCGATCAGAGCTGGCCATTGTGGGAGATGGGGATCACAAGGTCAGCAATGTGGGGACAGGGGGATGGCCAACAATTGGGAAGCCAGCAGTGCAGGGGCACTGCGCATGTGCTGATCTCAGCTGACAGACCCACATATGTGCAGTGGCCCGCTCAGCGCTACACTGCCAGCCTCTCCAGCAGAAATACCATATATAATAGGAATTTCAGCATGATTCATGCTGAGGCACTCCGCAGTGCACAGAGTGAGAGAGATTCATTTTGATACTCCCGCTGAAAAAAGACCAGCTGGATTTACTCCAGCTTTTATGCAAATTCAACACGTAGAATTTTTCTGAGAGAATCACCCCTATTATTTAAAGCACTCAAAAAAATTTAACTGGCTTTCACAGTTTAGATACACAATCTAAAAATCAATAATATTTCACCGATGGGCTCAAAATCCCTTCCTTATAGACTAAAATCCTAAATTACATATTTTACTCACAATATTGCTGTGATGAGCTTTAGTCATGAGAAGCATTCGGCCAACCAGGTCTGTAGTGGAAACACCCTGTGTACGCTTACACTCTCTGAAAAGTTTTTTAAAGGCCAATATGAATATTGTTACTCACATTTTTCATTAAATAAATCATTCAAGACTTTAACTGCATCAGCTCATTAACTGCTTAAATAAATTCTCATCCATTCCTTTGTTATTTCTCAACTTACTTATTCCACTGCTGTCCTAGTTCATCTTCATCTTGTACCCTCGAAAAATAGAACTCATTAAAAAATAAAACTGCCATATATATCCTAACTCAACCAAGTTTCATTCACCATGTGCTCACTGACTGACATTGGTGCCAGGCCATTAATCCTTCAATTTTGAAATTCTCATCCTTATTTCCTCAACCTACCCTATCCCTGCAATCTTCTCTAGCCCATTGGGATCTCTGTGATTCTCCAATTCTTGCTTCTGATTTTAACTGCTCCACCAGTAGCTGCTGTGCCTTCTGCTGCTGTGACTCTGCTTTGGAATTCCCTCTCTAAGCCTTCTGCTCCTCATTAGTTTCTTAAAACCCATCCCTTTGGTCAAACTCTCGAATATCTGTCCTCATATAACATTATGCAGCTCAGTATCCAATTTAGCTTGATATCACTCCTTTAGGATTAAAGGTGCCATATAATTTCAGATAGGTTGATGACTGATTAAAATATTTACATCTTATTACAAGGTAGGCACACACTTCTAACAATTGGAACTTGGTCTTTAAGTAGCCTGGTTACCTGTATCTGCCCATTTTCTTTACTTCTTCATAAGTGTCTTTTCCATCAGCAGTCAAAGTAATGTCATCTACAAAATAAAAATTAGCAAATAAATTAAGAATCATCACTACACCGCATGACAAAGGAACGAAACATCCAACAGAACTGTTTGAACTATACCTGACCTGTTTGACTCGCCAAATTTAAGGGCATTCAAATGGTCATTGGATAGGCATATGGATAATATTGGAATAGTTTAGGTTAGAGGGTCATTAGATTGGTTCCACTGGTCAGCGCAACATCGAGGGCCGAAGGGCCTGTACTGCACTGTAATGTTCTAAACGTTTCACTTGAATTTGTAGGAGTATGTAACCAGTTTCACGCAGATATTAAAGTGTTTCAACAGCATATAACCTTGAATGACCAGGAGAAATTGATGAGATCATTGGACACAACATACCTCCATGGACACAAAAATCACAGTTATATTTATCCAGTGTTTCAAGTGTTGTTACATATGGTGCTCCCTCAATGACCTCATCAACCCACTTAATCGCACGGACCATCTTATAACGCTCCTCCTGTGTAAATACAGGTGGACCTTTGTGCTTGGCGACTTCCTCTGAAAACAAATTAAGAAGACTTCAATTATTAATTTTCTTAACCTTCCATTAGATGATTAAAAATAGGGAAAATAATAAATTAATGGAATGATTACCAAGTGCATTCTATTCCCAGTTAGCTCAAATGCAACTTAATAGACTATGGTCACATTTCAACTAATATGTATCACAGTATTGACATTCTGCTCTTGAACTTATTTTCTTTAACCAATAACTGTGTGTCATTTCTAAGATGAATTTAGTGCAAGATACAAAATGCCAATTGACTAGAAACTGATCGATGCAGTACACGGTTGAGAGATCATACTCAAATTTCACTGAATATTCCACTCCAGGTTTTAGAAGGTGACAAAAAGGAAGGAATCAACCTAACAAAAATTGCTAAAAAACCAACCCAACTATTATCTCAAAAAAGCATGTTTCCTTCACGTACGCAGGAGCTACAGTATCAAAAGAGGATTAGTGAATAACTGTATGGCATAGTGCAGGAGGCCATTCGGCCCATCGAAACTGCACCAACTCTCTCATGCGTCTTACCCACTCTCCCCCACCCTATACATTCACCACGGCTAATCCATCTAACTTACATACCTTGGGACACCAAGGGGCAATTTAGCATGGCCAATTCACCTAACATTATCTGCAAACTTTGAAATTTTCCCTTGCACTCCAAAATCTAGATCATTTATATACACCAGGAAAAGCAAGGGTCCTAATATCGACTCCTTCCTCCAGCCCAAAAAATATCCATTGGCCATTACTCTCTGCTTCCTATTATTCAGCCAATTTTGGTGCTACTGTGCATTTTATTTCATGAGCTGCAACTTTTCTCACAAGTCTTGTGTGGAACTTTATTGAATGCCTTCTGAAAGTCCACATACACCACATCATCAGCATCACCCTCACCGAACTTTTCCGTTACCACTTCAAAACTCTAGCAAGTAGCAAACCATGATTCCCCTTTAGAATCCATGCTGGCTCTTCCTGATCAACCCACATTTTTCCATTTGACTACAAATTCTATCTAATTGTTTCTGGAAACTCACCCATCACTACTTTTAAACTGACTGGCCTATAATTGCGGGGGCCACCCTGGCAACATTTGTGAGCATTTTTGCAATTCTCCAGCGCTCTGGCAATTCCTGAGTCTAAGGACCCGCTGGAAGATTACAGCCAAAGCCCCTGCTATTTCCACTCTCACTTCCATCAATATGCTTAGATGATTTTCATACAGTCCCAACCTCAGTGTTTTGTCAACTTTCAGTAATGGCAGCCTATTCAATACTTCCTCCTTATCAATCTTGAACCCTCCTAAGAACAGAATTTCCTCATGTGTTACCATGCCCTGAGTAAGCATCTCCTTGGTAAAGAGAGATGCAAAGAATTAGTTTAATTTCACAGCCATGTCCCAGCCTCCATGTGTAAATTCCTTTTTTGGACCCAATCAGCCCCTCTTCCTTTCATTATTCATTTACAGATAGATTTTGGGATTCCTGTTTAATGTTGGCTGCCAGTTTTTCTCATAATCCCTCTCTGCTTCTCCAATGTACGTTTTCACCTCCCCTTTGAACCCTCTGTATTCCTCTTGATTCTCAACTATACTTTCTACTTGTTACCCCATAGCACATTTTTTGTTCCTTAACTTAATTTCTATCTCATTTCTCATCCAAGGACCAATGGATTTGTTTTCCCTACCATTCCCTTTTACAGGAATACACCTTGATTGTGAGCAGACTATTTCTGTTTTGAAGGTAACCCTTTGTTAAGCTATAGATTTTCCTGCCAACCTTTTGTCCAGTCCAACTGGCCGAGTTCCGTTATTGCCCCACTGAAGTCAGCCCTCTCCCAAGTAATTATTTTTACTCTGGGATCTTGGGAAGCGGAAATGTTGCCTGTTTTCCTTCTTCATCAGCATCCTAAACTTTACAATACAATGATTCTTGTCTTGCTCCACTGACACTTAGTCTGGTCCACCTCATTTCCAAGGTTCAGCAGTGCATTTCTTGTTGGACTAGACATATTGTGACGTAAAAAGAATTTCCTGAACACAATCTAGGAATTGTTGCCCCTCTCTGTCTTTACATTATTTATACACCATCCGTGTCCACATTCGGGGTCATTAAAGATTTCCATGGTCTCACATTGACTGCATTTGAGAGTTACATTATTGTAGGCATCTTTGTATACAAAGTAATGCATTAAAAAGGCACATCAATCATAACTTTGTGATCTTACAAATAACCTTCCACTTTTACAATGCTGAGAAACACTGAACTACTGGGTTTGTTGTACAACTCAAATGATTTAATGAATTAAAAAAAAGTTGTGATAATCACTATCAATACAACACCTAATACACAGATATTTATTTTGCAACTTACCATCTGTATGTACTCCAACAATGAGATAATCACCCATAGCACGTGCCTGCCTCAGCTGGTTGGAGTGACCATAATGCACCATATCATAGCTGAAAGTTAGAGACACGAATGTATTATTAAATAATTCCCCATATTTTTGTTAAGCTTACACAAAGCACATGATGTACAGCAGATCTCCATGTGTTTGTTTTCCAACAGATTAAATCTGTTAAAACAGATTTCAGGGAAATTTAAGTTCCTTAAAAAAATTTCATATTCATCATTCATCTAAAACCTCTCCCTGAGAGCGATAGCTCTAATGACACAAAAGCAGAAAATGCTGGAAAACGTCAGCAGGTCAGACAGCATCTGTGGAGAGAGAACAGAGCCAATGTTGAGAGTCTGGATGACACTTCATCAGAGCTCTAAAGATCCTGCCTTTTTCCTGTAGTCCTGCAAAATTCTTCTACATCAAATAATTATCCAATCCCCTTTTGAAACTCAACTGGCCTGCCTCTACCACAGTCAGGCAGTGCATCCCAGATCCTAAGCACTTAATGTATGACAAAGGTCTTCCTCATGACACTGCTGCACCTTTTATCAATAACCTTAAATCTGTGTCCTCTGATTCTTGCATCAATGAGAACAGTTTCTCCCTCGTGACATGTCAGTAAGACATGAAACAAATAAAGAATACTGTGATCAAACGTCATTCTTTTGTCATTGTTTTAAAATAGACTTTTGCTGAACCAAAATATGGCTGATGCCAGTCACATGATTTGCAGAATTGGCCATCTGACTTAAAAGCTACCAGAGTACAAGGACAAGAGTTCCTTTTCGATTTGATTGGATTTATTATTGTCACAGTGAAAATATTGTTTCTTGCATGCTATACATAGAGAAGGATACGTGCAGAATGTAGTGTTCCAGTCATAGCTAGGGTTTAGAGAAAGCTCAACTTAACGCAAGATAGGTTCATTCAAAAGTCTGATAGCAGCAGGGCATGAGCTGTTCTTGAGTCAGTTGATATGTGTCCTCGGACTTGTGTCTTTTTCCCAACGGAAGAAGATGAGAGAGAGTATGTCAGGGGTGCATGGGGGTCGTTGATTATGCTGGCTGCATTTCCGAGGCAAAGTGACGCTTTGTATTTCTTGGAGTCTTGGACAGAGCAGGAACCATACCAAGCTGTGACACAACCAGAAAGGGTGCTTTCTATGGTGCATCTGTAAAGGTTGATGAGAGTCATAGTGGACATGCCAAATTTCCTTTGCCTCCTAAGAAAATAGAGGTGTTGATGGGCTTCCTTAACTGTAGCATGGAGGGACCAGAACAAGTTGTTGGTGATCTGGACACACAGAAACCTGAAACTCTCAATCATTTCGACTTCATCTACGCTTCCACTTTCATTCATGTGGAATCTAACACCCCATTGTAAAGCTACATTGCTATCACAAAACTGGAAGGCTATCAGGTGAATTGGCTCCCCAGCCAGAATCATAACAAAGACATTAAGATTAGTTACACCCAAAGAGGTGTGAGCAGCCACCATTTCATTCGTAAAGGAAACAATGGATTTAAGCCAGAAGCAGAGAAACTGCCTATGAAGCTGCGATTGACTAATAGGCCACATCACTTGATCCCATGTTTCTAGCCTCATAGTTGGTTTTAATGTTACACTTCTAGCCTCACAGGTTAGTCTGCTGACTATTTTCAACTGGGAAAGGACAACAGAGGGGCTGTCAACTGACCATGCAGTCAGCCACCATCTGTAAACTTGTCCAAGCTTGTTTTATTTTAAAATCATCCAACTATTAGTTGCAAGCAATCTAGATACTGAAATTGCATTGTGCTGTAAAGAACATTCTCTTTAAAGAACTATCAGGCTGCTATCACCAGCCAAGGATTCATCTGAACTGAACTCCACCATGTAGGAAACTCCCTGACCTTCTGGTTTCTGTAAATCATGTAAACTAATAGTAATTTTGGTGGTTCTTTTATTGTTTTTATCCTTAGGTGTAAAAATATTCTCTCTATCCCCCCTATTGCATATGTGTGCAAGGTTGCGAATGTTCCCATCTCACCCACTTCTCCCTAATGCTGGGTTTGAATGAGAAATAAACTAACCTTTGGAGTTAATCATAAAGTGGATTTTTTGTGTGTTGCTTTAAATTAGACCACATCAACTGAGGGTTTAAGGAAATTAGCTATAGTCTTGTAAAAAGTACCTTTGCTTATGGATAGATGGCTAAAGAAGTTTCTTCACCTCTGGAACCATTCTCGTGAATCTTTTCTGAATCCTCTGCAATGCCCTCACCACAGCAGTAATTTTTGGCCAGTCCACAACATGTTGCCTTCAACAGTCACTTCAATCTAAGCAGATGGCAGGAAATGCAAGTTTCCAACAACTTTCCTGAAACTTACTCTAACTGTACCTGAAACCAGCTGAAGACACTTTCCTTTTGACATAAACATAGGGATTTATTAGGTCTCTTATATGCTGCCCCTAACTTTTGTTTCTTTGACTCCAGGCAACTGACTTAATATTTCTTGTTTGACATTTTACTCAGTTTTGTTTTGGCGGGGCGGGGGGGGGGGGGGGGGGAAAACAGCCACTGCCCAAATGACATTTTGTTGTCTGAAAATGACACCATGCGAGGAAGTGGTTTGTAACTATTTTTAAAACCAACACTTTAAGGATAAATCTGAAATAGAAAATTTCCATAAAATTATAATTTAACTTAACAATTTATATAAAACTGTCTAAAAGTTAAAGTACATTTGGCCAAAAGAAATCTTTTGCTTTACAGGCTTGTATCATTAACAATTGGAAGCGACATCACCACAAGACACAGGCAACAATGCATTTTTAACATCAGGGCTTACTTAATACAATCCAGTTAAAAGTCTATAATGCATCAGGAGCGACATTTTACCTACATGATGCCAGTGCTATCAGCACTGTCGCTTAGACTTGCAAAGCCAGTTGCAACCTGAAAGTAAGCATGATGAGTGTTGCTAATCCTGATAGCTAGAAGACTACAAGTTTTCAACTGGATCAACTTGGAAGTGGACTTTAGAGAATGTGTTCAGCTTATTTGCAGGTTTGCTACTCCTTGTGGGGAACTGGCAGTTTCTGCAATGGTCATGTTGCAAAAGCTTTCCTTTGCAAAGTTGCCAAAGTGATGTTGAAAGAGCTAATTTTAGTTTCATTTATCAAGCGCAAACATTCATTCTGAATTTGGCAAGTCAGTTAACTGCTCTTTAAATTAATCTGCCTGAATACAATGGTCTTTTCTCGTACATTGCTGTGAAAAATCAAGTAGTTTTTTAATTAATCAAGTAGTTGAGACTGTGGGGCTGGAGAGAACACAGTCTCATAAAATCTTTTGCTGACTCGAAAAAGGGTAACGGTTGGAACAATTGGGGCCAAATCCAGAGGAAGCTCTGGAATAATCCATTCTAATTATAATTTATTATAATTTAGCCTATTTATTATTTACATGGACACATGGCTGCCGATGACACCAAATTTTAACAGGATCATACGACAAACATTAGCCACTAAGGGAATTTAAAGGCATATGGATCAAAAGCCAGTAAAGGAAAGAACATAAATTGATGTATACTAAAAACAATTGTACAAGGGCAAATAAAGTCTCAAAGAAAAGATTATCTAAGAACAAAGTAATCTTCTAGAGACCACAAACAATTCAAAAATGTTTCCAGTCGCCACAGGTGGAAAACAAAAGGATGTTTGTAGGGGGGGTGGGAGAAAGAAATTGCGTTTTTTAGCATCATGCAAAACTTCAGGATATCACACAGCCAAAGATATGTTCTTTGTTCGGGCCATCCCCCCTTCCTTTTTGGGGGGCTGCTCCTTTTAATTTGTCCCTAAGTTAATTTGAGTTCATTTACTTGTTTGGTGCCTGAAAAGACCTCCCACAGCCAAAGATCAATCAAATCAGTTGGTTGTTAGTTCACGCCATGTAATGAAGCATGCAGTTACTAAGCAGTGATACTTTCAAGGAGCTTAATTAAAACAAATACAGATACAGGTTTTTACTCATGGCAAGATAGGTGAGATCGTTTTATAACCATGGGAACATTATTTTATGAAATGCACAATATATTTTTCTGTTGTAAAATGTGGCCATATTCAAGTTGGACTGTCTCGTTAGAGTGCAATTATGGTGGATACAAACATTGAGAACAACTAAAAGGTCCAGTTCTTCACGACAGGAGATTTGCTGTTGGTGGGAAGGTTTGATGGATAGATAGATTTTTGCAACTTCCCAACTTGTCTTGTTTTTTAAAATTTCTTCTTAAAAATTACATTGCAAGTTCACACAATGGCAGCTTGTATAAAGTTTCTGTAAGTACATTCCATGTTATAAACTCAAGTCAGCCTTAATCCTTACTAGGTTTCTACACGTTTGGTCCAAATAAAAACAACATTGGGAAATGCAACAGATTTTTCAGCAGTTTATCCTCTGCTATTGTATTTCAAATAAATAGAGCTCTTTCAGCTATTTAATTATGCACAGGACATGTGAATAATCATGTGCTCACAAATATTTATGGAATCTTTGGCATGAAGACTACACTGCAATAATGAGGATTCTATTGTTTAAAGTGCTCCTTTTTTCTGCCTCTTGAAAAATTATTCACAATTCTACTGCAAGTTACTGATTCCAATTCATTATTCAATTATATAATTATCTATACATCTTTCCAGATTACAGAAAATATTGATTTCCTCTATAAGCTTCCATAAGTTATTTGTTAAGGATTTGTCTCATCAGTAAAGCAGAGCAGCATTTTCAGCATGCGACCCTTCAACTTACATTATGACATCAAAACAAAATGCCTGTGCAAAGTTCAGTTCCACTTCCAAGCTCAGAAACAGCCCCATTATTTAATCTACCCCAATATAAGATATCACACAGATTATTCCGTAAATTGAAAATGTTTTCCATTGAAAGGATCTGAAAGATATTAATCATAGATAAAATTGTTCCAGAATTACATTCTGACATGCTTGCGCAAGGTTTGGTGGATTGTCCATGCTGAATTGCCCTTTAGTGTCCCAAGATGTGTTGGTTAGTTGGATTAGCTATGGGAAATGTGTAGGGTTACAGGGAAAGGGGAGAGGGCTTGGATAAGATACTCTATCACCAAGTTGGTGCAGAATTGATGGGCTGAATTGCCTCTTCTGCACTGTAGCAATTTTATGATTCTAAGTAATCAAAAGTTGATTGCAAAATATCAGTCTTAATTAAATTTCATCAATATAAAAAGTGCTGTGATAACAATATCAACTCTGCAAGTACGGTACTAATTTTAGAACAATAAAATTCTCACATCATCATAGCTCACTGCTTCCTCAAGCTACACAATAACGTAAACTCTGCAAACCCTGACCTCCTCAAATGATATCATCTGAACTTTGTGACTAAATTACAGCATTAAAATTACACGAATACCTAACCTTCAAAACAGAATTCAATATTAAGGAAACAGCTTATTCATTCAAAAGCAGCCCTATAAATGTGAAAAAGGCCCAGTCAATTAGAGTACCATGTTTATCAAACACAGCTTTGTGACCAATAACTATTTTTGAATATTATAGATTCTTGTACACGTGCATACATCTTACACCAGACTAAATATGATCACAGAATCATAGAATGGCTACAGCATAGGAGTAGGCTATGTTGCCAATTGTCTCTACGCTGGCCAGCCACCTGAAGGAGCAAATCATCTAGTGCCGCCGCCACCGCCACCACCCCCCGCCCCCCCCCCCCCCCCCCCGCCTTTACCCCAACATCCTGCAAATTTTTGCTTTTTCGGATAATGATTAAATTCTCTTTTGAAAGCCTCAATCAACCCTGCCTCCACCAAATTCACAGGTTGTGTGTTGCAGATCCTAACCATTCGTTGTCTGGAGAAGTTTCTCCTTGTCTTAGCATCAATATTTGCCCTCTGGTTCTTGATCCTTCTATCAATGGGAATTTTTTTTTTTAAATTCCATCTAGACTCCTCATGATTTTGAATTTCATCACATTTCTTCTCAATCTTCTCTGCTTTGAGAAGTGCCCAACTTCTCCAATCCTTCCATGTAATTGAAATTCCTCAAATCTGGAACCATTCAGGTGAATCTTTTCTGCACCCTCACCTTTTCTGAGGTGTAGTGTCCAGAATTAGACACAATACTCCAATTAAATTTAAATGAGTGTTTTACACAAGTTTAACATAACTTTTATTTTCGTACTCTCTGCCCCTATTGATAAAGCCCAGAATGCTCTATGCCTAACTTAGACTTTATTACTTCCACCTTGCTTTAAACCCACATAAATAACTTAGGACCCTAGTGCTTTTTGCTTTTCAGATCTCTTCTGAAAGCCTCAATCGACCCTGCCTCCACCACATTCGCAGGCTGTATACTGCAGAACTTAATTACTCGCTGTCTGGAGAAGTTTCTCCTTGTGTTCCATCTTTGGCAGTTTCCTTAAATATTTGCTCTCTGATTCTTGATCCTTTCACCAACGGGAACGTATTTTTTAGGCTCCACCCAGACCACTCATGATTTTGAACTTCAAACTTTGTCTCAAGTACTATCGTAGTGCTTTCTATCTCTCCCTGTATTTTGTGCACCTTGGTATGCTTCTGTAATATTGCTTCCTGGTTCCACACGCCTGCCAAATTAATTTAAACTCTCCATGATAGCAAATAACTTTACAAGGAAACTGGTCCCGGTTATGCAACTGGGCCATGCAGGTCCCATCTCCTCCAGATCTGATCATGATATCCAAAGAATCTAAAGCTTTCCATCCTTTGACATCTTTCCAGCCATGCATTCATCTCCTCCATCTTATTTCTATAGTCACTTGCACACGGGAGTCAGATTAATTTAACCCTGATAAATGAATCACCTCACACCTTGGTAGGACAAACTTGAATGCAGATTACAGTGTCAACAGCAGGGTTCTAAGGAATGTGGAGGAACAGAGGGATCTTGGGGTTCACATCCACAGATCTCTGAAGGTTGCCACTTAAGTGGATAGAGCCGTGAAGAAGGCTTATAGTGTGTTAACGTTTATTAACGCGGGGTTTGAGTTTAAGAGCCATGGGGTTATGCTGCAACTATACCAGACATTGGTGAGACCAGATTTGGAATATTGTGTTCAGTTCTGGTCACCTCATTATAAGAAGGATGTGGGAGCATTGGAGAGAGTGCAGAGGAGATTTACCAGGATGCTGCCTGGTTTGGAGGGTAGGTCTTATGAGGAAAGGTTGAGGGAGCTGGGGCTTATCTCTTTGGAGTGGAGGAGGATGAGAGGCGACTTAGAGGTTTATAAGATGATGAGAGGGATAGATAGAGCAGATGTGCAGAGACTATTTCCTCGGGTGGATGTAGCTGTTACTGGGGGGCATAACTATAAGGCTCACGGTGGGAGATATAGGAGGGATGTCTGAGGTAAGATTCTTTACTCAGAGTGGTTGGGGTGTGGAATAGACTGCCTGCTGTGATGGTGGAGTCAGACACTTTAGGAACTTTCAAGCGGTTACTGGATAGGCACATGGAGCACTCCTGAATTATAGGGAGGGGATAGCTTGATCTTGGGATTGGACGTAGCTCGGCACAACATTGAGGGCTGAAGGGCCTGTACTGCGCTGTAATGCTCTATGTTGCTATTAATCTGGAGATCACTATTTTTGAGGTCCTGCTTTCTAATTTCTTACTTAGCTCCACAAATTTTGGCTGCAGAAAAATATCCCACTTTGGTTGTACTAATGTTCAGGATGCTTTGCAGCTAGTGATATTCTTGACCCTGACAGCATCCTGGAATCACACCAGCAGCCACATCTAAATTAAATATTTCAGCTAAAGTTCAATCACAATTAGGGTACATTGGATCTTAATCCACTTTAAACCTGATAAACATTACACAAATTCATACGTCTAATTTAATAACTAAAATCCAGCAGTAAGTTAGGATTTTCTATTCAGTAGAGGTGATGTCAGTATACTGGACCAATATTAATAAGACAAATTGATTTTGACGTTAATCATTTCTCCTTAGGTTCACAAAGTAATATAGACATCTTCCATATGTGATAAGCTTCCTTTGTTAATCTACTTTTGGTCATCCAATGTTAGTTAATATTTGGTTAGTCAATAGCCTGGAGCTCATTTTTATGTGCTCCTCTTCAAAGCTACTTTGTACACTGTGAAACAGTCCGTGGAAAGAAAAAGCAGATGCACTGAAGCTATAACTAAACCTAACAGGTGATCACTTTTTTTCACTGTTGCTCCCTCAGCTATTGCCATGTAGAGTATAGGTTTAACCAAAGCTAAGAGATTGTTTTATGAAACTTGGGAGACTTCTGAAACCCAGAAGGAGCTGATGTGAAATCATTTACTGCTTGTAGGTACATACTTTAATTATGATGATAAATAATTTATAAATTCACATTGTTGTCCAGGAGCATTCTAGAGGAACTTCTTTACTGTGCTAAAGAAACATTGTTATAATGCAATTTACTAACATTGTTCAGCTCATGCTAGATCTACTTTATAGTTTATTTGTAGTTTCCCCTATGACTAGACATTTTGCAAGTCGAGGGTTAAAATACAAGGCAGCAATTTTCATGGAGAAGGTCAGAAAAGAAAAAGCACATGACTTGTTCAAGACTATCAAGTTCAAGTATGGGGTAAAATGCATTTATCTGCATGTTGTGAAGGTGGATACAGCAAATAGCACAAAGTGAAGATGTTCACTCTCTATGATGTAGATTGGTTTTAGAATATTTATAGAATTTCGGTACTCACAGATGGACTCAGTCTCACTTACCAACCAGCAGCTTCTTCCCTGCTGCCATCGGACTTTTGAATGGACCTATCTCGCTCTAAGTTGATCTTTCTCTATACCCTAGATATGACTATAACATTACATTTTGCACTCCTTTCCTTCTCTATGAACAGTATGCATTGTCTGTATAGCATGCAAGAAACAATACTTTTCACTATATATTAATACATGTGACAATAATGAATCAAATCTCTTAAAACAATTCAGCAGATTACAATCAGGACAAAGAAGAATAAAATATTTTCAGTATAGTCCTGACATAATTTTGGAACTTGTGTTTCTTTTACTTATTTGTTTATGGAATGTGGATGACAATGGCTAGGCAAACATTATTTGCCCATCCCTAATTGCCCTGAGAGGTAAAGGTGAGCTCCCTTCTTGAACCACTGCAGTCCATGTGGTAAAAAAAACTGGCAATATCATGAATTGGATCTATGTTCCCTTGCTTCAGTCAAAGCATGTGATATTTTAAATCATTAAAATACTTGTTTCATTCTTGTCTTTCATTTCAAAATTATATCCAAATTTAAGAACATAAGAACATAAGAAATAGTAGCAGGAGTAGGCCATCTAGCCCTTCGAGCCTGCCCCGCCATTCAATAAGATCATGGCTGATCTGTTGTGGCTCAGTTCCACTTTCCCGCCCTCTCCCCATAACCCTTAATCCCCTCTCTTATCAAGAACCCATCAACCCGCTTCTTAAAAATATTTAGCGAGGCAGCCTCCACCACTTCAACGGGCAGAGAATTCCAGAGATTCACCACCCTTTGAGTGAAGAAGTTCCTCCTCAACTCCGTTCTAAACCGCCTCCCCTTTATCTTGAGGCTGTGCCCCCTAGTCCTACTGTCTTTTTTGAGTGGGAAGAGTCTCTCCACCTCTATCCTATCCATCCCATTCATCATCTTATACGTCTCAATGAGATCTCCCCTCATTCTTCTAAACTCTAACGAGTACAAGCCTAGTTTATTCAGCCTCTCCTCATAGCTCAATCCCCTCAACTCCAGTATCAGCCTAGTAAACCTCCTCTGCACTCCCTCCAGGGCCAAAATATCCTTGCGCAGGTGCGGCGCCCAAAACTGCACACAGTACTCCAGCTGCGGCCTCACCAATGCCCTATACAGCTGCAGCAAGACCTCCCTACTTTTATATTCAATCCCCTCGCTATGAAGGCCAGCATCCCATTCGCCTTCCTGACCACCTGCTGCACCTGCAAGCTGGGTTTTTGCGACTCATGCACAAGGACCCCGAGGTCCCTCAATTTAGTTCTATACTTTCCAGGATTTTCTTTGAAAAGTTACAACTATGGCTTCACTTTATACATAATAACAAAGGTGTCAAGAAATAATAAAGTACGACAACCAAGACTTTCTTTAGCTATTAAAACTCCAAACATTTTTCAAACATTGTGGATGACTACCATATATTGTTTACCTGGGAGATAATTTTAGTTTCATTACTACCTTGATTCTCAATTGTACCGAGTTTCTCTAGTGATTTGTCGCAAACCAATGATGCAGATGAAGATATCAGGTTGGAAAGCTGCAGCACCATCTACACAACTTTAGGCAGTAAATACTGAAGTGTGAGGCAATTGATTTTTGGTTTACCAGAGTTTGTTTAAAGTTA
Source organism: Carcharhinus amblyrhynchos (assembly GCF_965287045.1). NCBI lineage: Eukaryota > Metazoa > Chordata > Chondrichthyes > Carcharhiniformes > Carcharhinidae > Carcharhinus > Carcharhinus amblyrhynchos. Next base: position 9,353,684 of record NC_137344.1, read on the forward strand.
AAACTGAAATCATATTTTTCCATTATATCCACATGCTTTCAGCCATTACTTTTTAGTACAGTAGCACAAGGCAATGAACATTATTTAAAGCTAGAATACTAGGTTCCTCCAAAAGCTCAATCGGTCATACCAAGAGGAACATTCAATCCTTGTCCTGTGTCAGACTGATTTCAGCACAGACAATTACTATTGATTTAAATATCCTGGCTTTTTTGTGGAAAATATGCCAGAGTTCCTAATTCTGTTTGCCACATAGTGAATCATCGTGGTTGAGTACCCTCTGATCCTTGCTGTCATTCATGTCAAGAAGGTGCACTCCAAAAGAAGGACACTTAAAACAGAAAGTTAACAACTGCAGGAGAAAAAAACTGGAAATTAGGTCTGATTAAAAACAAACAAAAAAAATTGCTAGTTAAAAGGAAGTTGAGATGTTGGCCACTGGATTTATAGACACAAGCCAGTACATGCATCCTCCAAAACCACTTATTATTCAGAGGCATTTAATTCCACAACATTATGGATGTTGTAATTTGAATTAGTTAGAAGCTAAAGTTAAATGAGAATACATGAAATAGGGAAAAAAAATCAACACAAGCGCAGATGAAGAAGCGTTCTAATCTTATGGTAGCAAGTCCACCCCAAGAACATATCCCATACACAGTCATCCTCTTTTCTCCACCCCCCTTACCCTACACCACCCACCCACCACACAGCAATAGTTTAACCCTTGACAAATACATTGCACTTCAAAAGAAACCCTTCACGTCCAGCAAAAAAAGTCAATTCCCTGAAATGTCACCCTGATCCAAGGACAAGGAGGCATATATATACTTTGCAACACCCAGTGTCTCAGTTAAATTATGAAGTATTTACAGGACAACAGCAGTTTTCTGTCCATCAGATCCATGATGGTGTTTATGGTCCACATAATTCTCCTCTCTCTATTTACCAGATCTAACCTCAGCAGCATATCTCTTTCTGTTCCATCCTTCCTCAAGTGTTTTTTTCAAGCTTCCCTTTGAATACATTCATATTATTCATTTCACCCGCTGTGTGTTATTTCTGCACAAGAATGGATAAAAATTAACTCATCAGAATACAGATACAATAAGGACCTTCGATATATCACAAGCAATCAGGACTCTGTCAGATCTTGTGTTATATTAGCAACACAAGGTTTACATTTAAAACAAATCCAAAGAGCGATATGAGAAAACTTATGCTTTCCTCCTTCTTGCAGTGACAGAAAGACACCCTGTGAAAGGTGGAGTGGGAGCTAACCCTAAATAAAAGCAAAATACTGTGGATATTGGCGATCTGAGGCAAAAACAGAAAGCTTTGGAAAAACTCACGTGTGGCAGCATCTTAGGAGAGAAAAGCAGAGTTGTTTTGAATCTAGAAGACTTATGCAGGAGATAGATAGTAGCACAGTGGTTAGCACCGCTGTTTCACAGCATCAGGGATCCAGGTTCGATACCCGGTTTGGGTCACCGTCTGTGTGGAATTTACACATTCTCCCTGCACATTCTCTGCATGGGTTTTCTTTGACTTTCTGAAAGACGTGCTGGTTAGATGCATTGATCTGAACAACCATTGGACTGTGACGACTAGGGGAATTTCACAGTAACTTCATTGCAGTGTTAATGTAAGCCTTACTTGTGAATAATAAATAAACTTTTTTAAAAACCCTTCATTTGTCTTCTTTATACGAAACCATTACACCTGTACTGTTCTGGAACTAAATGTCTCTGGTGGTTTTGGAGGACCCATGTACCAGATAATAACTATGAGTCAACATCACAATCACTTTTTAACTGGTGGAAGTATTTAATGGTTTATGTCACCTTTTTTTGTACAATCTTTTCTGCTGCAGTTGTTAATTTCTTGTTTAAATACAAGGGCTGAAATTTTAGAGACCTCTTGCCTTCAGGAAAACCTTCATGCATTAGCTCAGATTTAAAGGCAGCTCCTCCCTACCCATTTGCCCTCAAATTCTATTCCAGGCTGAACATTTTACCTGGTTCTTTTTTGAGATGTACTTCTGGTACTGGCAATGCTTTCGATACAGGGGATTGGACAAGTGGATATGAGTTAATCACCGATTAATCACAGAAGCTGGGGGGGGGGGGGCGGTGTGGCTATTCAGCCCATCAAGTTTGCAGTGGCTGACTGAAAGTGTAGTCCACCTAATCCCAATCCCCTGCCTTAACCCCGTGACACGTTTTTGCCCATTAGGAGCAGGAGGAGGAGGCCATTCAGCCCATCCAGACTGCTGAGTCCCTCCAGAAGTCAGGATGTAGGGATGCTGGCATTGGACTGGGGTAAACACAGTAAGAAGTCTCACAACACCAGGTTTAAACTGGTTGGGCTTCAAACAGGTGTTGTGAGACTTCCTACTGTGTTCCTCCAGAAGACCAGGTTAAAGTCCAACCTGGTGTTGTGAGACTTCTTACTGTGTTCACCCCAGCCCAACGCCGGCATCTCCACATCATCCCTCCAGAAGATCATGGCTGATCTGATGGTGGCCTCAACTCCATATTCTGCCTTGACAACCACCATCCTCCCACCCACCTATCCCTAAAGTTTGACTCCCTCGCCAGTCAAGAACCCTGCCTTTAATAAAAAGAAATTCATTGCCTCTGCCGCTCCCTTGACAGCTGGGATTTAAAGGCCCGTTCCTCAACTCACCAGCCGTCGCACCAGACTCGCACCATCCGCTTTCTCTTCTCGGGGGAGCCATTGTCATTGGAGGCCACTCCGTTTTTAATCATGGTGATGGCGAGGGGAAGGCGGGGGGGGTGGTCAGTGTGTGTGTGAGAGGAGTCCGGCCGCTGCTGCTATGCTGTCCGAACCGCTCGAGCGCTGGCTGGAATCTGCTGGAAGCCGCGGCTCGCGCAACCCGGCCTGAGGGAGAGAGGGGGAGGGGCCAAGGAGGGGGGATGGGGCTGGCGTGACCCGCCCTCAGCCAATCGGCGTCCGCCCCGCCGGCGGAAATGGCGTCACAGAGAGGCAGGCTCGAGCCGCCGTTCACAGCCGGCGGGCGATGAGGTGGTTGGATGGGCGGGCGAGTATGTCACCTTCCTCTCCCTTCACACACACACACTCCCTCTCAAAGTAATTGTCTGAGAACTTCCAGTGATTATATTCTCCCTCAGAAATCTTTTGTTTTTTGGTAGTTGTCCTCATCGCTCCCTTACTGTTGCTGTCAAAACACCGGGCTCTTGACTGATGAGTGACGGCGGAACCGACCAATCACAATCGGGTGTGCGGTGTAACTGTGAATGCGTCATAAGCACAGCCAACCAATAAAGAACGACTAGAGGCGGGACCATCCGGGTAACTGGGGGAGGGCCAGATTTGTGAATGGGGATGGAGCAAGAAGCGGGCGCGAAGTTTAAGAAAGTAAGTTTATTTGCTCTGTATTGACCTATGCTGTTTTCTTGCTGATTAAACTTTTTTTTTCAAATTCCATGCTGATTAAACAGTTTTTTCTAGTCCCTAATTACAAATAAATCTGGATCCAAAACTTTGACTGCTGAATTAGCTGCTTGTTTTTTTCATTCATTCATGAGACATGGCTGTCACTGGTTGGCCAGAATTTATTGAAAGAAGTCTCACAACATCAGCTTAAAGTCCAACAGGTTTATCTGTAACACAAGCTTTTGGAACAGGCTGTCCCTTCGTCAGGTGGCTGGGAGTTCTCTCGCTACAGTAGAACCCCCACTCACCTGACAAAGGGATAATGTGTTCTGAAAGCTTGGGGCGTTTGCTACAAATAAACCTGTTGGACTTAAAGCTGGTGTTGTGAGACTTCTTTCTGTTTTTACCCCAGTCCAATGCTGGCATCTCTGCATCAGAATTTATTGTCCATCCCTAGCTGCCCTTGTTCAGGGAACAGTTGAGAGTCAACCTTGTTCCCTGTGGCTCTGGAGTCATGTGTGGACCAGATAAGGATGATAGATTTCCATCCCCCAAAGGAGATTAGTGAACCAGATGTATTTTTTTGACCGTTGGCAATGGTTTCATGGTCATCAGTAAATTCTTAATTCCAGATTTTTTGTTATTGCCTTCTAATTCCACCAACTGCTGTAGTGGGATTTGAAACTGGGTCCCTAGAACATTAGCTGAGTTTCTGGATTTATAGATTAGCAATAATACCATGAGACCATTGCCTCCCCTTGATTTAGTTCAAATTGCCGGTATGTGTGTTTTTTGGTCCCTGACCTATTTTTCACTGGCATTTTGTTCTTGTTTTAAAGTTTGTTTATTTATTAGTGTCACAAATAGGCTTACAATAACAATGCAATGAAGTTACTTTGGAAAGCCTCTATTGCCACATTCCGGTGCCTGTTCGAGGGAGAATTTAGCATAACCAGTGCACCTAACCATATCTTTTGGACTATGGTAGGAAACCGGAGTACCCAGAGGAAATCTGTGCAGACTCTGGTCCCTGGTGCTATGGAGAAGCAGTGCTAACGACTGTACAGGCAGCATGGTGGCACTATGATTTTAAAATGAATATGGGTTAAACGTTTATGGCCAACATTTCAATGGGAATAGAATATATGGAATGTAGGACTGAGAAGCAAGTGTTGGGGTTTTTCAGTCTTTTCAGCCTGCTCTGCCGTTCAGTGAGATCATGGCTGGTCTGGTTGTGGTCTCAACTCCACTTTGGTCTGTCCTTATATAATCCTTGGCCTTGAATAAATTCACTGCTCCCTTGCGAAGAAAATTCTGCACACTAACAACCCTTTGAGAGGGGGGAAAATATCTCCTCATCTCTGTGTTAGATCTTTTATTCTTAAACTAGTTCTAGTCTCTTCCTCAAGTAGAAACATCTTCCTGGTACCACCCAATCAAATTTCCTCAGGATCTTCTATGTTTCAATAAAATTACTTTCTTTCCTACTAAACCCAGTGGGTATAGGTTCAATCTACTCAACCTTTCTTAATAAGATAGAACCCTCATCCCAGGAATGAGTTGAGTGAACGTTTTCTGAAGTTGTTTTCAAATAAGGAGACCACGACTATGTAATACTCCAGCTGTGATCGCACCAATGCCCTGTAGAGCTGCAGTAAAACCTTCCTCCTTTTGTATTCATAAGAACATAAGAACATAAGAAATAGGAGCAGGAGTAGGCCATCTGGCCCTTCGAGCCTGCCCCGCCATTCAATAAGATCATGGCTGATCTGTCGTGGCTCAGTTCCACTTTCCCGCCCTCTCCCCATAACCCTTAATCCCCTCTCTTATCAAAAACCCATCAACCCGCTTCTTAAAAATATTTAGCGAGGCAGCCTCCACCACTTCAACGGGCAGAGAATTCCAGAGATTCACCACCCTTTGAGTGAAGAAGTTCCTCCTCAACTCCGTTCTGAACCGCCCCCCCCTTTATCTTGAGGCTGTGCCCCCTAGTCCTACTGTCTTTTTTGAGCGGGAAGAGTCTTTCCACCTCTATCCTATCCATCCCATTCATCATCTTATACGTCTCAATGAGATCTCCCCTCATTCTTCTAAACTCTAACGAGTACAAGCCTAGTTTATTCAGCCTCTCCTCATAGCTCAACCCCCTCAACTCCGGTATCAGCCTAGTAAACCTCCTCTGCACTCCCTCCAGGGCCAAAATATCCTTGCGCAGGTGCGGCGCCCAAAACTGCACACAGTACTCCAGCTGCGGCCTCACCAATGCCCTATACAGCTGCAGCAAGACCTCCCTACTTTTATATTCGATCCTCCTCGCTATGAAGGCCAGCATCCCATTCGCCTTCCTGACCACCTGCTGCACTTGCAGGCTGGGTTTTTGCGACTCATGCACAAGGACCCCGAGGTCCCTCTGCACCGTTGCCTGCTGCAGTTTTTCGCCACGTAAGTAATAGTCCTTCCTACCATTCTTCCTACCAAAGTGGACCACCTCACACTTGCCAACATTAAATTCCATTTGCCATTTCCTGGCAAATTCCCCTTGCATTCCCCTTGCAGTAAACATCAACATACAATTTGCCTTCACACTCACTTGCTGTATCTGCATCCTAACATTTTTGTGATTTTGTGTACCAGGATGTCCAGAGCCCTCTACCACCAAGTTCTGTAGTCTCTCTCCGTTTAAATGTATACAAATAATATGCAATGTTCCTAATTCTTTGTGACAACCAATCTATAAACTTGTTAAATGTTGGTGATAATATTAAAAGTTCCATGATACGTATACCGGAGAAAATTCTGAGATTTCTTTAATAACTCCTTGGCTGTAGAGGAGGGAAGGAGCTGAAGCAGGAGCAGAATTGGATGATGAAAGTGCCGATGGGCATTCTTTATGGTGGAGAGGATTACAGAGTTAGAAGCTGAGTTCACAAACTGTGTTGGCAAACCAACTGGTTCAAGCTGATGTAGTAACCATGGAGCAGAAGAGGAATTGGTGGCCCAGGAATAGACTTTGTGAGAGGCTGACACTATTAACTTCTGTTTTGAACTGTTGGAATTTTTGACTTGCCCTTAATTGGATGTCAACAAGCAATCTGACATCCCCCCCAGCCACCCAAGTCAGTGGAAATAGTCTGAAGAGATGGAGCTCAGTGTCGGTCAGTGTACAGAAAGTTTAGAACTATTGATGGATGCTGTGTAATTGTATATTGTGGTCATCAATGTAAAATCTAAAAACATGGGAACATGTACAGACCCATCAGAACCCTTCCATGGTTTTCACTTTTCTCTCTAAGTTTATAAATTTCCTCTTGCTTGAATCTTTTTCCCTGCCCTGCTTTATTCATTTTAAAGCCCTAGCTACAATCCTAGCTATTAGTTTCAGCAGGAAACTACAGATAACATTATCTATCCCCTTGATTATATCATCTCCTACCACATTCCTTTTCGCTCCTCTGGACCCATTGTGTCATGGAGAGTTTACCTACAGACTTTGTCATCTGGCACATAAGCAGGAAGCACCTTGTACCTGTTGTACAAGGGCAAAGGCCTCATCCAGTATGGCACCAGAATCCCCTGGCCTATTTGACTAAGTCACAGCTTCCTGTCCCTGACTGCTAACCAGACCTATACCTATAGCGCCTAGGTTACTCTTGTTTTCTTTAATTAGTCATGTATTTAAACAATTATCTTTTAGTCTCTAGACATTGAGGCAAATACTTGATCTAATTGAAATTCTGAGTAAATTATATCATGTATTTACCTGTCATATTTCCTTCTGTTTTCTATCCCCATCCATATTTTGCTGTCCCTTCCATTTGATTGTATTATGAAGTCTGAGCTTGGATCAGCACTGAATCATTAAGTATTGAAGCAATGTAACATTTTTTTTTAAGGAAAGTGAATCTGTCCCTTTTGCCTTTATGTGCAGTAGTGATTTCATATCTTTTTATATTTAACTGTGCTAAAGTACATTAATCAAAAATCTGCTTCCTGTGCTTATGGCAGCCTTTACGGACCAGGCATTTCTTTTGTTTTGTGTTTGGCCAATGGTAACTAAAGTATCCCTGCTAGCCCATCTACCCTGATGCTGGGATGACATTTTTCATCCAAATTTGAATTGTATGACAACTCAGTAGATTCAGTTTCTTCTTTTAGAGTCATTCTGAAGTTTTATGCGTTACTTGTTACAAAAAACTGTTGTGTAGTACTGATGCAAACACCTTAAGCAGTCCATTCTGAGAGCTTTCTGCATATTTTTCAGAGTAACTCATAAAGAGCTACGCATTTCTACTCGGATACACAATTGGTTTACTTTGTTTGAACTACACTACACACCATAGAACAAGCTAAATGGCTTATTGGGTTGCTTTGTCATTACCAAGAGTTGACAGCCCTTTAGTGTTCCACTCGCTAAGTTAGCTTGCATGAGCATGAACAAGGTGTCCCAGTCAATCTGGATTATTTTCCATCTCTGTACGGCTTGCATTATAAATCAGCCCTCAAGTTCAGTCGTTCCTGGAAGAATATTCGAAGTTAGAATCCCACTAAGCTTGATGTGTGGAATTTCCAATGAAAGAAAGTCTTTTCCGTGTAATGACGCACCTTTTTCTTTTTTAAAAAAATAGCTAAATGATCTTAGTAAACACTGATTTGTATAAGTTTTATTAGTCGCTTTATAGATATTATACTTTTAGTGGCATTGCTCAGCATGATGTATTGCTTTGTTCCAGGAGTTGGTCAGTAAACTACTGTACTTCTATTTTAAGGATCAGAAAACCAAAGGTAAGCAGTCTACTTTGAATGTGTCTTAGTAGGATAGCCAACTTAAAATTTTCCACTTGTCAAAAGTACGTGCGTAGTAAACGGATGATTCATGTCAATGATAAGATGCTAAAGTCCACCAATACAATGTTGTGTGGCACTGTAGGGAAAGGTTCAAGCTCTGACTTTCCAACAGGATGTTTGACATAATGGAATCTCTCTGCTGTCACTACTCTTCCCTCCCACGGTGAAAACTAGAACAAGTTGTATGTTCTAGAAGTTAATTGTTTAAAAAAAAAAATCCTGTTGCAAGTAAATACAAACTTCACAGAAGCTATGCCATTTAATGAGAACCCTTTGAAATGTCTCATGTCTGTATGGCAGTGGAGGAAGTGTTGGAGAGACTGGGCAGTGTGACAGTTTGGGTGACATTTCACCTTGTGGTCTATCTGTTATCAGCAACTATTCCTGGAAGACCAGTGTCAGCATGTGGATAAACAATTGGTTTACATTCTGCCTATGGATAACAAACAATAACATGCCCTGTAACTGCTTTATTTGCTGGTTCATAACCATGAAACTTGAAAAAGAAACTTGATCATCAAGTTGCTAATCTTGTATTTCTGTTTACTTACAGTCAGCAGCGACGCTGTCATCATTATGTGTGAAATGCTTAAAATATTTGTCATAGGTAAGTGTGCAAGATGAGCATTATAGTGGACCTTGTACTTCAATGAGGTACAAAAAGTATCAAATAGTTCTAGACTTGGTGTTCAATACATGAGCACAAACAGGTCATTCAGATCAATTGTTGGGAATGTACCAAACCATATGGTATGAGCTACAGGGTAGCAAAATACAAACTAACCATAAAAAAAATTAACAATTTACCTAGATTTGAAATTAACTACAGGAGAGATGTTTAACCTATTAAACAGGGTGGCTTTACTTTAACTGAATTTCTCAGTTTATTGTGCAGCGAGAATAAAAGTTTGCACAATTTTTTTTTGCACTTAAACCATAGGAATGGATGAAACAAATCTTCCAACCGTAAATTAATTTATGGTTTGAAATTTGGTCCAGACTAAAAATCTGAACTTGGTGCTTTGCCTGATTTTTTTTTTGTAATCACTTTTCACTTTCATCAGAATTTGGATGTGCTGTATTGATATGATGCAAATCCTTTCCTAACAGCAGTCTTGGTGTTTCTGGACTGTAGGATTTCAAGCCAGCAGCTTGCCACTACCTTCAAGGGCGATTAAAGATGGGCAATAAATAACCGACTAGCCAGCAATGCCCTCAATGTTTGCATTTTAAAAATTGCTGTTGGGAACCCTATAGAGAGAAACATCTTGTTCAATTTACTGAAACTGGGTTTTTAATCGGAATAACACCTACTACTGAACAACTAATCTAACTCTCTGAAAAATAAGTGGAATGTTATTAAAATTATGGTTAATTTACTAAATTTTGTTAATTCATGATATTTCAGCTTCTAACTAAACCTCCGATGAAGGGTCATCCTGACTCGGAATGTTAATTTTATCTTTTCTCTGCAGATGCTATCAGGCCTGCTGAGATTTTCCAGCATTTTTGTTCTATTTCTTGCTAAGATTTTGAATTTGACTCTTAGTGCTTTTCATATCCTGGCTGGTTGTGTGAGAAAATTCTGTGACTGGTTTCTTGCACAACTTGATTACATCTCTCTGGCTCAACAGTGGGACTTCTGAGTAAGCTATGCTATAATCAATTGTAATGGTAAGACAGAGATCACTAGATCTTGAAGCTTTTTCCAAGGTCAGTGGTAAGCATCCTTGTTTTTCTGTGGACTGCAATCCAGGCCATTATTTTAGGTTGAATTGGACAGTCTCCGTATGCTGGAGCTGGGTTTTTCCCCAATGTCCTCATCTGTACCACCTCTGTAATATCACCTGCCTCCATTCCTGTCTTGGTGTGTTGCTGAAATACTTATCCATGCTTCTGATGTCTTCAGGATCAAATTCTCCAGTGTTCTCTTGTTCCCCTTTTCATCCTCTGTAAATGTAAGCTCGTCTAAAGCTACCAACTGCATTCTGACTTGCAGCAGATCCTCTTCACCCATCTAACCCCGCTGGTCCACCAATGTCGCTTTTAAAATTCTCATCCCTAGTGTTTAAATCTCTCTTCAGAGTATCCCTGAAACCTTGTTGAGAACTGTAGACCAACAAGGCTGGCCTCATGTACATTTTCTGCTTTACTGGTTATGTCTTCATCCATTTAGATTCCGAGGTCTGCAACTTTTTCCCTCCCAAAATGTTTCTTTAAATTTATGGGCATCATTGACAAGATCAGCATTTATTACCAGCCCCTAAACTACTACTAATACCTACACTTTCCAATAACTGTCAGTTGCCATCTCACGTTTGACTGTCAATATTTATGCACTTGAAAATGTCTTGGGATGTTTTTCTACAGTTGGGATGTTTTTCTACAGTAAAGATGTTCTCTAAATGTCAGCTGTTGAAGTTTGGTGTTGCAGCCCACAGCTTGGAGCCCCTCCATACACTAATTGGAAATTTGAGCATCTTAGAAGTACCTGTGCTGTGTTAAAGTGATAAAACTACTTGTGTTGTATGACGTCTTTGCATGCTTATTGTAATATGAAAACTGTTTCCATTATTATATTACGTTCAGAGGCAGCAGCACGAACAGCCAGACAGGCATCCAATGAAGACTCTAAGACAGCAGACATTGACCATTTTGAGAAGGTTTTGCCTCAGCTGGTATGTAACAGTTACTGAAGTTTGAGTAGCGGAAACATTTTAAAGGGTTGTTTAATTAAAATCAAAACTCATGTAATAGGCAGTTCCTTTCCAAGCAAAATATCTGCTCATATTGGCTTGTCCATTCCATTCCTTTATCTGCAATGTTTATCAAACAGTTAGTGTGTAGGATCCCAGATGCATGAGAAGGTCTGCACCATACAGAAATTATGGCAATTTTTTTTAAACAGAGGAAAATTTGTTCTGCACACATGTTCTACTCTGAAGTACAAGGAGGATAGATTCCTGGTAGTAAAGCATGAAATGATAAAACGAGAGAGACAAGGTCTAGGTTACAGGAATAGGGCCTGGGTGGGATAGATTCGATGGGCTGAATGACTTCACTTGTTTAGCTCTTGTGTTTTCCAGCTCAGATGAGCCTGATGAACTGAGCTTTGCACATCCAGCGGGTGGCAGATTTGATCCTTAGGCAGGGCTGAGAATTCCCAGTGAGGTCGCTCCAAATAAGTGCACCTTGAATAGGAAAGAGAAAACCAGCCAGAGATCCCACTCCTGATTGTTATCTGGTACTCTGCTGGAGATGTTGATATTTAGATTTAGCTGTGAAGTTCCTCCCTCTTCTTCAACCCTACCAGTACATACTGTCATGACCAATGGTGATAGAGTACTTATATTTGTAAAATGTAAGAATTAGGTTTGAGCCCCTCATTACAGAAAGGGCAATAAATCCATAATACAACAAACTTATCCAGTGCTCCTCTAACTGGAATTTTTGACATTCCTCTTGTACAAATGGTCACGTTACCAGCAATTACAAACTTACCTGGAACCTGTACTTGCAGATTGTATTCTGTATTTTGTTTTAATGTACTATTGAAAACTAGAAGTAGAAAAAATACTGTCTTTATTTCCTGAGTACAAGTCTTGGCTCTACTCTATTGGTAAATGGAATTCCGTTAACCTGTGTCATGCATCCCCCCACACAAGAGAACCTATAGGCACCAGGATGAAAAATTGGGTATAGGGAATACACAAGATACTGGAACTATTTCCACAGGAATTTGCAGATGATTCAAATCTGCATGGGAGGGTGAGCTGTGATGAGGATGCAGAGATGCTTCAGTGTGATTTGGACAAATTGAGTGAGTGGGCAAAATGCATGGTAGATGCAGTATAATGTGGATAAGTGTGAGATTATCCACTTTGGTAGTAAAAATAGGAAGACAGATTATTTGAGAGGGAAATGTGCAATGAGGCCTGGCTGTCCTCGTATACCAGTCGCTGAAAGTTAGCATGCAGGTGCAACAGGCAATGAAGGAGGCAAATGGTATGTTGGCCTTCATCGCGAGAGGTTTCATATACAGGAGCAGGGATGTCTTGCTGAAATTTTACAAAGCCTTGGTGAGACCACACCTGGAGTACTATGCATAGTTTTCCTGTCCTTATCTGATCATGTCCTTATCCCTTGTTATAGAGAGAATGCAGCAAATGTTGACCAGACTGATTCTTGGGATGGCAGGACTGACATAGGAGAGATTGAGTCAGTTAGAAATATGTTTGCACTTTAGAAGAATGGGGGGTGAAATCTCATCGAAACTTAAGTTTCTAACAGGATTAGACTGAGTAGATTCAGAAAGAATGTTCCCAAGGTGGGGAGTCCAGAACCTGAGGTCATAGTTTGACAATAAGGAGTTACAGGAATAGGGCCTGGGTGGAAGAGATTTGATGGGCTTAATGACTTCACTTGTTTAGCTCTTGTGTTCTCCTGCTCTGATGAGCCTGATGAACTGAGCTTTACACATCCAGCAGGTGGCAGATTTGATCCTTGGGCAGGGCTGAGTATTCCCAGTGAGGTTCATTTTAGAGATGAAGAGAAATTTCTTCACCCAGAGAGTGGTGAACCTGTGGAATTCTGTACCACAAAGTAATAGAGGCCAAACTACGTGGGCAGCATGGTGGCACAGTGGTTAGCACTGCTGCCTCACAGTTCCAGGGACCTGGATTTGATTCCCAGTTTGGGTCACTTTGTTTATATGGAGTTTGCACATTCTTTCCATGTCTACATGGGTTTCCTCTGGACACTCCAGCTTCCTCCCACATTCTGAAAGACATGTTGGTTAGGTGTATTGACCTGAACTGGTGCCAGAGTGTGGCAAATAGAAGAAAGTTCACAGTAACTTTGCAGTGTTAATGTAAGCCTACTTGTGACTAATAAATAAACTTTAGCTGTCTGCACGGGTTTCTTCCAGGTGCTCAGGTTTCCTCCCACAGTCCAAAGGTGTGTAGGTTAGGTTGATTGGCCATGCTAAATTGAGTCTAATGTCAGGGGAATAGCAGGATAAATATGTAGGGTTACAGGAATAGGGCCTGGGTGGGATTGTGGTTGCTGCAGACTTGATGGGCTGAATGGCCTCCTTCTGCACTGTAGGGTTTCTATGAAAACTGTGTCTTCAAGGAGTTAGATATGGCTCTTGGGGCTATAGAGATCAAGGGATATGGGTGGAAGAAGGTTGGGTGGGATCAGGTTGAGTTGGATGATTAGCTATGATCATAGTGAATGGTAGAGCAGGCTCAGAACGCCGAATGATTTACTTTCCTATTTCCTATGTTTTAGGAGTAAATAAGGTTAAAAATTGACTTAAAGGATTTGACAATCCCACCCAGGCCCTATTCCTGTAACCCTACATATTTACCCTGCTATTCCCCTGACATCAGACTCAATTTAGCATTGCCAATCAACCTAACCTACACACTTTTGGACTGTGGGAGGAAACCTGAGCACCTGGAAGAAACCCGTGCAGACAGTTAAAGTTTATTTATTAGTCACAAGTAGGCTTACATTAACACCGCAAAGTTACTGTGAACTTTCCTCTATTTGCCACACTCCGCCGCCAGTTCAGGTCAATACACCTAACCAACATGTCTTTATCCATGATGGATAAAAACCTGTGGGCACTCTTACCTAGTCAAAATTGGAGATAAAAGGACATTGTTTGTTTGATGTAGATGGTTGGAGTGTTGAAATGTTTTGGGGATAGATGAGGAAAATGAATAAACTTTAAAAATCTGGTAGGCATGGTCAGGAGAGAGAATATGGGTCAGCAGGATCAGTTCTAGAATGGTTTAGAGAAGAGAGAGCCTGGGCAATGGGGTGAATGTCCACTCCAAACTTTACTATAAGAAATTTGCTGGCAGTATATTGCTGATAAAATAAACAGTAAAACAGCACCAGAAACAATCCCTGCTCACCAGCTATCACGGTGTTTAAAAGGCAACATATGACCCTCATCAGTATGTCATTGGCAGCTTGCAGAATGCTAATTTATTTCCATCTTTGCTTAAAATAGGAAGTGTTATATTACATTTTGATGCCTAGGTGGCAAGATGGCACAGTGGTTAGCACTGCTGCCCCTCAACCAGGGACCCTGGTTCAATTCCAGCCTTGGGTGACTGTCAGTCTATGTGCAATCTGCGTGTTCGCCCTGTGTCTGCGTGGGTTTCCTCCCAGTCTGAAAGACGTGCTGGTTTGGTGCATTGACTCCGAATGGGTGCCGGTATGTGGCAACTAGGGGAATTTCATAGTAACTTCATTGCAATGTTAATGTAAGCCTTACTTGCGACGAGTAAATAAACTTCTTAATTTTAATTTTTGTGAAACTTTTGTCTGGTTTGAATGAATAGTTTAAAACTATATTTTTCTTATTTTTGCAGCTTTTGGATTTCTAGCATTGCCACTAGGTGGTGGTACTGATCTATAACATCTTTAAGTAGCTTCATCTAGCACCCCAGGCATCTATAGAAGTGGTGGAATTGTGAAATGCTGCACTTAATCACAGTTTAAATGATATAATGTGTAATTTATATCAGCTATTAGTTATTCATTTAACATTCAAATTATTGTTGAATCTAAAATTTTATGTAGAGGCCAAAATAAAATTGTAGAAGTGCATTATACCATGCTGGGACAGAATGTAGATTCATGCCCTTAAACTGTGGACTTTCAAACTTTGGTTCCCAAGTGGATGAGATTTTCTTATTTTAAAGACACTGTCATGCACCACTGGATTGAGAAAGGGCTTGAAGATTGAACAACACCAATTTAACACTTTACATCAAACATTGAAATGGCATGGTTACTGAGAAACCATTAATGCTAAAGTGAGGACAAAGTAAATGATTCCAGTGTTAGTATTTTTGGCTGGCTGCCTGTTGTAACAGTGTGTTTTTTGTACAGATCAATTAAAACCAGAAGTTAACTAATTTCAGGCTGTTGTACTTATCTCTACTCCTTAAATGTTTGCATTTGGAGTAAAAGGAGCATGTACACTGAACAACTTTGAGAAAATAAATACTTGGTCACTTTAACACCATTCTTCCCCATAAATTGGGAAAGAGAGACCGTATTCCACATGTGGTCTCATCAATGCCCTGTTTTAACTGAAGCACCTCCTTACTTTTCTATTCAATTCCCCTCACAATAAATTATAACATTCTATTAACGTTCCTAATTATTTTTTGTGTCTGCATACTAGCATTTTACATTTCAAAAAAAATAGGAGTTGGTCATCCAACCCTTGGTGCCTGTTGCACTAATCAGTATGATCATGACTGCTCCTCAATCTCAATGCTGTACTCCTATTGTTTACCCATACCCCTTGAGGCTAGAAATCTATTTCCTCTTTAAACATATTCAGTGACTTGGCCTGCTGTGGTAGAGAATTTACAGGTTCACCACCTGCTGAGTGAATAAATTTCTTCCCATCTTAGTCCTAAATGGCCTGAGACTGTGACCCTTTGTTCTAGACACGACCCCCACCCACCCAACGGAAACATCTCTGCATCCAGTCTGTCCAGCTCTGTCAGTCAGAATTTTTTATACCGTTCAATTAGATCCTCTCTCTCATTCTTCTAAATTCCAATTAATTCAGGCCCTGTGGACCCAATTTCTGCTCGTACTACAATCCTGTCATCCCACTAAACTTTGCACGCCTTCCAAAGTAAGCATACTATTTTTTAGACACGTATAAGAATATTAAAACTACACACTATATTCACCAAGTCCCTGCACTCAAATCCTCTTGCAATGAATGCCAACATACCATTTGGTTTCCTAACTGCTCTCTCTACATGCTTGCCTTCAGTGACTTGTGTACTAGGACACTCTTTTGTATGTCAACATTTCCTAATCTATGACCATTTAAGTAATAATCTGCCATTCTGTTTCTCCATACAAAATAGATAACTTCACATTTATCCATGTTGCACTGCATCTGCCATAATTGACTTTTTGCACTAAGGCACCCAGATCCCTGTACATCTCTCACCACTTGGAAAATGTGCATTTATTCTTCCTGCCAATTTCACACATTGTACATCTGCAAAACGGTCCAAGTACTACCATGCTCAGTTATAATAAGTAGTGACTAATCCCACCAATAGTTTTTGCTTTCTTTATAATGCAAGTCTTCATTTGTGGGTTGTGTAGAATATTGTTGTTGTCAGATGTGCAGTTGCTTCTTAAGTGGCACTCCTGAACAGGCTGGGACATAGCACCACTGTAGTAGGGACCAACAGATGCAAAGGCCTATATTCTATATGGTTTGCATTGCAATGATACTTTAATGCATTCCATTCGAAGAAAGTTATGTTGCACTCAAAATTGACTCTGCTTCTCTCGCCACAGCTGATGCCAGACCTGCTGATTGTTTTTATTTCAGATCGCAGCATCTGCAATATTTTGATTTTATATTTTAATGAAATTCCTCTTGCAGCTGAAGAGCAGCCCACCTTCAAGTTGTCCTGTAGCAGTTCAGTTTTTGTCTCTTCTCAGAAGGGAGTTTGGCCAAAGACCATCCTGAGATTCATATTTCTGGCAGGAAATTGGAAAGAACCTTGTCAAAAAAACTAATGGTTAATTCACTTGATTTCACTTGAACATCATTAATCCCACAAAACTCATCTCCAAACTCTGTGGCCTGGGCCTTCGCACCTCTCACTGCGACTGGACCTTGAACTTCCTAACGCACAGACTACAATCAGTAAGGATAGGCAACAACACCACCTCCTCAATCATCCTTAACACTGGTGCCTCACGAGGCTGTGTTCTCAGCCCCCTACTATACTCCTTTATACACCTATGATTGTCTGGTCAAATTCTCTTCCAATTGAATTTTCAAGTTTGCTGATGTCACCACCATAGTGGGTTGGACCTCAAACAATGACGAGACAGAGTACAGGAATGAGATAGCAAATCTGGTGAACTGGTGCGGCAACAGTAAGCTCTCCCTCCACGTCAATAAAATGAAAGGGATTGTCATCGACTGCAGGAAATGTAAAGAACATGCCCCTGTTTACATCAACAGGAACGAAATACAAAGGGTTGAATGCTTCAAGTTTTTAGGTGTTCAGATCACCAATAAGCTGTTCTAGTTGCCATGCCGACCTATAGTTAAGCCCACTAATGCCTCTGCTTTCTTAGAAGACGAAGGAAATTTGGCATGTCAGCCACGACTCTCACCAACTTTTACAGATGCACCATAGAAAGCATTCTTTTTGGTTGTATCACAGCTTGGTATGGCTCCCGCTTTGCCCAAGACTGCAAAAGATCACAAATGTAACCAAATCCATCATGCAAATCAGCCTCCCATCCATTGACTCTGTCTACACTTTCCGTTGCCTCAGCAAAGCAGCCAGCGTAATTAAAGACCCCATCCACCCTGGACATTCTCTCTCCCACTTTTTTCCTTCCGGAAAAAGATACAAAAGTCTGAGGTCATGTACCAACCGACTCAAGAACAGCTTCTTCCCTGTTGCTGTCAGACTTTTGAATGAACCTACCTTGCATTAAGGTTAATCTTTCTCTACACCCTAGCTACGACTGTAATGCTACATTCTGCAGTCTCTCATTTCCTTCTCTATGAATGCTCTGTCTGTATAGCGTGCAAGGAACTACTTATCACATGTATTAATGTAGTGAAAATAATAAATCAAATCATTTATTCACATGATCTCACCCTCCAGCTAAAGCATAGGCTTGGCTCTACATAGGATCTTTTAATAATCTTTATATCTCGCAGCATAATTAACTAGACTGTAAATTCAGTGCCACCCTACCTTTCCAACAAGATAAGGAAAGATAGGGCAGCAGTGAATTTACAGCTGTAAATTATATAGCTATATAATTTATAGTTATACAGCAATATCCACTGGCCGTGTCTTCGATGGTTGGCACAGCTGTTAGCACAGCTGCCTCACAGTGCCAGGGACCCAATTCGATTCCTGGCTTGGGTCACTGCCTGTGTGGAGTTTGCCCATTCTCCCTGTGACTGCGTGGATTTCCTCCAGGTGCTCTGGTTTCCTCCTATAGTCCAAAGATGTGTGTGTTAGATGCACTGGCCATGCTAAATTGTCCCTTAGTTAGGGTAAGTGCATAGGTTTATGGGGATAAGGCCTTGGTGGGATTGTGGACAGTGCAGACTTGATGGGCTGAATGGCAGCTTCCTGCACTATAGGATTATATGACTGCCCGCCCATTGCGAACAGTTAGTTTAATTCATTACACTGATTTCAAGATATCCTGCCTCTCAATCTTAACACAAGAAAAAAAATGTAAATATCAAATGTTCCCTGACCAAATACACTACTACCAAGACCCAATAACATTTAACCATCGATAAACCATAAAACACCCACAGAAGGGCATTTGTGTGCATTCCATATATTCTGCTGGTCATGTCACGTTACTCGATGCTGCGGATGCTCAATATGGTAATATTTTAAATCTTTATTATTTTAAAGTGGATCATGTAGATTTGTGCTCGTTTGATGTTTATTCAACTGCAAATTCAACATCCTAACAGATGTGAAACTTTTTTTAACGTTTGGTTAGTTATCTACCCAAACAAGTGTATAGATGTTAGTTGTAATCTACCCAAATACTGCTTCCACATGCAGGCAGGGAGGTCAGTAAGGTTTACAGACTGAATTAAAATTGTAAAGAAATCCTCTAATCCAGGAGGACAAGACATTTGATCAATTCATACCAATAAGTATACCTGTTTTCCTAATAGCAATTGGCCAAATCCCCTCAAAACCAATTGTCATGCAACAGCTCAAACTTTTCATGTTACTAAGGTGAAAGGTTTGATTGGCTATAGCAGAAATGTTCTACAGGTGCCAGAACAGTTGTACCATGCCCAAGTGAGCATTCACATGTAAGATTACACAGTGGGTAGATAGCAGCAAGCTTTAGAACCCCTCCAGGATATTCATAGCATCTCAACAGTACAGGAGGAAGCCATTCGGCACAACAAGTCTGCACCGACCACAGTCCCACCCAGGCCCTATCACTACAACTATACTTACTTATCCTCCTAACCCCCTGACACTAGTGTCAATTTATCATGGCCAATCAACCTAACCAGTACATCTTTGGACTGTGGGAGGAAACTGGAGCACCTGGAGGAAACCCATGCAGACACAGGGAGAACATGTAGACTCCACACTGACAGTGACCCAAGCTGGGAATCAAACCTGGGTCCCAGGCACTGTGAGGCAGCAATAGTAACCATTCTGCCACCCCATAGATTATAAAACCTTACAGTGCAGAAAGAGACCCATCAAGTCTGCAATTAACCCAATCCCACCCAGGCCCTACCCCCATATCCTTATATATTATATCCACTAATCCCTCTAACCTATGCATCCCTGGACACTAGGGGTAATTTCTTAGCACGGCCAATCAACCTAACCCGCACATCTTTGGACTGTGGGAGGAAACTGGAGTACCCGGAGAAAACCCATGCAGACACAAGGAAAATGTACAAACGCCACACAGTGACCCAAGCTGGGAATCAAACGCTGCAGTTGTGAAGCAGTAGTGCTAACCACTGTGCTACCGTGCTGCCCTATGGATATGAATATTATGCCATATCCAATCTGTTCTCATAAGGTCATGTACACAAAGCGCTTGCTGCAGGGTTCGTCAGCTTTTGCTCAAAATTCATAATTCCCATTTTCGTTTCTAAAACACAATCTGGGGTTATTGAAACTGTATGCGCAACCCTGGCTTCATTTAATGGAAATGATCAAATCAGATGATGGAATGGACTAACTCCAATTTATTTGGTATTGTGTTATCTTGACAATAACTAAGGCCATGATTTTCATGGGACTACTTCAGCTTCTGTTGTGGCCCCTGGTACTGAAATGCTCCACTTTGCCATATTGGGCCCTGCTCTAGATAGAGGAACTAATGAAAAACATGAATTTTGGTAAGGATCTTCATTCTCATCCCATTATCTGCATTACAATTTTCCTGCTAAGAACAAGTGTATACACAAAGATATATTTACATTCAACCTGTTAATATCATCACCATGTTCAAGAGTCTCCAAATCAAGCAAGAATGTGAAGAAATGCAGCCAGGTAAGAGTTTTCTGTTTGCTCTCTGATACAGCAGTCGCTCCTGGCAGAGAACATCCCACTTAATTCAAACCCAATTTAGAACAATCACAACTTAGGCAACTCACATAGGTAAGCAGCATACTGAAGATAACTGGTTAAACTCATTAAACTTATCAAACCTGACTTCAATTATCTAGCATCCAAAAAAAATCTGCCGAGGAGAGTTGTCTGGTAGAAATACCTTTCCCAATTCCAGCATCAGCTTGCACATAGCTTACATTCATCAACTGGCAACTAGCGGCAAGGCTATGGTCAACTTACAAATTGTCCCTGAATTTCCAAGTACACAGTTCTACAGCTCACAAACAATACAACATAATTACACCACACTGGACAGTTATTTATTCATTTGTGGGACATGAGTGTTGCATTTATTGCCCACCGCTAGTTGCCTGAGGGTAGTCGAGAGTCAACCACATTGTTGTGGCTTTGGAGTCACATGTAGGCCAGACCAGGTAAGGATGGCAGATTGCCCTCCCTAAAGTGAGCCAAAGAACAACACAGCACGGGAAACAGGCCCTTTGATCCAACAAGCCCGCGCCACCATTTTAACATTATGAGTGCCCTCCTCTACCCATGACCTTTGTCTACACCTATTGGGGAAGATTGAGGGAAGACTAATTTAGGGACAATTTGTTACACCAATCAGCCTAAGAGCATGTTTTTTGGGATGAGAGAGGAAACCGGAGCACCTGGAGAAAACCCACACAATCACTGGGAGAATGTGCAAACTCCCACAGACACCGGCCCAAATCCACGTATCTGCACAGCAAATGGTGACAGTCACTGAGCTGTCGTGTTGCCCGTCAGATAAGAACATAAGAAATAGGAGCAGGAGTAGGCCATCTGGCCCTTCGAGCCTGCCCCGCCATTCAATAAGATCATGGCTGATCTGTCGTGGCTCAGTTCCACTTTCCGGCCCTCTCCCCATAACCCTTAATCCCCTCTCTTATCAAAAACCCATCAACCCGCTTCTTGAAAATATTTAGCGAGGCAGCCTCCACCACTTCAACGGGTAGAGAATTCCAGAGATTCACCACCCTTTGAGTGAAGAAGTTCCTCCTCAACTCCGTTCTAAAACGCCCCCACTTTATCTTGAGGCTGTGCCCCCTAGTCCTACTGTCTTTTTTGAGCGGGAAGAGTCTCTCCACCTCTATCCTATCCATCCCATTCATCATCTTATACGTCTCAATGAGATCTCCCCTCATTCTTCTAAACTCCAACGAGTACAAGCCTAGTTCATTCAGCCTCTCCTCATAGCTCAACCCCCTCAACTCCGGTATCAGCCTAGTAAACCTCCTCTGCACTCCCTCCAAGGCCAAAATATCTTTGCGCAGGTGCGGCGCCCAAAACTGCACACAGTACTCCAGCTGCGGCCTCACCAATGCCCTATACAGCTGCAGCAAGACCTCCCTACTTTTATATTCGATCCCCCTCGCTATGAAGGCCAGCATCCCATTCGCCTTCCTGACCACCTGCTGCACCTGCAAGCTGGGTTTTTGCGACTCATGCACAAGGACCCCGAGGTCCCTCTGTACCGTCGCCTGCTGCAGTTTTTCGCCACGTAAGTAATAGTCCTTCCTACCATTCTTCCTTCCAAAGTGGACCACCTCACACTTGCCAACATTAAATTCCATTTACCATTTCCTGGCCCATTCGCACAGCCTATCTAGATCCTTCTGCAGACTCTCCACACCCTCCACACAATTTGCCGTTCCCCCAATCTTGGTGTCATCCGCAAATTTCGACACCCTACACTCGGTTCCCTCCTCCAGATCATCTATATAAATGGTAAAAAGCTGAGGCCCCAGCACCGACCCCTGGGGCACTCCACTAGTCACCATCCGCCAATCCGAATAGCACCTGTTGACCCCCACTCTCTGCCTCCTATTTGACAACCAATCCTCTATCCACGTTAACACCCTACCCCCAACTCCAAGTCCCCTGACCTTCTGCAATAACCTCTTATGAGGTACTTTGTCAAACGCCTTCTGAAAATCCAGAAAGACCACATCCACCGGCTCTCCTCTATCCACTGCCCTAGACACATCCTCATAGAACTCCAGTAAATTTGTCAGACACGACTTCCCTTTAATGAAACCGTGCTGCGTCTGCTCTATCAAGCAATTCCCTTCAAGATGCCTCGCAATTTCCTCCTTAATGACGGATTCTAACATTTTACCTACCACAGATGTTAAACTAACCGGCCTATAATTCCCTGCCTTTTGCCTGGCACCCTTCTTAAACAACGGCGTAACATTAGCCGTTTTCCAATCTTCCGGCACTTCCCCGGAATCCAGCGACGTCTGGAAAATAACCACCAATGCATCCACTATAACCTCCGCCATTTCTTTCAGAACCCTCGGATGCATTCCATCCGGTCCTGGGGACTTGTCCACAATCAGCCCCTCCAGTCTGTCGAGCACCGCCTCTCTAGTAACAGTAATGTCATTAAGACCCTCCAGTCCTACCACCTTTCCATCGCTAACACCCGGCAAATTATTCACGTCCTCCTCCGTGAAGACCGAAACAAAAAAGTTATTCAATACCTTAGCCATATCCCCATCCCCTACCACTAGGTCCCCTTTCTCATCCTCTAAAGGACCCTAGCCAGCCTCTTCCTTTTTATATATTTATAAAAACTCTTGCTATCCTTTTTTATATTAAGCGCTAGCCCAGCTTCATAGTTTCTCCTACCCTCCTTTATCAACTTCTTTGTCAATCTTTGTTGACATTTAAACCTCTCCCAATCCTCTTCTCGCCCACTACTCTTAGCTACTCTAAATTCCTCCGCTTTTAATTTAACACTTTCCTTCACCTCCTTCGTTATCCACGGCTTATTACCTCTCCTCCTACAGTCCTTTTTGACCATCGGAATAAATTTCTGCTGAGCACCAAGAATGATCTCCTTAAAGATCCTCCACTGCTCCTCAGCAGACCCTCCCTCCAACGCACTCCCCCAGTCCACATTCACCAATTCTTCTCTCATCCTACCGTACTCCCCTCTATTCAAACAAAGGACGTGTATCCGGGAACCCACTTTCTCCTCCAGTTTAAGCATACACTAACGGCGAGAAGCACTAGACAACTCTCGAATCAACATCCAAGAGCAGCCATCGCACGACCCACCGCGTGTATGCCCCTTGTTGGTCAACCAGATGGGTTTTTCTGACAATGATTTTATGGTCATCTGTAGATTCTTAATTCCAGATTATTTCTTTTTTATGGAATTCAAATTCCACCATCGGCTGT
Source organism: Carcharhinus amblyrhynchos (assembly GCF_965287045.1). Lineage (NCBI taxonomy): Eukaryota > Metazoa > Chordata > Chondrichthyes > Carcharhiniformes > Carcharhinidae > Carcharhinus > Carcharhinus amblyrhynchos. Next base: position 9,377,344 of record NC_137344.1, read on the forward strand.
AGCAGGATTCGAACCTGGGTCCCCTGTACATTCGCTGAGTTCGTGGATGAATAATACAGCGATAATACCAGTAGGCCATTGCCTCCCCCACTGTTGACCCATATGCTACAATTGAATATTCGCAAGAGCAATTTCAAGGCTGCTGTAAAAATTCTAGGAAGAATTAACTGTATAAAAGTGCCTGCATGCACATGGACAAAATATCCTGCTCTGTGCAGTGTTACAAGAGCACTGATATCAGAACTGGCTAATTTAGATTTATAAAATACCGTTAAGTCCTGTTTCTCATGGAAGGGGGATTACATTAGTCCAGCAGTGCTCTGGTATGAACAGTTCAGCCTGGCTGGCTGTTTTTTTCCCCCCACCTGCACTTTACAGATTGTGGCAGGTGCTTTGAGCATGCTCGCCACTTCAAAGCTCTGCAAGCAGTTGGAATTAATTAGACCTCAGGGAAAAAGAGAGCCAAGCTGCAAGACAATGGCAAGTGCCAGGAACACAGGGGTTCGTTCTCCAGGTACTTTGAAGTTCATTCAGCTAGACCAAAGTGGTGTTTGGTTTAGAAGAACGTGTCAGGCATCAGTGAAAGGACCACACCAGTAGAGGGTGACGGAAGGAGTATGTTTACTAACACGAAGAGTGTCAAGCCCCTTTTAGATAATAAGCACTTTTTAAGTGTGTACAAGGGCTCATATTCTGCATACAAGTACAATGACCCTCTTTGTACCAGTTGATTAAAGAGCTCATAGCATATGATTTCAATGTATATTTTTATTAGGATAAGGATGAAAGTCTATTTTCAACCTTTGAACCTTCTTTAGCAAACTTCTTTCCTCCTTTCCTGTTTTTTTGATGCAGTTACTGACTGAATGTTCAAGCAGACCATGGTATCTATGGACAGAAACATACATTTAACTCTGAGTAATATCGGTAATTGATACACAGATATGATACATATGCTTGGTATATAATTCACAAAGCTACATTCATAGGAGTGACAGAAGGAACCAAATCTGTGAAATGGTGTTAAGTTTAATGACAACACAATAAAGACCTGAAAAAAAATTCAGCAAATGTTTGGTGATCTCTACATAATGAAGATCTGAAAATATCCGACCAAATGTCTTTTCCCCCACCTTGTGAAAGGCAATCAAACTATCCGCTTTAAACCAGCAACCAGCACAATGAAGGATCTCATGCACTTTCCTCTACCTTCTTCCCTCGGGAAAAAGACACAAAAATCTGAGGTTGTGTACCAACTGACTCAAGAACAGCTTCTTCCCTGCTGCTGTCAGACTTTTGAATGGGCCTACCTCGCACTAAGTTGATCTTTGTCTACACCCTAGCTATGACTGTAACACTACGTTCTGCACTCTCTCCTGTCCTTCTCTATGTACGGTGTGTTTTGGCTGGATAGCACGCAAGAAACAACATTTTTCACTGTATACTATTGTATGTGACAATAATAAATCAAATCAAATAACTAGTCACAATTTGCTCATCTCTCCCATCTTCTGTTCGCCTTCCCAGGATTATCAGAACTGTGTCCATTTTGAATTTATATACAAGTTAGAAATGGGAAATATAAGTTAGTTCAGAATGTGGATATATGGTTTCTCGCCTTCCTACATCCTCAGTGCTGAAATCAGGAATTATCCGTGGACTAAGACACACACTTGTACACAGATTTTCCCTTAGCAACTCAGAATTCTGGAATTTCTTACCTTTATTTCTTTTGGTTCATTCACAGGATGTGAGTCAGCATTTCCTGCCATCTCTAATTGCCCCTGAGATGGTGGTGAACTGCCTCCTTGAACCACTGCAGTCCGTGTGGTGTGGATACACCCGCAGTGCTGTCAGGGAGGGAGTTCTAGATTTTGATGCAGTGAAAGTGAAGGAATGGTGATAGTTCCAAGTCAGGATGGAGTGCAACTTGCCAAGGGGAAGCATGTCGGTTGCGATGGTGTTCCCTTGAACCATCTGCCCCTTGTTCGACAGGCTGGTAGTAAAGTTGTGAAGTTATCCTTGGAATCCTGGCCAGTAATTAACCCTCAATCCACATCACAAAAAATATTATCTGCCTATTAACACATTGCTGTTGAGAGAAGTTTGTGTGTATTGGCTTCCATGTTTCCTGTGTTCCTCTTCAAGAAGTACTATATTGGCTGTGAAGTGCTCTGCAACATTTGGTGGACATTGGAAGGTGCTATATAAATACAAGTCTTTTTCTCTTTGGTAGAGTTTGTGGGATGGTAAGTTTACCTTTCCTCTTGTAACTTGCAATTCTATAAGCACCATTAAGACAGTAAATCTTCACAAAAGCCTTATCAAACCACAAACTGACATTGAGTCAAAGGAGGTGATATTTCAAAAGGGAATTGGGCATATGCAGAATAAGCTGAAGTAGGCCATTTTAAGCTTTCTCTGCCACTTAACAAGATCATGACTGATCTTCTAAGTGCAATTCCACCTTCTCACACTATCCCCACGTCCCATAATGTCCAAAAATCTATCAACTTGTCTTGAATATACTCAGTAACTGAGCATTCCCCAGCGCTCTAGAGCAGAAAATAGCAAAGATTCACAACCACACCAGTGAAGAAAATTCTCCTCTTCCCGGTGCTGAATGACCGACCCCTTTTTCTTGTGACCCTTTTCTCTGACAGTGACCCCCATACTTGAAAAGGCAACATCTTCAGAGCAAAGGGGCAAGGGCAAAATATCTTTCAAAAAGCCAACAGAGAATTGTTTCATTGTCCACCACCATTCACAATTGGATGTAGCAGGACTGCAGAGCTTAGATCTGACCCCTTGTCTTGGAATTGCTTAGCTGTATTACTTGCTCCCCATGCTGTTTGGCACACAAGTAATTCTGTTCTGTAGTTTCACCAGATTGGCACCTCATTTTTAGGTATGTCTGGTGTTGCTCCTGGCATGCCCTCCTGCACTTGTCATTGAACCAGGATTGGTCCTCCAGCTTGGTGGTAAATGGTAGAGTGTGGAAATTGTCAGGCCACAAGGTTACAGATCGTGGTTGAGTATAATTCTGCTGCTGCTGATGGCCCACGGTGCCTCATAAATGCCCAGTTTTGAGCTGCTAGATCTGTTCGAAGTCCATTCCAGTATAGTGCTACACAACGTGATGGAGGGTATCGTCAATGGGAAGATGGGACTTTGTCTCCACAAGGACTGTGCAGTGGTCACTCCTATTGACACTGTCATGGGGCCGATGCATCTACGGCAGGCAGGCTGGCAAGGATGAAGTCAAGTATGTTTTTTCCTCTTGGCTCCCTTATCACCTGCCACAATTCCACTCTAGCAACTAGGTCCTTTAGGACTTGGTCAGCTTGTCAAGTGGCTACTGAGGCATTCTTGGTGATGGACATCGAAGTTCCTCACCTCAGATTATATTGTGTGCCGTTGCTTCCTCCAAGTGGTATTCTGGACTATTATTTCATCAGCTAAGGGGGGAACAACACATGGTAATCAGCAGGTTTCCTTCCCCTTTTTGACCTGGTCCAGTCAGACTTCATGGGGTCCAGAGTTAATGCTGAGGACTCCCGTGGTAATTTCCTCCTGACTGTGCTGCCAACTCTGCTGGGTCCATCCTGCTGGTGGGACGGGACACATCCAGGGATGGTAATGGTCTGAGATGTTACCTGCAAGGTATGATTGAGTGTGATATGCCAGGCTGTTGCTTGACTAGTCTGTGAGACAGCTCTAATTTTCACACTAGCCCCCAGATGTTAGTAAGGATTTTGCCAGATCGACAGGGCTGGGTTTGCCACTGTTGTTTCTGGTGCCCAGGTTAAAGCTGAGTGGTCCGTTTGGTTTCATTCCTTAGTGTTTTCTTTGTAGTGGTTGAATACAACTGAATGGTTTACTGAGCAATTTCAGAGGGCAGTTAAAAGTCAACTACATTGCGGTGGACATTAGTGAACCAGATGGGGTCTTATTGACAAATTGAACAATAAATTTCATGGTCATCATTTTGAGTTTAAATTCCACCATCTACCACGGTGGGATGTGTGGGGAGGGTTTGCATGGCCTAACAAAGACAAGGAGGGAAATGTGGAAGGAGTATTGTGTAAGGCTGGGGGCAGGGAATGTGCAAGAGCTCACAATGACAGGCAGAGGAGCAAGGAGGTGAATGAAGATGAAGAATGGAAGGCAGAGTGAGCAATGGAAGGCAGAGTGAAGACTGAAGGGATGGATGATGGACCCTGACAAGACCGCATGAAAAACTCACAAACAAGGGGGTTCATAAACCTCACTGTCTCCTTGAAGGGGATGGGTGAGTACTCTGGAGGCAATAGGTAGAGATCCAAGCAGAGCATGGGCACCTAACAGGTGATGGGCTTGGAAAGGGGTGTGGGGGTTGAATCAAGGAACAGGCTTCTTTTCTGAGCTGCTAGCCTTTCCCCCCGGGATAACTGACATCCTGCAGAGTATGGTGAAGACAGATGGGCTGGAGGTAGTGATAGGTTGCTGGACTGGTATTGTAAACGTGGAATGGAACTTTCAAATCCACCAGCTGATGGTGGGCAGATGGATCAGCTATCAGCCCACCAGGAAACTTGGGAATGGAACTCGCCTAAATATAATTAGTGACGTTCCAAAGTGTGGAATCTAGCGCAGGATCCTACCATTTTGGTTGGAGGGGCAGATGGCGCCTGAGCTACCCACCACATTATAGAGAACTTCTCCCATTTTAAGAGCAAGATTGAGAAGAGATTATTAGGAGATTGAGAAGAGATTATTAGGAGAGTGGGAAGAGACCATTTGGATCAAATCCACGCCATTAAAAATCTTCCCTGCCAACTCTCGTCTCTTCCACTTAAGAAAACATTTCCGTAATCTTCAAACCACTTTTTCTAACTTATTCTTTATTGCAAGATATGATGCTTCATCGCGTCCAATGGCTTCTAAAAAAAAGGTTTTTTAAATCATTTGTAAGAATTATCCCTTGAGGTTTGGCTAGATCAAATTCTTGCTGTGAAAATAATAGAATCATAGAATCTACAGTGTAGTAGGAGGCCATTTGGCCCATCGAGTCTGCACCAACAACAATCCCACCCAGGCCCTATCCCTGTAACCCCACGTATTTACTCCCCTAATCCCCCGACACTAGGATTAATTTAGCATGGCCAATCAACTTAACCTGCACATCTTTGGAATATGGGAGGAAGCTCAAGCACCCGGAGGAAACCCACACAGACACAGGGATAATGTGCAAACTCCACATAGACAATGACCCAAGACTGGAACTGAACCCAGGTCCCCTGCGCTTGAGGCAGCAGTGTGCCAGTGCGCCGCCCAGTTTCAACTGAAAAGCCAAAAGGTTTTCGAGTATTCGCTTTTAGAACAGATGGCTGGTACTTGCAGGTTTTCTTTGAATGAATCACTCCGGTGGAATCTGATCACAAAGAGGCACGTTGCAATGCTTCACTTTCACTCTGGTCTTGTAGCACCAGCAGGTGAAGTAAAACATGAAAGCTGGTTTGTTCTTCATTTGTGTGCAGGATGTCTGACGAACTCCTGCCACAGTATCTGGTGTGCAGCTACCAGACACCGCAGCATAACCAGTGACCACTAACAGACACACAGGCCTTTCATACTTACTGGGGTACCACATCTTCCCCACCCCTTACCCTTTTCTCCTTGCTGGAACCAGACACGGAAAAAATTCCAAATAATAACTGGAACATGTACTTAACGACTTCCAATCCACTTTGAAACAAAATACTTGAAAAGTAAAAACATCAAAAGATTTTTTTCCTTAAGAAACATGTTGATCTTGACTAAGTATTATTTTCTGGCATTACCTTTTTATTTTACTTAGATATTCAAACAAAATAACAGAGGCACTCCAAAGTGGGGGCACATCTATGCAGAATTTCCATTTGTTTTATTGTAAAACTCTTATTAATTTGGAACAATCTTTTACACGATTAATAAATTCAGATCATTCAATTTTCCAAAACAAAAGAAAAGCAAAAAAAAACCACTTCCACAGATCAAAAAAAAGCAATCAATGATATTTGCCTAGCGTTCTCTGAAGTTAATATGAGGCCACGGCACTGCTTACATCTTTCCTCTTCTTAACGCTTCCCTGTAATTGGAACAAAATAAAAAGTGAACAAAATCTGCACTTGGTCTAAAAATTACAGCTACTATTTTAGTGAAAATATGCTGCTGTGTAGAATTCAAACTAGATGTTCCTTAGTCTGTAAAAATAACAAGTTGTGATAAAGGTATGGAAGAGATGCAATAATTTTTCACTGTAATATCATTCAGTAAGCTTGAGCAGACCCAAGTGCAATTAGAAACATCCTCATCGTAAACACTATACAGAAATGTGCCTCGAGCCTGGATCTTTCCTTTAATGGAGTGAATTTCTTAGAAACACCAAGTAATACATATGGAGTAGTCTAATAAAAGAATCCATGGAAAAGGAACACCAAGATCTGCTCTTAATTGTCACTAATCGTACCAACACACAAAACATGTAGAGTGAACCAAATCCTCCTGTTCTGAACCTGATAGCATGTAGAAGACGCTCAAATCCTCTGAAAGCAGTAGCATTAGGGCAGATTCATTGGGTCTTAGATGTAATTTTTGCTCAGTTTGGTGGCTATTTCGATTCGCTAAGCTGGTCATTTTTGCTCTGAGTGTTTATCTCACAGCCATCATGAGTGCTCCTGCGTTTCAGCCAATTGCCCATGCTTCAAGCATGAACATGGACAGTGATTGGCAGTGGAATATTATAACTCACCGTGAAAGGGAGATTGAGAGATTACAATGAAACTCACCCATGCCCTCAGCTGATATCCAAGCAAGTTCATGCAGGGGCCACTGGACAACAGATAGGGAAAGGAGTAATGGGAACCTATTCTGGTGTCCATCAGCATCCCAGCTAAGACCACTAACTTATCAAAACCGAGGATTAAAATTTTGATCCTCTTCTGCAGCAACCATTTTTGTTTTTCTCAAAAGACTCAAAATGATAACTATTCCACAGGCATGCATCACAGGAGTGTAAACAGAGTGCTTTCTGTAATATATTATTTTTCAAACTGCTTAAAATTTGCGTTAAGTTCATAGATACAGGAGCAGAATTAGGCCATTCGGCCCATCGAGTCTGCTTTGCCATTCAATCATGGCTGATATGCTCCTCATCCCCACTTTCCTGCCTTCTCCTCATAACCCTTCAACCCATTACCATATAAAAATCTGTCTTAACTCCTCCTTAAATTTACTCACTGTCCCAGCATCCACGGCACTTTGGGATAGCAAATTCCAGATTCACAACCCTTTGGGAGAAGTAGTTTCTCCTCAACTCTGTTTTAAATTTGCTGCCTCTTATCCGAAGACTCTGTCTGACCTCTCGTCCTAGAATGCCCCACAAGAAGAAGCTACACGTCTATTTTATCCATACCTTTTATCATCTTGAATAACTGCACATCTTATTGCAAAAAATCATCCAGTGTTGGAGACAACTGAAGCCTCAACATCCTTGGTACATGGAACAGCTGATTCCTCCACATGAACACAGTTGAGTGTTTGCAAAGTGGGTGCCTGAACCTGATGCTAAAATTTGGATATGTTCAAGGGCCAGGAGAGTCAATGGAAATGGGGGGTGGGGGGTGTCATCCTGAGAAGGGGGCTGAGAGGCAGAGAGAGTGCTGATCAGAATGTGAGATTCTGAGGGGCGCAGAAGAACAGATACAATAACAAATTGTCTGACAGAACCAAAACCGTTGTAACTCTGGCAATGAACTCATTAAAAGGAACGTGATCAGACATTTTAGATTGAACAACGTTATAAAGAGGACTGAATTAATTATCCAGGGTGATGGCGGAGATGGATTGCACCAATAAATTTAAGAGGGAGCTTGGGCAGTCTTCCGGAGAAGAATTGAGGGATTTGTATTTTTCTTTTAATCTTCGTGGCCAGTCTAACAGTCCCACAATGGTTTCACCAATCCTGTGCGAGCCTATGTCACGTTTGTGCTTGTAGTGTAATCATATTCAGAAATAAGAAGTAGGAGCAGGAGTAGGCCATCTAGCCCCTCGAGCCTGCCCCGCCATTCAAAAAGATCATGGCTGATCTGTCGTGTCTCAGTTCCACTTTCCCGCCCTCTCCCCATAACCCTTAATCCCCTTGCCTATCAAAAACCCATCAACACGCGTCTTAAAAATATTTAGCGAGGCAGCCTCCACCACTTCAACGGGCAGAGAATTCCAGAGATTCACCACCCTTTGAGTGAAGAAGTTCCTCCTCAACTCTGTTCTAAACCGCCCCCCCTTTATCTTGAGGCTGTGCCTTCTAGTCCTACTGTCCTTTCTGAGCGGGAAGAGCCTCTCCACCTCTACCCTATCCATCCCATTCATCATCTTATACCTCTCAATGAGATCTCCCCTCATTCTTCTAAACTCTACCGAGTACAAGCCTAGTTTATTCAGCCTCTCCTCATAGTTCAACCCCCTCAACTCTGGTATCAGCCTAGTAAACATCCTCTGCACTCCCTCCAAGGCCAAAATATCCTTGTGTAAGTGCGGTGGCCAAAACTGCACACAGTACTCCAGCTGCGGCCTCACCAGTGCCCTATACAGCTGCAGCAAGATCTCCCTACTTTTATATTCAATCCCCCTCGCTATGAAGGCCAGCATCCCATTCGCCTTCCTGACCACCTGCTGCACCTGCAGGCTGAGTTTTTGCGACTCATGCACAAGGACCCCGAGGTCCCTCTGCACCGTCGCCTGCTGCAGTTTTTCGCCCCGTAAGTAATAGTCCTTCCTACCATTATTCCTACCAAAGTGGACCACCTCGCACTTGCCAACATTAAATTCCATTTGCCAGTTCCTGGCCCATTCGCCCAGCCTATCTAGATCCTTCTGCAGGCTCTCCACACCCTCCGTGCAATTTGCCGTTCCACCAATCTTGGTGTCATCAGCAAATTTCGACACCATACACTCGGTTCCCTCCTCCAGATCATCTATATAAATGGTAAATAGCTGTCATTAAGAAAAGAAAGATACAAGAGTGAAATTCACTGATTTTAGCCAGTAGTATCTGGCATTTAATTAATCAGAGCCGGTTAAATTCATGAAGATCTGAACAGATCAAAAATCAGCTAACTCAAGACTGCAGTAAACTCCCACCAGCACTTCAATAGTGACTCCTGCAAATGAACCTTTCTGACCCACACCATGGGCTGAGAGTTCTATATATAACAGGTGTGCTGGGCTCTGGCAGACCTTAGCTTTGTGAATACCATCACAGTTATTAAACACCATCCCATTGGCACAGAGCTGGTTTTGAAAGTACATAGTCAAATCTGGGATGAACCAGCAGCCTTCCATCAAGTCCAAACAGCAGAAACTTGTCCAGCCCAGAGGCTGAAGGACTGGTGAATCGCCAAGTTTCACTCGGAGCAAATTCCAAATCTTCAGCTGTGCCTCCATTTTACCCAAACATTCAGCATTAGACCTTGAGCTGGGCTTTACTCTCCCCATTAACATAAAGGACCAAACATTCATTTCCGTTGTCCCTCAAACATCTTAAAACATAGATGTTTCTGCAATATCAAATTGGGTTGTGAAATGGAGTTGAGAGATTGTGGTCCAGCAGACAGCAGTGTTTTTGGCTGGGGCTCCAACAATATTTGCAAAAACATTTGAGGAATGGGTTATTGTTGATCTAACTTCAGTTCTTCAATCCAATGGATCAAAGATCTGCAGCTTCAGAAACACCATTTAAACACAGCTCTACTTTGCTCTAGTAAGACTCCATCCATCTCTCAGATATACATCAATTCATCTCTCATTCCTAATGTACTTTGATATATTGTTCAGGTTAATGATCTGTTAATTCAACCAGCACCTGTCAGTATTTGAGGTCAGGTCATTGAGTGTCTTTAAGACAGAGATAGATAGGTCTTGATTAACAAGGGAATCAATGGTTATGAGGAGAATGGGGATGAGAATCATATCAACCATGATTGAACGACAGAGAAGACTCAATGGGCTGAATAGCCTAATTCTGCCCCTACATCTTATGGTCTCCTAGTACTAACATATATTATCTGGCATGGTTTAAACCATTGGCTTTATTATGAAGTGACCAAAAGTGACAAATAACCAAATGTTATCCTGAACCATTTATAGCATTTACCAAATAGTTTTTTAATGTTGATTATACTACTATCAGTATAGTAGTACCGATAATGAACTCAACGTTCCAGGAAGTGCAAACCCCATCACGCCAGTTTTGATATTTAAATTCAGCTTTTTTACCCAATCTGCAAGGTGACCATGAAACTGCTTGATTGTTCTAAATCTCTAACTGGTTCACCCCCTCCTGCCACCGCCCCCAGCCCACTCACACTGAGGAAACTCAGCCCTCTCCCCCCTCACTCACAGAGAAATCTCACCCCCCCCACCTCACACACTGAGAAAACTCACCACCCCCCCATCTTACACACTGAGAAAACTCAGCCCCCTACCCCCTTCACTCACACTGAGAAAACTCCCCCTCCCCACCTCACACTCAGTTCTGGATGAGCAGATGGTTCCACCAGCTGAAGCTGTTGTCTTTAGTATCCTGCACGAATTGTGTTCCCTAGCTACTAACTACATCCCTGTCCCAAGTAACCGACTGAATCTGCAGCAGGGAGTTAGTAATCTTATCATATTTGATCCTGAATTAAGCTTCCAACCATACATATGTGCCATCAATAAGGCTGTTTACTTGCACTGATGTAACACTGCCAGACTATCTCCCATCAGCTCATTGGCTGATGAAATGCTCATTCATGCCTTTGTGACCTCTAGACTGGTGACACATCAGGCCAATCACACAAGTGCCACCCTCCAGAAACTTGGGGCAGCAGAGCTTGGACAGTTTTGTGCTCTAACTTTCATCGGTTTGCGTTCACCCATCACTCCTGCACTCAGTGAATTGCATTGACTACCAATTAACCAAACCTCCATTTTAATATTCTCATCCTTGATGTCAAATCCCTCCATGGCCTTGTGCCTCCCATTTCTCCAATCATCTCCAGCTCCACAATTTTCTCAGACCTCAACACAGATCTAAATCTAGCCTCTTGAGCATCGCTGGTTTTATTGGAGGCTGTGACTTTAGCTGCAGTTTCTTCATGAAAACCTCTGCAACTCTGGAGCTCTTTCCTCTTCGAATACACTCCTTAAAACCCACTTGTCAGACCAAGCTTTTGGTCATCGATCATTACATCTTTTTTTGATGGCTGAGTATCAAACTTGGCTTCATAATGCTCGTGCAAAGCCTCATTACATGAAAGGCATTACATAAATGCAAGTTATTGTTGATATCCTTCAGGAAAGGAAACTTGCTTCTTTACCTGGTCTGGTATCTATGTAATTCCAATTCCACATTGAGGTGGTTGGCTATTACCTTCAGAGAGCAGTTAAGAAAGAACAAAAAAAAACCAAAGAACAGCACGGGAACAGGCCCTTCGGCCCATTAAGCCTGCACTGGTCATGTTGCCCTACATAGACCAACTGTTTGTATCTCTCTATATCCCACCTGTTCATATACCTATCCAGATAAAATCTTAAATGTCGCTAACGTATCTGCCTCAACCAACTCACTTGACAGTGTATTCCAGGCCCCAACACACTCTGTGTAAAAAACTTCTTCTCTGAACCCTTCCCCCCCTTATCTCAAACTTATGCTCCCTTGTAATTGTCATTTCTGTCCTGGGAAAAAGCTTCCAACCGTTCACCCTATCAATGCCCCTCATAATTTTATAAACTTATATCAGGTCACCCCTCAGTCTCCATCTTTCCAGCAAGCCACTCAGCTGTGTCAAACACGGCAATATTCTGACTGACTTGGCTCACCACTATCTGCTCAGGGTAGTTGGGGATGGGTGATGAATGCCAGTCTTATCAGTATTACTCACATTCTGAGAATGAATTAACCAAAGCTATTTTGATATTACAAAGGGGAGGGCTAGTCAACTTAATGACACACCGTTCACAGCACCCATTTTAAATATTGCTGAATTGATTTTAATGCAAATGGAAAAATATGTTCCGGGGTGGCACAGTGGTTAACACTGCTGCCTCACACAGCGACAGAGACATGGGTTTAATTGCAGCCTTGGGTTACTGTCTGTGCGGAGCCTGAACATTCTCCCCATGTCAGCGTGGCTTTCCTCCAGCTACTCCAGTTTCCTCCCACAGTTCAAAATATGTGCTGGTTAGGTGCATTGGCCATGTTAAATTCTCCCTCAGTGTACCAGAGCAGGCCTTGTAGTGTGGCGACTCGGGGATTTTCACAGTACATTCATTGCAGTGTTAATGTAAGCTACTTGTGACTAATAAATGAACTTTATTTTTACTTTTAAATAATAAAGTCAAAGCACACCAGGAATCAATTATGAATCGACAGATGTAACGAATTTGCAAAAACCTAACATTATGGGCCATACCCATCAAATTAGTTTGATTGTTAAATGTACCAATGGAGGGTGGTAGGGACCAGAATCTCTCACACTCAATTCCTGATCGCAACCAGGTGGGCATGGACAAGTGCTAGTTGGAAGTTAGTCACAGGAAGGGAAAATCATAGTCACTGCAGGCCATTCTCAAGTACCTGCTAGCCGACAGCAATAAACTAAGATTGACAGATGGCTGGATTCAGGTCTGCAGCACACTCCCCTGGCTGTGAAAGGTAGGTAGGTGTAGGAAGAGTGGCAGGGAAGACAACCATCAAAAGAATGAAGCTAACAGTTGAACTGATCACGTGAAAGTGTGTGCAAGAGAATGGGTGACTGGAAAAATGCATGGTGCTATTTGCGTGAAAGATACAAACAGCAAGTTACTCTAAAATGCTTCCAGTAATTTTGTGTTATTTAACAAGGGAGTTTGTAAGCTGATAGAATTATTATAAAACAAGTCCAACTTACCTGGCAATTTGAACCATTTGGGAACTTTACTCGGGTCAGCTGGAACAGACCTAGAACTTGTTGCATTTGTCACAGGCTGTTTCCTCACTTCATCCTTTTCCCCATCCTTAGCAGGGGGTTGAATTGCTGCTTCAGAAGTCAGTGAACTAGTTGAAGGAGTTGCAAGTCTGGGAATACAGCTGAGGAGGATGGAGAATGAATCATTAGAAATTGCACAGAACTTGGACACCACTTTCAAGCTTAAGAGTCCTTTCAGCCTCCTGCAGGGTTCTCTCAGAACCCAACCACCATAAACAAAGGGGATTCTGTGACCCAGCGGTAATTAGCTAATCAGAGAGTCTCAAATCTGCAGGGGTTAAATCAAACAGACAAAAGCCAGTACACTAATCACAATCCACTTCCTGCCTACCATCGTCTCTTCAACTGCCCTGTTTCTCTATCTGATCTGACATGACACCACATGCATGTCACCTGACTGTTGACAAGCATTTGATGTTCTGCTGCTAAAATACTTCCTGAAAAATACAGGCAGAAGGTCCTGTTGAGCAGACTAAGAATTGTTCACAGTTTGACTTGCACTAAACATGTTTGTTGTGATCTTGTGCTGTGAAGAAACAAGGAGTACCCTTGAAGCACCCATATTTATCAGGTGTTTATGATGCAGTTGTTATGCTTGGTACATCAATGAAAAAGTATCAATGACAAAGCAACAAGAAACCAATTTCCACACTCTAATCCCAAGACAATGCTGATTCCTGCCAATTTATTTGTTGTACATGTGCGTTTTGTTAATTCTCAGCTGCCAATTTAAGAGTTCGATTGAGAAGGAAAGGGTGAGAATGTTGCTCAATTGTCTCTGGTTTCAGGCAGATTAGCCTGTTGCTGCGAAGCACTGATATCAAAGTTCTGGAAGAAATAACCTATTGTGAACATTTCTAATTCCCAGCCGAGGACCACTGGCAATAAAATGGTCAGCGTAAAGTTCAAAAGAGAAACAAGTTCCCCTTCTGAGCAGCGAAACAAATCTCTCCTCCTTCTTGCTTGAGTCTTTCATCATCCCCAGCTGAGAGAGTCAGTGAATAGCCTGTTCCAGGCCTCTGGCAATGCAATTCTGAAATCATTTGCTGGAAGAGTAATGGTGGGGGAGACTCAGGAATTGCTCTTGCTCAACCTTCGCCGAGGAGACAGGGTGGCTTCAACTGAGAACCTACATCTTGCTTCTTACTCTGTCCTCCACCTCAGCATGCCACTCAAAACAATCGTGAACCTTAAAAAAAAATGGACACTGGGGTCGATACAGCTCTGCTTGCAGTTCGAAGCTCATGGGCATGCACTTAAGGTGAGGGGGGGAAAGTTCAGAAGAGATGTGAGGGGCAGGTTTTTCTTTTACACCATAGGTCATAGATATTTGGAATGCACTGCCAGGAGTGGTGGTGGAGGCAGATACAATAGCATAATTAAGGACTCCACGCACCTTGGACATACTCTCTTCCACCGGGAAAAATAATACCGAAGTCTGAGGTCACATCAAGAAAAGCTTCTTCCCTGCCATCAGACTTCTGAATGAATCAACTTCACACTAAGTTGATCTTTCTCTACACTCTAGCTCTGACTGTAACACTACATTCTGCACTCTCTCCTTTCTTTCTCTATGAATGATATGTTTTGCCTGTATAGTGCGCATGAAACAATACTTTCACTGTATGCTAATACACGTGACAATAATAGATCAAATCAAATCAAAATAGGGGTTTTTCGATAAGCATATGAATATACAAAGGATAGAGGGGTATGGACTAAGGGCAGGCAGAAGGGATTAGTTCAATTTGGCGTCATGTTCATCACAACATTGTGGCTGAAATGCCTATTCCTGTGCTATATTCTTTTAAGGATAGCATCATCAATACCACAGTCAGAAGCACTGCAAATACAAACACCAAAGCAATGATGGATAACATACTGAGTGTCTAGAATACATTTCTGATTATTTTGTACAATTTACACATTACATCCCCTTTATCCTGTAAAGAAAACAGCCAGTTGTTTCTCAAGTTGAGCTGACGGTACAAAAGAAGCAGCAGTTATTCCAAGAGGGGCAGACTCAAACAATCTGCACAACGTGGAGTTGCCGGCATTGGACTGAGGTGGGCACAGTAAATAGTCTCACAACAACAGGTTAAAGTCCAACAGGTTTGTTTGGTAGCACGAGATTTCGGCACGCACCTGATGAAGGGGAAACACCCCGAAAGCTCATGCTACCAAATGAACCCGTTGGACTTCAACCTGACGTTGTGAGACTACTTACTGAATCTGCACAAGGTGAGTCGTTTATGCAGACTGTGCAGTTATGGTTACACAGGAAAATGGTGATACAAGTAAGTGTTAGCACAGAGTGGTTACATGGCAACAGTGCAATTTAAAAAAGCACGATGCTTGCGTTGAAGCAACAGCCCCATCCCACTTCTCAGAACATTTCTGTTTTTTCTACCTTTAGGTTCAAGATTTAACTTTTTTTAAAAATGGCCTCAACATTATAAAGTCGCCTCACGGTTAAAATGTTGAAGGTGTGTAAAGTTTGCAGACACAACAGCCACTAATAGTTGTTCCCCGGGTCAAACCAGTTGACCAGCTGTAATCATACAGTATAGGAGGTCTCTTAGTTCATCACACCCTTGCTAGTTGTTTATAAAGAGCTATCTAGTTAGTCCCACTTCCTGCTTTCTCTCTACAAACCTTGCAATTTTCTCCTCATTTTAGTTATTCAATTTTCTTTGAAAGTTGCTGCTGAATCCGCTTCCACAAGATTGTCAGAGGGTACAGCAAGATATAGACCAGTTGGAGACTTGGGCAGAGAAATGGCAGATGGCGTTTAATCCGGACAAGTGTAAGACAATGCATTTTGGAAGGTCCAATGCATGTAGGAATTATACAGTAAATAGTAGAACCCTTAGAGTATTGACAGGCAGAGAAATCTGGGCGTACTAATCACTGAAATCACAGGCTGGCAGGGTGGCACAGTAGTTAGCACTGCTACCTCACAGTCACCCTTGGCAGTGCATTCCAGATACCTGTGACTCTGTGGTGAAAAAAAAACTGCTCCTTACATCTCTTTTGAACTCAATGCAGTGTGAATATAAGCCTTACTTGTGACTAATAAATAAAACTTTAAATGGGACTGCGCACAATACTTCAGCTGAGCTCCGATCAATGATTTATGAATCGTTTCCATCAGCAGAAGTGTGCGTAATCAAATGACACAGATTTAAGGTAATTGGCAGAACCAGTAAAGTGATGTGTGGAAACTTTTTTTCCCTCATAAATATACATTGCCTTGTGATCTGGGATGAACTGTCTGAAAGGATGGTGGAAAAAGATCCAAAAACTCTCAGAAAAGAATTGGCTGCATACTTCAAAGGGAAAAATTACAGATTCAAAGGACAAATGGAACAACTTGCCTTTAGAAAGAAAATTTCAAATAATAAAACTCCCTAAGCTGCTTAAAAAGAGTTATATCAATGAAAACATTTTTGACACGGAGCCACAGAAAGAGAAATCGGGACAGATGACCAAGAGCTGATTCAAGGAGTATCTTGAAAAAGGAGAGGTAGGTGGAGACGTTGAATTAGAGTGAAGGCAGTTGAAAGCACTGGCGCTGGCAACAGAGCAATTAAAACATGAAGAATGTGCAGGAGGCCACAACTGGAGGAGTGTGGAAATCTCAAAGACCTGTAGGGCTGAGGATACACAGTAAAAAGTCTGACAACACCAGGTTTTAGTCCAACCTATTTATTTGATAATATTCTCACTATTATTATGAGAATTATTATTATTATTATGAGAATATTATCAAATAAATAGGTTGGACTAAAACCTGGTGTTGTCAGACTTTTTACTGTGTTTACGCCAGTCCAACGCCGGCATACCCACATCAGGGCTGAGGATACTACAGAGACAGGGAAGGGTGAGGCCACGGAGGAATTTGAAAACAGAGGCAAAGATTTTAAAACAAGTGTTAAATGGAGAGCCAGTGAAGCTTTGCAAGCATATGAGTGATGGGTAAATGAGATTTGAGAAGAACATAAGAAATAGGAGCAGGAGTAGGCCATCTAGCCCTTCGAGCCTGCCCCGCCATTCAATAAGATCATGGCTGATCTGTCGTGGCTCAGTTCCACATTCCCGCCCTCTCCCCATAACCCTTAATCCCCTCGCTTATCAAAAACCCAAAATTAGGATACAGGCAGAGCTTTGGATGAACACAAGTTTATAGAGACTGGGAGATGGGAAGGCTATCAGCCTGTCCAAATCTAGGGGTAACAAAGAGATTGATGAGGGATATAGCTGCTGCAACTTGGAGCAGTTCTTCCACATCTGCTTTCTGAAATACCAATTTTAAGTTTTTTTAGGGTATTTCAAGAACAAATACAATGCATTTTTATACTGAATGCTTTCTAATATCTCAATTTATTTACAGGACGAATTCTATTTCCACATACAGCTTATATTCTGAGCAATATTTATTTTCTTATTTTTGATTGTGGCCCTGTGACTATAATCCTTCTATACTTTCACCCTTAAGATCAATTAGCAACTATGGAAAAGCAAGTTATTTATAAAAGTATCTTTGGTTCTGAGTATTTCTTGTTGGAGAAATCAACTAGCTGAAAAGAAATAGCTGTTTTTTTGCCTTGTACTGTATCAACTGACTATCTCGACACTTTTAACCAGGAAAAATATACTTAGCTCAGCATCCTGTAATAAATATGCATTCAACGCTTTGCATGGTTGAGCATTAGTATTGTACATGTACATAATCAGCTTCAGTTTGTGTGGGTTACAAATTCCAACCAGTGTGTGTATCACTTCCCAGTTATTAAAAAAAACAAAACTGTAGTTAAATGTTTAACAGCAACATTACCACTTTATTGTGGACAAGAATAGTGAAATGGCATTAGGAATCACAGAATCCCTACAGTGCAGAAGGAGGCCATTTGACCCACTGAGCCTGCACCAACAACAATCCTACCCAGGCGTTTTCACCTTAACCCAATGTATTACCTGCTAATCCCTCTGACACTAAGGGACAATTTAGCATGGCAAATCAACCTGACCTGCACATCTTTGGGTGGGAGGAAACCGGAGACCCGGAGGAAACCCACATATACACGGGGTGAATGCGCAAACTCCACACTGACGCTGACCTGAGGCTGGAACTGAACCTGGGATCCTGGCTACTACACTGTGCCACCCATTACACATGACACATTCATTAATTTTAAATTTCTTATGGTCTAATTGTTCCAACACAGTATTGCCTAATTATTGGGAATGAGTGAAGGAATATGGAGGAGAGGGGGCTGGGGGGAAGGGGTGCAGAATCAGGATATTGAACTGGATGATCAGCAATGATCAAAATGAAAGGCGGAGCAGACTCTAAGGGCTAAACGGCCTCCTCCTGCTTCTAGTTTCTTTATATCTACGAGTTTGCAAGGTTCTGGTATGTCACTGATGATCAATGAAATATCTAAGGTGAGAGACTGAGCATATCTATTGAAAATTGCATGTTTTATATTTTATGAAGCATTCTTGGAGTCTGTGAAGAACAGCACACTGGATCTGGTGGACAGGTAGATCAGCAACAAATAGTGTAACTTCCATATCCATTTGCTTCAAAGCAAACACATGATATTTCAATGTCTGTCAAGGCACCACTTTGTCACAAATAATAATTCCTCATGTTTCAAAAATACTGTGGATATCTGAGTCGCCTGCTTCTCACCTTTTAATCAGCAAAATGAGTAGCGACTAAAATAAACTATTCATTGACTTATAAACCTCCATCTCCATAATGTTCCTCACCTACAGAGAGCAGTTAACAGTTAAATAGCATTTGCTTCGCAATCTGCACAACACTTGAGTGGAAAACAGCAACATCCCATTACAAGGTACTCAATAAATGGGTGATCATGGATGCATGAGATGCAACTCTGTATGAAGAGAATGAAGGAAAGAGGAAAAAGTGTGGGAGAAAGAGGAAAGATTAAACAAGCAATGGGAATGGACAAAAGAGTTCAAAATCATAGGAAAAAATGCCTGCAAGTACACATCTAACTCAATATTAGTTTCTGGCTCAATGCTTCGTTCAAACATTCAAGGGAATAGCTTGCTAGCAATTGACTTGTGATATTATGAAGTGTGTTGTATTTGTGTATCTACTTATCACAGTAGGTAACAAGATAGAACATTCACATACCTTATTTTACAAATTACAATTATGTAAATACTTCCACAATTATCCATGGGTTAAAATACAGACCCAAGACCACATTTGGCTGCACTGTGGGTACAAACCTGGTTACAGTGAGGTCTGCCTGGGACATAGAGGTTGGAGATTTCAAGAACTCTTCACATAAGTAGCACTCTAAGTAAAAAAAAAGAAAACATTAACTAACTTAATATTTGAGCAAAATGGCATACTTTGATTCGATTTATTATTGTCACATGCATTATAATGAAAAGTATTGTTTCTTGCATGCTATACAGACAAACTATACTGTATATAGAGGACAGGGTGCAGAATGTCACATTACAGACATGACTAGGGTGTAGAGAAAGATCAACTTAGTGCGAGGTAGGTCCATTCAAAAGTCTGATGGCAGCAGGGAAGAAGCTGTTCTTGAGCTGGCTGGTAACAACCAGAGTTTTATATCCTTTTCCTAATGGAAGAAGGTGGAAGAGAGCAGGTCTGGGGTTTATGGGTCCTTGATTATGCTGGCTGCTTTTCCAAGGCAGTGGGAAGTTTAGACAGTATCAGAGGTGAGAAGCTGGTTTGAGTGATGGACTGGACTTCTTTCATAACCCTTTTTAGTTTCTTGGACAGAGTAGGAGCCATACCAAGCTGTGATGCAACCAGAAAAGATGCATTCTATGATGCATCTGCTAAAGGTGGTGAAAGTTGTAGTGGACATACCAAATTTCCTTGGCCTCCTGAGAAAGTTAAGGTGTTGGTGGGCTTCTTAACTATAGTGTCAGCATGGAGGGATCAGGATAGGTTGTTGAAGATCTGGATACCTAGAAACTTGAAACTCTTGACCATTTCCACTTCATTCCCATTGATGTAGACAGGGGCATGTCCTCCACTATGCTTCCAGAAGTCAATGGCTATCTCCTTCGTTTTAATGACGTTGCGAGAGAAATTATTGTCATTGTACCAGTTCACCAGATTCTCTCCGCATTGCCTTTGTTTGAGATCTGACCCATTATGGTGATGTGAATAGAAATGAATGCTGCCTTTGTAAATGGAGTAATTGTCAAACAGGAACATGTAGGGAAATACTGCATCCAAATTTGGGCACAGCAAGAAGCCACAACCACCAATGAGTTAGTGCCAGGTAATCAATGGCTGCGGTTTTGATCAAGGATTAAATATTTCCCAGGACATACTACATAATTTTGTATTATCATTGTGTGAGTATATAGAAATTCAGCTTAATGCCTCATCCATAACCTGGTACCTCCAACAGTGCAAGCTGGGTCTTAGCTGATGACACCAAGATTGGGGGAAAGGCAAATTGTGCGGAGGGTGTGGAGAGTCTGCAGAAGGATCTAGATAGGCTGGGCGAATGGGCCAGGAAATGACAAATGGAATTTAATGTTGGCAAGTGTGAGGTGGTCCACTTTGGTAGGAAGAATGGTAGGAAGGACTATTACTTACGAGGCGAAAAACTGCAGCAGGCGACGGTGCAGAGGGACCTCGGGGTCCTTGTACATGAGTCGCAAAAACCCAGCTTGCAGGTGCAGCAGGTGGTCAGGAAGGCGAATGGGATGCTGGCCTTCATAGCGAGGGGGATTGAATATAAAAGTAGGGAGGTCTTGCTGCAGCTGTATAGGGCATTGGTGAGGCCGCAGCTGGAGTACTGTGTGCAGTTTTGGGCGCCGCACCTGTGCAAGGATATTTTGGCCCTGGAGGGAGTGCAGAGGAGGTTTACTAGGCTGATACCGGAGTTGAGGGGATTGAGCTATGAGGAGAGGCTGAATAAACTAGGCTTGTACTCGTTAGAGTTTAGAAGAATGAGGGGAGATCTCATTGAGACGTATAAGATGATGAATGGGATGGATAGGATAGAGGTGGAGAGACTCTTCCCGCTCAAAAAAGACAGTAGGACTAGGGGGCACAGCCTCAAGATAAAGGGGAGGCGGTTTAGAACGGAGTTGAGGAGGAACTTCTTCACTCAAAGGGTGGTGAATCTCTGGAATTCTCTGCCCGTTGAAGTGGTGGAGGCTGCCTCGCTAAATATTTTTAAGAAGCGGGTTGATGGGTTCTTGATAAGAGAGAGGATTAAGGGTTATGGGGAGAGGGCGGGAAAGTGGAACTGAACCACAACAGATCAGCCATGATCTTATTGAATGGCGGGGCAGGCTCGAAGGGCTAGATGGCCTACTCCTGCTCCTATTTCTTATGTTCTTATGTTCTTAGCACGATGTCACTATCAGGACCTTATCATTTGGTGATTGCAGACAATTAATGCAAGTGATTTGTCACAGAAACAGAAAATTGTAGGTACCGGAGGGGGGTATTCACAACACCCAAGAGGTGTGAGGCCTCAGATGAATGAGCTGTCAGACAGACTGAGTTTACGAGGCAGAAGCATTGAAATTTTCAGGGTTTAAATTTCATTGGCCAACCATCCATTTGGGAATTGTCTTTATTACGAATAGAGTACCTCACAGCAAAAGGTCTTCCAGACTGTGCAAAACAGGATAGTTCAGAATAGGTGGGAACAGAGTCAGAAAATGGCAGTTTGCTCAATCTAGTGTTTTGTTTTTTTGGTGCTGTGCTGGTGGGCAAGAAGCTGCACTCTAATGAATCCTGAAAGTGAGAGTGACAAACCATTTGCTTTAATTGTGATCTGGGCTATGACTGCATATTCCCAAATTATAAGGTACGTATGTCAGCCAGTCTTCTCCTAACATGCAGAGCTGAGGTGTGGCATTTCAAATAACAAATCAATGGAATGGCTGTGTGCACACACCCTTCTAGCTAGATTTGATTTGATTTCATTTATTATTGTCACATGTATTAACATACAGTGAGAAGTATTGTTTCTTGTGCGCTATACAGACAAAGCATAGCATTCATAGAGAAGGAGACAGTGCAGAATGTAATGTTACAGTCATAGTTAGGGTGTACAGAAAGATCAACTTAATGCAAGATAAATCTATTCAAAAGTCTGACAGTAGCAGGGAAGAAGCTGTTCTTGAGTCGGTTGATACGTGACCTCAGACTTTTGTATCTTTTCCCTGACAGGAGGAGGTGAGAGAGAGAATGTTTAGGGTGGGTGGGGTCCTTAATTATGCTGACAGAGTCAATGGATGAGGGGCTGGTTAGTGTGGTGGATTGGGCTACAGTCACAACCTTTTGTAGTTCCTTGCTGTTTTGGGCAGAGCAGGAGCCATACCAAGCTGTAATACAACCAAAAAGAATGTTTTCTACAGAACATCTGTAAAAGTTGGTGAAAGTTGCAGCAGACATGCCAAATTTCCTTAGTCTTCTGAGAAACTAGAAGCATTGGTGGGCTTTTGTAACTATAGTGTCGGCATGGGGGGGACCAGGACAGGTTGTTGGTGATCTGGACATCTAAAAACTTGAAGTTCTCGACCCTTTCTACTTCATCCCCATTGATGTAGACAGCTAGCTACACAGTTGCATTAACAAATGCTTGCAGGAAGACAAAAGTGCTCCCTCTTAGCTGGGAATGGCATCTGTTAGAGAACTTCAAAACATTTTGGTATTTAAAATACAAATAAGATTACTAAAAAACTGAATGTATTAACTTTGGATAAGAATCACAGACTACTTTAAATATGTTACAGAAGGTACTGGCTGCATTAAAACACATTTACCATTTAAACATGTATTTTGGATTTTAAAATATATTTCAGATGTACACTTTGGTCAAAATGCAGGCTGCCCCAAGGTATAATGGGATGGGAGCTAGCTAAAAAGAACCACATTCTTCAAGAGCAATGCAGTTACAGAGTACAATTTTTATTATTATACATCAGAGAAAGTACAGATTTACAGACTCTAAAATGAATAGGATTATTCATTTTTACTGATAAGGGTAGCTCACCAAATCAGTGGGAACAGGAACTTTTGACCTTATGATTTGCATAATAAAAGTTGCTAAGAGACGGGGAGAAGTTACATATGAACTCTATGATTAGTGTTATGGAAGTTGCTGCTTCCAGATTCTATGGACCAATGAACTCCCATGTTGTCAGAGGGACAGGATGCAGTTGGCTGAAGTATATGACATTTCTTAATAATGATTGACCTGTACTAATGATTAATTATTCATACCTGGTTAGGATGAACCAGGAGGTGGGAAAACTGATTTTGGAGATGGATAATTATGTTGGCTAATGTAATGTAACCAGAGAAGCATCAGACTGCCTGATGTCTTCTCTCATCGTACGTTGGCCAATAAAGAAAGTCTTTTATCAGGATGCTGCTGTGTCGTGAGTCTTCGTATTATCTAAAGTTAAGCTCAATACTTAGCCTCTGAAAAAACCCTGTCTACTAGGTCCAAGATGGAGGAGGAGAGAGCAATACCCCTCCAATTTTCTATCTGCTCCTGGATTTGGTAGCCTTTAGTACCCTGTTCACCTGGCCACTCTTTATCTAAGCCCCCAGTGATGGTAATCTGTTCAGTGATGGTAATCTGTTCAATGGTGGGCAGCAACACAGTTGACCTTGATCTTTTCCACAGCTGACAAGGATAAGTTGAATTGTAGTCTTGGTTATTTGATTAAAACTGGCCGAGTGAGTTTTAAGCAGAAAACAAGCATGTCAGCTTTTACATTTTAAACCATCAAGGTCCAGAATCCCAATCTTCTGAAGCCTACACTTTGCTCACTTCCCAGCACATCTCATTGGATGGCTTTCACCAGCGGGAACCTTGATTGACTTTCATACGTCCGGGTATTGAGGTGAAACGTAGCAGCTGAAGTTCACTGTTTTGGCATTGATTAGCTAACTCTGCTCCGACCAAGAAACAAGTGGCAGTCGGGCCAGTTTGGCACTGGACTGGTGGGAAAATCAACTACCGAAGCAAACTTTTTGTTTCAAGTATGTGGTAGGTATGTTGAGTTGGCACACATGGGTAAAAAGGTGTCAGAGGCTTTTTATTTAATACATTAGGTATCTGGAAATAAATCTCAGCCTTTTCCTCATTTTTACGACCAATTTATTCTTGATGAAAATGTATTTACTTGCAGTTTCAAGTTTATCACTAGGTTAAAGTTAGAGTTTATTTAGTGACTTTAGTCACAAGTAAGGCTTACATTAACATTGCAATGAAGTTGCTGTGAAATTCCCCTCACACTCCGGAGCTTGTTTGGGTCAATGCACCTAAACAGCACATCTTTTGGACTGTGGGAGGAAACCCATGCAGATACGGGGAGAAAGTGCAAACACCACATCTCTCTGTTGTTCCATTCCTTCACCTTTAGCTAAGTGAAGAACTAGGAAGTTGTAGTGAAATAATGTAATATTATACATAAGAATTCTAGGCAAACATGCATCAGTAAAACACCTTCTTGGTGTCACAATTGATTTCATTTTGGCCCAGCACAGTTAAAGTACATTATTTTACATTATGATGCAACTCACGTTGCTATTGTTCGAATGACACACTGTCACTTTTACAGTATTTATAGAACGAAATCCAGCAATTTGTAAAGTTAGAGAGCTGGGCTATCAGCTCTGGTTCTCTCATCAACTATTAGACAATTTTTTCTCTATTGGTTTCTTTCTTTTTCTTTTGATCATTTGAGATAAGCCAGTAGATACATCTCCCATGAGGTTCAAGATGCAACATTTGCATGTTGAATTCTTATCTTATTGATTGTCCAGTTAATTACAGCCCACCTATGATAAGATGTCGGTGGTGAGTTGCTATTTGCCACTAGATCCTATCATAACATAGTCAAAGCACAGGGGGCCATGTGACAGGTCATGGTTGTCTTAAGGATTAATTCACAATGTCTCGCCCAAGCTTTTTTTCCAGTCTTTCTCAGGTTATTATTCCATTCTCTTTTGAAAGCCTCAATAGGCCCTGCCTTCATCTCACACTCAGGCAGTACATTTCAATTCCTAACTACTTGCTGTGTGATGAAGTATTTCCTCATGTTGCCATTGCTTCTTTTGTCAATTACCTTAAATATGTGCCGTCTGGTTCTCAATCCTTCCAACAGGAACTGCTCTTCTTTTTCTGCTCTGTCCAGAACTTGGATATCTCCATCAAATCTCTTTTCAACGTTCTCTTTTCCAATGACAACAATCCCTCCAATCTTTCTATGTAACTAAAGTTCCTCCTCCCAAGAACTATTCTCATGAATCTTTCTGAATCTTCACCAATGCCTTCAATCAAAGCAGCAAGTTCACAGAATCATAGAATAAATCATAGAATCCGTACAGTGCAGAAAGAGGCCGTTCAGCCCATTGAACCTTCACAGACAACAATCCCACCTAGGCCCTAGCCCCATAATCCCACATATTTACGCTGCTGGTCCCACTGACACTAAGGGGCAATTTGCCTTGGCCAATTAACTTAACTCTACACATCTCTGGACTGTGGGAGGAAACTGGAGCGCCCGGAGGAAACTTATGCAGTCACGCCTAAAACATGCAACCTCCACACAGATGGTGACCAGAGGCTGGACGTGAGTCCAGGTCCCTGGTGCTGAGACAACCATTGTGCCACCCTGGCCAGTCCACAACATGCTGCATTCATCAGTCACTTCAATCTAAGCAGATGGCAGGAAATGCAAGTTTCCAACAGCTTTCCTGAAACTTACTCTAACTGTACTTGAAACCAGCTGAAGATATTTTCCTTTTGACATAAATGTAAGGATTTATTGGATCTCTAATTTGCTGCCCCTATCCTTTGTTTCTCTGACTCCAGGCGACTGACTTAATATTTTTTGTTTGACATGTTACTCAGATATTTTGGGGGGAGAAACAGCCACTGCCCAAATGACATTTTGTCGTTTGAAAATAACATCATGTGATGGGAAGTGTTTTATAGCTATTCTGAAAACAGACACTACGGATAAATCTGAAATACAAAAGCTCCATAACATGCACAATATAACATAACAATGTATATAAAACTGTCTAAAAGTGAAAGTGCATTTGGCCAAATGAAATCTTTTGCTTTACAGGCTTGTATCATTATCAATTAGAAGCGACATCAACACAAGACACAGGTAACAATGCATTTTTAACATCAGGGCTTACTTAATACAATCCAGGTAAAAGTCTACATTGCATCAGGAGCTACATTTTACCTACATGACATCAGTGCTAGCAGCACTGTCTCTTAGGCTTGCAAAGCCAGTTGCAACCTGAAAGTAAGCATGCTGGGAGTTGCTAACCCTGATAGCTAGAAGACTACAAGTTTTCAACTGGATCATCTTGGAAGCAGACTTTAGAGAATGTGTTCAGCTTACCTGCAGGTTTGCCCCTCGCTGTGGGGAACTGGTAGTTTCTGCAATGGTCATGTTGCAAACGCTTTCCTTTGCAAAGTTGCCAAAGTGATGTCAAAAGAGCTATGGACTAATTTTAGTTTCATTTTATCTAGCACAAACATTCATTCTGAATTTGGCAAGTCAGTCAACTGCTCTGTAAATGAACCTGCCTGAATACAATGGTCTTTTCTCATACATTGCTGCTAATTCAAGCTGAAAACCAAGCAGTTGAGACTGTTGGGCTGGAGAGAACAGATAAACACAGAACACACATGGTCTTGTATATAAATCTTTTACTGACTCAGAAAGAAAGGTAACAGGTGGAACAACAATTGGGGCCAAATCCAGAGGAAATTATATATGGAGGGGCAGCAAAGACTTATAAAGCAAAATCACTGAAAAGCTAAATGGAGCAAATAAAAATAAGTAGGATTATGTTACTCACCCATTCTGACTTCAGAACCAAAGTGGACAAGCGCTGCAGGAAACAAGTTTGCCTGAAGCAAAAAGAACAAAGAATAGCGATGAATCTCTACAGATGGCTGTCATTATGTTCTCACTGAAGTTAGCTAAAACTCAACAACCCAATGCATCAGCCATGAAGCAACAGAATCAAATACTGAACAGACTCTCTCTTTCATGACCAGAACCTGCCAGTAATGCTCTTAGATCACTGCTAACACAGCCCACAGATGCTGAACTACTGTCATATAACAAAGCCAAAATTGAATGTGGAAAAAATATACAGCCCAAAGGGAAAAGCATTCAAATTTTACATAACGCTGGAATGAAGAAGAAACTTACATGTAAATAATTTCTCATCAGGGCATGTTAAAGTGTTTTGCAACTAACAAAATGCATCAAATGTTACACAGGCAAATGTGGAGCCTAATTTGTACACAATATTTCACATACAGCAAACAAATGACTAAATATTACATTCACAATGTTGTTGGGCAAGACACTGGAAGAAATCTGTGCTCTTTTTCCAATGCTGCCTGGAGATGTTTTATATCCTCCTGCACAGGTAGTCAGGGCTTTGGTTTTAGGGTCGCCAACTGTAATTAAATCTGTTCCTGATTTCATCACATGAATTTACCCCATACTCGCCACTAATCAGTCAATACACCCATCCTTGTGAGGCTCTTCTTTCTGACATGAACTGGATTGATTGCCAGCCAAATAAACAGTCTTCTCCCTCACAATTTTCAATAATCTAAAATCTAGAAAAGAAAAATGTTCAAAGGAAAATTACACTTTTCTTTTACTGTTGCTATGATTGCGTGCAGCAGTGTCCTGGAGGTTAATCTTCAATTCCTGGAGACTTCAAGTCTGTCTGGAGGGTTGGCAACCCTACTCAGTTGGGTACCACACCTAAAAGAAAATACTTCTGACAAGATAACACTTCCACAATACTGTCAACCCAGATTGTGCCTAAAACCCTGGTCACAAGCAAAATTCAAGGGTAAAGACCAATATTCTCTGCAACAAGTCTCCATATTCAACACTGTGAAACTATGCAGGTGTGGAATTGAATTAACAAACAATACCGCTAAAAGGATCAACAGGTCATTCACCTCATAGCCGTTTGAGAGATGCCATTGCCGCAAAGCATCAGCAAGGTTTGGTAATTGAAGTCAGTGCCATTCTGTGTTTCCTGTTGGAACTCACTTTGAGGTATTACGATGTGAGAAGTCATGACATAAATGCAAATATTATTCAGGCATCTCCAAACAAATATCACTTAGTTGGACCAGCTTAATGATTTTAGATTTACAGACTCTATCGATATTATTCTGAGAATGATATAACTAGAAGACACTGAACAAGCATAATGAAATACTGTGCTGGCTGCTCGCATCTGGCCCGTGTACCCTCTGTGTAGCAAACAGACACATGGATTTACTGCAATGCTTTGCATTTATCTATTAAACCCAACATAAGGCATCACTCGAATGCCTACTTGCTGGTTCCTCTTCATGTTATTCAGCTCGAACTACTGATTGATTTGCTTTGAGTGAAGGAAAGGGAATAGTAACACACAGCTATTGATAAATCATGAACCATCACGGTTTGTTTCACAGGGGAAAGGATGGGAGCAGTGGCATAGTAAGTTCTCACTTAAAGCTGTAGTTGAATTCCTGAAAATCGTGACTTTAAGTGAAAAACTTTAAGTGAATCATAGGTCCTCGTAAGAATCAATGTTAAAACCGGAGTTCAGTCCCTTCAGACATTTCTCACTCAGGAAAACCAATGTACGGTTTAGAAAACGGCACCATACATAGGCAGTACTGTGCATTCCTTGCAAAATAAATCATTAAATATAAAAATACTGTATAATTGGGCACTTTAGAAAAAAACACTAAAACAGTATAATTTGAAATGTTGTACATTCTTAACTGTCCACATTCATAAATGAAGTAAGCTTGAAAATAAGCTTACAAATATAAAATAAATACAGTATACTGTAAATATAAATGTCTTAAAAAATTGAAATTAGTGCCATTCTGTACTTCCTGTCAGAACTCATTTTGAAGTATTATAATGTGAGAAGTCATTACGGAAATGCAAGTATTATTCAGGCAGTTCCAAACAAATATCATTTAGCTGAACTAACCTCATGATTGTAGATTTACAACCCCTCCCAATATTATTCTGAGAATGATATAAACAGAAGACACTGAACAAGCATGACCAAATACTCTGGTTTCTGGTGCTCTGGTTTCCTCCCACAGTCCGATAGGTGTGCTGGTTAGGTGCATTGACCCGAACAGGTGCCGGAGTGTGGTGACTCAGGGGATTTCACAGTAACTTCATTGCAGTGTTAACATAAGCCTTACTTGTGACAAATAAATAAACTTTTTACTTTACTTTAAATACTGTATTAGCCAGTGCAGATAGCAACTGAACTCCCAGTACATCAGTTGCAACCTCAGTGCAGGAATGGGAGCAAGGAGAAGATGAGCAGCTGAAGAAGTCCTCAGTGGTGGCAAAGTAGAAATAGAGTGTGGGAATGGGAGCCGTGGGAAATTGGAGGGTGGGATCGGGATTGGATGAGCTGGGGAAGGGATCATTTATGCTTGTAGGCTACAGAATAAGAAGTTTGTGGAAAACCACGTGGAAGGGGAACGTTAAATGGATATATGCCGATTACTTTATTAACAACGTTAAAATGAAACAACCTTAAAACAAAACAATGTTAAGTGAGTTAACAATAAGTGGGGAGTTACTGTAATCGAAACATGAATCTTGAGGATTCTCAGAAAAGCATTCCGGTCCTGGCTGTGTGTGTTTTGGTTAGTTGCAACCAAGGATGGCAAATAGAGATCCTCTACTGTCTTTCAACTTCAAAGTTCAAATTCTTTTGTTAGAATCATCAGGGGGAAAAAAAGTCCTGTGGCGTTAACTCTTGTTACAGGTTATGTCAAACACATGCCATTCTTTCAGGCAACATTCCACAGCATCCTCGCTACTGAATCATAGACCAATTATTCATTCGTGTCACCGTAGTGTACATCAACTTCCTCCTTAAATATAACAAAACATTTAACTTCCTCTTGCCTTGCATGTTTAGGTTATTATATGTCGGTTATTATCATTATCTGAAGCTTTGGAATCTGCAGCACAGGAATGCAATAATTAATGAATGGGGGTTGGGGTGGTTGGTTGTTGTTAGGGAAAAGAGAAGCTGTGTTTCTTCATTTGTTCCTTCAATGAGCCAGATGTCACAATTCATTCTAAATTAAACCATATCCTGCTATTACATTTTTAATAAACATTTATCTTAGTCGACCTGATTTTGGATCTGGCAATTGTCCAATTCCTCCTGCACTGCAACTTAAAATATAGCAATAAAACTGTATAAAAAACAGAGCAATTTGGTAAATATTTGAAACATATTTTTACAAATTATACACAACACTAAATGTCCCTAGATAAATACTACAAACCCAACAGGTAGCAATCAGGATCTCGACTGCTAACCCACTCATTAAAGGATAGTTCCTGTCAATTAGTTCCCACGCATTTGTTTTCTGCCCATTTGGCACACTAAAGCAGTACAGCATGAGGCACTACAAATACCATCATTCTGGCACATCAGCTGCTGTCCCAATCAATAATACCGCATTGTTTAGAGTCAGCCGAC
This sequence comes from Carcharhinus amblyrhynchos, assembly GCF_965287045.1. Taxonomy (NCBI): domain Eukaryota; kingdom Metazoa; phylum Chordata; class Chondrichthyes; order Carcharhiniformes; family Carcharhinidae; genus Carcharhinus; species Carcharhinus amblyrhynchos. The sequence goes on from NC_137344.1 coordinate 9,407,974, forward strand.
AGATACAACTTGGCATTGCTACTGTCATACTAAATTCTGAGATTCTCAAAGACATGCACTTCATACAAAAAGTATGCTTTGCTCAGATTTCATTTCAATTCCTCCTCAACTGTTCTTCTTTGTAAAATGTGGTTTTTAAAATATATCAATGCACTAAGTCTGCTTTATATCATCTCTTTCCCCTCCCTGTGACACTGCTGGTAGCCAATCATCCTTACACATGACCAGAATTAAAATGTTTTAGAATAGTTACATGACTATTAGATGTTTAACCAGGAAAAAAATGTTATGGTAAAAGTATGTGTATTATGATCTGCACAGAGACAAATAATTTTAAAAAGATATTTGCATTCTCAATGACTGATGTGAAAGGACCATGCAACATTTCATCTCCACTGTGACAAACTGGGCAACTAATACATTATAGAAATGATATTCCCCTTAACATGGTCGAAAACTCACACCATATTTATTTATCACACTGTATTCTCTGCAAAATTATAACCTTTACAGGATCCAATCCAAAGTTACTTCCAGCTATTATTCTCCCCTTCTCACTGGCCAGTGTTCATCAAAAATTATTTCCTCCAGTTTCTGAGAATTCCCAAACCTACTTCTCGCAGTAAGCCCTTCTCTGGTGACTCATTCTCCCAACCATGTCATTGAATACATGAGTTGGGACATCTTGTTGAAGTTGTACAAGACATTAGTAACGCCACGCTTGGAGTACTGTGTATAATTCTGGTCACCCTACGATAGAAAGGATATTATTAAACTAGAAAGAATGCAGAAAAGATTTACTAGGATGCTACTTTGACTTGATGGTTTGAGCTACAAGGATACTACTGGATAGATTGGGACATTTTTCTCGGAGTGTAGGAAGCTTAGGAAAGTTAGAGTTTAGAAGAATGAGGGGAGATCTCATTGAAACGTATAAGATGATGAATGGGATGGATAGGATAGAGGTGGAGAGACTCTTCCCGCTCAAAAAAGACAGTAGGACTAGGGGGCACAGCCTCAAGATAAAGGGGGGGCGGTTTAGAACGGAGTTGAGGAGGAACTTCTTCACTCAAAGGGTGGTGAATCTCTGGAATTCTCTGCCCGTTGAAGTGGTGGAGGCTGCCTCGCTAAATATTTTTAAGACGCGGGTTGATGGGTTTTTGATAAGAGAGGGGATTAAGGGTTATGGGGAGAGGGCGGGAAAGTGGAATTGAGCCACGACAGATCAGCCACGATCTTATTGAATGGCGGGGCAGGCTCGAAGGGCTAGATGGCCTACTCCTGCTCCTATTTCTTATGTTCTTATGTTCTTATGTTCTTAGGGGGTGATCTTTTAGGGGTCTATAAAATAATGAGGGGCATAGATAAGGTAAATTGTCAATATCTTTTCCCAAAGGGGAGTCTAAAATTAGAGGGCATAGGTTTAAGGTGAGAAGGGAGAGACACAAAAGAGTCTAGAGGGCAATTTTTTCAAACGGAGAGTGGTGAGTGTCTGGAACAAGCTGCCAGAGGTAGTAGTATAGGCAGGTACAATTTTGTCTTTTAAAAAGCATTTAGACAGTTACATGTGTAAGATGGGTACAGAGGGATATGGGCCAACTGCAGGCAATTGGGACTAGCTTAGTGGTAAAATCTGGGTGGCATGGACAAGTTGGACTGAAGGGCCTGTTTCCATGCTGTAAATCTCTATGACTCTAAATTACTAAGAAATCCCATGCCCCTTCCATTATTCAATTTTGAATTAAGCATTCAGTTTAAAACCTAATTATAAAACCCCAATGCTTGTAACATACTTTCAGTGAAGAGTTGTTAGGCATAAAGACCATAAGAGCAAGAGCATAAAATAACTTTCTCCTTTCCAGGCAAAAATATGAGTGTGTATTACCCACAGGTAAAATCTAAAGTCATTGTGGTACCCTGACGGCCAAAAATGTGATTTTAACCTCCACTCCGTGATCCTCACACACTCACCCAGGAATGAAAAACTGAACAATAAGCAGCCCAGAGTCCAGTCCATGAGCATGCTCGCCAGAGTCCAGTCCATGAGAGTGTTTGCCAGAGGATGCTACATCTATTTATCACAACGGCTCATGTACAAGGTAACACCCTACTTCTAACTCCAAAGTCCGTGAAGTTGCCGTCTTGCATGCAAGGTACACAGTCATTACAAATTCAATTCTGCTGTAATTTCTTGTCAGGCTCAGTGCCAGTCACTCAGTGCAAACAATCATTAAAATGCTAAACCTTCTCCAATTCTCACTCAGACATCCCATATGACTCAGCCCTGCTATACCACAAATTTAATCCACAAACCAAGCTTAATGCAATATCAGTAGTGATATATCACATCACAAACCTCCGCTCAGCAGCGGTCATTTGTCCCAACAATTAACAATGCTGACATCACTAAATCCGTGACAACTTCTACACTGTGACAGAATTGGATTGTTGTAAAATATCTCAGACCAAAGGTATTTTCTTCACTGGTTCCCTTTAGCCACTGTAGAAGAACGTACATACAACTGTTCTCCTGAACTGTGAGTATTCGTTACTCACATCTAGTATATTATGACAAATTTGAGAAGTGGATGAAGCTGAAGATAGTTCTAAGTTCACAGTATTCATATTGGTAGGGGTGGGTGGAATGTCTATTATTGCAGACAATGTTGCTACAGGTTTCAAAAAGGTTTAATGGGGAAAGTACTGCATTAAATGTCAAATGATCAAAAGCATTCAGGTGGCCATCTCTACAGCTCTAAGCAGTCTCTATCCTTTCATAAATTACAACAAGCAACAAAACAGAAAGGGGACAATATTATGGTGCACCTTTTCACCGGAACTCACTATCTGACAGCATCATGCAGCATATCACTGCCTAATGCTTAGGAAATAATAACATTTTGTCTTACCAAGATATGAATGAAAATATAAATCATATTTGCGGGTATGAGTTTATCATTATTCAGCTGTGGGAGATTGTGATTTCAATTTCTGCACTCCTTTTAGATTTTTTTCCTCTGGGGACCAGCAAAAACAGCTGAATAACTACAATGATGTGGCTCGAAATCATTCCATGTGTTGCCTTGGCGGGAGGAAGTGCATTTTGCAGCACACTCACTTGACCATTATCCCAGCTCTGGTCATTGCAATTACTTTCAGTTACAAGTACACATAAGGAATTAAGTTACTTTCTGGGGAATAACAATGTTTCTAGTAGGTGTTACAGTCTAAGAGACCGGACGATGCAAAAAATCTTGCCTTTCTTCCACAGAAAGTACAAAACTGCTCTGCAATATGATGACATAATGCTGTCTCAAGTTCAAATCCTGTGAAAACTGACATCACATGTGATAACTTGAGGTGACTCAATATAGTCAGTATAAAGCAGGTATATGTAACAAGAACTATTTCCATCTGAAGGATTTCCAACACAAGTCTGCTTCCATCAACTCCCCAACTGGCTCTGCCAACTTCCAGCACCGGGGATGTGTTCTCCATTGGCTGCAATTCATGCTACATCATATCCTGCCTAGTCATGTGGGCTGTAAAGGACCACCTCTTAAAGGGGCTGCTCCACCACACTCCCCATCTCTCGCCTCCCCGCCAACCATTGACCTAAAGCAAGTGAGAAGAAAGGTTACGCACAGAGGTATACACGCAACGGGGGATTGAATGTAACAAACTCTCCATAGTGCGGTGGAAAAGTGCTGACAAAACCCCAAATGGCAATAGGTGTAATGATCCAACCTTTGTGGGTATTTATTGTAACAAGCTTCTTGGAGACTTCTTCCTGTTCCAGCTGCTGATAAGCATGACTTTGGTCTAGGTTGGTATTTTTGAGGTCCCCTGCTAACATGGCATAGAGATCCTCTATCCTTGGAATATGGTAACAATCCAGCTGAGCTCCCGTTTACCATCAGATTGTAGTCAGCGTAGATCCTCATGGTGTGATCGGGTCAGGCTTCAGGACAGGGATGATGGATGTAGCAATTCGGAAAACTGCACAGGCTTGATGCTGTTCAGGTTTTCCACCTTTTTCAGCTCAACCTCTACATTCTGGTACAACATGAATGTTATACCAGACAGACTTGGAAAAACTTAGTGTAATCTAAGGATGGAGATAAATTTTAGCTTCAACCCCTTTTGTCTGACCCAGTTCTGTCTGGAATGCCTCTTGATATTTGCCTAGGAGTTTTTGGAATTTCCCATCCTAAACATTAAATATTTCCAGCCAGTTAAACTTTGTTGCAACCAGTCTTGTCCCATGAGACTGGGCCTCTGTTCTTCAATCACACTGATGGGTAGCTGAGCTGACTGGTTCCTATAACACACAGGCATGGACATTGTTCCCACCTATTTTCAGTGTCTCTCCAGTTCACATAGTTAGAATAGCCTCAGAATGGCTAAACCTTAAGGGTTACAATCGCTGGAGATATCTGTATGTTTTCCTCAATGACATTGGCCACAGCGCTGGGTCTGATCTCCATTCAAATAATGCTACAGCATATGAAAACAGTGCAATAAGCAAACAGGGCATTAATTTAATACCTGGTCTGAGCAACTTCACCAATAAGTGAATTCAAGCTCCCAGTGTGGGACTCAACCAGGAATGTGCCACCAACTGTGTAAAGTGAAGTAGTGCTGAAAAACTGCTCTCAACAGAATTGTGATGACAGTAACATACATATGTGGCATGAAGCAGCAGCAAAACAGGGGTTCCTCATGTTGGTAGACACAGACGGAAAATTTTACTACGACCCCTAAAGACATATTACCGAGATTAACCATCAACCAGTAACCCCAATATCCAGGGGCTGTAGAGGTAGACAGAAAGCAACTGTAAAGTTTGAGAATAATTTCACACAGCAAATGACATTGAGGAATAATGCAGGCACTCAAATTCAATTCAGTTATAGCCCTCACTAAGGGGGCTTTCCATTCAACTAAAATCATAATCTTTCAGAGGTTAAGGGTAAAGTCATAAGGATGATAAATGTCTAAAAGCATCTTATAAAAGAGCAACATAATGAGTTCACGAGTTTATGAATCAAAACAAAGTTTGAACCATTTACTACTATCATCAGAACCCATACACGGTCCCGCACTTAGATGTTTTTAAAAAAATCTTTGTAATGCAAAGAGCAAAAGGTGTAACTCAAAGAGATTTGAAAACACAGGAGTCAAGCTAAGCAGGTAAGTAATTTCAGACAAAACCAGAATCTTATGGCATAAAATAATTGTTCTATTTGAGTTGAAGTGAAAAGGTGTGGCTTAAGCTGAAGCAACAGCAATAAATGTGTAGTAAATACAATGCCTTGCATGCACTATGGCATAATATAGACACAGAAAACAGTGAGTGATCTTGAAAATCATTGAAAATAACAAGATACTGAATAAATTATAATTCATATATATATATAGTATATATATCATTAACACCTACTCATTATCATTAATCCCTTGTCTCCACCAAAGGATTACCAAGTGTTTGGAAAAGTAGAAAACCCAGCCTAAGTATAACTGTGGTTGGATATATGTTAAAAATAGGTGTGCCAGAATTAAAAGCAACACTACAGAAAGTATTTAGGGTAACTGAATCTTCCCAATTGTATCACCTTGTTACTTCGAACCACTGATGTACTTCTCTAACTAAAAGGATTTGCTGTTCCTAGCTTAAGAGCCGTGTTTCTACCTACTAATGCATAGAATGTTCTTTGCTGATTTCAACCCTGAACATTTTTACCATCATGAACTGTGCAACTCTAAGCCTGGTTTTAGTACAGAATTTTTTAAAAATTGGAAAATGACACTCGAAAAATCGGAGTATGATTTTACTTGGTCCGATAATGTTGTGGTTCTGAAAGGGTTACACTTGCATATGTCGCTTACACTGATAATGGCAGTAGTAATTTATTTAATCAGTCCAGTTTTCAAATATCTAGTAAATCCTTCAGTGCTAAATGAAAGATCTCTTGAAAAGGTAATGCTCTGAATGTGGCAAAGGGTTTCTTCCTTTCTTCTGCATTTGATGCTTATAGATTTAGGCTGTTTGTAATTAAAACCACTTGCATGAGCTATCTTTGTTCATACCATGGCTCAAAGATCAAACAAAGTAGCAGTCGCTAGACACCAGGTTTTCAGAGAAAAAACACTAAATGGTAAAGAATACTTCCAGCATGAATAAGATCCATTGATTTTACTTTAAATTAGCACAACAAATATAATGTCACCCTCACCCTGTATCCTTCCATACCACTTACTTTAGTCAGCATCGTACTGTTTTTTTGTAAATAACTGCAGGGCAATGTCAAACTCTTGATGTTCTCACCCACACCTAAAGTATGTGCTTTTCATTGACTTGGTGAGCAGTGGACATCTTTCGCAGATTGCAAACCATGCATGTGTTTTCTATCAAACAACATCTGCAAAGAAATGCTTTTTGCAAAAATAAGCAGAGAAGCCATTTTAATTCTCTCACTCGATATTCTTTTCACTGAAAACCACAGTATTTTTATGTAAAGTCAGATCACTTGATGCTTAACTAACCAATCAGGGAAGCAAGTACAAAGAGCAGAAAGCCAGAATCTGCTCTTCCTTGGAATAAAAAGGTTGTAATTATTCATGTTTATCCATCTTTCCTCTATTTCTACTCCATTCCATTGGAAGTCAACATCTGGGTTGGATTTAAACAACTTGATATTAGAAAGTAACCTTACATGGGTAGCATCTTCTCTGCTTGCTTCCAGACAAGGCTTCAGTTAATCTTAGTTTATTTACAAATCTGGGAAAGAACTTGAAGGATTGAGATATGACTGTCTCACATGTTCCTACCCCTGAATTGAGAATACAGGACATAATTTAAAAGTTTATTATTTTGAGTTTTGTGTTATGTATAAACATTTACTTTATTCATCCTTTCATGGAAGGTGGGCATTAGTGTAAGGCCAGCATTTATTGCCCATTCCCTAATTATCCTTGAACTGAGAGCTAGTTCAATTTAGAGGTCAATTAAGCGTCAACCACAAAACTGTGGATCTGGAGTCATGTGCGGGCCACACCAGACCAGGTGAGGATGTCCGATTTCCTTTCCTAAAGGACATTAGTGAACTAGATGGGTTTTTGTAACAATCAATGATCATTACAGAGGCTAACTTTCAATTCCAGATTTTTATTAATTCAATCTTCATTCCACCAACTGTTGTAGTGGGATTTGAACCTCTGTCCCCAAAGCATTAGCCTGTAACTCTGGATTGCTAGTCCAATGACTTTATCACTATGCCACTTTCTCCCTCTCCCCAAACAATGAGAATGATAACTGAGCCACGACAGATCAGCCATGATCTTATTGAATGGCGGGGCAGGCTCGAAGGGCTAGATGGCCTACTCCTGCTCCTATTTCTTATGTTCTTATACTAACACACTTCAGGAGGACACAAACAGACTGGTGAAAATGGACAGTTAAAACTTAATGCCATAGAATGTGAAGTGATAACATTTTGGGAGCAAGCGCAAGGAGAGGCAATATGAACTAAATGGCACAATTTAAAAGGGTGGCAGAAACAGAGAGGGGTATAGATTCACAAAGTCTTTGTAGAGGGCAGAACAAGTTGAGAAGGCTTTTCAAAAAAGCACACTGGACTGTTGCTTTTATTATGAGAGGCATGTAGGACAAAAGCAAGAAAGTCATGTTAAACTTTAAAGGAAAGTTGCCAAGGCACTAAAGAAGGTGCAGAGAAACTTACTAGAACGTTACCAATGATAAATTGCATGAAGAGGCTGGAGAATTTCGATTTGATTTGTTTTCACATGTATTGGGATACAGTGAAAAGTATTGTTTCTTGCACACTATACAGGCAACATATACTGTTCATACAGTACATAAAGGAGAAGGAAACAAGAGGGTGCAGAATGTAATGTTACAGTCATAGCTAGGGTGTAGAGAAAGATCAGTGTAGAGAAAATTCAAGGTAGGTCCCCTCAAAACTCTGGTGGCAGCAGGGAAGAAGTGTTCTTGAGTCAGTTGGTATGGGATCTCAGACTTTCGTATCTTCTTCCTGACAGGAGGTGGCGGAAGAGAGTACATCTGGGATGCATGAAGTCCTTGATTATGCCGGATGCTTTTCCAAGGCAGTGGGACGTGAAGACAGAGTCAATGAATGGGAGGTTGGTTTGCATGGTGGACTGGGCCACGTTCACAACCCTTTGCAGTTTCTTGCAGTCTTAGTCATGTTGGGACGTTCCCCATCAAGCATAGAATACATAAAAAGAACTGTTCCTAGTGGCAGAAGGATCTGTAACCAGAGGACACAGATTTAAAATGACTGGCAAAAGAAATACCAGTGAGATGAGGGAAAAAATGTAGAGCACTGTGATGATTTGCAATGCATTACCTCAAAGTGTAGTGGAAGCAGATTCAATCATAACTTTGAAAAGGAAATTGGTTGCATTTTTTAAGAAGAAACAATTACAGGGCTACAGGGAAAGAAGAGTGGATTCATTGGATAGGATTTTCCACGATGGAGTCCTTCAGTGCTGTATCATTCTATGGTTCTATTGCCCCTACTACATCCCATGAGGATGCTCCAACGTCCATTCGAAAGACACCTGGCTTTTGCTGCCATTTACAGTTTCTTGGCAAGTTCTTCTTACTGCCATACTATAAAGCAAGGTCCCTTTCAATGTTCATTTTTTTTGCCCCCTTGGTGGGCATTCCTTAATTGTCCATTCTCTGAGGCCTAATTGCCGTTATAACTATAGTCTGTAAAAATATGGATGTTTTCTTTATTCAGGGCAAACCCAGCAGTTTTAATTCCCCCAATTTTCAGCCTGGGCTCACACGGATGACAGCATCAGCAAAAGATTGCACTTACTGCAATCACATCATAATTTTTCTGGGTTCAGCGAATGCCTTTGAAAAGGGAGCTGAATTAATAGAACACAAGAATTTCTAGCTACTGGGAGAAACACAAGGTAACGACATAGCTATTATCTGACTGTCTAGTTAAGAATGGGATTGATAATTAGAAGTATGTGTATCAATATTGAAATTCCAGTCGTTTCCATATGCTTTCAGGGTTGTACTAGGCCATTCAAGGCAGCCAGTAAGAAACTTCACAACTCCCTCTCTTTCTCGAAGCTATATCTGGGATTGTTCACCTCAAAATGCGTAACACTGATTAAACAGATTTTATTCCAAAAGTATGGATGCATGATAAAAAAAATCAAAGGCAAGATACAGATTCTAAATTCAGCTAGGATTTGGGGGACAGAGCATTGGTGTTAAGATTGGCTATGAAGCATTTTGGGTCATCCTTAAGAAATAAGAAGCAACATAATAAAGCCCCTTTCCTTGTAATGCAGGGATAGAAGGAAAATATGAAATTGCTGATGCAGCTCCTAAAATAAATTTAACTAATAAATTAAGCAGAAAAGTTTTATTTTCAAACATTCTTGCATTATGGTCTCATAAGAACCACATACTTGAAAACAAAAAGGACACCAAAATAGTGTACAACCGACAAACAACACAGCATTGTACATCAGCCAATAGGAAGGTGGGAGATATTTCAGAGAATCCCACAGTGCAGGAGGCTGCTATTAGGTCCATTGGGCCTGCACTGACTGACAATTCCACCCAGGCCCTATCCCTGTAACCCCTCACATTTACCCCACTAATCACTCTAACCTACGCATCTTTGGACATTAAAGTATAATTTAACATGGCCAATCTACACCTCACCTACACGTCTTTGGACTGTGGAAGGAAACCGGAGGTCCGGAGAAAACCCACGCAGACATGGGGAGAGTGTGCAACGTGCAAACTCCACACAGTCACCCAAGGCTGGAATTGAACCCAGGTCTCTGGTGCTGTGAGACAGCAGTGCTAACCACTGTGCCGCCCATAACGTCATGAGAAAGGCTGCATGTCCAACGGTGCAGCATATCTTCATTACTGGCTGAAATGTCAGCTTGAATCAACTCTCTGGAGGGGACCTTGAATCTATAACCCTTTGACTCAGAGGTGAGGCTGAAACCTAAGTAAGGCAAAGGACTCAAAAAATGGACCATGGGCATTATTTCCTTTTTTTTGAAGAAAAGGACTGTGTATTTAAATTTAACCACAGATCACCTAGTACTTTTTTAAAACTATGAAAAACCTCATGATAGTTTCTAGTCCTACAGAAAAATAAACTTGTTTTTACAGTTAATTGGCATCCATTCAGCTTGTTCGTCCAAACTTAGTATCCAATTTAGTTGCCTCCCTTGTTTACCAGAAATTTAAGTCTGAATTGGAGTTGAATCGTATGGCCTTCTAAAGGTCAGTCAAATTTCACGTGGAGCACACTCAACTGCTGCAAACTGAAATCCATGACTGGCTGGACTTCGTAAAATGGACAGCATGTCTCCATAAACTATATGCATTGTTTCACCTGCTTAAAACCTGGGAAGGCTCACTAGTAGACTGCCTTTATTTTTTGTTTTTAAATTGGTGTTGCCTTTAATCAGGACTAGCAGCTAATATCACAGAAGAAACTGTGACTGACAACGAGTGCAGAGAGAAAATACGTGAGACTTTCTTTGCACCAGAAGCCATCTTTGCCCCCACATACTTGAGTAATCCTAATTCGCAGGAACTATTTTGCAGAACTGATACCAAGCCAACCGGATAATTGAAGTTTATTTCTTAAATATTAAAAATCAAATAAGGGTAGTGTTAAGCAAGTTGTTAATTTTAGAACAGCAGTTAGATAACAACTTTAAATAAAAGTAAATAGTTTGTTGGTGTGGATAATTTACGTCTAAATGTTGGATTTGACAGACCATGCATACAAATCTGAAGCCTCAAATCCACCCAGTGAGGAAGATTTTGATTTGATTTGATTATTATTGACTCATGTATTAACATACAGTGAAAAGTATTGTTTCTTGCATGCTATACAGACAAAGCATACCGTTCATAGAGAAGGAGAGAGCACAGAATGTAGTGTTATAGTCATAGCTAGGGTGTAGAGAAAGATCAACTTAATGCAAAGTTGGTCCACTCAAAAGTCTGACTGCAGCAGAGAAGAAGCTGAGCTGAAGTCGGTTGGTACGTAACCTCAGGCTTTTGTATCTTTTTACCAAAGGAGAAAGGTGGAAGAGAGAATGTCTGCGGTGCTTAATTATGCTGGCTGCTTTGCCAAAGAAGTGAGAAGTATAGACAGAGTCAGTGCATGGGAGGCTGGTTTGCATGATGGATTGAGCTTCTTTCACGACCTTTTGTAGTTTCTTGCAGTCTTGGGCAGAGCAAGAGCTGTACCAAGCTGTGATATAATCAGAAAGAATGCTTTCTATGATGCACCTGTAAAAGTTGGTGAGAGTCGTAGCTGACACGCCAAATTTCCTTAGTCTTTTGAGACAGTTGGTGGGCTTTCTTAACTATAGTGTTGGCATGGGGGGACCAGAACAGGTTGTTGGTGAACTGGACACCTAAAAACTTGAACCTTTCTACTTTGTCCCACAATTTTCACAAGTGCAACAGTTTTCTCAACAGGCATGAGGGAAAACGGGTACCCACTCCTCTGCAGGCTCCTGCTTACAACACTTCTTGTAACCTCAGTTAATTTATTTAGTTTAAAAAAAAGACAAGGCACCTAAGGAAGTGAGAGATCAAGTGAGGGTACAGTTCAGCTGTGGGAGAATATGACTCACAAGAGATGCATACATCCAGTTTTTTAGATGCATAGGATTCTGCATGAGAGTTCAAGGCAGACCAGATCTGGTGGAGGGTAGAATGTTTGCATTACAATTGATATCAGAATTAAAATTTGAAAATTGAAATATGTTTGTCATAAGTAGTTAGATAGAAATAATTTGTGGCTTTATACACTGCAATTAGAACATCACAGGAGGAATTATCCTTAAAAACAGTGATGTCTCCAGTAAACTCAGTTATTACCAATGGGCGTTAGTTTTATAAAGCTCACTTCAAAGAAAAGTTTGTGAGGGAACATAGAAAACCAGGTATACTTTTCACAAGTGTTTGCTACAACCTTTTACAGATAACTAAGTACACTCAAGATTCAGGACTCCACCAACTGAAAAAACTGTTCCAGCAAAAAGCTGCATGTTTAGAAGAATAACTGATGGGAAAGAAATTTATGTTTAAAGGATCTTAATATTAAGCCTTTTAACACTTTCCGTTCAGTTGGTAAGTTGATTTTTTTTCAAAATAGTGGTTAGCACTGCTGCCTCACAGCAGCAGGTTCTCAGGTTCAATTCTGGCCTTGGGTCACTGTCTGTGCGGAGTTTGCACATTCTCCCCATGTCTGTGTAGGTTTCCTCGGGGTGCTCCTCTTTCCTCCCACAGTCCAAAGATGTGTGGGTTAGGTTGATTGGCCAAACTAAATTGACCCTAGATTCAGGGGCCTTAGCAGGGTAAATGTGTGGGGTTACAGGGATAGGGTCTGGGTGAGATTGTCGTTCGTGCAAAATCAAAGGGCCGAATTGCTTCCTTCGGTACTGTAGGGATTCTATGATTGCCAAATGTAAATTGAATTTGCAGTGTTTATTACCCAAGATATACTCCAGTTAGAGGAAGTCAACTCAAATGGGCACCAAATTAAGTAGCAGCAGCAGTCTGACGCTGCTTTCTCTGACTATCATCAGCAGTGAAAGTAATTACAAGGTGCCAAAGAACCACGAGACAGTAAAAACCAGAAGCCTTCATTTAATAGAATATGGAAGTATGATTAAAATAGACCCTGACAATACCAGCCTCCCGTTGTACCTTATCCCTTTACTTCAGGAAGTTTTCTTCTGATGAGGAGAGCAGTTCAAACTTGGATCAGATAATAACTATTTTTTCAAACTTTATATATATATTAATGAGATTTGGCTGTGTGCTACTCAGCTTCCTGGAACCGAGGATATAAACTGGTTCATTTGGAGATGATTTTGCAAAAGTGAGAATCCAGCTTTTTAATCTGTTTGGCTATTCTTTTCATGCTTAATTAACTATATGACCAACTGAAAACCACCTTTATTAGTTAAGCTTCCACAGAAATAATGATGAGATTTGGAATTTGAAGACACACAACCCTACAGCAAGACAGTAACTTTGGTGGGGGACCACAAGCAGGACTGCAAGACCAAAGCGAGAAGCTAAGCTCCAGAGAAAGCAGGGTCAGGATAGAGAGCCTATGACAGGAATTCCGTTATTCCAAGTTATCAGAGGGTCATGAATGTAGCCCAATCCATCATGCAAACCAGCCTCCCATCCGTTGACTTGGTGTACACTTCTTGCTGCCTCGGCAAAACAGCCAGCATAATTAAGGACCCCACGTACTCTGGACATTCTTTCTTCCATCTTCTTTCATCGGGAAAAGGTACAAAAGTCTGAGGTCACTACCAACCAACTCAGGAACAGCCTCTTCCCTGTTGCTGTCAGACTTTTGAATGGATTTACCTTGCATTAAGTTGATCTTTCTCTACACCCTAGCTATGACTGTAACACTAAATTCTGCACTCATTTCCTTCTCTATGAATGGTATGTTTTGTCTGTATAGCGCACAAGAAACAATACTTTTCACTGTATGTTAATTCATATGATAATAAATCAAATCAAAATCAAATCATAGTTAAAGGTCAGTGATAAGTTACCAACAAATTTTGGAAAAGAAGCTAGAGACTGGCAGAACACTACCTATTTTCATATGTGAAGTGTCTAATGTCTATTTCAGGCCCGGACTATGGACACCCTCTAACAGGAATCTTTCTGGTGTAGACATTTCTGCTGTGAACATGCACGAGTGTTACCCACTATCTCTGGAGAAAAGTGGATGAATCAAAACAGAGAAGAGTGAAAACTGATGCCAGCCGTAGCCACGAACAAGAATGTTTCCCAATGCAGTGAAAATACTAATTTTGCTTGAAATAATCTTGAGGGTTTTGCGCTGTGGGTCAACTTTGAAATCACATACTGCTGCCAATTTGATGCTTTCAACTTTTAATACAAAGCAAATTTACTGAGGCAACATGTTCTTATCTTAGTTTGGTATTGCTTCATGGGTCTCTGACAGGGAGATAAGTGAGGGAGAAGGGGATGCCAACTGCTGGATCCCAATCAACATTTTGTGCTTCAGACTATTATTTTCTTTATGATATGCATGTTTAGTACCTTCTCCTGACCATTTCCTGGTGACGGAGCAGGTTTTGGTAAAACAGCTTTTATATGAGAAGCTTTCTTAACAAGATTGTATAATCATAAGGCCAATTTTGCAGGGAGTTTAATTGCAATTGACAACTGTTAGGTTAGGTTAAATCAATGTGACAGCCATTTTGCACATATTAAGATCTCACAAACAGCAGTGCAATGCATGACAGTTCATCTGTTTCTGGTGATGTTGGTTGACAAAACAATGTTGGAAATGACACAGGAGTTCGCCATTTTTAAATTGTGCCATGATTTATCCCATTGAATCAGTGAAATAAGCAGATTAGGCCTCAATTTAACATTTTATCCAAAGGATGGCATTCCTGACGAAGCAGAATTTCATCAATAATTCAATTGAGCACTAGATTTATTATGTACTGAAGCAATGAAATAACTGCAAATACAGCAATGAGGAACTGATGTATATAAACTGAAACTGTGAAGAAATCAATAGCATGCTGCAATGGACTGCACGATGGCACACTGGATAGCACTGCTGCCTCACAGCTCTGAGGATCTGGGTTTGATTCCCAGCATGGGTCACTGTCTGCGTGGAGTGTGCATGTTCTCCCTGTGTCTGCGTGGGTGTCCTCCCACAGTCCAAGATGTGCAGGTTAGGTACATTGGCCATGCTAAATTGCCCCTTAGTGTCCCAGGATGCTTGGTTAGAAGGATTAGAGAGGTAAATATGTGGAGTTACGGGGATAGGGTCTAGGTAGGATTGCTCTCAGTGCAGACTCGATGGGCTGAATGGCCTCCTTCTACACTGTAGGGATTCTATGTACCATTTACAAGAATAAGATCAAGCAAAACGGTAGTCAGATTTCCTGAAACTCCAATGACAGGTGTAAATGAGGAGTGATCACCATAAGTTGCAGGATTCTCACTCAGAAGTAATTTTAACTCAATATCCAGTTAGTGAAATAAGTGAGACTCCCGTTAAATCTTGTGATGTGCCATTTTGTTGGATTTCACATGGGATGGTCACTCAGCATGAAAAACAAGGATTACATCAAACCACAATCCAAAAATATGAATCAACAGCCTAATCTTTTCCCAACACAAGTGTTTTCTATCTATCGCTAGTAGAGAAGTCTACTCCTTACCAATGTAGTTACATAGAACTTTGCTTCAGCAAAACCAATGATAAATATTTTACTTTACAAATGAATTCATGCAGAGCAGGAAGATCAAGCTTATCATTATATTTGTGGAATCTGCTCCCTGTTGATCTTCAGTCAGTAACTTCCGCCATTTAACCTCACCAAGTTAATGAGTGGAATGACAGTTGCAACAGTGAACAAAGTAGTCAGGAGTGGCAATGATTGTTCCACTTGTGTACATTTGGATTCCATTTTGTCTTGCACCGTGTTTTTCCCCCTATGGGACCAATTCAGCAATAACTTGTTGTAAAGCCCACATAAAATACCCATTTTAAGTAATCAGAATAACAAACTTAAGATTAGCCTCAAATTAAATAAAAACAGCATGTTGGAAATACACAGCAGGTCTGACTGTACCTGGGGGCAGAGATAAACAGTTATGTTCAGATCCCTGACCTTTCATTAGAACCCCTTGGATACTTATGGTTGGTGGCCTTTTTAAATCTTTGGCGCTTATGCCTTACTCATGGATGGGCTGCAAATCCCCATTGATTTGGTTGCATCCAGCTTTGATTGGAGGTCTTGCTAAGCCTTTAGTCATGTACTCAAGCAAACTGCGAACTTTGTTCAGAATTTGCTTTTAGGCACTGGAGTACCTTGTTCCTATTGTATCCTAAGCTTTTTGTTTTCTTTGATGGGATGTGGGCACCACCAATAAGGCCCTTGAACTAACATTTCACAGGGCAGTTGAGAGTCAACCACATTGCTGTGGCTCTGGAGTCACATGTAGGCTAGACAGATAACAAAGGCCGATTTCATTCTCTACAGGACATTAAAAGACCTTAGATGGGTTTTTAAAACAATCGAGACTAGCTTTATATTTGAATTTAAATTCCATCATCTGCCAGGGTGGGGTTTGAACCCCTGTCCTTAGAGCATCAGCCTGGATCTCTGGATTGCTAGTCCAGTGACATTATCACTATATCATCATCTCCCATGTGACAACAGGCCTCAATAAAAATGTAAAATATGAAGCAATGAAGATGCCAAGAATTTATTATATTTTGAAAGCAATTTTAATTAGGCAAAATATTTGCTTTTAATCACAATTTCAAGAACTGACTTTTATAAAATATTTAAAATTAAATTACTTCCCAATATTTCAGAAACATGAACTAATCTAAGGTCTTCAAACAGCTTCTTTGAACACTCTTAAGGTTTTGAATAACTAACCATTCAAATTCAGTCAATCAAATTCCAAATGAACCAAGTATGTAATATAAAGTTTGTGCATTATATTCTACCCCTCTCAAGCAGACAACAGTAAGTAAACTTTGCAAAAGGCTTATTTTAAAGCATTACTTTTCAGCTCACCAAGTGCAACAAGTATTGAAGAGGTTGTCCTCAAACTGAATCTGGACCTAAATACATATGTCGGGAGTTTCCTGTCCCACTGCAGTCAACAACCCATTTCCTGGTCCATCAAGTTTTCCGTCCTGCTGGTAATGATTCCCACAGCAGACAGGACTGGGAAATCCTGCCCATTTTAAAAAAAATTATGACCACCAATTACTTGGGAAGTAGGCATGAGAGGTCGATAGATTGCTTCCTGCAGAATTTGTTGGAATTAAGAATTTACTCAGCATTTGAACACTTTGAAATAACTCCAGCGATAGGGCTGCCTTTGTGGAGTCCCCTATTCATTCAGCAACAATGATGGAACATGCTATGGTGTCTTTAGAGAGGGGGGTCAGCTCGATTTCTATTTTCATGGATTCACAGATGATTTTCTCCCTCCAGCATCAATCCCCAGACAATTTTTATGCTTTGATCTCCCTGATGATCAGCAGTGTGCTCACCATTGTGTCGCTTGAAAGAGGAGTCCAGAATAACAGGGTTATTTAAGAAAGAGTGAAAGCCATGGATCAAATGATCATTTTAAACTTTGGAATTTTCCAATTTTTAAAGTATATATTAATGGAGATATATCCCCATTTGAATTATCTTAAATACATAACCTTACTTAACAATTTGCAAAAGTTTTATCTGGCTTGCAAAAACTGCACAGCACTCTAATGACCACAAATGTTTGAACTTGTTTAAGATCGGTGTACAAGGATACTTTATTAGTCTTTATACACAAACTACTCAGCCTAATCGCAACATAGCCCCAAATTCCAGAAAATCCTGTCAATCCACAATTGCAGGTGGACTTTGTAAAGAACTCCGTTCGGCTAAAAGATGATCAAAAGAAAGTAAGTGTCAACTATTTCTGTAAGGATGCCAGGGTTTTGTTCCAAGCTGACCAGCTTGCCTGGCCTAAAGCCATATTAATAATGCGCCTTCCTGCTTATACTTCCTTTTCCCCAAAGTGCCCACTAAGCTGTGAATTCTGGCGGGGATTCAAATCACTACTTATCGATGTAACACAGACAACCGATACAAACCAGAACTGATTAAGCTCTTGTTGACCAGAGGCCAACTCAGTCAACCAACTACTACATGGAGCACACTTCCTATTTATCGTCCTGCTGAGTCAAAATTAAAGCATCTCTTCCCCCTGCCGCACATTCCTTCAAAAAAATTTGCATTCCTAAAATTAATCTCAAAAACATCATTTTTGTATAATATTTTGCTAACTTCTCCAAAATTCAATAAAAGTTACAGGAATAATTTAAACCTCAATATCATTTTGATTATCAAATTAATGTTTTATTTCTGCAGTAGTCAACAAATTTTAAAAATGAAAGTAGGCATTAACGAAGGGATCCAAAACCCCAAAAGAATGCTGAGGTTTTCTTTGCAAACACATCAAATTTAGGACCTAATAACTCCAGAACTGGCTACCAGAATGAGACCTATACTTAGCCGATCAAAATTATGTTATTTACCCTAGGTTTTGCTCATTACAAAAGGCAAAAAAAACCATTACATCCTTCATTTCTTTATAAGCAAACATCTTTTCAACAAAATACGTAATGACTCAGCAGCATAGCAAGGAAAATGTGTTATTTCTTTGAAATGTCTGTGGAATCTGTAATTGTTTTTTAAAGAATCTCTAAAAGGGAATTTAAAGAGCTTGCATCAATTGTTATTTTCTTGGACAATAAGCACAGTGGTTGGCACTGAACTAGTAATCCAGAGGTCCAGAGCAAGATCTGGGGACCCGAGTTCAAATCCTGCCAAGGTAGATGGTGAAATTTGAATTCAGTAAAAATCTGGATTTAAAAGTTTAATGATGACTGTGAAACATTGAAATAGAAGCAGGAGGTGGCCATTCGGCCCTTTGTGCCTGCTCCACCATTCACCTTCATCAAAGCTGATCACCAAAATTCAATATCCTGATCCCTCCTCCCCCTATATCCCTTCATCACTTTAGCTCCCTAGAGCTATGTCTGATTTCTTCTTGAAATCAGACAATGTTTTGGCCTCAACTACTTTCTGTAGTAGTGAATTCCACACATTCACCACCCACAGGTAAAGAAATTTCTCCTCACCTCAGTTCTAAAAGATCTACCCCATATCCTCAAACCATGATCCCTTGTTCTGAATTCCCCCACCATTAGGAACATTCCTTCGGAATCTACCTTGTTTAACGTCGCTTGAGTTTTATAAGCTTCTATGAGATCCCCTCTCACTCAGCTAAACTCCAGTGCACGTAGTCCTAACCGGCTTAGTCTTTCCTCATATGACAGACCTGCCATTCCAGGAATCAGCCTGGTAAATCTTCGCTGTGTTCCCTCTATAGCAAGGACATCCTTCCTCAGGTAAGGACACCAAAACTGCACACAATACTCCCTGTGTGGCCTCACCAATGCCCTATACAATTGTAGCAAAATGTTCCTATTCCTGTACTCAAATCTTCTCACTATGAAGGCTAACATACCTGGTCTGGCTTTCCAGACCTGGTCTACTTGTGCCCTCCTGTTAGTACCATTCTCATTATTTGGGGAGGGCAGGGGAGAAAGTGGCACTGGTCTGGTAATCTAGAGTCACAGGCTAATACTTTAGCTTCACGGATTCAAATCCCACCACAACAGTTGGCGGAATTCAAATTCAATTAATAAAAATCTGGAATGGAAAGTTAGTCTCTGTAACGACCATTGACTGTTACAATAACCCATCAGGTTCAGTAATGTGCTTCAGGGAAGGAAATCTGCCGTCCTTACCTGGCCTGGCCTACATGTGTCTCCAGACCCACAGCAATGTGGTTTATTCTCAAATGCCCTCTGAAATGGAAGGGCAGTTAGGGACAGGCAATAAATGCTGACCTAGCCAGCAACAGTCACATTCAGTTAAATTAATTTTTAAAAACTAGTCCATGTTACCTGGTGACTCTTGACCTGAAAACAATACTAACAGAAAGGAAATTAAGAAAGAAGCCACTTGGTTGGTAGATACAAAAGAGAGATGCAGCCACAAGGAAGTGCTACAAGCGAAGGAGCTAAAGGCAATCAGCTGAAAGATGCTAAATTGCCCCTTACTGTCAGGGGGACTAGCTTGGGTAAATGCATAGATTATGGGGATAGGACCTAGGTGGGATTGTGGTCAGCGTGGACTCGATGGGCCGAATGGCCTCCTATGTACTGTAGGATTCTATGATTCTTTGAACTTAATTTTCTTAAGTAATTGATAAACTTCCACATTGTAATGAATATCAAAGACCATGGAATTAAAAGAAAATTAGCTGGGACAGAATCAACTTGGCATCAGAAAACAGGCCTTCATTTCACTGAGTGATGCTACATGGCTGGGTTTGGTTTTTATGTTCTGTTCAGTGTGTTTTCTGAGCATTGTCACTTTTATACTCAGTATGAAAGAATGGACTTCTAGCGTTAATGTATTTAAATGAAGAATTTATACTGAACTGTTAGAAGCTAATTAAACTCAAGAATCCAGACATCACAAATACATACTTTTAATTTTGCTCCCGATCAGCACTAAAGTACAAATAAAAACGCTGTTTTAACAAGTGAAAAACAATGCTTTTCACTGTAAACCAATACGTGAGAATAATAAATCTCACATTTATTGAGATGTATGTCAATACATCAATAAAGAGATATATCAGATTATGACTTTTTAGTGTACACCCTCAATCAAGAATTTAAAAAATTTTCAGTGATAGTTTTTTTCCCATCATACTAAAATGCACTTGTGTAAACAGACACCGAGAGAGAATTTGATTATTCAATGGAATCTGGAGAAATTTAATGAATGGATTAAGGGATAGTTCTGCGGATTTTAATATGGGTAAATGCAAGCTTCAGATCACTAGTACATGAAACATGTGCACACTTAATGGATGTATCTTACTTTACAATGGACCAGTTCATCTTGCAGGGATATGTTAACAGGTGACTCCCTTTACAGGGAGGCACCACTATTTCTTTTCTGTACTAGTTTTCCAGCCATTAATAAAGGTGGAAAAGAAAGAAAGAATCTTGCAGTCAGTAAAGTATCGTGTCACTGTAAGGCAATGGATTAAGTCAATACTGGATGTACCTGGTGGGCATTTAATTATGAGTCAACAGTCATTTATATTTAGAATATTCTGCACAATTTTAAACAATCTACTTACATCAGAAGAAAACTGAAATCAAGGATGATTTGAGAATCTGAAACTGGAGGAGAAAATATGGATGGGTTGTTGGAGAAAATGGATTACAAGATGAATCTTCAGAATAATAAAGAGGCACGGATAACGTCTTGGATTTGATTTATTATTGTCGCATGTATTAGCATACAGCAAAAAGTATTGTTTCATGTGTGCTATACAAGCAGAGCACACCGTTCATAGAGAAGATAAGGAGAGAGTGCAGAACATAATGTTATTGTCATAGCTAGGATGCAGAGAAAGATCAACTTAATATAAGGTAAGTCCATTCAAAACTCTGATGGCAGTAAGGAAGAAGCTGTCCTTGAGTCAGCTGGTACGTGACCTCAGACTTTTGTCTCTCTTTCCCAACGGAAGAAGGTGGAAGATTGAATGCGCGGGGTGCTTGGGGTCCTTAATTATGCTGGCTGCTTTGTCAAGGCAACGGGAAGTGTAGACAGAGTCAATGGATGGGAGGCTGATTTCTAAATATACTACTTGGTGAGATTAAGTAAGTATGGAATATAGTTACAAAAATTTACAGGGCTTGCAGATGAGGGAAGAGAAACTTCTCCCTTCTTCCTGTACGATGTGGTGGATTAGAATCCCAACAAGGCAATTTATGATAGTAATAAATATCTGGATAAGAACATGACAGATGTATAAAAACTACAGTCTGTGGAAAGTTGTGGTTCTAGTCCTGACTGGAAATGTAGCTGATTAGATTAACGCACTGCACAATTTTATTTTGTTAATTCATTGGACATATGTGTTGTTGGTAAAGTCAGCATGCACTGCCTGTCCCAAAATCTGATGGTCATAGCTGCCTTCTTGAACCACTGCAATCCATGTGGTGCAGATACATCCACAGTGTTGTTAGGGAGGAAGTTCAGGATGTTTGAACTAGCAACAGTGAAGAAACGGATGTAGTTGAGTTAGGATGATTTGGAGGGGAAGGTGTTCCCATGCACCTTCTGTCCTTGTTCCTTTTGGTGGCAGCAGTACCAATTTTGGATGGTGCTGTCAAGGAATCTTCATGAATTGCTGCAATGCATCCTATAGTTGATACACACAGATGCCATCGTGCACCAGTGATGGAGGGAGAAAATGTTTAGCGCTTAAGAAAAACACAGCTACCAGACTAACTTAACATTTCAATAAGGCTGAAGAAAAGTGACAATCTAATGGTATTATTGCTAGACTATTAATCCAGAAACTCAGCTGACATTCCGGGGACCCAGGTTTGAATGGCAGATGGTGAAATTTGAATTCAATAAAAGGTATCTGGAATTAAGAATCTACTGATGATCATAGAACCATTTCGACTGTCAGAAAAACCTATCTAGTTCACTAATGTCTAGGGTGCACAGGTTCCTTGATTATGCTGGCTGCTTTTCCAAGATAGTGGGAAGTGTAAACAGTGTCAATGGATGGGAGGCTGATTTGAGGGATGGACTGGCATTTGTTCATGACGCTTTGTAGTTTCTTGCATTCTTGGACAGAGCAGGAGCCATACCAAACTGTGATACAACCAAAAAAATGCTTTTCATGGTGCATCTATAAAAATTGGTGAGAGTCATAGTGAACATGCCAAATTTCCTTAGCCCCCTGAGAAAGTAGAGGCATTGGTGGGCTTTCTTAACTATAGCATCCACATGGAGGGACTGGGACAGGTTGTTGGTGATCTGGACATCTAAAAACCTGGAAGCCCTTGACCGTTTCTACTTCGTCCCCATTGATGTGGATATGGGCATGCCCTCCACTATGCTTCCTGAAGTCGATGACTTTCTCCTTCGTTTTGTTGACATGAGGGAGAGATTATTGTTGTTGCACCCGTTCACCAGATTCTTTATCTCTTTCCTGCACTGTGTTTCATCATTGTTTGAGATCTGACCCACAACGGCGGTGTCATCAGCAAACTTGAAAATCGAGTTGGTGAAGAATTTAAACATACAGTCAGAGCTGTATAAAGAGAATAGTAAGGAGCTGAGTCCCAGCCTTGCGGAGCACCGGTGTTGAGGATGATCATGGAGGAGTTGTTGTTGCCTCTCTGATGGGTTAGGAAGTCTAGGATCCAGTTGCAGAGGGAAGAACCGAGCCCCAGGCCATGAAGTTTGGATATGACTCATGTAGGAATAATGGTGTTAAAGGTTGAGCTGTTTATCTATGAATGGGAGTCTGACATAGGTGTAATTATCATCTAGGTGTTCCAGGGTTAAGTGTAGGGCCAGGGAGATGGCGTCTGTTGTGGGCCTGTGGTCCTTGATTATGCTGGCTCCTTTACCGAGCTTGCAGCGATGGGAGAACTGCAGTGGATCCAGGCAATCTGGGAGGCAGGAATTGGTTTGTGTCATGACCAACCTTTCAAAGCACTTCATAATGATGGATGTCAGAGACACCAGACGATAGTCATTAAGGTATACTGTCTGGCTTTTCTTTGCTACCGCGATGATGGTTGTCTTCTTGAAGCAGGTAGGGACCTCAGATTGGTGTAAACATTTGTGGGACACTGGCGTGTCCCACGAATGAATAAAAAATACCTTCAAATGTAGTTAAATGGTTGAAATACAACATTCAATATTAATTAGCGCAAGGTTCATTGATCCAGACAGAACATCTTTTAGTCATGTTAACATCTAACAAAACAAATTCAGCTGATGTGACAATTAGTATTTTCAGGTCTGTGCAAAGACATCTCGCTATGCATTTGTGGGAAAGGAATCACCGATAGGGACTTCTTTATGTTTAAAATCTTCTAAGGTGGCAAGTCAGCATATATGTTCAAACTCACTTGGAAAATCTGCCTTAAATGAGAATTTTATTGTGATGAGTTAAGATTAACAAATGAAAAGCCATGAAGCATTCACCCAGTAGTTGACTACGAAGAGAATGAAACAGTTTCAAACATTATTTGTTTTTCCTTCAACTAACTTCAAATAGTAGTTATCACAGTCAAAATGCATCATTAAAAATATCTACAGGGCCAATGAAACAATCTTGTCATCAGGATTTCATCTTATTTAGTTACCAACAGACTATTTTCCGCAAAGACTGGGAAGGACAATCATTATGGAAGGTTGCAATAACAGGGTTTAACAAGATTCATTGCATGTTGAAGTTTGGAGCATTTATTAATTGAGAGGCTGGAATTAGACGTTTCCAACTTGATACAAAGAGAAATGTCACCGCAATGCTGGTAAGAAAGACAAGCAGCCACGGTATACAATCTGGAGAGGTGCTGAATCTATACCGCAGTTGAGGATTTCTATGAATACTGACCTAAGGAAATCTTAGTCAATTTCAGCTGTAAAATGG
This sequence comes from Carcharhinus amblyrhynchos, assembly GCF_965287045.1. Lineage (NCBI taxonomy): Eukaryota > Metazoa > Chordata > Chondrichthyes > Carcharhiniformes > Carcharhinidae > Carcharhinus > Carcharhinus amblyrhynchos. The sequence goes on from NC_137344.1 coordinate 9,432,182, forward strand.
GGGTACACCAAAAGTACTGTACTGATTGCCTGACAACTGTTAAGTTCATACAAAAAGCATGCTTTCATCTCAGAAGCAGTGCTAGAAGTCACATATTACAGGAGTGTGAATGAAAAATAAAGCGAGTAAAGCACAAACAGAAACCAATATAAATTTAAAAGGTTTGGAAACGCAAGCTATGATCTAGCTTAAAGCACGCCAGTATAACTGCTCGGCTGCGCCTCATGTGGTATAAGGATTGCCAAGCCTGGAACAGTGCTCCTCCATCACTCAATGATGGAGAGTATCCAGGGTGTCAACCTTGGCTCAGTTGTTACATTTTATACTGTTATACAGTTTGGGGGATTCGAGTCCTATTCCTGAGATTTAAGCACATAATGCAAGTTGATATGTCAGCAAAGGGGGAGTGCTGAACTGCTGGATAAAAGCAAATTTACTGTGGATGCTGGAATCTGAAACCAAAAGAGAAAACGCTGGAAAATCTCAGCAGGTCTGGCAACATCTATAAGGAGAGAAAAGAGCTGACGTTTCGAGTCCAGATGACCCTATGCCTTTTGGCAAAGGGTCATCTGGACTCAAAACATCAGCTCTTCTCTCTCTTTACAGATGCTGCCAGACCTGCTGAGATTTTCTAGCATTTTCTCTCTTGTGCTGAACTTCTGGACTTGCTACCATTTGGATGAAACATGTTCAATACCCCATCTGCCTTCTTGAGTGGGTGATAAAGATTTCATGGCACAGATATCACAAAAAACAATTATCTGGTCATTATTTTAATGTTGTTTGTGTGACATTGAACAAATTGGCTGCTACGTTTCTCACACTTTACCCTTCAGGATAAGAGTAAACCCAATTCACACTGCAAATAGAAATGATTCAAAAGGCTGGTATGCCTTGATCTTTTAACTTGGCTACTGTTGACAAAACCTAAGTAAAGCTGCTACACTTCAAAAGTACTTCACTGGCTATAAAGTGCATTGTTACGTCTTGAGGTCAGCAAAGGCACTATACGAATGCAAAGCCTTTCTTTAAAAAAACTAATAAAATTCTAGCTTTTAATTATAATGATATATCAAATAATACACTTAGCTAGGCCGCTGATACAGAAGAGCAAAATATTAATTGAAGGATTAGACATTATTGGGATAATTTTTTTTACAGGATTTCATTTTAAGTTTTATGTCAACAATGACCAGGCTAAAACATCAAGGCATACCAGCCTTTTGAATCACTGCAGTGTGAAGTTGACAGTTGGTTTACTCTTCTCCAAAGGATACAAGATAGAAACAACTCCAATGTTAGTGATAAATGCTGACAGATGTTACAGACATACAGTATGTGTACTTGGAATAAACACAGCCAAAGACCAAGATGTTAGCATCAGAGACAAGATGCCAATTCTAATGGCAATTTAATGCAAAGACCAGCATAAAAATAACTTACTTGTGACATATCTTATTTTAATACAAGTATAAAAATGAATTTATAACTCAACTCCATGTGAAGTGACTACTCTGTTGGATAGCTGACACCTTGCATAAGAGCTAGACATAATGAATATTTACCCAAATGTTATACCAACATACATCAGGTTTAATTCAAAATTATTAATAGAATGAATATTCTCATTTACAAATGTCCATTGTGGGTGCCAAGCTTAGAATCTTCAGCAGTTTCTATAGATGCAATGATATGACTATGTTGGCAGTGTCACAGTGTAGTGAAATATGTATTTTTTTTAAAAAATTACAAAAAGAGGTAGTAATTTAATGAGTAGTTTTCCTATATTTACCAGAAATGCGTTGTTCTATTCACTATATCTACCTCATATTCAAGTGTTTTAAAATAACAAATCTGCACTTGTTCTGCCTGGGTGGCTCTAAGTGTTTAATGTGCTTTATGTTTATGATCTAACAGCTAAAATCTATTACATTGTTGTTTCCTGATAAATGGCTAACTTGGATGCCAAAACACACTGTTTAGACTAAGCTTTTGATTTAGAAAGTGCAGCTGAAGATAGTCATTTGTGAAATACATTAATAAACCAAATTACATTCAGAAATTTGTAACAATACGAGTCATGGAAACATGAAAGATTCAAATCAGGCCTGACTTTCATCAGAACTCGAGCCTGAAGCATTAATCTGTCTTTGCCCTTCATATTGGCTGGATGATCCATTCTGCCCAATTGCTTGCTTCAGATTTTCATTATTTGTATGTGGCCCTATTTATTTGAAAGTAGCCCAATCCATCATGCAAACCAGCCTCCCATCACTGATTCCGTCTACACTTCGCGCTGCCTCAGCAAAGCAGCCAGCATAATCAAGAACCCCAACATTCCCTCTTCCACTTTCTTACGTCGGGAAAAAGATACAAAAAAGTATGAGGTCACGTAACAACTGACTCAAGAACAGCTTCTTCCCTGCTGCTGTCAGACTTTTGAATGGACTTATTTTGCATTAAGTTGATCTTTCTCTACAGCCTAGCTATGACTATAACACAACATTCTACACTCTCTCCTTTCCTTCTCTACGAATAGTATGCTTTGTCCAAATAGCGCGCAAGAAACAATACTTTTCATTATATACTAATACATGTGACGATAATCAAATCAAACTAAAACATCATTTGTATCTACCACAGAGAATACTTTACAGTAAAGTTTAGATGAAAAAAGTTAAACTCCGAAAGGTAGTTTTCTTTAAATGGAACTTGTCAACACTTGACTGTTATTAGCAAGCCAGTGGTTTGCTATATGGATCTGGTATGAATTTATCTGCCATCAGACTAGACAATGAATTGCTGGCTAGCATCTTCACTTAGAGTGAAGACTTAACTCATTGAAGCTGCTTTCAAAGAGAAAAGCACACACTAATAATGTGCTGATCACTTTGAAAATCAAACAACTTCCTAAATGCAATGTGAAAAGGGTGACACAGTGGTTAGCACCGCTACCTCACAACTTCAGGGACCCAGGTTCAGTTCCGGCCTCAGGTTACTGTCTCTGTGGAGTTTGCACATTCTCCTAGTGTCTGCACAGGTTTCTGCTGGGTGCTCTGGTTTCCTCCCACAGTCCAAAGATGTGTAGGTTAGGTTGATTGGCCATGCTGAATTGACCCTAGTGTCAGGGGGATTAGCATGGAAAATATGTGGGGTTACAGGTTTAGGGCCTGGGTGGGATTGTGGTTGCTGCAGACTCGATGGGCCAAATGGCCTCCTTCTGCACTGTAGGGTTTTTATGATTCTACAAAACAAAACAGTGAAACCTTAGAATCCATCTCAGTATAATTACGACCAAAAGAGAAAATGCTGGAAAACCTTAGCGGGTCTGGCAGCATCTATAAGGAGAAAAAAGAGCTGACGTTTCAAGTCCAGATGACTCTGTCAAAGCTGAAAGGCATAGAAAGTGGGAGCTATTAATACTGCACGGTGAGGGAATGAAAGATGAGTCATTGCCATAAAAACAAGGGGATAGGTTGCTAATGGCAATCCATGGAGAGAATAAAAGGTATGAATGACCAAATCGCAGAGAAGCTGAAATCAGAGGGTAAACTGCGACAGATGAAGATGTGGGGGGTAGGGGGATGGGTGGGAGAGAGGTAAAATGGAAAGCAAAGGGGAGAAAAGGAAAGGAGAGGGAGATAAAGTTGGGGGAAGAATGGGGGGAGAAGGAAAATAAAGAAAGACAATAAATAAATAAAAAGTAGAGAGAGCAGTAAAAAATGAAATGAAAACAAAAGGGTTGAGATGGGGTAGAGCTAATCATCTGAAGTTCTGAATTCGATGTTGAGACCGGAAGGCCATATAGTGCCTAGCTGGATGATGAGATGCTGTTCCTCCAGTTTGTTTTGAGCTTCACTGGAACATTGCAGCAGGCCAAGGACAGGCACTGGAGCAGGACTGTGTGTTAAAATTGCAAGCAATGGGAAGATAAGGGTCCTGATTGCATACGGACCAAAAGTGCTCAGCAAAGAGAGCGCCCAGTCTATGCTTGGTCTCTCCGATATAGAGGAGACCACATTGGGAGCAGCGAATGCAACAGACCAAACTGAAAGAGGTGCAAGTGAAATGCTGCTTGATCCAGAATTAGTATTTTGGACCTTGGATGGTAAGCATGGAAGAGGAAAAGGGGCAGGTGTTGCACCTTCTGCGATTGCATGGGAAGGTGCCATGGGTGATGAGAGAGGTGTTAAATATAGTGGAGGAGTGGACTAAGTTATTCCGGAGGGAATGGTCTCTGCGGAATGCTGACAGAGGGAGCAAAGGAAAGATATGTTTGGTGGTGGCATCATGCTGGAGTTAGCGAAAATGGCAGAGGATTATGTTTTACTTGCAGAGACTGGTGGGGTGAAAGGTGAGAGCAAAGGGGACTCTATCCTTGTTCTGGGAGGGAGAGGAGGAGATGAGTCATGGTGCAGGAGATGGACTGCACGCTGTTGAGGGCCCTACAACAACTGTAGATGGGAATCCATGGTTGAGGATAATATGTGCATATATTAGAAGCACCACTTTGGAAAGTGGCATCATTGTTTGGAGAAAGAGAGAAGGAGCTGAAAGGGATGAAGTCCTTACAGAATATAGGGTGTGAAGAACTGTAGTTCAGATAACTGTGGGAGTCAGTGGGCTTGTAATGGATATTGGTAGATGGTCTATCACCAGAAATGGACTCAATAAAGTCAATGAAGGGAAGGTGAAGGCGATGCTGGGGTGGAAACTGGAAGCGAAGTTGATTAATTTTTCCAAGTCCGGATGAGAGCATGAAGTGGCACCAACATAATCATCAATGTACTGGTAAAGGAGTTGGGAGGGGACCCGGGTAGGCCTGGAACAAGGAATGTTCCACATATCCCATAAAAAGACAAGCGTAGCTTGGATCCATTGCTACACCTTTGATTTGGAGAAAGTGGGATGAGTTCAAGGAAAAGTTGTTGTGTGAGAGAACAAGTTCAGCAAGGCAGAGGAGAGTGGTAGTGAATGGGAATTGTTCAGGCCTCTTTTCAAGAAAGAAGCAAAGAGCTTTCAGGGCGTCTTAGTGTGTGATGGAGATGCACATCCATGGTGATTAGGAGGTAGTTAGGGCCTGCAAACTGGAAGCTGTCAATATGACACAGGGCATCAAAGGAATCCCGGATGTAGGTGGAGTGGTAATGGACCAGAGGAGTGAGGATGGAATCAAGATAAGAGGAACTAAGTTCAGTGGGGCAGGAGCATGCTGACGTCATGGGCCTACCAGGACAGTCCTTTTTGTAGATTTTGGGAAGTAGGGAGAAGAAGGCTGTCCAGGGTTGGTAGACTATGAGATTGGAAGCTATGGGGGAGGGAGGCATCGGGAGGAAATGAGTATCAGTGTTGGAGATAATGGCTTGATGTTCAGTGATGTAGCAATGGTCCAGGAGGAGGTAGGAGGAGTTGCCACTCAGCTTCTACGAGGTAGAGGTCAGTATGCCAGACAATGACAACACCCCCTTTGTCGACAGGTTTGGTGGCAAAGTTGAGGTTGGATGTGAGGGAGCGAAGAGTGGAAAGTTCAGAATGGGAGAAGTTGAATTAGGTGAGGGGGACAGAAAAATTAAGACGGCCAATGTCCCGTCGACAGTTCCCAATGAAAAGTATAACTACGTCCATCTATTCTGTCTGTGATAGTTTGCTTTGGGTGTTATACTTCATTAAGCTATATGCACGTCTTGTGAATTAGTTCACAATGTTAAATACCGTGAAGAAAATATTGATCCGTATTATTCTCATAAATTTACTCACTTTTTCTCAACATAATCTGTAGTTGTACTACAAACGAATCATAACTCTTCACCAATCAGTTAGCAATGCATACGGTCTTCAACATTTCTTTCAATGCTTAGGAACCCTTGCACGACAAGGTTGTTTCTCTTTTAACTTGGAGCACTCCACACAAGATAATAGTCAATCTAGAGTTAGAACATTTAACCTAAATTCAAGTTAAATACTATAAATAGAACTTGATTTGCGGTGCTAACCAGAACCCCTCGATCATAGAAAAACAGAGCTGATTTCCTCGGTAATGTTGTGAATTGTAATCTATAATCGACAGGCAAGTTTATAATTTCATTTGATAGGAATCTTGGTCCGTTGCTTAACTTTGGTTTTTTAAGTAACTGAAATTGACTTTAATCCATGAGTATAATATGTAAAGTGAATAAAGCTAGTCTTCTACAGAACAGCAAAGTCAGACTCCGAAAGTTTGTTATTGAGCCATTGACACTAATTGTCATTTAAAATTCTTCGCCCTACTATTTTGGGGACAGACATTAGCTAATTTGTTTTGGTAAATTGGATTATAAAATACTTGGGGCTGATTAAGGCTGGAGCAGAACTTCATCCTGTCAACTCCACCCAGCCCCATCCCTGGGTCAAGGTTCATTGATGGAGGGTGGGTTCTCAGTGGGAAACTAGGGATGGTAATAAACATTGGACTGGCCAGTGACACCCACATCCCATAAAAATGAAGTTAAAAAAAATACCCCCAGCCCAGTAACAAAAAAGGGCAATTGATCATAGAACAGAATCCCAACAGTGCAAAATGAGGCCACTTGGCCCATCGAGTCTGCAAAGACCACAATCCCACCCAGGCCCTATTCCTGTATCCCCACATATTTACCCTGCTAACCCCACTCTCCCCGACACTAAGGTCAATTTAGCAGGGTAAATCAACCTAACCTGCACATCTTTAGACTGTGGGAGGAAAGCGGAGCACCCGGAAGAAACACTTGCAGACACAGGGAGAATGTGCAAACTCCACACAGACAGTGACTTGAAACCAGAATTGAACCCAGGTCTCAGGTGCTGTGAGGCAACAGTGCTAACCACTGAGCCACCGTGTTGCCATTCAATTAATTAACACAGATTGTAAACCCAGGTTAGGACAGGAAGGCAGCAATATGCCTCTCCAATTTTTCAGTCAATTCCATGAGAACTTTGAATACAGATGGATCCCAGAGTGAAATCTGGTCCAATATGTCAGTGTCATTTCAAGTCCTTAACATTTTTTTTTACAATCAGCAACACAGCGAATATCCACAAAGAAAATCTGGTGCAACAACAATAATCTCTCCCTCACTGTCAACAAAACGAAAGAGATAGTCATCGACTTCAGGAAGTGTAGTGGAGGACATGCCCTGTCTACATCAATGGGGACAAAGTAGAAATGGTTGAGAGCTTCAAGTTTATGGTATCCAGATCACCAACAACCTGTCCTGGTCCCCCTGTGCCAATGCTATAGTTAAGAAAATCCACCAATGCTTCTACTGTCTCAGAAGACTAAGAAAATTTCGTATGTCCACTACAACTCTCAACAACTTTTACAGATGCACCATCGAAAGCATTCTTTCTGGTTGTATCTTAGCTTGGTATGGCAGCTAGTCTATCTAAGACTGCAAGAAACTACAAAGGGCTGTGAATAAAGTCCAGTCCATCACTCAAACAAGCCTTATACCCACTGACACTGTCTACACTTGCCATCGCCTTAGAAAAGCAGCCAGAATAATTAAGGACCCCACACTCTCTGGACATTCTCTCTTCCACCTTCTTCAGTCGAAGAAAAGATACAAAAGTCTGAGGACACGTAGCAACCGAATCAAGAACTTCTTCCCTGCTGCCGTCATACTTTTGAATGGACCTACCTCGCATTAAGTCCATCTTTCGCTACATCCTAGCTATGACTGTCACACTGCATTCTGCACTCCCTCCTCTCCTTCTCTATGAACAGTATGCCTTATCTGCATAGCTCACAAGCAACAATACTTTTTACTCTATACTAATACATGTGACAATAATAAATCAAATCAAATTAACAGAAGACACCTCATGAGCCAAAAAATGTGCGGATTAATTTGGTTGCTAAATTGACCCTTAGTGTCAGGGGGATTAGCAGGATAAATACATGGGGTTAGGGAGATAGGGACTGGATGGGATTATGGTCAGTACTGAATTGATGGACTAAATGGCCTCCTTCTGCATTGTAGAGATTCTATAAGATCTTATATCTTGTCTTAGCTACAATGCAAACACATTATGAACAAAAATTTGAAATCACAAATCCCAAAGGAAGAAGCCTGAAGTGTTCATCCCACTCCCTACTCTCACAGCATGAGAGTTCCAAAATATTTATTCACAAAGAAAATCCAGGCGGAGATATTTCACCATTTTGCAAACCACTGCCTGTAGAAATTTAAAAATTCCATACAGATTTGTGATTGAAGATTATGGATAGCAGGCCTAAATACAGCCAGTAATTGTTAAGAACTTGCTTTATTGGAAGATTCAATTGTTGCTGTTTTCCATAAAATGCACACAAAGTTGCTGCAGAGGTTGGATAAGTGGGAATGTGGTACATCTCAACAGTTGCACGAAGGCCAGTCAAAATATGGCATCGCTTTACATTACAGTCTTGCACCAGATATCAAAACCACTGTCCAAAGAATGTTTGTTTACCCCCACCTCTCAAAGCTTACTTCCCCTCCCCCCCCGCAAGCATGTTTTTAGCAGTAACTGAGTCATGAGTGCCAAACACGCTTTTGCGTGACAGACAGAAAATATATTCAGAAGTTATCTAGCTGTAAATGGTTGCAAAAATGTTTTTTTAGATTCTTTTGCAGACTTTGCATATTTCATGGAAACGGCTCCACAAATTCTGTAAATATTTGTTTTGAAATGTCATAGTCAAGGCTCTCATTTAAAACAAAACACTTGAACACACTACTGGAGATATAATCTCAATGCATCCTTGGTAAGAAAGTAAAACAAACTTTAAATTTTCTCCATGTTTAAAATACTACATATTGTAATCACTGCAATATATTTCATAACGGTGTGCTAAGCATTTTGATAAATACAAAGTACTCCTCTTCCAATTATCAAGCAGAATAATTAACATTCTGAAAGATAATCAAGAACACTGCACTGAGTTCTTAACAGATTTCAGTTCAAAGTCCTCTGCTTTCTCACTCTCCTAATGCCGCCACTGAAAGTTGTCAATCACCATCTGGGCAAGTACATCAAAGGCTTGGGGACAGCCTGGAGGGGTCAGAGAAAATTCATGGCAGAACCTCGGACTCCCACAGAAGGAAGCCCTGAGAATAACAGTTGCCCTATATAGACAAAATTAACGATTGCAACCGTACACTTCAAAAGGCTCCTGCATTGGCAAATACATTCATTCACAGAGAAAATTGTACACAGTTGGGTCACTTTATTGGCAGACTATACACAGACACTAGTTGACTGCTCAATGCACTGAATGGTACAAACAGCATTCCAATCAAACTTTTCCATTTGAAGACAGAAATTAAAGCTGTTAGGATGGGAAAATTCCTTCCATCTCATGATTCAAAGTGATTAAGGCACCACAGGTCTGTTATGAATTTAATGGATAATCTAATGGGAAGTGGGTTCTTCAGTGGAATGTCTGAAGCTTGTTTCTCCATTGTGTTTCTTGTGATATTATCCTGTGTATCAGCAACATAGTCCTGACATGCTACCAGTGACATCATACATAATTATAATCCTGGTTAAAAACAGCAACTAGTTAAGACAAGCTGTTTTTAAAACGTTAAGTCACCTAATTTTGAAGAAAGAACTATTTCAAGTCAGAAATACAAAATAACAACAAGTGAGTGGCACAGGAAGACAGACTTGCTGATCTTTCACCTCGAGGATCAGATTTTAAATCCTGGAAAGGTGGATGAAAGTCTCCTCCACAATCATTTCTAAGGTGGATCCCTACATGAAGTTAAATGCTTCAAATAAATTTTTAAGAATCTCAGGACAGAGAAGAAAATAATGTTGCACACAGGATAGGTAATCTGAGTGGTTACCACTGCATTTATATAGCATCTTTAATTTCAAAGAGTTCACTGGTAATGAACAAACTCTTACACCACAGGCACTATTGCACTGGAAAGCTGATCAGCAAATTTCTACAAGGTTCCACAGAAAGCAATGAGATAAAGGACCAGTTCATTTATTTTAGCATTGGTTGAAGGATTTAAAATGGCTCAGACTCCAGGGGAAGTCTTCTGTTTTGCTCTGAATAGTGCCATACAACTTTTTATGTCAACCAGACAGGCTGACACAGGGCTCATATTGCCTGAAACAGAATACTTTATTTCCAGCAAAGTTGCTGTCCCTCAGCGCCGAACTCGAATTTTGATCTGGGTTATATGCTCTTACAACATGGCTTGAATCATACCTACAATCAGAGGTGAAAAGTGTTACCACTGAGTTAAACTGACATTCACCTTCGTAGAGTGATTGGATGGATAGCATAGGTTCAGATCATAGCCTCAACTGCCACTGGTAGATGAGTTTCTTACATGTGATGAACAGTCAATTTCAATTGGACTAAGGGGCTCAACACCAGAGCTAGCTAACAGAGGCAGGGAAAATCTTAAACTTGTTCTCGAGTTCCTTCTAACAGAATACACATGGGTAGCTCATCTACATTTTTAGCCAGAATTTTACACATCTCAGTAGAGGAAATGGGGATGAAGTATGCACACTGTATGCTGACTATCATAGAATTATGTTCAGATATTGTTTATTGAAAAGAAACAAAACACATTAGCTGATGCATCACTTCCAATCCATTTCAGGAATGCTCTGCCCAAAGGCAAGCTCTCGGCTCATTGTCTGCTGATACTTTAGGTGGGAGAGAAAGGAGGGTGGGAGTAGAAAAGAACAGTGGAAAGGAGCAGGAGAGAGAAGAGAACAGAATGTCTCTACTGTATTAAATCACACATAAACTTGTCAGATTTTTCAAATATTTGATTAACCCAACACAAGTTATGCTTTACATTTTCAATCTGTTCATGCTTTCTGATTTAGATTTTTTATGCCATTCTTAAAAATTGAAGCATACTCAGATCAAACTGAAATCAATTGTAAAGTAGGTTACACTTTATATATTTCCATCTTTGCTTCCTACAGTCAAAATATGCAATCACCCATCACAAGCAATGGTCAATGTGAGCTTCAGGCCGTACCTAATGTTAGCCACTATAAAATGGTCAATAAGCTTCAAGAAGCTACAACATATGCTTGTGGGGGGAAGACATGCTAGAGCCGCAAAATGACTCATTAAATTTCTCCCTAGTCTAACAGTGGAAAACTGGAAACTTGTGAGGTATAACTTTGGGAAGAGATAAGCTAAACAGAGAATGGCATTAACAATCCAAGGAAGTGAGTTAGCAGCCTGTTAACCTGGCTACAAGCTAACAAGGTGCAGAATGTGGGGATACATGAAATCAAAAAGGAAAAGAAATAGGGAAAGAGAAATGAGGTTTGACACAAACATGACAAATGCAAAGGTTATTAAAATATGTTAACTGAAGTGTCACCAAACTGCCACATGTTTAGTATGGTGCGAAGTTTCTGCTGAAAATATTGCTAGAGACATATTTTTTACTTGGAAGTTAAAACCAATATTAAAACACATTCTAGATAATCCAAAAAAAAATCACCATCTCATCTGTTTTGATATTAACTGCTATTCTGACCACAATCAAGTGGAAGCAAGAAAGTTTGCTGGCAGTTTGGATACAGAATACTGGGTTCAGGAAAACAAGATAACTGGTCACTGTATAAAGCTTACAATTCCAAAAAGATCCTCTCTGCCTTTAAAGAAACAAAAACTAGTACATAACTATGCTAATTATATCCAAAGTACTGCCATGCAATTCATGAATGGATACACATTCTCGTGCTTATATAGCGGTCCATGCCTTTCACAGTGCAGCCACATGTGTTTGTAAGTTTATTTTTGTTCCTTCCCAAGTAATCTGGTGGATTAAATCAGGGTTTGAAATTACTATCATCTTGTTTGCCCAGAGCAAACATACTTTTTACTGTACATCAAGGGAGATTTTTGCTCTGCAGCCAAATATGCAAACTGATTTGCAGCATTTTATAGCTGAATGTGTAGGGGGAAAAGAAATGACAAAAAATTAACCCTAACCCTCAAGTTAAAACAATGCCATTTTAATATTTTCAAATCTGTGCATGCATACGTACACGCAGACACACACACACAAATACGCACACGTTCATGAACTTTAGATTTGTGATATACTTAGGAAATACAAATTAGAGTTGCTGATTATTTTAGTACAGATGACCTACAGATTTACATACCACAAATCAGTGTTGACTTAATCAAAGAGTTGCTAAATCAAACTGATCTACGTTTAGCTGCATATAAGAGTGTGACATTTGGAAACGAGTGTCAACACCAAAGAGCCTGAGGGGCAGCTGGACGTCAAAACTAACAGAGAGCTTACTCTGATGTCCATCACTCACATCTGTCAGCTTCCTATTCCTGTCCCATTAAAATCTCTAGCTTTCTTCCTCCTAACCTGAAGCCATTAATTTTTTTTTACATCAAGGCAGCAGATTGCCCAACTGGGCCAGAAAACATCAAGCTACCATCAGATAAACAAGTCTATTATTGGCAGGAGTGATCAAAGCACTGCATATCACTCGGTTTGCCAATTCTCCTTGGCTTTCTACTTCAGAAAATCAAACACAGATGAAACCTCATAGATCCTCAAAGTGAAATTGGTATCAACTCCTTTTTTTAAAAAAAATCCTATTGTTCTAGAAAATGGGAGCATGATGAAAATACCATTAAACTTTTGGATCAAACATAAAGCAAATAAAATCCAATAGCACCACAAAAATCACTTCATTTGGAGCTTTCACTTATTGGACCCAAACACTGATTGTTTCCATCATATTGCAGTGTCCCACTGTTAGTAACTATTTCCTGCAGTCAAAAGATGGGTTTTGTGGCAAGGAATGTAAATGATTAACTGGCCTATATAAGATTATCAATCAGAATCGAAAATTTACTCAAAGCACCCAATTTAATCGTGCAATGCATCACTGTGAAGTTTAAATGTTTGTACAATCTGCTTTGTTGACTCCGACTGTGAACTAATTTCATTTTCAGATCACAAAAAACCCCTCTGCAGTCTCCTTTACAATGTCAGTCTGTGAAAAAGGGTTTTTCAACTACCACTGCACATTTGGTCCTTTTGACAAAATTGAATCTCCAATACCAATCTTGCAGTGAGTGGTGAAGGAATGGCTTTCACCATTTACTACATATTCAGGTACCCAAAGGCATTGCATGGGCTAGTCACCAGAGATTTCCCATTTTCTGGCATTCACAATTCAATGAAGCAATCTCTCTCTACAAGGAATCCATAAGCGTTTGTGAACAGGTAAAGCAGCAGAGATGCCTGTCATCCAATCAGACTAAATAATTCTCAATGAGACATGTGGGTAGGAAGATAGGATTGGGAAATATAACTTACATTTATATTAATTTTGCTTCCTGTACAATAAAGAATGGGGCACATACATAGGATTGAGAGACAAAAATTTTTAAAGCTGCAACATCATTTTCTCTATGAGGCAACAAGACGCCATAGTTACAAAATTGTCTTTTCACAAGCAGAGGTTGTTCAGGAATAATAACATATTGTACCATTAAAAACTTGGTTATTTTTGCTTATAGCCTTATACAAATATATTCATCGCTCTTCAAACCTAGCACAGCCAAGTACTTTGATTGGCACAGTGGCAAGCACTGCTGCCTCACAGCGCCAAGGGCCCGGGTTCGATTTCTGGCTTGGGTCACTGTCTGTATGGAGTTTGCACGTTCTCCCCTTTGTCTGCGTGGGTTTCCTCCGGGTGCTCTGGTTTCCACCCACACTGTGAAAGACGGGCTGGTTAGGTGCATTGGCCATGCTAAATTCGCTCTCAGTGTTACCTGAACAGGCGCCAGAGTGTGGTGACTAGGGATTTTCACAGTAACTTCATTGCAGTGTTGCGCATCTAATGTTGTGCGGCAGCACAGTGGCACAATGGCTAGTTAGCACTGCTGCCTCACAGCGCCAGGGCCCCAGGTTCATTCCCCAGCTTGGTTTGATTCACTGTCTGTGTGGAGTTTGCCAGTAAGAAGTCTCACAACATCAAGTTAAAGTCCAACGGTTTATTTGTTGCAAACGCCACTAGCTTTCGGAACTGGCTGTTCCTTCGTCAGGTAACTTCCACCCACCTGATGAAGAAACAGCCAGTTCTGAAAGCTAGTGGTGTTTGCTACAAATAAACCGTTAGACTTTAACTTGATGTTGTGAGACTTCTTACTGAGTTTACCCCAGTCCAACGCTGGCATCTCCACATCATGTGTGGAGTTTGCACATTCTCCCCATGTCTGCATGGGTTTCGTCCAGATGCTCCGGTTTCCACCCATAGTCTGAAAGAAGTGCTGGTTAGGTACATTGACCCAAACAGGCATCAGAATATGGCGATTAGGGGAATTTCACAATAACTTTATTGCAGTGTTAATGTAAGCCTTACTTTTGATTAATAGATAAAACTTTAACTTTAGGTTTATGCCATTAAATTGATTTCTCCAAATTTAATCAGCTAACACTACATTACAGGAAGCAGAGCATGGCGGACACAGCTAACAGTGACTTCCAGATTTCTATATTTAAATGCATGTGTATTTGCTTATTCCAGGGGTGAGCCTTATCCTGTAATAACGCTGAGCGCTAACAGTTTTACCATTACCAGTCTCAGCAAAATACAAGTTTTTTTTTGCAAAGTTGAAATTATTTTGGGCCTCTAAAAACACTACTTCATATCCATTTTGTATCTCACCAGGCTAGGAGCAAATCAAAACACAACAGATTTAATTACAAGGTTTTGGATGATAAAAGGATGGAATAAGCTACTTCAAATAACAGGCAAGGGAGCTTCAGAATGCAAGTTCTTTGAATTCTTTGATGACATAATGAACATAGCCAAAGCTAATTCAGTAGATTTCTAAAAGGCCTCCAATAGAGTACCGCATATTTAATGAATAGAGCCAGAGAATGCAGAGTAGGGACAACACATGATCAGCTGCCTGGCTGCAAGACGGAAAGCAAAATTTCAGAGTAAAATGTAATTATTTACAGTGGCAAAAAGTGGAAAATGGGGTCCATAAGAATCAGTGCCTGAAACACTATTGTTCACAATTTATATTTACAAGTTAGACCTTGAAATCAAAAATACAATTTCTAAATTTGTGGACACGTCAAACTGGGAAGGAACAGTTAGCAAAGTGGATGACATCAGATAGTCAACAAAGTGAGGATTGCAAGACATTACAAGACAACATTGAGATTTGCAGAATAGGTATACAACTGGCAACTGAATTTCAACATGTATAAAGTGTGGAGTATTTCCCTGTGCTACCCCTATATCCCTTGAAGTCACTGGTATCTAGAAGTTTATCATTTTCTGTCATGAACATATTCAATAACTGGGCTACCACAGCCCTTTGGGATACAGAATGCTAAAGATTTCACTACCCTTTGAGCAAAAAAATTCCTCTCCATCCCAGTCCTCAATGGCTTGCACCTTATTCTGCGCCTGTGTCCCCTGGTTTCAGAACCCTGCCCCCAGCCACAGGAAACATCTTTTCTGCATCTACCCTATCTAGCCCCTTAAAACTTTTGTACCTTTCAATGAGATCACCTCTCCTTCTGAACTCAACAGTAATAGGCCTAGTCTCCTCAGTCTCCCCTCATAAAACAGTCCTACCATCCCAAGAATTAGTTTGGTGAATCTCTATTACCCTCTATGGCAAGTTATCCTTCCTTAGATAATAGTGTCAAAAACTGTATACAGTTGAAGAAAGACAACTTTACTCATGTGCTCAAATAAAAACCAACATATTATTTGCCTCCCTAATTGTTTGCTGCACCTGCAATGTTAGCTTTCAGTGACTTAAGAACAAGGACACGCAGATCCCTTTGGACATCAGCACTTCCCAAACTCTTACTATTTAAGGAATACTCTCTCTCTGTTCCTTCTACCAAAGTGGACAACCTCAAGCTTACCCACATTGTATTCCATCTGCCATCTTCTTACTCACTCTCCAAGAGTGTCCTGATCCCCTTAGAGGCTCTGTGCATCATCTTCATCACAGCACACATTCCTACCTGGTTTTCTGTCATCCACAAACTTGGGAATAACACATTTGGTCCTCACATCCAAATCACTGGTGTAGTCTGTGAACAACTGGGATCTGAGCATTGATACTTACGGTACCCCACTAGTCACAGCCTGCCAACCTAAGAATGATGTTTATTCCTACTCTCTGTTTGTCATTAACCAATTCTCAATTCATGCCAGTATCTTATCTCCAATCCCATGCTCTCAAATTTTGTGTATGAACCTCCTGCATGGGAACTTCTCAAAAGCCAAAAGAAAAGTCAAATGCACCAATCCAGTGGTTCCTCCTTGTCTATTCTGGGAGCAACTCTATCAAAAAACCCCAACAGATTTATCAAAACATGATTTCCCTTTCTTAAATCCCTGATGACTCTGCCCAATCAAAATCATTATTTTCTAAGTGTCCAATTATCACATTCTTTATTATAGTGTCTAGCATTTTCCTTACCACTGAGGCTTGTGGATTTATAGTTCTAGATATCCTCCCTCTCCTCTTCCTTAAATAGTGGTTATATTTGCAACCTAGCATCTATAGAACTTTAAATGATAACCACCAATGCATCCACTATGTCCACAGCCACCTCCTTTAATGCGCTGATGTAGATCAGTGGGTCCCAGGGATTTACCAACTTTCAGTCCCATTAATTTCTCCTAGTGCTATTTTTGTACTAATAATTTCTTTTGGTTCCTCATTCCCACTAGTCCCTTGGTTCTCCATTATTTGAGAGACTTTTTAGTATTTTCCTCCATGAAGATAGATACAAATTATTTATTTAGCTTGTCGACCATTTCCCTGTTGTAAATTTCCCTGTCCCAGACTGAAGTGGACTGTCTTCACTCATCTTTCCTGTTTTACATACCAATGGAGCTTTTACAGTCCTTTTTATGTTTCCTGTTCATGGACATTCATATTCTATTCTCCCTTTCATGATAAGTTTCTTGGTCTGCCTTTGCTGAATTCTCATTCCCCAGGCTTCCTATTTTTTGGCAACTTCATAAGCCTCTTCCTTTGATCTAATACAATCCTTAACTTCTTTTGTTAGTTATGGTTGACTCACACTTCCTGTTGGGTTCTTGATCTCAAAGGAATGGAGATTTGTTGCAAATCATGTACTAATTCTTTAAATACTAGTCATTGCTTGTCCACCATCATAACTCTTGAAGTTTTTTCCAAATCCATTAAGCCTACTTGTCCCTCCTAACTCTATAGTTTCCTTTGTTTAGATTTAAGGTCCCATTTCAGATGGAGCACATCATTTTAAAACTTAATGGAAAATTCTCTGATATTATGATTACTCTTCCCTAAATGTTCTGTTGCAACAAGATAATAAAGTCCTTTTTCATTGCATAATATTAGATTTAAAACAGCATGTTCGCTAGTTGGTTCCTTAACATACTGCTCTAAAAAAGTGCATGCAATTCCAGGAATTAATCTTCCAAAGCAGTAATACTCATTAGATTTACCCGGTCTATATCTAGATTGAAGTCCCCCATGAGTACTGTATTACCCTTGTTACCTGCACTTCTAATTTCCTGATATGTACCACGCCCTCTATCACCACAATCACTTGGCAGCCGAAGCAACTCATACCAATGTTTGCTGCCCCTTGTTGGTTCTTAGCTTCAAACAAAGAGATTTTAATTCCTCTGAACTAAGTTCCTCTCTCACTAATGTACAGATCTCATCCTTTCCCATTTTGTTTGTCTTTCCCAAGTGTCAAATATTCCTGAACACTCAGTTAATTCCCAACTTTGGTCAGCCACATTTTTGAAATGGCAATTAGATTACACCCGCTTATTTCCAAAAATTCATCTAGCTTGTAGCAAATACTGTGTGTATTCAGATAATGTATTTTAATCCTACCTTTTTAACTTTATTCCGTATTTTGAATATTATTTATTTCTGCTGCCTTCTACTTTTCATTTATTACTTTTCTACTTTCCATCACCAGCTTTGCATTTCTATTTGAATACCCTCTCAGGTTCCCATCCCCCTGGCAAGCTGGTTTAAACTTTCCCCATAAGGATATTAGTCCTGGTCCTGATAATGGTGTTATCTGTCCTCCTTGTACAGGTCCCACCTGTTCCAGAACCAATCCCAATGCCCCAGAAAGCTAAACCATCCCTTCTGCACCTTTTCACCAGCCATGTGTTTATTTGTTCAATCCTCCTATTTCTACATTCACCAGCAAGTAGTACAACTAGAAGTAATCCTGGGATTACTGCCTTAGAAATTCTGCTTTTCAATCTCTTCCCTAGCTCTTCCTTCAGTATCTCAAGCCCACTTTCTACCTATGTTGGTGGTATCAATGTGGACTACGACCTCTGTTTGCTCACCCTGCCCAAAAAATTGCCCTGCAGATGCTCAGTGATGTCCTGGACCTTGGCATTAAGAAGCTGATCTTTCTGTACATCCTAACTATAACTGTAACGCTAGATTCTGCACCCTCTCCTTTCCTTTGCCCCTATGTAAGTTATGTAAGGTAAGCTTTGTCTGTATAACACACAAGAAACAATACTTTTCACTGTATACCAACACATATGACAAAAATAAATCAAATAATCAGGCAACATACCATATTGGAATCAAGTCTATAGCTACAGAGATGCTCCTCTGCTCCCGAACAATTGAATCTCCTACCACTATTGCTCTTCCACTGTCCCTACCTGTGCAGATGATCTACAAACTTGGGTCTTGCTACCCTCTTCTAGAAAACCATCTCATACACATTCCAGGAATTCACCCTCCACACCATTGCTACTCAATCTATTGTAAGATTGAAGTCACCCAGGATTACTGTTCTACCTTTGTAAAATGTACTTCTAATTTCCTGATTTGTGCCAAGCCATACACCATCATTGTTTGGTGCCTAGAAATAACTCCCACCAGATTTTCTCTCATTCATGTACTGTGTCTCATCATTGCTTGAAATCCGACCCACTATGGTGGTGTTGTCAGCAAACCTGAAAATTGAATTGGAGGGGTATTTGGCCGCACAGTTATAGATGTATAAGTATAGTAGGGGGCTGAGAACATAGCCTTGTGGGGCATTGGTGTTGAGAATGATCGTGGAGGAGGTTTTGTTGCCTATCCTTACTGATTGTGCTCTGTGAGTTAGGGCGTTCAGGAGCCAGTCACAGAGGGAGGATCCGAGGCCAAGGCCATGGAGTTTGGAGATAAGTTTCGTGGAAATAATAAAATAGGAGTCTGATATAGGTGTCCTTGTTATTTAGGTGTTCCAAGGTTGAAGGCAGGGCCAGTGAAATGGTGTCCGCTGTGGACCTGTTGCGGCAGTAGGCAGGTAGTCCGGGAGGCTGGAACTGATTTGTGGCATGACTAATCTTTCAAAGCACTTCATAATGGTGGATGTCAGAACCACCGGCAGATAGTCATTAAGGCACGCTGCTTGGTTTTTCTTGAGTACCGGGATGATGGTCATCTTCTTGAAGCAGATAGGGGCCTCAGATTGTTGTAAAGAGAGGTTGAAGGTGTCTGTGAATGCCTGAGTGCACGTCCAGATACCCCATCTGGGCAGTTGCTTTCCGAGGGTTGATCTTGAAGAAAGCCGCTCTGACATCTACAGTGGTAACCCCAGATACAGATTAATCCAGGGCTTCCAGGATGGAGGGCATGCTCTCGCTGACTTCTTGCTCAAAACAGGCATAGAATGCATTGAACTCATCAGGGAGGGGTGCGTCGGAGCAGGCAATTTTATATGCCTTCATCTTGTAGCCTATTATGTCTTGCAGACCTTGCCATAGTCGGTTGGTGTGGCTAGCCTGGGACTCTAGCTTGGTCTGGTATTGTCTTGTGGCATCTTTGATGCATCTCCTTAGGCCGTATCTGGCTTTCTTGTATAGGGCAGTGTCGCCTGACTCAAATGCCTCAGACCTGGACTTCAGCATGCGGTGGGTATCCTTGTTCATCCATGGTTTCTGGTTGGGGAACACACAGGCACACAGTCTTCTACACACTAATGAAGTCAGATGCTGTGGTGGAGTACTCGCTCAGGCTGGTTGTAGAGTTTTTAAATACTGACCAGTCCACTGACTCGAAGCAGCCCCATAGGAGAGCATCCAATTCCTCAGACCATTAGAGGCCATTAAACTAGAAATTAAAACTAGAGACCATTAAGATAGGATAGTAACCAGGAATCAAATATGGAATTAAGAAACATCATTACCAGTGTGGTGAGTGGCCAAAAGATGAAGAGCTGCAGAAATGGATAACAAAGTTAGATTCTAGAGTCATAAAATTGGAACACTTCATCAAAACGTGTAAAATGTTAACTGTTGCAGGTAGGATTGATTGAAAGTAAATTAAGTCAACAGAACCAAAAGGACATAAACAGTGACATGTAAAATAAAGAATTATTTATCAAGTCTATCAATATTTTCAATAATAAACCAAGTATCGTGGAGGCAAGAACATTTGAGGAATTCAAAATACAACTGAATGCTAGGCTGAGTTGGCATAATAAATGGCCTTTCCTTATCGTGGACTGTTGTTGCATTGTAAAGGCGTATGTTGTTGGAGTGAAGGAAAAGGATAGTACTCAGATTATGGACTGACCATTATGGAGTTTAATGCGGAAAAGTGAGAGGTAATTCACTTTGGCAGGAATAACAGATGTGTGGCGTATAGGGCTAACGGTAGGACTCTGAATAGTGTTGACGAACAGAGGGATCTAGGTGTATATGTGCATAGATCCCTGAAAGTTGGAAATCAAGTCGATAAGGTTGTTAGGAAGGCATACGGTGTCTTGGCGTTTATTGGTAGGGGGATTGAATTTAGGAGCCGCAACGTCATGTTGCAACTGTACAAAACTCTGGTGTGGCCGCACTTGGAGTATTGTGCACAGTTCTGGTCCCCACATTATAGGAAGGATGTGGAGGCATTGGACAGGGTGCAGAGGAAGTTTACCAGGATGTTGCCTGGTATGGAGGGAAGGTCCTATGAGGACAGACTGAGGGATTTGAGGTTATTTTCATTAGAAAAAAGGCAGCTAAGAGGAGACCTTATTGAAACATACAAGATGATTAGAGGTTTAGATAGGGTGGACAGTGATAGCCTTTTTCCTCGGATGGAGAAAGCTAGCACGAGGGGACATAGCTTTAAATTAAGGGGTGCTAGTTATAGGACGGATGTCAGAGGTAGGTTCTTTACCCAGAGGGTGGTGGGGGAATGGAACGCCCTGCCTGCTGCAGTTGTAGATGCGCCTAGTTTGGGGGCGTTTAAGAGGTCCGTGGATAGGTTTATGGATGGAAAGGGATTGGTTTAGGTTAGAGGGTCATTGCTTTTTTCTTAATTGGTCAGCGCAACATCGTGGGCCGAAGGGCCTGTTCTGCGCTGTAATGTTCTATGTTCTATCCCATTTTTATTATTAAGGAATAACATTGTTTATAAACCTGGCTGTTAAATCTGTGAAGTAGGAACACATCTCATCAGCACACCTAGCAATGATCTGATTTTTCAGCTATTAAATGTTAATGTCGAGATTTGAATGGCTTGCTGTATCACGTGTATGAAGCGCTGTAACCATGTCAATAATGGCTGGCTCGCTGACAAGTCAATTAATCTAACTTTATAAGGATTCAAATGTTCTAGATCTTATTCAGTACAGAAAAATTGGTAGCTGCAGAGGAGTGCGGGGGGGGGGGGGGATAAATTCTAATGCAGTAACCTCATCAAGGAGTTCAGATGACATTACAAATGGACAAGTTAAATCTCAAGTGGTTTTTAAATCAGGTAAACCCAGAGATAAAATTACAGTCTCAAAAATCACTCCAGGGTATCCATTTTGAATTTATGCCACTTCCACACAATAGGTTATTTTCTGTCATTCTTCTTAATGTCAGCAGGCACCACGAAAGAGAAGGCAGCTCTTGGGTCCATCATCTCTAAAGCACGAGGGTGCACAGATTGCGAACTAATGATATAATCATTCAATATGAAGTGATAGTCAAGAATTGCCTTGTAATTTTCTGATAAGTATGCAATTAAACAACAACTGTTTTAGGAAAACCAACCGCAGTAACTCCATACAAATAATTATTTAAAACATTTCTTCAAATAATTCACAAGTTCATAAGAAGTTATAAAAGGTTTCTGGTATGGTTACACAGCACATCATAAGTAAACAGAAGAATGCTCATAATGGAATGAATCAGTGAATCTATTTCTACTGCAGTAAATGATTAACATACATTCTCTTTCTGTGGCACATATCAAAATCCAAATGTTGCGATTTGCATGTTAAAATGCCCTAAAAAAGCAAAATTGTTTCCCCCCCTCCCCTGGAACATTGCAATTTGTGAGTACAAGTTCAGTATTTATCATGAGTGCTCGTGTCTGTTTTGATCACTCATGCTGTCTTAAGTGTTTCCGTGTGTCAAGTGACCATCTCAAAGAAAGTTCAGGCACTAAAATATGCGTACAAGATAAAACTAGCTTGTGATGTTAAAGCTTTTTTTTCAAAAACAGAGCTGATTGCAGCTGGACAGAAAGAACAATCTGCTGTATTTATAAATTACACTAACATCAGAGGCAGGAAGCAGAAAGTTGATGTTAGGCCCTCATTAAATAACATTTCAAAGGCGGCTCTCCAGACAACCAACACTGTCAGGTAAAAAATTCCCATTGTGGAATTTACCTCCCCTCTTCAGGGCAAACAATTAAATGAAACAATTGGTAAGGATGAGTTTATTAATTTGTCTTCAAAGAATAACTTGCAGTATGAATCAAGAAATTTGACATGTCAGCTACAACTCTCATCAACTTTTACAGATGCACCATAGAAAGTATTCTTTCTGGTTATATCACAGCTTGGTATGGCTCCTGCTCTGCCCAAGACCGCAAGAAACTACAAAAGATCTTGCATGTAGCCCAATCCATCATGCAAACCAGCCTCCCACCCACTGACTCTGTTTACACTTCCCGCTGCCTCGGCAAAGCAGCCAGGATCCCACACACCCCGGACATTCTCTCTTCCACCTTCTTCCGTCGGGAAAAAGATACAAAGATCCGAGGTCACATAGCAACCAACTCAAGAACAGCTTCTTCCCTGGTGCTGTCAAGACTTTTGAATGGACTTACATTGCACTAAGTTGATGTTTCTCTGCACCCTAGCTATGACTGTAACACTATATTCTATACTCTCTCATTTGCTTCTCTATGAACGGTATGCTTTGTCTGTATAGTGCGCAAGAAACAATACATTTCATTGTATATTAATACGTGTGACAATAATAAATAAAATCAAATGAAGAAATAATGACAGAGAACTTAAAAAAAAAACTGGCTGGCCTGTCCAGCTTGTCCCACAGAGCCAACTGCAACTAAAATCATGCAATCATTTGAGAGAGACAAAAAACACTCAGATCAAGACCACGGCAATTTAGAGGGAAAGGAAATCTGGGAAATCCCTCTCCGACCACCTAGGCTGCTGAAATTCGTTCAAGTGATTATCCTGGCCCAGAATTCCCTGAAGTGGTGTTTCAGAGGGATGAGGTTCATATCAATTAGTAACAGGCCCACTTCTCAATCGAAGGAATTCAGCAAATTGGCAAGAGATGTCAGCCTGTTCCAGAGGTCCACTATTCTCTGGGAAATGAACTGCCTCCTGACATTTGACCTAGATCTAGCTGAGAACTTAAAACTGTCAGGCAGCGCAGCCTGACAGGAACACTGGTTCCAGCACCAATTCTTACAGAACACCACGACCCAACTTTTGCCTTTGAGTGACTAAATTTAATCTTTACTGTGTTTTCTATTTTGTAGCCAGCTTGTTATCCTTTCTATCGGATTGACCATAGTCATGGGTTGACTGTGCATTTATCAAAGCACTTTGGGATGTCTCGAGGTCTTGAAAACTGTTA
Organism: Carcharhinus amblyrhynchos; assembly: GCF_965287045.1. Lineage (NCBI taxonomy): Eukaryota > Metazoa > Chordata > Chondrichthyes > Carcharhiniformes > Carcharhinidae > Carcharhinus > Carcharhinus amblyrhynchos. The sequence goes on from NC_137344.1 coordinate 9,456,101, forward strand.
CACAAATAGAAGTTTCTTATCTTTTAAGATTTGTGACAGTGTAATTCCTTCTACTTTCCTCTCTTTTAAAAAATCAACCAAGGTGAAAAAACATTCATTATTGCTGAAGAACACAACTTCAGCAGTGTTCTGTTGGTATTTTTGCTTTACAGGTATCAATATTAAATAAAAATGCGCCTATTCCATAAAAGTACAATTTAACATGTGAAAGGATGTGAGCTATCTGAAACTCTACCCACATTACAAAGTATGGGTGACATCACAATGCCCTTGATGTGGGTAGACTCAAACAGTAAATGGGTGGAGGCAAAAATCTGAAATTCCATGACAGATGATACAGGGTGGATCTGAAAGTCCGTGGTAATTAATACACATCTTTGGAATATGAAGAACCCACACTTTGTTGTAAACACAACACCATTATTACCTGGCCCATCTGTAGAAAGCCTTCAAAATAAATTCCCATGAAATGATGTAGTCATTCTTTAAAGTTCCAACCTACTCAAAAATGTAAGCCTTCAATGATGCATATCCTTTAGTCACTTTTGCTTTTATCAGTGAATAATTAAACCTTCCTGCAAAAAGGATTACTCTCAGATTTAAAAAAAAATCAAAGCACTTTATTTCGCCAGCAAATGTTAAAGTTTTCAGGCCCGTAGGTTGATATTTCTAACTGATCCAGGGGATGGATCAGTTAAAACTGTGGAATGCCAGTGTTTCTCCCTCTCACTGTGCCAATACAATATGTTTTAAGATTCTGTGCCCTTAGATAGTGTATAAAGTGGCGCATTGATGCAGCAATTTGGGAAAGAAAATTCAACAAGCCCATTTATAAAACTGAATTAAACAGATTAAGAAGTGGTCAGTCAAAAACTCCCTTCTAAACTGGCCTACAGAAGATTAAAGAACAACATCAATATTTCTATAAGCATCAGGACAATTTCCCCAGTGACCAGCCTCACTTGTTAGTTCCGCAGTAATAAATCTCACATATACAGTAGAACACTGCAACACTGACTTATCAGCAACATGCAATATAAAAAAAAAGTCAGAAAATAACTGAGATGGTAAATCAACTAACCCAATTTGGATGGTGAATGCAAAGGCTATAACACCACCTTTCACAACCACATGTAGTACAGACATCATAGGAAATGTATAAATAGATTATATCGATGGTCAGTAGATACTTTGACACTTCATAGTTTAAACTAAAAAAACTGAATAGCATCAAGTTATGTTCTGAAATATATATGTTTTACTCAAAGGTTGCTGGAAACTTTAGATATACAATGGCTTTATGACAAGGAATAATTTTGTTGACAAATGTGGCCCGCCTGATACTTCAAAGGCATTCAAGTATTCTTCCAATAGTGCTAGTACATGAAAGATCATACATAATTATAGAAATCCATAATTATACATCATCGTAAAAGGTGGTTTGTTCTTAAATCCTTCTTAAAATGTCTTTGTTTTGTCCTTCAATTGGAAGCTGAAGTGACTTTATGTCAACTCTTATTAAACAAACTTTTGCCACACTGGTCCATAGAGCTGCAAATGAAATTCAAAATATAGATCCTACATTTATTTATACCACAGAAAGTTAGGTTAATTCATTGTCAAAGACATACCAATTCTTCCCAATTCATGCAACTTTCAAGCACTGGCCAGTCATACAACAGTAGTGAGAAAAACTGCACTTCACACATGGATGGGTAGTTCTGTCAACATCACACAATTGCCCTCAGCTGTTTTATTCGGATACTTAACCAAAATTTTCAACCCTATGTAGTATACATAAAAGGTTAAACAAAATGATTTCTCCTAAATCAAATAATCAATTTTTGTGCTTTTGCGCAAATGAAGTGTAACAGCATCATTCAGTTTGAAGTTTTTCCAATTAAAGCCAATTCCTCTTCTTGGGGCTGTGGTGTGTGTACCTCCAAGAGTTCCAGACAGCAATGTCACACAATAAGAATTCATTGAGAAAAACAAAATACTAGCACCAACTCAGTATGTTCCCACCCGTTCTGACACTTTGTGCATCATCATTATCAGAATGAAAGAAAGGCATAGAAATATTTTGTTTGCAGAAGATATACAGATAAAGGGTGAGTGGTCTCTAAGCTGACTATTGGAGTAACTCAATCAGCTCTGAGAATTTTTGAAAATATTACCTAAGGAAAACTAGCCCATAGTGACAACTCAAAAATCTGATGGAAAGAATTTTTAAAATATATTGTTTTTGCTGTTTTCAGTGACAGATACAACTGTATTATTTTTTGAATCTCAGCACCTTGTCCATTGCTGATATGCATGATATGGAGATGTCAGCGTTGGACTGGGGTGACACAGTAAGAAGTCTCATGACACCAGGTTAAAGTCCAACTGGTTTATTTGGAATCACGAGTTTTCGGAGCACTGCTCTTTCATCAGGTGATGAAGCGCTGAAGTAGAGGAGTCTAAAACTAAGGGACATAGATTTAACGTGATAGGAGAGGGATACAAAAGGGTTCAGAGTGGCAATCTTTTTCACAAGAAGATGGTGAGTGTTTGGAACAAACAGAGGTAGCAGTAGAGGTGGATACAATTGTCTTTTAAAAAACATTTTAGACAGTTGCATGAGTAACATTGATATAGGTCAAATGCAGGCAACTGGGACTAGCTTAATGGTAAAAACTGGACGGCATGGACAAATTGGGCTAAAGGGCCTGTTTCCAGGCTGTAAATCTCTATGACTCTATAGGATCTCTGTGTTGTCCTGCATTACATAACACAATATTAAGGGAGTGAGGAATGAAGAATTATTTGTGTACCACCAAACCAATGCAACAAAATATATTTCAATTGTGTGGCAATATAATCATGAGCTGTTGTTTCAAACTTATGAAATTAACAAATATATTAATCAAAATTACTTTATGCTGTATAAGTGTTATAAGAGAAGGTATTAAAACCAACAAAATAATAATTGAATCAATGCATGAGACAGGTAACTCATCAATAATCAGCAAACATCGGCCATCCTTTGATGTTTCGCTTGTCAGGATACATGTATCACACTGCTGCTTCGCTGCTGGTAATCCAGAAATACTTTAATACGCATCACAATTACATGCTGATAATTAAAAAAAGTAAGTGTGTTTGTAGTCCTATTAATCAAACTCTTTTGAATTAGATATTTCAAAGCCAACGCGTACCACTATCCATAGAAAAGATCAGATACGTGCTGTACGAAAACTATTACTGCCCAAGGCCTGATTGCAAAATGGGGCAAACATGGAACCCAGTAACCAATCAGGCAAATAGTTTCAGGGTTGAAGTAGAGAACAGTTATATTAAAAAACAAGTTGGCATCCACAAACATTATACCCACCCTAATGTATCTTGAGCTAATTAAGCCATTCTGAATCATCTATCAAATTGAAAACACAAGTACGCAGGCACTAACCACTTTCATTACCAATCTGTAATTAGATTTCTGTTATTAATTAAGCATAATCTTTCATACAATACAACCATTAAAAAGGAACTTTGGTTTCTTTGAAGCATTGTCAACACAATAAGATTGCTCATCATTAGTTAGTACTCCAGCTGGTTCCCAGAAAATTAATAAAAAAAAGTTTCCAAACACATCATCCATGATGTTTAGCTTTGAGTATTGAAGATTAACACACCTTTTTTTTTGTAATACCGCAAATAATTAAGAAAATGTTCGGCACAGTTCTGAACATCTTACCTGCAGTGAAGTCATTGCACTGACACTCGCTCACATTTAGAAAGTTGCAGTATAAAGAAAATAGAGATCACAGTACTTGCTTAAAAGTGATCTCCAACCTTTTCCTCTTTTGCTAAAAGGTCATCACTCTGGAAAGGTAACATTCACTTGCTGTCCATAGTTGTTGTAGGCTTGCTGAGTATTTGCAGCATTTCCTGTTTTTATTCCAGATTTCCAACATCTGCAGTATTTGGTTTTTCTAATACATAGCTGTTTATCTAGACAGTTAAGATTTTATGCTACTGTACTTTCTTCTTTCGCCACTACTACCACCTCTGGACCCCCCCAAGGAGCCAAAAGGCTGGGCTCCACTGTTAATTGGGCTTAACAACCAACAAGCACTTTGCTTGAAGTAAAGCTAATTTATTAGTCACAAATAGGCTTACATCAATACTGCAATAAAGTTACTGTGATAATCCCCTAGTTGCCATATTCTTGTACCTGTTGGGGTACACTAAAGGAGAATTTAGTATGGCTAATGCGCTAACCAGCACACCTTTTGGACTGTGGGAGGAAACCAGGGCACCCACTTTGTTTGTTCAAAGTATCACTAGGTCTAAATTATTTCTGGATCATGTTCAACGAAACTAAGTGAAAAATGTGAACATATAAATATACAGATATTGATTTTTTTTTAAAAATAATCTATTAAATTGACTTTCAATCATTTGCATATCAGTGCTACAAGTAATCAACATGGGTTGAATTCTGAAGAGTAACTGAAAGCAATTGTCTGCAATCTTACCTCAAACAGTGTTGTAGTTGGATCATCGAGAATTACTTTAGGTGGTGTTTTAACTATAAAAATAGAAACCTTTATGAATATATAAAGTAAATTTATTCATTGGCTGACCTGAGAAATAGGACAATAGTTATGTTACTGAACAAAAAAGGAGGACCTGATTGTATTGCATCAACCTTTATTTTAACACATTTCTCCTGTGTTCCTATGTTCATTTCAGAGACTTCTAAGAATCACAGAGAATTATTGAATTCCCCTACAGTGCAGGAGGCCACCATTCAGCCTCCACAATCCCACCCAGATCCCTAGTCCCGCAACCACATACAATTACCCTGTTAATTCCCCGACACTAGGGTCAATTTAGCGTGGTCAATCAACCTAACATGCATATCTTTGCACTGTGGGAGGAAACAGGAGCACCCAGAGGAAACCCACGCAGACATGTGGAGAATATGCAAACTCCACACAGAGACCCGAGGCTGGAATTGAACCCAGGTCCCTGGCGCTGTGAAACAGCAGTGCTAACCACTGTGCCACCGTGCAGCCCCTTGCAAGGAAAAAAATGGGTGTCAAGCCATAGGAGATATTAACCTGTCCAAAGAAGTGTCTTTGAGGAGCTCTAGAGGAAACCCGAGTGTGTTTGAAGGCACAACCACTAACGATGGGGTAAGAGGGAGAGAGATATAAGACAATGTCAGACAAACGGTATGACAGGAAAGAGGTAATGGAGGGACTGAGTTATTTGCTGAAGAGGTATGCTGAGAACATACAACTAGATCAATGTAAGCTGACTCATGTCAGCAAATGAGTTCACTAAGTGGTAGCATGTAGAGAAGGTGGCCAAGAATGGATTCTTGGGATACTCCCATTGCAGAGATACTTTGTCATTATTTCATTCATTCAAAAAGTTTAATTCATCTCCATGGCAGAATTGATTACGCAAGTCTGGCATTTAGCAGTCATTTATTTTCTACCACAAATACCCAAGGCTGTCTCATTTCAAAACAGTCAACGAGAAACAAAGTATTTTGCATTCCCAGACCATCTCTAGCTTTCACATATGTTGCGCAAACGCATTTCTTTCTCAAAAAAGATTCAGATCATCTGTTTGGTTTTTGTGGTGAATGCACGATTTTTATTGTGGCTAGGTGCACCACGTTTGATATTCTTCAGCTTCATGGCTGGTGGAAAAACAGATGGATACTTAAATACAATTCACTACAAAAACTAATGACAAAAAGTGCTACACATTTTAGGACCACAACAAAGATCTTCCCATAACCCTGTTTTCAAAACACTAACAGGGAGTGTAGCTAAAAGGAGGTTAACTGGAAACCCACTAAATTCTCACTGGTGAACCATTCTGACTCATCAAGTGGGAATAATTAGTAAGGTCAACTTCAGTACAAGATAAAAGCTCTGATGAAAAGACTTCCAGATTTAAAACATTAGCTCTGTTCTTTCCCCACAGACGCTGTCGGATCTGCTCAGATTTTCCATCGTTTTCTGTTACGGTGCAAGGTATCTTGCCAAGTCAGGGGAAAACACAAGAAATTTAGACAAGTGCTTTAAAATGGAAGAGTCCAACTTTTTAAAACTAGATTTTGAGAAAGATTTTCCAGTCCTCAAAGTGAGCCACACAAAGCGCTGCACACAGCGGTGGTCGGCAGGACTGGAAAATCCCATCGGTGGCCAATGGGGGGCTCCCTCTGCCATTGGAAAATCCAACGTGGAGATGCCAGCATTGGACTGGGGTAAACACAGTAAGTCACCTCACAACACCAGGTTAAAGTCCAACAGGTTTATTTGGTAGCAAACGCCACTAGCTTTCGGAGCGCTGCTCCTTCATCAGGTGAGTGGGAGTTCTGTTCACAAACAGGGCATATAAAGACACAAACGCAATTTACAGAATAATGATTGGAATGCGAGTCTTTACAGCTAATCAAACCTTAAAGGTACAGACAATGTGAGTGGAGAGAGCATTAAGCACAGGTTAAAGAGATGTGTATTGCCTCCAGACGGAACAGTTAGTGAGATTTTGAAAGTCCAGGCAAGTCGTGGGGGTTACAGATAGCGTGACATGAACCCAAGATCCCGACTGAGGCGGTCCTCACGTGTGCAGAACTTGGCTATCAGTCTCTGCTCACCGACTCTGCGTTGTCATGTGTTGTGAAAGCCACCTTGGAGAACACTTACCCGAAGATCAGAGGCCGAATGCCTGTGACTGCTGAAGTGTTTCCCCAACAGGAAGATAACAGTCTTGTCTGGTGATTGTCGAGCGGTGTTCATTTATCCGTTGTGGTAGCGGCCGCATGGTCTCCCCAACATACCATGCCTTGGGATATCCTTTCCTGTAGCATATCAGGTAGACAACGTTGGCCAAGTTGCAAAAGTATGTACCGTGTACCTGCTGGATGGTGTTCTCACGTGTGATGATGGCATCCGTGTCGATGATTCGGCATATCTTACAGACTTGATTAAATGCCTTCAAACAACTGCACAACCTCAAATAGGCCACTGTCTGCAGCAAGCTACTCAGCCTTCAGGAGAACAGTGACCACAATACCACACAACCCTGCCACAGCAACCTCTGCAAGACATGGCAGATCATCGAAATGGATGCCATCACCTCATGTGAGAACACCATCCACCAGGTACACGGTACATACTCTTGCAACATGGCCAACGTTGTCTACCTGAGACGCTGCAGGAAGGGACGTCCCCAAGACATGGTACATTGAGGAGACCATGCAGATGCTACGACAATGAATGAATGAACACCGCGCGACAATCAGTGGGCAAGACTGTTCTCTTCCTGTTGGGGAACACTTCAGCAGTCACAGGCATTTGGCCTCTGATCTTTGGGTAAGCGTTCTCCAAGGTGGCCTTCACGACACAGAGTTGCTGAGCAGAGACTGATAGCCAAGTTCCGCACACGAAGACAGCCTCAACTGGGATCCTGGGTTCATGTCACACTATCTATAACCCCACAACTTGCCTGGACTTGCAAAATCTCACTAACTGTCCTGTCTGGAGGCAATACACATCTTTTTAACCTGTACTTAAGGCTCTCTCCACGCACATTGTCTGTACCTTTAAGACTTGATTAGCTGTAAAGACTCGCATACCAATCATTAGTCTGTAAATTGAGTTTGTGTCTTTATATGCCCTGTTTGTGAACAGAACTCCCACCTGACGAAGAAGCAGCACTCCGAAAGCTAGTGGTGTTTGCTGCCAAATAAACCTGTTGGACTTTAACCTGGTGTTGAGACTTCATACTGGAAAATACACCATGGGAGATGGGTGGAGTGGTTTGCAGTAAAACTCTGCCCTTTATGTGAATTAACCTATAGATACATGGTAGCAGAGCAAATTAGAACAAAATGATATCACTAAAGTTTATTTATTAGTCACAAGTGAGGCTTACATTAACACGACAATGAAGTTACTGTGAAATTCCCCTGGTCACCACATTCCAGCACCTGTTTGAATCTAGTAAATACATAATATCCTTCAATGACTGATGTTTTGATAAGTGCCCTTAATGATTTACAACACAATATAGCAGATGAGTTCAATACCCAAGGAGGACATTCTTATTAAATTTAAGAACACATTCAAGGAAATTACGTCCACTTTAATGTTTTACTCCAAAACTCATTTTATTTTACAAATTGTAACATATTAGAATTAGATTCAACTATAATGAGTGACCTCAACTTAAAAAAATCTATTCAAGTGCCATTCATAGAAATCTACCAATATGGAAAAAGAAACTTAATATTGTACGTTTGTAACTTTCAGAAACGTGATGCAAAAAATATTCATGCCACCCATTGCCAGTTCAAAAACAAGTGACAGATCATATTTTATAATGTGCATAGAAGTCAAGATTCAAAGTTTAAATGCATGGATGTCCTCCAGAGGTGGACTAACCAGTCTTGGTGGTATCATCTGGGACCAATTATTTGCTATACTCCATCATGGGCCAATCAGGCAACAGAAAACTTTGAGAGTAGTCCATCCTGAGAAACAAATCAATGAAATGGTCTATGCTGTATTTAGTGAAAAGAACGTGCCTATTCAGCCGCAGTGGTCATTTTACTTACGTAAATAAAATAACATTTCCGGGTCTATCAGATGCATCTTCACAAATTCAATCAGTGCCCCAACTGTTGGGAAAAAAAAATACACATTTTGTGAGCCCATGATAACTACTTTTGTAAAAACTTGCATTATGAATGATGGCCCTTCAGCTCGTTATATTTGTGCCACCTCATTAAAGAGCTGCTGTGCTTAGTCCTCTCCACCACCTTTTCTCTGTAACTCTGGAAATTCCTCATTCTCAAGTGCCAACTCCCTTTTAAAAACAAGTATGGTATCATCTTCCATACAGAGCAATCCAGATCCTGAAAACTCAAGTGAAAACATTTTTCATCTCCCATCTAGATCAATGATTTTAAATCTATAGTCTCCAATTACTAATCTACTCGCCAAAGGGAACAGTTTCTCCTCTAACTACTTGATTAAATGAGAGGTCACATGACACCAGGTTATAGTCCAACAGGTTTATTTGAAATCACAAGCTTCCAGAGCACCGCTCCTTCACCAGGTGAATTGGAATGAGGTGTTTCAGCATAGAGTATATAGATGGAGTGGTGGTAGTCCCACACTCACAGGTAATCAAGAATGTCAGTTGAGACAGTGTAGTGCAGTGTTGATTGGCTGAATAATAAGCGGTTGCAGGGATGGCCGAACCGATAATTTAAGGCAGAGTGATAATTGCAAATAATCGAAGAGTAAGATGGTGATAAACACTATACAAACTAATTGAAGCAGAGAGATCATCACACATCACTTGATTAAAAATACTCATCATTTTAAAAACTTCTATTAGATCACTTTTAACATTTACTACTTTTCTACTCCCTCTTCATAACCATGAGAGCGGCTTGGTGGCACAGTGCTGCCTCACAACGCCGGGGCCCAGCCTCAATTCACTGTCTGAGTGGAGTTTGCATGTTCTCCCAATATCTGTGTGGCTTTCTTCCAGGTGCTCCGATTTCCTCCCACACACCGAAGATGTGCAGGTTAGGTTGATTAGCCATGCTAAATTGCCCCTTAATGTTAAGGGGACTAGCAGGGTAATACATGGGATTATGGGGATAGAGCCTGGGTGGGATTGCTGTCAGTCAGGCTTGAGGGGCCTCCTTCTGCACTGTTGGGAATCGATGATTCCAACTGAAGATCCCCCATTCCTGACAATTTCATGGTACACATTCTCTCTAACCTTTCTAAAATCTTTCCTTAAATGTGGTGCCCAAAATTGTCCACAAAACTGCCAGGGCCTAACCAGTGATTTACTGAGCATGATCTCTTCGCTTTTATAGTCTATGTGTCTACTTTTAATACTTGAGTGGTCCTATGGTTTGCACAGCAGCAAGGTTTTACTTTTAACAAATGCTGCAGCTGTCATTTAAGTTTATTACTCCGCATATAAATCATCACATGCAATCATTTAAGTTTTAAAAAGGGGCCAAGTCACATCAACATTTTTTTTTTATATACCTGGGAAAAGTTTCAACCATGCCAGGTAACGTGGTCTGGTTTTATTTCACTTATGAGCTCAATGTAAATAGGTTTATTCGCTCTAAGTATTTCTCCTTTATGGGGTATAGTATAGATTTTAGGAAGTAGTGGGTAGAAGCAGGTATTCAAATAATTTCTAACTGGACCATTTCTGTTTACTGAACAGAATTATCTGTTCTCTTGATGTCAGTGTTGAGAGGTTGAAAACATGGAAGATACAGTATTTGGACAAGTATAACACTTTTTATTACTGCTTTATATTTATCACTGTTTGATGCTTCAGGTAAAAACAAATTTTAATTCATTCATGGGATATGGATATTGCTGTCCCTCAAAGGGCAACTGAGAGTCAACCACATTGCTGTGGCTCTGGAGTCACATGTAGGCCAGACCAGGTAAGGATGACAGATTTCCTTCCCTAAAGACCATCAGTGAACCAGATGGGGTTTTTCCAACAATCGACAATGGTTTCATGATCATCAGTAGGTTCTTAATTCCAGATATCTTTTATAGAATTCTAATTCTGCCAACTGCTGTGGCGGGATTCGAACCCAGGACCCCAAAACATTAGCTGAGTTCTGGATTAATACTCTAGCGATAATACCACTCGACCATCATTGTAGATAAATATTTATATCTCTGGTGTTTTCAGCCCACACGTTTGTGGTTAGGCAGTCCGACTTCATTTTATAATCCAAAACATTCAGAAATCCAGAAGTGACTTGGTCCAAAGCATTCCAGCTCAGAGAGAACATAAGAACATAAGAAATAGGAGCAGGAGTAGGCCATCTAGCCCTTCGAGCCTGCCCCGCCATTCAATAAGATCATGGCTGATCTGTCGTGGCTCAGTTCCACATTCCCGCCCTCTCCCCATAACCCTTAATCCCCTCGCTTATCAAAAACTCATCAACCCGCGTCTTAAAAATATTTAGCGAGGTAGCCTGCACCACCTCAACGGGCAGAGAATTCCAAAGATTCACCACCCTTTGAGTAAAGAAGTTCCTCCTCAACTCCGTTCTAAACCGCCCCCCCTTTATCTTGAGGCTGTGCCCCCTAGTCCTACTATCCTTTCTGAGCGGGAAGAGTCTTTCCACCTCTATCCTATCCATCCCATTCATCATCTTATACGTCTCAATGAGATCTCCCCTCATTCTTCTAAACTCTAATGAGTACAAGCCTAGTTTATTCAGCCTCTCCTCATAGCTCAACCCCCTCAACTCCGGTATCAGCCTAGTAAACCTCCTCTGCACTCCCTCCAAGGCCAAAATATCCTTGCGTAAGTACGGCGACCAAAACTGCACACAGTACTCCAGCTGCGGCCTCGCCAATGCCCTATACAGCCGCAGCAAGACCTCCCCACTTTTATATTCAATCCCCCTCACTATGAAGGCCAGCATCCCATTAGCCTTCCTGACCACCTGCTGCACCTGCAGGCTGGGTTTTTGCGACTCATGCACAAGGACCCCGAGGTCCCTCTGCACCGTTGCCTGCTGCAGTTTTTCGCCACGTAAGTAATAGTCCTTCCTACCATTATTCCTACCAAAGTGGACCACCTCGCACTTGCCAACATTAAACTCCATTTGCCATTTCCTGGCCCATTCGCCCAGCCTATCTAGATCCTTCTGCAGACTCTCCACACCCTCCGCGCAATTTGCCGTTCCACCAATCTTGGTACTGTGTATTATTTATTTTGCCTCATTCAAAATGATTGCGTAAGTCTCTTATTTTCATTTCATTTCAGACATGGCTTCTACTTATCAGGAGTAGACTATATAGCAGAACAAAGTTGAGTTGGTTGAATTTCATTTCTGTTAAGTCAGATGCAGTCTATTCCTAACTTACTTTTGGCAAGCTTTCCAACATTCACAGTATTTGACATTTGATGCAACATCCACTTGCGCCTGTAAATCACTCAATGTTCAAATGTACCATTCGCCAGGTCGGCAGACTGAGTTAGTTGAACCATTCACTTTCGATACCTAAACTCCAATGCAGCCCAGTCTGCTCACTTTGTTGGGTGCAAAAGGTCCAATGAAAGGCAGGTTATGTAGTTTCAATTGTTAGCGGGTTTTACATTTACACCTTGCTGGCAATCTCACTAAGACAAAGGGACCAGTAAACAAGAAACTGATCAATCCCATATGTTCAGGTTTAGGCAAAGTGTTAAAGCACAGGAAAGGGAGATTTCTACTTTATATATGAGTGAATTCTTTCTTGAGAATGCTAAAACTAGGAAATGTAGGGTAACTGCTGGAGAATAAAGTGTCAAAAATTTCACAGAAAAATTTCTAATTTTCCAAGGGATACCTCAAAACAAACTGTGTGGGAAATTGAGATCAATCATCAATCAAACTTCTTTGCCGAACTACTGAAACATTTTCAGTCAGTTAATGGCAATCTTTGCTCATAGTGTTGCCTAATTTAAGTACGTGGAATTCAAGATCAGAATGCGTAACTGTTGCTCAGTGGCAACATTCTAATTTGCAACTGTAGGTTGAGGGTTCAAGACCCCCTCCTGAGTCTAAGCATATAATTTAGCTTCTTGTTTCAGGACAATTCTGAATATACCTCATCTTTGGGATAGGTATGGAATTAAGACTTGAAAATGCTTGTTCAGATGGGTAGAACTCTTGTTAAAAGATTTATTGAAAGACCCAAGAACTTCTGTTCATGCCCTTACCACTATTTATTCCCCAAATATCACCAAAAAATAAATTAACTGGCTCTTCCTTAGCTACATCCATATATTCCAGGACGAGACTAACTATTAATGAAGGAAGTGCTGCAATGTCAGACGTATTACCATTTGGCAGAGACATTCAACTGATGTCTCATCATTCCCCTAGAATAGATGTAGTTTTTTGAAAAAAGAGCAGAGGTGCTTGACCCATGTCCTAACATTTATCCCTCAACCAACTCCACAAAATAAAGGATTGTCTGGTTATTTTTCTCACTAATACCTGTGGGACTTTGCTGTGTGCAAATTAGCTATCACATTCCTCAAACATCACATTACCTTACACTTCAAAAACACTTCACCAGATACGAGACATGGAGCATCTGGAGGTGTGAAAGATTCTACATAAATGCACATTTTTCTTAAATTGAGATACCTTCTATTCTCAATCATCTTTCAACTTTAACACATGCTTTATTATACAAAACTTTGGCAAAATGAATATAACACATCTTTTCAAGAACCGAAGATTATGGAGATAGGCAGGAGAATGGGGTTGAGAAACATATCGGATGGCGTAGCAGACTCAATGGTCCAAATAGCCTAATTCTATTCCTATATTTTATGTTTTTATGCTTTTAATTGCTTGTATTGTAAGAGTAAATACATAACTTAGTATTTGTCTAGAAGGGCTGCACCTCACAAAATGGTATTACTCAACAATTTATTGTACATTAAAAATGCAACTGGAGGACAGAAGCATCTTAGAATTTTCCAATGATCATTACTGAAAGTCTCCAACAAAACCCAACCAATACAACATAAGGGGAGTCTAAAACTAAAGGGCATAGGTGAGAGGGGAGAGATACAAGAGTGCCCAGAGGGGCAACTTTTTCACACAAGAGAGTGATGAGTGTTTGGACCAAGCTGCCAAAGGTAGTAGTAGAGGCAGGTATAATTTTATCTTTTAAAAAGCATTTGGATAGTTACATGGGTACAATGGGTCTTGAGTGATATGGGCCAAATGCGGGCAATTGGGATTAGTTTAGGGGTTTAAAAAAGGGCGGCATGGACAAGTTGGGCCGAAGGGCCTGTTTCCATGCTGTAAACTTCTATGACTCTATGAGTGACTGCAAAGGCAAGTGGCAGTCCACCAAATGTTTCCTATTATACACAATTTCACATTTACGTAAATGTTTGATGCGCTCCATATTTTGAATGGCAATTCAATTAAATGCAAACTTTAAAGCTGCATTAAGGTTTTAATTCATAATATATTCTTAGAATAACATTTCAAGTCAAGAACAGTTACATTTGGCACTGCAACATATCTGGCTGTTCAACAGGCAAATGCACCGTTTGCAACAATATTTTTATTTTGAACAGAAATTCTCACTGTTCTTCCTATTACACAACTGGACATACCAGCTCTTGGAAATACTGACTGTGTAGCAACTTCAGAGGTCAAAAGAGCACACAATGGTTGCATAAATTACATATTTGATTCTGATTTCCATACAACAACAAAATCTAATTAGAAATTGTTAACAAAAAAAACCTTTCCCAAAATGAAAAAATGCTGATGTTCAACTCATTTTATGGCATGGAAGAATTAAAACTGAACTAAATGCCTACACACAGAGTCACAAATTGGATGGCATTCAAATGAGAGGGAAGATTGGTCAGAGCTTTGCAAGTAATAAATTTCTCTAAGCAGAAACGTTAAAAGTGCATAATGAAATCTATTTGTTATAAATGGTCTATTTAAGCATCCATGATTTGAAATCAATTTCTCTAACTTCGAATCCTCGGCCTCACATCTTCAATGATCTATCCTAGACTGCTCAGGAAGACAAGAGCTAAAATTGCTGGACCTCTGACGGAGATCTTTGTCTCTTCATTGGACACAGGTGAGGTCCCTGAGGATTGGAGGATAGCAAATGTGGTACCGTTATTTAAGAAGGGTAGCAAGGATAATCCAGTTAACTAAAGGCCGGTGAGCTTGGTGTCCGTGGTAGGGAAATTGTTGGACAGGATTCTTAGGAATAGGATGTATGCGCACTTAGAACGGAATAATCTCATTAGTGATATACAGCATGGTTTTCTAAGAGGGAGGTCATGCCTCACAAATTTGGTGGAGTTTTTTGAGGAGGTGACAAAAACAGTTGACGAGGGTAGAGCCATGGATGTCATCTGTATGGATTTTAGTAAAGCATTTGACAAGGTTCCTCATGGCAGGTTGTTGCAAAAGGTTAAATCTCATGGGATAAAAGGAGAGGTGGCAAGATGGGTAGAGAACTGGCTTGGCCATAGAAGACAGAGGGTAGTAGTGGAAGGGTCTTTTTCCGGCTGGAGGTCTGTGACCAGTGGTGTTCATGATGTGGGTATGCCGGCATTGGACTGGCGTAAACACAGTAAAAAGTCTGACAACACCAGGTTTTAATCCAACTGATTTATTTGATAGTAAACGCACAAGCTTTCGGGGTTAGTCCCTTCGTCAGGTGAATGGAGAGTTCTGGCCTCAGACAGAGCATATAAAGCACAGACTATTTAGAGATTACTGATTAGAATGCGAATCCTTACACCTAACCTGCTGTTCAAGGCCTGAAGTGGTTAACAATGTGAGTGGAAGGAGCACTGATCACAGGTTAAAGAGATGTGTATTGTCTCCAGACAGTACAGTAAGTGAGGTTTTGCAAACCCAGGCAAGTCACAGGGGTTACAGATAGTGCGACATGAACCCAAGATCCCTGTTGAGACCGTCCTCATGTGTGCGGAACTTGGCTATCAGTCTCTGTTCAGCGACTCTGCGCTGTTGTGCGTCGTGAAGGCCGCCTTGGAGAATGCTTACCCGAAGGTCAGAGGCTGAAGTGACCACTGAAGTGTTCACCAACAGGAAGGGAACAGTCTTGCCTGGTGATTGTCGAGCGATGTTCATTCATCCGTTGTCGTAGCGTCTGCATGGTCTCCCCAATGTACCATGCTTCGGGACATCCTTTCTTGCAACGTATCAGCCTCTGACCTTCGGGTAAGCATTCTCCAAGGCGGCCTTCACGACACACGACAGCGCAGGGTCGCTGAACAGAGACTGATAGCCAAGTTCCGCACTCATGAGGACGGTCTCAACAGGGATCTTGGGTTCATGTCGCACTATCTGTAACCCCCGTGACTTGCCTGGGTTTGCAAAACCTCACTTACTGTACTGTCTGGAGACAATACACATCTCTTTAACCTGTGATCAGTGCTCCTTCCACTCACATTGTCAACCACTTCAGGTCTTGAACAGCAGGTTAGGTGTAAGGATTCGCATTCTAATCAGTAATCTCTAAACAGTCTGTGCTTTATATGCTCTCTGAGGCCAGAACTCTCCATTCACCTGACGAAGGGACTAACCCCGAAAGCTTGTGCGTTTACTATCAAATAAATCGGTTGGATTAAAACCTGGTGTTGTCAGACTTTTTACCAGTGGTGTTCCGCAGGGCTCTGTACTGGGACCTCTGCTATTTGTAATATATATATATAAATGATTTGGAAGAAGGTGTAACTGGTGTGACCAGTAAGTTTGCGGATGACACGAAGATGGCTGGACTTGCGGATAGCTATGAACATTGTCGGAGAACACAGCAGGATATAGATAGGCTGGAAAATTGGGCGGTGAAATGGCTGATGGAATTTAATCCAGATAAACGCGAAGTGATGCATTTTGGTAGGATTAATGTAGGGGGGAGCTATACAATAAATGGCAGAACCATCAAAAGTGTAGACGTACAGAGGGACCTGGGTGTGCTAGTCCACAGATCCTTGAAGGTGACAGCACAGGTGGAGAAGGTGGTGAAAAAGGCATATGGCATGCTTGCCTTTATAGGACGGGGTATAGAGTATAAAAATTGGCATCTGATGTACAGCTGCATAGAACGTTGGTTAGGCCACATTTGGAGTATTGTGTCACCGCGCTACCAGAAGGACATGGAGGCTTTGGAGAGAGTGCAGAGGAGGTTTACCAGGATGTTGCCTGGTATGGTGGGTCTTAGCTATGAGGAGAGATTGGGTAAACTGAGGTTGTTCTCCCTGGAAAGACAGAGAATGAGGGGAGATCTAATAGAGGTGTATAAAATTATGAGGGATATGGATAGGGTGAACAGTGGGAAGCTTTTTCCCAGGTTGGAGGTGACAAACTCAAGGGGTCACAGGTTCAAGGTGAGGGGGACGAGGTTTAACTCAGATACCAGAGAGATGTATTTTACAGAGTGGGTGGTGGAGCTGGAGGCAGACACGCTGGGATCGTTCAAGACCTATCTGGATAGTCACGGGAGCAGACTGGGAATGGAGGGATACAGAAAAGTGGTCTAGTTGGACCAATGAGCAGCGCAGGCTTGGAGGGCCTGTTTCCTGTGCTGTATTGTTCTTTGATCAATAAAAATTCAATTTCCTCTAACATTCAACTATGCAAATGCTAGCAAAAGCTTTCAAAGACTAACAATCTTACATACAGCACAGAAATCGGCCAATTGCCTCAAATAAGTCGTGCTGGTGTCTAGGTCACATATAAGCATCCTCTCACCCTCCAGCAACATTTCCCTCTCATCCTTTTTCCCTCGCGTTTGCCTATCTCTCCCTTAAATAAACTGCTGTTGGTGGTGAAGTTCTTGTTAAGTTTTTTCTGAATTTCCAACTGATTTATTGGTGACTTCCTTATATTTATGGACCGCCATTCTGCCCTCCCCCCAACAAGTGGAGGCATCTTTGAAAATAAAAGCAGAACATACAAGCACCAAAAAAACTACCAAGTACAGCAAAGGGATTGATACTTAGCACAAGGAAAGAAATTTGACTGGATAGACATAAACATTTTGAACAGAAAGATCTCAGAAGTACACCACAAGAGTTATGGAATGGAAAATTTAAACACACAATATTATTTTACAATAAGTTGCAAGAGTAGGACAAGAGGACACAATTCAAACTACCAAAGGCACATATAGGAGTGCGATCAGGAAGTATTCTTCCAAACAAGGCACAATCAATGCATGGAATGGATATGTAGATAGTGGCGGCAGAAATTCTGGAACAATTTAGATGCCATAATAGCTGCGGGATTGGAGTAATATCTTCTGGACATATTAATCAAGATGAGTTGCAATTGATTTGTGATTCCTTATGATCACATTTTAAAGTCCCGTGAATGCCCTTAGAAACTGCATTAAACAGTTGCTATTTTGAGGCTGAGATGTGGTGGATGAAAAAGAAAAACTGAAAACAGGACACAAAAGGGAATTTCCATGTGTCTCTTGTTTATTTGTGATTTCAATATTTAGATTTTAAATATGTGTTATACAGATGAAAAACAAATGTATGTCAAACCTAGTACACAAGTCTCAACAGATACACTGCACATGTTATAAGCCTGACGGGGAATGTTACAAAATGCGGGGTTCATGGACGTGTACTTTTTCCAAAGAAATTCCAAAACAGAACAAGTTACGCAATGTTCTAACATCTCTCCAAACACAAGGTTATCATGCCTCCCCTCTCCCTTCAGTTATCATCTGCCCCAAACTAAAATCCTACCAATGCCGTGTTGTAATTTTGTACTGAAGTTGGTACTCACTATCACAGGTAACCTCATGGCTGTGATATTAGTCCTAAACTCACGATGTTAGATGTTCTGATTTTCCTTCCTCATTGATACTAGATGCACGGGTGGAATTTTCTGGCTGCATTCGCCCCAAGGCTAGAAAATCCTGCCCGAGATCAATGATCCTTCACGTGGTCCATGTCCCACTACAATTCCCGTGGCAGACAGGATGGGAAAATCCTACCCTCTTACTCATTCGCCCAAATGCATGGCCCAGGACAATCATTTATCCTATAGGTTATAAGCTAATTTTCTATGCAAAATAGGATCACCTAATTTTATACACTAGCTTGTCCAGCAGTAACCTCAATCTGCAAGTTAAAGCAAAAGACACTAGCTGCAGGACCAGTTAACTGCAAAAACTACAAAAGGTCATGAATGTAGCCCATGCAAACCAGCCTCCCATCCATTGACTCTGTCGACACTTGCCGCTGCCTCGGCAAAGCAGCCAGCATAATTAAAGACCCGACACGCCCTTGACATACTCTCTTCCGCCTTCTTCCGTTGGGAAAACAGGTAGAAAATCTGAGATCACGCACCGACTCTTCAGGGAAGAACAGCTTCTTCCCTGCTGCTGTCAGACTTTTGAATGGACTTGCCTTGCATTAAGTTGATTTTTTTTCTACACCCTCGCTATGACTGTAACATGACATTCTGTACTCTCTTGTTTCCTTCTCTATGAACAGTATGCTTTGTGTGTACAGCATGCAAGAAACAATACTTTTCACTGTATGCCAATACATGTAACAATAATAAATCGGATCAAATCAGTTTAAGATGTCTGTTTATCATGCCTATTATTACTAGCATAAAATTGCTGTGAACAATAAAGACTAGTGTAAAGCGATCAGGCTGGTGAGTGAGCAAGTTGATGAAAATAATAAAAACATGTTTGCCTCAGGGCATGATTGAAACCAAGGCTGTTTAATCAGCTTTTTCGTTCAATATCTTCACAAGATTGCACAGGTTTGACAACTGCATTCAAATGATTTCACCAACAGCAAAAAGTTTAGTAAAGGACATTATAAATTCATTATTCTTTATCAGACACACAATGCTGCAAAACATGAACAAGGTATGAAAAATAATCTAAACTAATTTATTACACTGATTTTATTCATCTATCACAGCTTTAATCCACCGCATGCTATGGATGAACTTACTTGTACAAGTGCTGCCAGCTCCTTATGTTTATAAAACATCAGTATTAATGTTCTGAATTGCAGATTTTAACTGACTAGAAATACTTCAAAAGCTGCTTATTTTAAAAAAGTGATAGCCGGGTTTGTTAAGTTGGCCCAACATCAAAAAGGAGTTTTAAAAAATTAGGCCTTTAATAGCTTCTACAGGAAAAGCAGCAAGACGGTGAGAATAGATAAATTGTGCTTTCAGCATTTATATAAAGAGTTTAGGACTAATATCACAGCCATGAGGTTACTTCTGATATTAACTGGTTTTATATTTATAACATATTTATGTATACATATTATTATTTTTAGTGTCAGTGACACTTAAAGCTCTGGTTGGCACAGGGAAAATAGACATTTCCCTGGTCCTGCTGGCAAACCATCAGTAACCAAGTTTACAGTACATTATTTATTCATAGAAGTTGTACTCAGGATTTTAAATTTCCCTACAGCATTTAACATGAAGCTATCACTTCATAATATTTTCATATTGTTTGCTTTCTTCTCTGTGTCTGGGATGAAGCAGTTCATATTGTGTAAATGAAGGCAGAGTGTTGATTCAAGATTTTTACCAAGTTGCATATGGCTGAATTGGCAATACCGCTGAACATGGCAGAGTCTGACTTTCATTCAAACTGAGTCCAAGACATTTGTGTGAGACATTAGTAGTATGGGTCTTGAGCCTAGGGCTACTATTTGCATCCATCAGGTCTCATGGGGTGAGGAGATCTACATTCAAGTTTGAGGTGAATCTGAAGCTGTTAGTAGCAGGGATGTGGTATTCTGACAAAGGCACAAGTTTAACAATCATGACACTAGTCCAGGTCTGAGTACTGGAACGTGAAATTAAAGATACCAAGTATAAAACCCCCCTTCCATGTAGAATGTTGGCCAGGGTGTGATTACGTCATCACTGCATTTCCTTAAAACAACTAAAATAGTAAACATATAGTAAAATCACCTGTTTCAAGGGGTCTGAAGAAACCTTGTAAGACATATCTGTCAGGAAACTGTACTCTTAGAACAACCTATTTCGCCAAAGAGAAAAATGAAATTAACATCAAAATTGTTTTTAAATTACATGCAAAGAACATTTGAATAACTGGAATACTTTAAGTTTTTACTTTCAATACAAGTATGTAACAAAATACTATGAACAAAATGCCCATGGCATTTACTGTCCCTGGTGGGTTTCCTGAACACTATTGTAGCAGTTTGATATAACTGAGAGGCTTGCTAGGCCATTTCAGAGGTCATGTCAGAGTCCAACAGTTTGGAGTCACATGTAGGTAAGACAAGGATTTCCTTCCCAGAAGAACATTAGGGAACCAGATGGATTTTTACAACAACTGACAATGGTTTCATAGTCACCATTAATTCCAGGTTTTGTTGAATTCAAATTATACCATTTGCTGTGGTGGGATTTGAACCTGGGTCCTTGCAGAATTACCACTTTAGATTACTAATCCAGTGACAATACCACTATGTCACTACTATTTATACACAAAAAAACTAAAGCAGCTCAGCTTTGTCATTCTATTCAAATAGACAAACCAAGATGTGGTCCTGTAGCAGGCAAAACCCCAATTAATACCCCTGGTCTGATTGAGAGTATCATTTTGAACCACACTGGCAAAAGAAATGTCTCAAAACCACACACTATTTCATCTCAAACTGGAGATGAGTCAAGGCCAGTGCAAAACTTGCACACTTTTGAATCCAAATAATCCTGCCCCACCTTTGCCTACCAAGCTGACAAATCCAATATGGCTGCAGAACAGACTAGCAAGTGAAACAGGCAAACAAACAAAAGACCTAAGACTTTGGTAGATAAGAATAAAGAAACAAGCAAAAGTAACACCAGTTTGTGCATGTTAGTATTTTTGGCTTTTATTTGGTCATGGGAAAACATTTGAGAAGCATTAGAAAATGCTGTAGGGGTTAAATCAGTTCTGTAAGCCATGCGTTTGTTTAGATGTGTACTTGGGATAAAGCAGACCATTTACTCTTCCCTCCGTACATTGATGATTTAAGTAACTCACACCGTATATGTGGACAGACGCACACATGAAAAACACAAGTGGTTCCTGGTACAATATTTGAATGAGTGGCATAGTGGTTAGCACTACTGCCTCACAGCGCCAGGGATCCAGATTCAATTCTGGCCTTGGGTCACTCTCTATGTGGAGTTGGCACACTCTCCCCGTTTCTAGATGGGTTTCCTCTGGGTGCTTGGGTTTCTTCCCGCAGAATAAAGATGTGTGGGATAGGTTGATTGGCGATGTTAAATTAACCCTAGTTTGTCAGGTGATTTAACAAGATAAATATGAGAGGTTACAGAGCCTGGATAGGACTGCAGTCGGCGCAGACTCGATGGGCTGAATAGCTTCCTTCTGCACTGGGGTTTCTATTCTAATATTTATTTCAAATCGTTGCTGAATGCGTCAACATTTTTCAAAGATATAATTCAATTTTGTGTTTAGATTGCTTGAAATGGCATCACTTTTCACGATAAATTCTTTGTCTAAAATGGGGGGGGGGATTAATTTTGCAGAAGTATTTTATCACATGACAAAATCTGCCACCTCACCCCCACCCCAGAATCAAACATGACTTTATGAATAAGATTAGTCTCTGTGGTTTACATGCAGTATTTAATAGAAAGCTTCAAGTAATCTAGCATTGGTTCAAAATTTCATGTAGAACGCAACATTACAGCGCAGTACAGGCCCTTCGGCCCTCGATGTTGCACCGACCAGTGGGACCAATCTAATGATCCTCTAACCTAAACTATTCCAATGTTATCCATATGCCTATCCACTTATCATTTGAACGCCCTTAAAGTTGGTGAGTCCACAACTGCTGCAGGCAGGGCATTCCATGACCTTACTACCCTCTGAGTAAAGAACCTACCTCTGACATCTGTCCCATAATTACCACCCCTTAATTTAAAGCTATGTCCCCTTGTTTAGCCATCACCATCCGAGGTAAAAGGCTCTCACTGTCCACCCTATCCAATCCTTTGATCATCTTGTATGCCTCAATTAGGTCACCTCGTAACCTCAAGTCCCTCAAGCCTTTCCTCATAAGACCTTCCCACCATACCAGGCAACATCTTGGTAAACCTCCTCTGCACCCTTTCCAACGCCTCCACATCTTTCTTATAATGCGGCGACCAGAACTGTACGCAATACTCCAAGTGCAGCCGCACCAGAGTTTTGTACAGTTGTAACATGACCTCACAGCTCCGAAATTCAATCCCTCTACCAATAAAAGCTAACACATCGTACGCCTTGTGGCAACTTTCAGGGAGCTATGCACATGTACCCCGAGATCTCTCTGCTCGTCAACACTACTAAGAGTCCTTCCATTAGCTCTATATTCTGTACTCCTGTTATTCTTACCAAAGTGAATCACCTCACACTTTTCCGTATTAAACTCCATCTGCCATCTCTCGGCCCAGCTCTGCAGCTTATCTATGTCCCTCTGCAAACTGTAACATCCATCCTCACTGTCTACAACTCCTCCAACTTTACCTATCGAACGCTATCAAATGTAATTTATCAAACGCTCTGCAGAACATTATACTCTGACCAAATGTATTCAATGAGAACCTTTCGCATTACGTAAAGAAAGCTGAACAATTTATACTTATCCTTATAACTAATAGTTCAATTTTTAACCAGGTATTTGATACAGCTCCTTCTTAACCTTCAATATAGCTAGAGTATACTCAATTCATAATAAGAAATAGGAGCAGGAGTAGGCAGTCTAGCCCTTCGAGCCTGCCCCGCCATTCAATAAGATCATGGCTGATCTGTCATGGCTCAGTTCCACATTCCCGCCCTCTCCCCATAACCCTTAATCCCCTCTCTTATCAAAAACCCATCAACCCGCGTCTTAAAAATATTTAGCGAGGCAGCCTCCACCACTTCAACGGGCAGAGAATTCCAGAGATTCACCACCCTTTGAGTGAAGAAGTTCCTCCTCAACTCCATTCTAAACCGCCCCCCCTTTATCTTGAGGCTGTGCACCCTAGTCCTACTGTCTTTTTTGAGCGGGAAGAGTCTCTCCACCTCTATCCTATCCATCCCATTCATCATCTTATACGTCTCAATGAGATCTCCCCTCATTCTTCTAAACTCCAACGAGTACAAGCCTAGTTTATTCAGCCTCTCCTCATAGCTCAACCCCCTCAACTCCGGTATCAGCCTAGTAAACCTCCTCTGCAAGGCCAAAATATCTTTGCGCAGGTGCGGCGCCCAAAACTGCACACAGTACTCCAGCTGCGGCCTCACCAATGCCCTATACAGCTGCAGCAAGACCTCCCTACTTTTATATTCAATCCCCCTTGCTATGAAGGCCAGCATCCCATTCGCCTTCCTGACCACCTGCTGCACCTGCAAGCTGGGTTTTTGCGACTCATGCACAAGGACCCCGAGGTCCCTCTGCACCGTCGCCTGCTGCAGTTTTTCGCCCTGTAAGTAATAGTCCTTCCTACCATTATTCCTACCAAAGTGGACCACCTCGCACTTGCCAACATTAAATTCCATTTGCCATTTCCTGGCCCATTCGCCCAGCTTATCTAGTACCTTCTGCAGACTCTCCACACCCTCTGCACAATTTGCCGTTCCCCCAATCTTGGTGTCATCAGCAAGTTTCGACACCCTACACTCGGTTCCCTCCTCCAGATCATCTATATAAATGGTAAAAAGCTGAGGCCCCAGCACCGACCCCTGGGGCACTCCACTAGTCACCATCCGCCAATCCGAATAGCACCCGTTGACCCCCACTCTCTGCCTCCTATTTGACAACCAATCCTCCAACCACGCTAACACCCTACCCCCAACTCCATGTCCCTCGATCTATTTGGTAATGTGAAAAATGATTATTTTAAAAACTAATAAATAATAGAATATTTTGTACTGAAGTGACTTGACTATGTCTCTATTATCCAGGAGTTCCAACAATTTGAACTGATTTGGGACTCCTTTATGGTTTCAAATGGCATATTTAAATTTTATTTTCTTTGAAGAAAGGTTCAAAAAAAAACTTTTATCAGTGAAAACAGAAACCAGTGAAATATTGTTCCCACTGGTTTATGAACTGTTTGCAAGGGATGTGGACTCAATATCACAAAAACAGTGAGTGATTAGAAGTGGGCAAAATTACTGCGGATGCTGGAGTCTGAAACAAAGACAGAAAAGGCTGGAAAATCTCAGCAGGTCTAACAGTATCTGACAAAGGGTTATCCAGACTCGAAACATGGGCTCTATTCTCTCTTCACAGATGCTGTCGGACCTGCTGAGATTTTCCAGCATTTTCTGTTTTTGTGTGTGAGAGGTTAAAAGCAATGCTTTCAGATGACGGGGTTGTTAGAAAATGTAATGTTTTTATCACAAATAATATCCAACCAAATGTCTTAATTTTACAATTCGACTCAGAGTCACAGAGCTTTACAGCATGGAAACAGGCCCTTCGGCTCAACTTGTCCATGCCACCCTTTTTTTTTAAATACCTAAGCTAGTCCCAATTGTCCACATTTGGCCCATATCCCTCTATACCCATCTTACTCATATAACTGTCTAAATGCTTTTTAAAAGACAAAACTGTACCCGTCTCTCCTACTACCTCTGGCAGCTTATTCCACACATTCATCATCCTCTTGAGTGAAAACAAATGCCCCTCTGGACACTTTTGTATCTCTCCCCTCTCACCTTAAACCTATGCCCTCTAGTTTTAGACTCCCCTACCTTTGGAAAAAGCTATTGAATTTCTAGCTGATCTATGCCCCTCATTATTTTATAGACCCCTATAAGATCACCCTTCAGCCTTCTACGCTCCAGAGAAAAAAAGTCTCAGTCTATCCAGCCTCTCCTTACAACTCAAACCATCAAATTCTGGTAGCATCCTAGTAAATCTTTTCTGCAATCTTTCCAGTTTAATAATATCCTTTTCATGATAGTTAATTACTAATGTGTGATTTTTCAAGAAACAGATCATTCACAAACCTTTGGATAACGCTCTGTCTTTTCCTTCAATTGAGAGTCTCTCATCGATTTTGTCATCAACGGAGCCTCTTCCAGACGTCGCCTGAGCAAACAGAAAAATGAGACATACTTAGCAAGTTCCTCACCTTGCATCCCAATCATATTGACTCCTTGCACCTATAGGATTCCACAGGAAGGCTATCTAACCAGGCAGCGTTATATCCAAGTTTGATCTTCTCACTATCTCACATTCATAAGTGATTAGTTCCAGCATTTGGCAAAATAAAACCATATTGTCATTTGTTAATTCAAGAGTCAAATAATTTGGCATAATTTGGGACCAAGATCAGTTAGATAGTCAATATCTTTTCTCAAAGGTAGGGGAGTCTAAAACTAAAAGGTGAGAGGGGGAGATACTAAAGGGTCCAGGGAGAACATTTTTTCACGCAGAGGGTGGTCAGTGTCTGGAACAAGCTGCGAGAGGTAGTAGTAGAGGTGGGTACAATTTTGTCTTTTAAAAAGATATACATTGCAATTCTAAGAGAATAACAGATTCTGATGTGGCTAATGGTTCGAATCCTCTTCTCGACACACCCTTCTTTCACTTTTGCAAGGTGTTGAGGTTGATAAATGGTTTTCTTCAGTAGTTTGGGATTTTCTTCTGTTCTATTCATTATCATCTCCCTAGTCTGTGTTCATATCAGTTTGAATAACTGCAAACTACACATCAGGTTGTATGCCTTGGGATATAAATTGAGACTACACAAGCTTAGTATCCATGACTAAAAGTGTCTATCTAATGGTGACAGAAAATAAAACTATAATATGAAAAGTTCAATTTTTTATGAAAACCATGTCCCAGATCAATATGATTTAACACTCAATGAAATTGTAACAAATGTGATCGATCCCAGACCAAAAGGGATGTAGATAAGGGGGGAGTTGAATGAACTGAATGGCACTTTCTGTATTTCTAGATGTGTCATTCCTCTAGTCAAAGAAAAGCAATATGAACAAGAAATTTTGAGATAACTAACACAGCAAAAATTGGTGTCTTTCCAATCTCGGCCACATCTCAGTGAAATGGGCCAGTAACAAGGACCATAACCACTTTGGGAACAGATTTTGAAACATTTTGCTTTTCCATCGGAATATTTTTCTGTTTCCCAAATCTTTTTCTTACTATTCAGATTTCCAACATAAAAAGATAAAATCGGTTAACGGCTTTGCTGTTAAGAAAAATTAACAAAGGTATCAAAATTTGCTGTAAAAATCCAACTAGTATTCTTTAAAAAAAATGTTAGCCAGTGCTAACCATTATTCTCTAACTTCATTCTGATATTGCTTAATTTCCAGGAGAATTCTACCATTTATATCACAAAACTACATTTTCTTCTAATATTTACATTGGTTGTGTTGCTGTTTAATTTAGCCATGTTTGCACATTGTTGCAGAATTCAGATATTAGTGAGATTCCCTGATATGCAGTTAATGCTGAGTGATCGTTGCGATTTCATCGATGTTGCTTGGAACCTGCCCAATCTCTTTTTTTTTAAGGCGGGGTGGGGGATGCAAGGGTTGTGCAATATCAACGCCACAATGCTGGACCAGGACTTAAACCCAGCTACGGACATTGTCTGCATGATCTACTGGCAGCTGACAACAGGCTCCCGGTAAAAAGCCCACCTAAGGCAGGTGTTGACACTTTCACTCAGGATTGCTTTTAACGCTGCAATTGTCCCAAGAGGTAAATGGGGAATCAACCTCAACTGTTCTGTCTCCACTGGGTGCCTGGCAAAGACGAGTAACAAGTAAACTGCAAAAGCTTCAGTTCAGGACTGATCATCACAATAACTATAAATTTGAATGAGAGATTATATTAGATTATATTAACATCAGTATACTTGTTTTTCTTAAACAACACAGTGACAAGCAGAGGTAAAAAATCTAGGTTACCTTTCACTTTTCAGTTGAGCAAAACGCTTTCTAACATCATCTATGGTAACCTGGAAGAATTCATCAGGTAGTTCCTCAAAATCACTTGGTTCTTGAATTTCTTGTGCATGGTTCGCCCCATCCAAATGGTAAATAAGAGCCTCTCTGTCAACAGGCTTGGACACAAATACAAATCACATTGTTGTCACATCAGTCAGTTTAATGTTGATAGTATTCAAATTATAACTGGTTTCAATTCCTTAGACCAGCCAGAGGACAAAAGCACTTTTGAGTGTTCATGCTAATAGTGGCATGGTGGCACAGTGGTTAGCACTGCTGTCTCACAGCACCAGGGACCCAGGTTCAATTCCTAGCTTGGGTCACTGTCTGTGGAGTTTGCACATTCTCCCCATGCCTGTGTGGGTTTCCTCCAGGTGCTCTGGTTTCCTTCACAGTTCAAAAATGTGCTGGTTAGGTAGACTGGCCATACTAAATTCTCCCTCTGTGTACCCGAATAGGCACCAGAGTGTGACGACTGGTAGATTTTCACAGTAACTTCATTGCAGTGTTAATGTAAGCCTACTTGTGACTAATAAACTTTACTTCAGTTGAATAATATATATTTTATGGTATACAGATACACATACATGGGGATCAGAGTTCCTATTTTTATAACCTGACATCAAACCAATATCCTGTCTACCCTCAGATGGATGTAAAGGTCACTATTCTGAGAAGGAGCCTGGGGATTCTCCTAGAATCCAACTCATTATTTAACTCTCAACCAACAACACTTTCTGGGCATTATCTCATTGCTGTTTGTGCAGCCTTGCAGCATGCAATTTACCATCATACTGGGCGTGAGGGTGGGGGCAGCAGGACAGACACACGTGGGGGTGGGAGGGGCAAAAAAGCGCAAGAGAGATGGAGAAATGTGAAGGAGTGACAGCAGAGGGTGAGAGAGGAGACTGTGGGATGCGTGTGTGTGTGTGTGTGTGTGTGTGTGTGTGTGTGGTGGAGAGGGGGTAGGAAGGGGGGATGAGAGAGTGCCAGGGCAGAACGTGTCCATTACTCTGGCTCAGTCCCAGCATCAGCATTCTCACTCACCCTCGCACCATCATCCGCTCTCATGAAATGAAGTGACTGAGTCCCTTCCACTCTATTACTCACCTTTATGTATTACTCACTTTTTTTTTTGCCACTGTGCCAAATTTTATCTTTCTGAAGTTTGTTCACCGGCCCCTTGAGAGAGAAGTTTTAAAATGTGGCTCCTCCATGCAAAACTTGGGACAAGCCAGCGCTAACTGCTTGTAAAGTACAAAAAATGCTGCCAGCAATCAGATCTGCAGTCTGTTGGATCAGTGCTTAGTCTCAGAATTCAAGTCAATCAATCCAGCAATCATTGTGACTGTTGAGCCATCAAAATAGACCCACTGACCAGGATTTGTCTCACGGGAAACCATGGTTTTCCTCTCCCTCTTTTCTCCCGAAAGTGACTTCCCTCAAATCCTGCATCTCTTGGTACCTACCTGCTTGTTTCTTCCACCAGCTCACTGAGGTTTGCTCTGCCATACTAGTTTTTCATGCTTCCCATTCTATCTCCCACATCTTTAGCTTTCACACACATGCAGTTTCATACACATCTTTTATTTCTTGATTTCTCATGCGTCATGCTAACATAATTTCTGCCATTTAACTACCTTCCAGACTCCACTTTAGCCCTTGTCTTACCATTCAATTTATTTCCCCATCTGCGTGGCTCTGTTTTACCCCCTCCAGTTGCATTGTTCCTTTTTAAAACTTGCCCTCTAAAATGCTTAGCAAGCCACCGTCTTATTGCTTTTTCAATCCGAATGCATTATTCATATTGAAACGCTATTTGCCGGTTTTCTCCGCAGTTGATGTGTTTCCAGCACCTTTTGTTTTTCAGATTTCTAATATCTGCAGTTAGATGCATTGACCCGAACAGGCGACAGAGTGTAGCAACTAGGGGAATTTCACAGTAACTTAACTGCAGTGTCAATATAAGCTTTACTTGTGACTAACAAAACTTTACTTTAACTTTTTCAATGTTTAAACCTCTAGTGGAAAATGGACCCTTCAGGCAGCATATTTAATTTGAATAAGATTTTTGAATTTACCACAATAAGGGAGTGATACTGACAGAACCTTTAAATACAAATGTAATCAGGTGAACTGGTCAACATTGGGCTCTTTTGGTTTGTGGTATTCTAGTTAAACACTGCCACTTTATCCTAGCTGCACTTGCATAATTAACAACAGGATTCAAAAAATTCACACCCCTCAGGGGACTAATGTCACGCTGGCCTGCTGGCAATTGTCATTCATTTAAATTCATAAACTAATCTATTTTGGGACTTACAGCATAGAATGTTGAAAACAATATACCAAAATATCTTGTCATTCCTTGTAATTAAACTATGTACAGGAGTATACATGGGCAAAAAAAGCACGAGAGACATTACCGAACATAATTCTGAATAACTCCGTTCTCCAAAAGCTACTTTAGTAATGAATTGTCCTGAAAAAGTGCACTATCAGCACTGTTTCAATAGAAAGCAATGCTCCATAAAGTTCCTGTACCTTTCCTTTAAAAAATATTTCAGGATGTGGATGATGTTGGCAACAGCCAATATTTAGTTTTCATCTGAACTGTTCTTCGGAAGGAGATGGTGAGTCACCTCTTTGAATAAAACTGAGAAACATGCACTAGAGGGCAGTTGAAGGGTTTTTGGGATTGGACAGAGAGAGGACATGCCCCTTTTGTTATGGGTCAGGAGTGACATATGGGCTGGACTGCATAAGGGTGGCAGATTTCCTTCAGGGTACCAAAAAGGGTTTTACGGCTATTCATTTAGTTTCACAGTCATCATCATCAAATCTAACTTTTTATTCATTTTATTTTAATGAATTTTAATTCCTAGCTGCTGTGGTGGGATTTGAACTCAGTCTCCAGATCAGCACTCCACAGCTTTCGATTAATAGCTCAGTAACATAACCATGCTGCCAAAGGATGGACATAAGAAATTCCCCCTTATGAGTATTTTATTAAAAATGGGTAAATGTGGCACGTAATGTTTTTAACCATAAGTGTCACAAAAAAGAGGGCTTTAAAGAATTCAATGGTAAAAAGAAATAATTTCTACCCAATTTGCATTACTTTTGGCAGAGATAACATTATTGTTTTTTTGGGATTCCTTTGCAACGGGAATTCATTGCAATAATTAATTTACAGAAGATGTTGGTGGCCACACTTACCCCGAAGTTTCACAGCAGGGCTTCTATACTAAATCAACTTTCAAACAGGCAAAGAAAAGCCTGGACTAATGAAATTGCCTTGCTATACAAGATCACACACAACACAACTGAGACATGTTTCCAATTAACAAGCAACATTCGACGTGATGCCACCAGTGGTGCAATCAAATAACTAAGATCAAAAGGACAGATTTTATGGATCTCTTAAGTGTCATAAAGTCAATTGGTGGGTAAGGTACATTTTAATACTGGTTCTAAAGCATGCAAATTCATTCTTGCAATCACACTCTTGGCCAAGTTAAATCAGTATGGTCTCTGTGCAGATCAATCTAATTCTTTTCCAAAGGATATTCAATGTTGTTTATACATTTAAGTTTCTAAAATAAACATAAAATAAAGAATAAACACAAGCAAAAGTTATGAAAAAATTAAGTGTACCGCGTGCCTGGTTACATTTCAGCTATGATGTAGAGATGCCGGCGTTGGACTGGGGTAAACACAGTAAGAAGTCTCACAACACCAGGTTAGAGTCCAACCAGTTTATTTGATAGTGATCAAATAAACTGGTGAAATAAACTATCAAATAAACTGATTGGACTCTAACCTGGTGTTGTGAGACTTCTTACTATATTTCAGCTAGTCAAGCCTTCTGCAAAAACATATACTTTTTAAGGTTGGCTGCGAACTGGCATTACATCATCTGTAAGTCCAGTATCTTTAATCCTATCTCCAGTACTCCTTTTATGGTATCCATAGTATAGGATCCTGGACCAGAGTATAGTCACGTGGTGCAGGGTTTGGCTCTGAATCTGAAGAATTTTAAGTGTTTCCCAGATGTTCAGAAATAATTATGAGGGATATCAATAGGGCAGATAGAAAAAAAACCCTTCCCATAGTAGAGGGGTCAATAACAAGGGCGCATTGATTTAAGGCAGAGGAGATTTGAGGAAAATCTTTTTCACCCAGAGGGTGCTGGGAATTGGAACTCTCTGCCTGAAAGGGCAGGATAGGTGGGAATCCTCACCGCATTTAGATGAGTACTTAAAACGGCATAGCATACAAGCAACGGCACAGCAAACACGGATATGGACCAAGTGCTGGAAAATGGGATTAAGATAGATAGGTATTTGAAGCCCAGCACAGACACGACGGACTAAAGGGCCTCTTTCTGTGCTGTAAAACTCTATGACTCTAAGCACCCACCAACACCACTCCCAGCTCCTGAATTCACTTGATGCATAATTTTAAATCGAAGGGGAACTCAATTGGGTTCATCCCAACTGAAACATAATCAAACAACTAGTTTTGGAACCCATCCCCACATCATTCCCAGCACCTACTTCTGGCAACTGACATAAGAATCACCATTTTACCTCAGATGTATGATTATTGAAGATGGAATGAAAAGGCTGGATGACCAAGTAGTATGTACCTTCAAATACTCTTTGGTGATGGATGTTTCCGGGGATTCCAGTTTCGGCTGTTGGATATTAACTGGACTCTACAAGATAAAAATAAAATTGGGGTTTACAGACTAATTTTCAGCAGAACTGATATTACCTGGACTTGTGCTGGAAGTTCAATTTGGAAAGACAAACAAGTCTGGGTGGTGCAGCTTTTAGGGAAACGTAGCTCAGTAGATTATAGTACAGTAGGTTAAAATCATTTTAATTACAGCCTTTTTTTAAAAAAAATGAGAAAGGTGTGTCTGCTTACAGAAACTCTCCAAAACATTCCAGTTGCAAATTTTATATGCTACCTCAAAAGAAACCAGTGGCATTCCTTGCAATATATTTGGAACCCCACTATACACAGACACTGTAAATAAAATTCTTTTCATAGACAAATGATTACTAGTGCTGCAACAACCACATGTCAATTAACCCTCCTATTAGCAACAATATCTTGAAAGAAGCTTTGTCACTAACACAATGAACCTAGGTGCCAAGGATCTATTGCCATAAGAGACTCAATGTTTTGGATATCATTTATTCAGAACCAAAATGGAGGGTATATGGGACTGAATGGGGCACAGGTAAACATAGAAAACAGAAGCAGGAGCAGGCCATTTGGCCCTTCGAGCCTGCTCCATTATTCATTTTGATCATAGCTGATCATCAAATCCAATATCTCAATTCTGCCTCCCCCCACCATATCCCTTGATCGCTTTAGTCCCAAGAGCTACACTAATTTGGAGAAGAGCTCTCAAATGCAAATCAGCGTGGCCAACTCCCAACTATCACAGGAACGCATTCCCCCTTTCTTCATGAAAAACCCAACTACCTGGAATTTCAAAAAAATATGCATAGCATACTTCAGAATAAGGAATTTTCTAATAAATACCATCTGTAAATTGTAGCAGCAAACGCCAAAATTTTATAAAACACTTTCCAACTGTTTTCATCCTTCCTGTATTGAATTCATATCAGAACAGTTTGACATTATAAAGAAAAAAGATGTCCTGGTTTAAAATAAGTGCGAGCGTATACGTGGACTTGAGCTCAATGCACCATTTAACCAGACTTCTGATTTCATAGAATTGCAGAATTTTTATGGCACAGGCGGCCATTTGGCTCATCACGTCCACATCGGCTCTCCAAACTAGCATTATGGCTTAGCAGAATTTCTCTGCCGATTCTCCAGACCCCCGCACACTGATATTTTACAAACACTGTTACAACTTCAGGGAAAAGTGAAAAGTCAAAGTCATTTAGGACACAGAAGGCCATTCATTGAGTCCATGCCAGCTCTCTATGGAATAATCTAGTCAGTAACATTCCTCCACTCCGTTCCTGTAGCCCTGCAAGTTTATTTCCTTCAAGAGTCCATCCAATTCCCTTTTGAAGTCTTTAAATCAAATCTCAATAAAGATGCAAAGATTGCTAAATGGGGCAGGTACATCATACTGATGTGGGAACCGGCACAAAGACAATATTCTATCAGACTGCACAAGCAATTCTTTTCTTGCTCGCAACAAAGATAATCACAGAATTGTTACGACGCAGAAGGTGGTCATTTGGCCCATCATGTCTGCACCAGCAATGTTAATATTTACTGTCCGTCTCATAATGGAATTTCATTTGATTTTAATTTGATTTATTATCACATGTATTAATACACAGTGAAAAGTATTGTTTCTTGCATGCTGTACAGGTAAAGCATACCATTCATACAGAAGAAAAGGAGAGAATGCAGAATGTAGTGTTATAGCTAGGGTGTAGAGAAAGATCAACTTAAGGCAAGGTAAGTCCATTCAAAAGTCTGACAGCAGCAAGGAAGAAGCTGTTCTTGAGTCGGTTGGTATGTGACCTCAAACTTTTGTATCTTTTTCCCGAAGGAAGAAGGCAGAAGTGAGAATGTCCGGGGTGCATGGGGTCCTTAATTATGTGGCTGCTTTGCCAAGGCAGCAGGAAGTGTAGACAGAGTCAATGGATGGGAGGCTGGTTTGCGTGATGGATTGGGCTACATTCACAACCTTTTGTAGTTCCTTGTGGTCTTAGACACAGCAGGAGCCATACCAAGCTGTGATACAACCAGAAAGAGAATGCTTTCTACGGTGCATCTATAAAAGTTGGTGAGAGTCATAGCTGACATGCCAAATTTTCTTAGTCTTCTAAGTCATTCTGATTGAATGTTGTAAATTGTCTTCTTGTTCGCTCTTCTATGACATGGTTACCAAAACTAAACATGTCCTTTGCATACAATCAAATCATTATACTGTCTTAGCACAGCTTCTGTGATATTCTGTTGCTCCAGCTATATTTTAGCATTGTTAGCTTTTTTTTGAACATTTTGTTATATTGCTGAAAGAGAATTATTGCCAAATCCCTTTCCAAATCTTTCAGCTAATGCAATTCCATTTGATACACACCTTCAATGCTACAATTACTGAACCCTTGGAATCAAATAGTGTTATGGACTCAGTGAACAGAAAAATGCAGGCAAGTACAGGATGAAGCCTGCATTTCCAATCACAAAAACAAATACTTCTCCACCAGCCATCCCACCAATACCAACTGAAATCGCCCTTAATTTTTCCACACCATTGGCCTCCACAGTCTCCCTCAGAAGCACCTTACACACACTCAATCTGAGCTGTTGATGCACCTTTTCTATTCCAACACTGAGTCAATGGTCCCTATTCTAAAGTTTGTGACAATCTCCAGCGTATTGTTTGAATTAAATCCATTCAAGAGACTTCAATATTTAAATATTACTTTTTGCTTAGGAGTTTAAAAAAATCACGGGTTCTTCAACCTGATTTCTTGGCTTGGACAGATTAAACTTGGGAATCAGTTTGGTGGCTCTTTTCTACTGTTGCCTTGCTGTTAGAATGTAACCGGTGACAACTTTGTACTGGATGTAATGTGACCGACGGGAACAAGATGTGAGGATCGGCTGACCCAGTAAACCAAGCAACCAATTACAGAGCGATGGAATAGTCTGCTGACCAGCTGATTCACTATAAAAAAGGAACTATGTAGAATTGTGGGGAGCTTGGAGTGGCCCAGGGCGAGGCCCCAAGTTTGGAGTAACGGTGTTTCTTTATTAAATCCTTCCTTTGATTTATAAGTTGGAGTGAGTTTTGTTGTATTTTCATTAGCTGCATTTTGAAGAATTCCTTACAAAGAAACATTGCTATGCCATATACCCTCAACTGGTATACTGAGACATTGTACAGCATGCCAGAAATTGGAGAAACTACCCAAATTCACATTATCTAAGAATCAACAGGAAAAAAGGGAACCTTCATCTCATTAACTTACTGAGCAACCATGGAGAAGCCCAATTTATTTTGACTTCAATTCACTACAAAATTTACAGCATAACCTTGATGCATCATCAAGCAATCAATTTCCAATGCACTTCCCTACAATCAGGTGGGCAGGTTGTTGCAGTGTGCTACTGCTGGTATACCATCTACGAATTACCCTTTACTTTTCTTCAAATCTTGAGGAAAGACAATGAAAATACTAAAAACAAAGTGAAGTTGTCCTGAATGTAAACCTGCTTAGTGGTGTACAGGGCAATAATGCTTTTAAAATCTCATGAAAAGTATATACAATAAATTAGATATATGCACACACAACTTGCATTTTTATGATGTTTTCTGCATAGGTAGGCTTCAGGAAATGTCTTCAGGGAGCTGGAGAAGAAAAGGGGTTTAAGAGAGGGAATTTGACACAGATGAAGGTACGGTCTTCTATGGCGAGATAAAGCAGAAATGTCAACATGGCAACTCGAGAAGACCTTGGATACACATTATAAATGACCTGGTTGGACCTGAGTGTGGCCAGGAAGGGGACCAGTGTCAGTCAATTCTTCTCAAAGATTAGATAGTGGATGTTATAGCCTTTTTAAGACTCAATGTCAGACAGTCAGTCTGCCAGGCTGGAGGTTCTGCAGAATCACATGAAGCACGTTGGTTGGTGCAGAAGGATCAAAGAAAACAACATGATATTATGCATTATGGTCATTAGAATGTTAAGTGAGACTTCATTTGGGTGCAATATCAGGAGGATTGGAAGATATGTGGATGATGTAGGTACAATTCTAGGGGACAACATATTCAAGGACCCTGGATCAGCAAAAGGAGATTGGAGATGGGTAACAAAAGATGGGTGCAGATTTTTCCTTTAAGTAAGGAATGATAGTTTTGGAAAGTAAGAGGAGAGCAACTGTATAGAGGAAGCTAAGGCTCAAAGTCAGGATGTGGAGATGCTGGCGTTGGACTGGGGTAAAAACAGAAAGAGGTCTCACAACACCAGCTTAAAATCAAACAGGTTTATTTGTAGCAAACGCCACAAGCTTTCGGAACACGCCGTTCTTTTGTCAGGTGGGTGGTTCTCCCACCTGACAAAGGAACAGCATGTTCCGAAAGCTTGTGGTGCTTGCTACAAATAAACCTGTTGGACTTTAAGCTGGTGTTGCGAGACTTCTTTCTGTTCAAAGTCAGGATGCAGAGAAGTAGTCAGTTATCACAGACCAAGGTGCTCAAAATAAGTTATTAAATCTATTGATGTAAATCAATAATTAGAAGAAAAACTTTAATGGAATCCAAGCCCTCCTGGATCTCAAATTTTGACTCTTAAAATTACTTTCATTACTCATTGCACTTTACCCCCATGTCAAGTATCCAAGGTCCTGAAATACTTTGTTTTCTCTGTGGGTGGAACTGAGATGAAGCTGAGACTGGTGATCTTGCTCAACTGCTAGAATCAGGAGGCATCGCTGAAAGTCCACATCACTATAGGCATATCATGAGTGCCTGTCTGGTTGTTGGGGGCTGCTTTAGCAACTAACTCATTTCAAAACTAGCTTTTTTTCTGGCCACAGCCCAATTATAAAATGGCTGTACCATAACTAACAGAGGCAAAATCTTACAGCACTTCTCTACTTAAAAGATGCAAACAAATGCAAGTTGTTTAAAGGGGTCTGGGTTGGGTCACTGAGGTGACAATGACATCATCGAGCAGACATGTACGCCCTGGTTCAATTGGACATCCAGATTGTTCAGCAGTAAGAAAGTCAGAAAAGAGAAAATTCTTATGGTGGAATTCTCTTTCTGTCAAAGGATTGATCTTTCCATCTAGGTAGTTCCCATCAGGCAAGATTCTAGGCATGATATGGAGATGCCGGCGTCGGACTGGGGTAAACACAGTAAGAAGGGATTCACCTGACGAAGAGTTTAACCTCGAAAGCTTGTGAGTTTACTATCAAATAAATCAGTTGGACTTAAACCTGGTGTTGTCTGACTTCTTACAGGATTCTAGGCACCAGAGGAGATTCAAAATTCCCAAGAATTCCTAGTTAAAGAGGAGGCAAAAACCTTGGTCACTTCATAACCAAGTGGATGCTAGTGTGGGAAGATTTTCTAGGTGTATCCTCCAAAGTGAGTTGAAATTTCGATAGTCTTGTGACCTTTTTGCAGCATTTTGGGTAGTTCAATTGAGTATTTAAGTGGGAAAAATTAATTGACTTAAAAAATCTTTTGCTCATTTGTTAGGTGAATCTCCTGCTAGTAAAATGTGGAATTCTCATGGCCAACCTTAAAAAGAAAAAGACTGGATGGCCTAATCAGAATCCCTTTAAAAGCTAAATGACTGGGATTTGAACTGCTGCTTTAACGTAGATCATAAGAACAATGCTTCAGCTGCAACTTGCAAAACTACTGGGCAATCGTACAGTCATAGAGGTGTACAGCATGAAAACAGACCCTTCAGTCCAACTTGTCCATGCTGCCCTTTTTTTCAAAAACCCCTGAGCTAATCCCAATTGCCCACATTTAGCCCATATCCCTCCAGACTCATCTTACCTATATAACTGTCTAAACGTTTTTTTAAGAAAGA
The DNA here is from genome assembly GCF_965287045.1 of Carcharhinus amblyrhynchos. Lineage (NCBI taxonomy): Eukaryota > Metazoa > Chordata > Chondrichthyes > Carcharhiniformes > Carcharhinidae > Carcharhinus > Carcharhinus amblyrhynchos. Next base: position 9,494,262 of record NC_137344.1, read on the forward strand.
CAAAATAGCACCTGCTTCTACTATTACCTCTAGCAGCTTATTCCAGATACTCACCACCCTGCGCGTGAAAAAATTTAGTCCCTTTTTTTATCTCTCCCCAATAAAAACTCAATAAAATGGATATGGGCTAAATCAATAAAAATGCAACAAAATGCTCCACGGAATGGGTTCACAATAATACACCAAACCTAAGATATTAAATGCAAGCACAGTCCAAATTCCTAGTATTTTGTATGTACAGCCTCAAAGATATAAGAACATAAGAAATAGGAGCAGGAGTAGGCCATCTAGCCCTTCGAGCCTGCCCCGCCATTCAATAAGATCATGGCTGATCTGTCGTGGCTCAGTTCCACATTCCCGCCCTCTCCCCATAACCTTTAATCCCCTCTCTTATCAAAAACCCATCAACCCGCGTCTTAAAAATATTTAGCGAGGTAGCCTCCACCACTTCAACGGGCAGAGAATTCCAGAGATTCACCACCCTTTGAGTGAAGAAGTTCTTCCTCAACTCCGTTCTAAACCGCCCCCCCTTTATCTTGAGGCTGTGCCCCCTAGTCCTACTGTCCTTTCTGAGCGGGAAGAGTATCAGCTGCAGAAAAATAGAAATCATTTATGAAGATAAAATATGCCGAAATTGAAGTTAAGTAGTGTTTACAGCGATTTCAAGGCACCTCGCCAAAACTAACCTGCCATGTGGCAAGCATATTACTAATTAAAGTACTTAGCTAAAAAAAAGGATAATTGTTGAATTATGGTTTGTGTATCAAAACAGGGTTGCAATTAGAGTTTAACCAGGCTACAGGAGGATGATGATTATGAGTCTGTCCAAAATGTTTAGAATTTTTTTTGATGAGTGTATAAATTTCAAGCAGACTTTAGAGAATATATGCATCAAGAATACTTGTTGCATTAACTGGTCAAACATAATGAAGTCCTTTTTCTCTAGCATAAAAGCATAACAAGGAGATATGATCCTGCAACTGTGTCATCCTTGCTGTCCTCCACTTACAGCTAAAAAGGAAATTTTACCATAGACTGCCAACTCACTACTGACTAATAATGCAACAAACTTAGGTGATGCGTGCCAACATTTCTCTTTTATGCATTCTCTGGCAAGGCCCCAATTCAATGCCTCTCCCTAACAGCCCTCCAGAAAGAGATGTAGAGTTACTTTCTCAAATTTTTGCAGTCTGTGAGACGAGGATACACCCAGTTGTCGTAGCAGTCTGGTCCAAATGTGTGAACATAGAACATTAGAACATAGAACATTACAGCGCAGAACAGGCCCTTCGGCCCACGATGTTGCGCCGACCAGTTTTTTTTTAAAAAAACTCTGACCCACTAATCTAAACCAATCCCTTTTCGTCCATAAACCTATCCATAAATCTCTTCAACGCCCCCAAACTAGGCGCATTTACAACCGCAGCAGGCAGGGCATTCCAATCCCTCACCACCCTTGTGGCTTGCTAGATTATTTCAGAGGTCAGTTAAGAGCTAACTGCATTACTGTGGTCAGAATCAGATATAAGCTAGACTGGGCTCAAGGCAGATTTTCTTCTCTGAGGGGCATTCGTGAATCATATGGGGAATTTTATAATAATCTAGTAGTTACATGGTCTCCCATACTGAACCTTTTCTTCCTGATTTAGGTAGCTGATTGAATTTATATTCTCCAGTTGCTTTGGTGGTTTTAAACCATGTCTCCAGTCATTAATCCAAGCCTCTGGACCGTTTTGCTACCATTCACATTATGCATCAAACCTACACCGCATTAATTTTGTCAAATGTAGCCACAGATGTTTGAAATCACATGCGAACATCTTACTGAAATCATACGTACACATGCATAAATGCTCAGTCATCTCAAATTCCTCTTTCTGCTTTTTAGTCAAGGTGCCAACTCATTCAAACAGGCCAGCCAACATCTCTGCCAGAATAGCAGGCAGGAATATCAAATCAACAGGTTCAGCATTTATACTGCACTAGTCCATATCTATCACGATTGCACGCCAAACAGTAATCCAGCACTGATGCTGAGTCTCACTTTGCAATGGGCCTCTCATTTGTTTCGAGACACTGTCCTTTCAATTCACCTTCAACGTGAATGTTCTGCACACATGCTACATTTCAAACCACATGCATTTGACGACCTTAACAGATTCTACTTTCAAGGTTTGCAAAGTAGATGGAGGGTAGTTATTTGTAGTGTGTACACAAGGTACTCAAAGCAAAATCACAAGTCATTGAATAACCTTGCAGGTTAAAAATTAAATGCTGAGTTTTTAAAATAGTTTTTAATGGATTGGAGCCTTTGGTGTATATCATTCAAGTTTGGAAACATCAATCATTGTTCTTTAAAAATTCCAGCGCAGATATTAATGTCCCTTTCATTAAGCTGGAGGAACATCGAAACATACGAAGTTTAAGGCATGGGTAATGTTAAATTGGTTAAACCAAAATGATGAATGTTTCTAACTAGAGAAAACTTTTAGGAAATTGGTGATCATTCTCTTCTGAATAATTGAGATACCAGCCCACTTATCCAGCAACTGCCGAAATGTCAGTGTCTGCCTGCAATAGTAGATTATTGGTCTTTAAGGTGAGGAGTTAACTACCCAAAGGAAGATGCCATTAACAACAAAGTGATCGCTTTCAATTACATCCACCAGGTCATTGACAAAGACAAGAAATATCAAGGGGTCAAACATGTTTTACTGGGGCACCCCTGCTTAATTGCTACAATAAGACATGCTTTCATTTATCATGAGCTATGTTTGTGCCCTCTGAGCATGTGGCTTTGAAATCCTCAAGTCAATAAGTATATGTACTGGTCAATGCTCCCATTTAACTCAACTTCATCCTAAAAAGAGAAGATCTGTTCAGTTACATAAATTGCATTTACTTTTTTTTAAACAGCAAAAGACAAGCAAACCCTGCACTTACTAAAGGCAAGGTTGATTTAAAATTAAGATTATTTTGATATCATATTGTTTACTTGATGAATTGGTGCTCTGGATTAGTTAAGCATTGAATCCCTTTCAGCCCATCCACATGGCATTTCAACAACATTCAAATTGCCCTTTTTTTTTGTAAATCTTTCTTACATATGCATTTCAGTTACCAGAACTGGATTTCACTTGCTATTTTCTGCTTGTTTGCGAATTTTGCTAAGGTGCTTCTGTAATCCCTTGGTTGGCACATCACACAACTGCCCTCCTAATTTCTCACATTTAACCAAAAAATGATTCACACATTGGAATCAAAAATTTCTTTTGCAGATGAGAAACAGCAGGAGTCCCATCCATCACCTGTCGCAAAAAAATGCCACATGGTTATTCTCCCCTTCCTGGTACTTCACTGTGTCCTATCATTCCAGTAAGAAGTCTGACAACACCAGGTTTAAGTCCAACCGATTTATTTGATAGTAAACTCACAAGCTTACCCCAGCCCAACGCCAGCATCTCCACATCATGACTCCCATCATTCCACCAATCCCTATCCAAGTTTTATCAAGATAATCATTACCTTAAGTCATATATAGAGCCATAGAGATTTACAACACGGAAGACAGCCAGTTACCCTGCTGTGCCAGCCCTTTATTAAAGCAATCAAAATGTAATTTAGCTGCTCTACTCTCTTCCTAAAATACTCCATCTTCCCTGCTTTGAATATTCATTATGGAGTACATTCATTGTTTCAGTTTGTTTGCATATGTAGCAGTCATTGGGCTTTCCAACACCTACTTTGGTTCCACTTCCCCAAAAAAGTGACTGTTGTAAACTAGGATTTCTTCCTCCTTTCCAAATCAGTGCTGGGCGGCACAGAGTATGTAATAGGATCACAGACTAGGAAGAGGCTACTCAGCCTGCATGTCTGTGCTAAAATTCTGCAAGAACAACTCACCTCAGTCTCATGGCCCATTTCCCCACAGCCCTGCATTTTTTTTTACTTCAATTATCTTTTGGAAACCATAAGTGAAACAACCTCCATCACACTTTCAGGCAGAACATTACAGGCTGCTGCATAAAAAAGCTTGTCCTCATGTCAACATGGTTACTTCTGCCAATCATCTTAAATCAGTGTCCTCTGATTCTTGATCCTTCTACAATGAGAACAGTTTCTCTCTGTCTACTCTGTCCAGAACCTGAATTTTGAACATATCAAATCCAACCTTCTCTCCTCCAAGGAGGGCAAGTCCAGCTTCTCCAATCTATCCATATAACAGAAATTCCTGATTCACGAATCATTTTTGCACTATCTCCAATGACTTAACATGGTTCCTAAACTGTGATGCCCAAAGTTGAAAGGTATACTCCTGTTGAGGTCAAATCAGTGTTTTGTACAGGTTAATCATAACTTTCTTGCTTTTGTATACCATGCTGTTATTTATAAAGCCAAGTGTCCTGTAGCTTTGACTGAACCCTCAACCTGCTTAGTCACTTGCAATGACTTGTGCATATCTAATTGCAGATGCCTCTGCTCCATATCTCCTTTAGAATTGTACCTTTTAGCTTACATTACCTCTCCTCATTCCTCCTACTGAAATAAACTATTTCACTAGATTCAATTCCAGCATCCCACTTTCATCACCATTCCACCAGCCTACACCCTTTTGAAGTTTAATACCATGCTCCTCATGGTTTGGAATACTTTCAAGCAGCAAATTTGCTCCTGTTGATTAATTCCATTATTTTACCAATAATCAATGCAAGACTAATAAGCCTGTAAGTGAACTAGATTTGTTTATAACCTTTTTGGAAAGAAGTACTGCATTGGCTTATTTCCAATTCAGTTAGACCTCCCTGTATTTGTTTCTTGTTTGAAATTAGTTTTGAAGTCTTTCAGCCTGTTTAGGGTCTCCACGAGTAATGAGAAAGTAATTAGATTCAACTGATGGCAATGCTAACCGTGATTTGTCTAGTGAATACATCCAAGAAGTAATCATTTATTTTGTTAATTGCTTTTAGTTCATACCAGTTGTGTCTTTAAAAGGACCTTTTTAAAAATTTTTATAATGTGCTTTCTTCCATGATGTGGCAGAATTTCTTGCTGCTGGTTATTTACTTGCGACATGACGAACAATAGTCACAATGGTAGTCTTAAGATGAAGGTTGGATTGGGGGATGGGGAAAATATCTAATTGGTCTAGGCACACAACATACATTCGTCTCCATTTTGAAGTCACACATTGTCCTCATTTTTACATAGCTATTATAAATTCATATTGCCACATTTAGAATGGAAGCTGTGTAGTCTCATCAAATAGTAACCCAACCCTCCTGCCAGTGGTGATGCTGTAGCTCCTTCATTAGAGGAAGTGCAATTAGTGTGACACGTCTATAAATGTAGTTTCCACTAGAATTGTGGACGTGGAACATGTAATGGAAAAAATTGCAAGGAAGTGCAGCAGGATTTAACAGATCTTTTACAGTGTTTTGTTTCTACAGTTACATATATGTCTAGTTCCTTGTTTGCATGCCTCCAAGCCTTCCCCCATTTCCACTAGCCCCAAATGCCTTTTCACATTTATGCTTTTTCTTCCACTTTACCCCAAAATGCAAGAAATAATTTGTTCTCTCATTCATTTCATATTGTACTTTTTGTTTTACCTCAATTGGAATCACATTTGTTTAGTCTGCAGGATATACTTATTCTGCATGCTTAGCAGCATGTACCAAGTCCCAATCAAGTTGTTTAAATCTTTTCCTAGTCCCTTAACACTGGCTCTTCTAAACATATCCTGTATGTTTTGCCCACAAAATCAGATGCAACAATACAGTTTCTATCATCCTAAGCAATCATCATTCACATCTGGATCAAATCCATTGCAACTGCTGATGCCGTAACACCATCATGTATAGTTGCTAGCTCAGGCACCACTCTGCTAGGCACTTCCAGTCATGTTAGGTTGGTTAAAATCTCTCTCAATAATACTTTTGGTTGGAAAATTTGACCTTTGAGAAAAGGTCATTGAAGCATCAGCTCTTTTCTCTCCTTATAGATGCTGCCAGACCTGCTGAGATTTTCCAGCATTTTCTCTTTTGATTGGATCTGTATTCCTTATTGCTTTGTTAAATAACATATTCTTCACATGTCGATTTGGTAATCAGTAGCAGATTCTGGAATTATCTTTTCTGCCTCTGCATCAAATATCCTGAGGCTGTTGGGAACTTCACATAATAACTTTATTCCCCAACTGACATTTCCAATGATTTAATCTCTCTCCAGTCTAGTTTGTTCTTCCAGAACACTCAAACTCAGTCCACAAGATCTCCACCTTATTCTTTCCTGGGAATACTGGGTAGTTTGTCTGCCTTACCAGAAGTTTTATTCACCTGATCAGTACCATGGGACATAACACACCAGGCAGGACATCTGCATGCCTGCAAATTAGGCTGTCCAACATCCACCCTCCATTATCATCGACTGTAGTCTCTACTCATCCTCACCATGAGGGCCAAGAACTGTAATCCTGTACAACTTTCTCATGCACTCCCTTGCGGATAACCACTCACTTTTCCCTCCCTGCTTTACTTCCATTCTCTTGCTCTCTCCTGTGTCCCATTAAGTGTGGTGTGGCAATCTTCTGTGTATTTTCCACACAAGATTTCTCTTCAGTGAATATTAAGTATAACCAGCTGGTCCTCCAGCTATAGGTAACTAGAGAGAAGATCTCTCAATAAAATAATTTAGAATTTTAAAGTGTTCGGTTTAATTGCAAGGAAGTAGTTGATACCCAAAATTAAATATTTTTAAAATAGTTTCAAGTTCTATTGAGTGTCCTTTTTTTCAGAAAATCAGAGACGATTATTAATTACATGTAGTTGTTACCTTTGATCTTAGCTATTGGTTGGCTATTTAAAAGCATTCCTTTAAATATTTGAATTGTTTCTGAAAGATATATGCCATCATTTTCCTCACTGCACGTGAGTTTGGTGGTGGGGGGAGGGTCACTGCTTGAGAGTCTTGTTCAGACAGGTTCAATCATGATGGTCCCCCCATGCCAACACCATAGTTAAGAAAGCACCCAATGCCTCTACTTTCTCAGCAGACTAAGGAAATTTGGCATGTCAACTACGACTCTCAGCAACTTTCAGAGATGCACTATAGAAAGCATTCTTTCTGATTGTATCACAGCTTGGTATGGCTCCTGCTCTGCCCAAGACCACAAGGGACAACAAAATGTCGTGAATGTAGCCCAGTCCATCACACAAACCAGCTTCCCATCCATTGACACTTCCCGCTACCTCAGCAAAGCAGCCAGCATAATTAAGGACCCCACGCACCCCGGACATTCATTCTTCCATCAAGAAAAGGATACAAAAGTCCGAGGTCATGTACCAACCAACTCAAGAACAGCTTCTTTCCTGCTGCTGTCAGACTTTTGAATGGACCCAACTTGCACTAAGTTGATCTTTCTCTACACCCTAGCTATGACTGTAACACTACATTCTGCACTCATTTTCTTCTCTATGAATGGTATATTTTGTCTGCATAGTGCACAAGAAACAATACTTTTCACTGCATGTTAATACATCTGACAATAATAAATCAAATCAAATCAAAAATTTTCAGGCTAGATAAGAGGTGAGAGGTGACCTGATAGAGGTTTATAAGATGTTGAGAGGTATAAATAGGGTGGATTCTCAGAGGCTATTTCACAGGGCTGGCATGGTCGCTACAAGAGGACACAGGTTTAAGGTGCTGGGGAGTAGGTACAGAGGAGACGTCGGGCTAAGTTTTTCACTCAGAGGGTGGTGGGTGAGTGGAATCAGCTGCCGTCGGTGGTGGTGGAGGTGAACTTGTCGGGGTCTTTCAAGAGACTTCTGGATGAGTACATGGGATTTAATGGGATTGAGGGTTATAGATAGGCCTGGTAGGTGGGGATATGATTAACGCAACTTGTGGGCCGAAGAGCCTGTTTGTGCTGTAGCGTTCTATGTTCTATAATTACCTGTAGGGAAAAGAGCTATGAGACTACAAGAGAACGGAATGCGTTGGCTTTATCCGAGACAGAACTGGCTTGGACACAATAAGCCAAATGGTATCCACTCTGCAGCGATAATTTTATGACTGATTCTATAATTACATTGCACAGCCTGGGGAAGAGGGGGAGACACAAAATTGTGGAAGTTCATTAGGGTTGAACAGGTCCTTTTCAGCAGCACACATGGATCCATTTTCTTTCCAGATTAAATGCTAACAGCACTGATGAGGTTGCTGAAGTAAGATGTTGCCAGGAAACTCTCAACACTACTTTAAGGTAGTGTCTAAATGGCACAAGTGAGCAGCCAGGGAATCCTTTCTCCACATTTTGCTTCCAAGTACACGGAAACATATGTAACCTGACTGAGATTAGGCACTAAATGGAAGTAGCATCAAACCACCACCACTAATCACACAGCATTTCACACTAGTGCTCCAATGGCATACACCACGGTGCCACCTTTTATAGTCTTCTATACAGTGAAGGTTAGCCAAAGTACAAAATGGCCCAAACTACTAGTTCAGATGCCATGTTTTGCAAAATTGATGATCTTAGCTCTCCAACTTTTAGGGCCCTTGATAACAGCCAACATCTTGATGTTGTTCTCAAATTTTGTACCTGTTCTGCTTCTTAAGCTATATGTTTCCTCTTTGGTCTCCTGCTTGCTCTGCTGCTCTCAAATTTTACCAGCCACTGAGATGTTCTCGTTTCTCTCACCCAAGTACGTGCCCAAGGAATTATAATTGTCTCTTTGTGCTCATTCACAAAATTTGCTCGTGTGCCCTGCTTTTTTCAAAACTTCATTAGTTGTGTGTGTAGTCCAACTAATTCCCATTGTACATATCAGAAACCACAGCTCTGCTGCCGTTATCTTCCAGTGTCTTCAATTTATCTTTCATTGTCTTGACTGCAAGCAAAGTTACTGTGTGAAGATGAAACAGTCTTGTCTGTGGCTGTGGGAGACAGTCTTCTAAATGAAGACAAATTGTCAAAGAGTGGAAGAAGTTTCACTCAACGTTTGGTCAGAAGCAATGTGGCAATTTAGATGGAAATTGTAAAAGGAAAAAACCAGCAGACGTTCTTTTGTACAGCACCAAAAAAAAAATTAAAAATAGAACACAATTCCATATTAACTTTTACTTAAAAAGCAGAACTACTGCTTTATCTTTTTTTTCAACTAAAAAAAAGTTCTGCTTCTTTTCTTCTGGTTTCCAGTAAATCTCTTTTACATCACAAACCTCAATTATGGCATTTCTACTGGAAGATCAAAGGAATAACTGGAATGCAGCCAACGGTTATATTATAATCAAAGTAACATTTTAATGAACGATATACAAAGGGTTCACTGCAGATCTTCTGAGATCATTTATTTTCCAAACTCCTCCTCAAAACAATTTGCTCCTCGTTTTGAGGAGTTTGTGTCTCAAGAGGAAAAGCAAAAAAAATGGCCACATGATCTAATCTGTGCAATTTAAATTAGGCAAACAAAGCTGGGAATTTTAACCAGTTTGCATCAGCAAATAATATGTTCCAAAGCTTCATCCTTCTACTGGTATTTGTATGTGAGTGCAACATACAATATAATGGGTAATTAACATGCTCACTTATTAGGACTATCATTCTTACATGCTTCTATGTTATTTAAGATTGTGACATGTGCTTCTGTTTTGATTTTAAAGTAATATTGTTTGAAACTAGTACAATTCAAGACTCTGGACAATGCCAATCATCATAAGAGGATTCAGCCAAAGTTGTGCTATACTGAATAACTTCACTAAATCCCCAAGCCAAGGAAGGACAAGGTTAACATTGCTCCTCTTCCTGATGACTGAGCTGCACTGGAAAATTTAGGTACATGGATTTTCAGTGAGACAAGATCAGGATCAGTGGTGACCTCGATGGCACAGTGGTTAGCACTGCTGCCTCACAGCGCCAGGGATCCAGGTTCGGTTCCCGGCTTGGATCACTGTCTGTGTAGAGTTTGCATGTTCTACGTATCTGTGTGGGTTTCCTCAGGATGCTCCGGATTCCTCCCACACTCCAAAGATGTGCGGGTCAGACGCATTGTCCAAACAGGTGCTGGAGTGTGGGAACTAGGGGAATTTCACAGTAACTTCATTGTAGTGTAAATGTAAGCCTTACTTGTGACTAATAAATAAACTTTAAATATTCACCATTTTAAATCTAGAAAGGATGACTGGCCACTTGGACAGATTATCAAAGGCCTATAAATGCCAAACTCCAAGCATAAGCAGCACCTCTGTAAAGAAAACTGGGAGGGAGATAAAAGAAAAACCTCCCCTCCACCCCAAAAAAGGGCTAGGACCAATTTGGTAGCGAGGGGGCAGATTAGTTATCATAGTAAATATTTTAGGCCCATAAAACCAGTACAACAATGTTAAATTTAGATCACAATCAAATCAATATCAGCTCCTGAATAAGGTAATCAGTTCTGACAAAATAAAGATAAAATACTGCAGATGCTGCAATCTGAAACAAGAACAGAAAATGCTGCAAGATCAGGAACAGCATCTTTGGAGAGAGAACAGATCCAGTCCAGGTTACCTCCATTCTCTCACCACAGATGCTGCAATCCTGCTGAGATTTTCCACCATTTTCTGTTTTTGAATTCAGTTCTGGCAATCAGTTTCAAATCACAAACTTTAAAAAACAGATTCTGTTAAGGATTTCCAGTACTATTTATTTCCTGAATTTAAGTATTTGGGTGAATTCCATAAGAAATAGGAACAGGATTGGGCCATTCAGCCTTTTGAGCTTGTTCGTCATTTAATAAGATCATGATTATCTAACACACAGTAAGCCCATTTTCTTGTAACCCTTAATGCCCCCACTGATTAAAAACCTACTGATCTCAGCCTTGCAAATTTTCACAGCTTCCTGTAGTAAAGGAATCCAAAGATTCACCACCCAGATGAAATTCTTCCGCAAATCTGTTTTGAATGAACGTGCCTTTATTCTACAACTGTCCTCTTGTCCTACACTCTTCCATGAGCTTTCACATTTACTCTGTCTAACCCCTTAATTCTTTCTTTTTCATTCCCATTCTTTTGAACGAGTACAGACCCAGCCCGTTCAATCTTTCCTCCATAGCTGGGGTCACCTCAGTAAACCCTTCTGCACTTGCTCCAATGATAATAGATCTTTTCTTTCTTCAATTAGGGGACCAAAACTGTACAAGGTATTCTAAATGTGGCCTCACTAGTACTTGTACAGTTGCATCAACACCTTTTTTATATTCCATCCCCTTTGTAATAAAAGCCAGCATTCAATTTCCCTTTCCAATTATCTTCTGCATCTGTATGCTGTTTTGTGAACAAGGACCCCCAAGTCCCTTTGTCATACAGCTTTTTGTAGTCTCCTCCGTATATCAATTCAACTTCTCATCCTTTCTTCCAAAATGAACAATCTTACATTTTCCCACATTGACTTCCATTTGCCAATTTTCTGCTCATTCATTTATCCTTCAAAAGCTCTATTTATATTCTCTTATAACCTACCTTTCCTTCCTGCTTTGCATCATCCACAAACAGTACACCCTGTGCTTTCCTCCAAATTGTTAATATAAATTGTGAAGAGCTGCAATCCTAACACTGATCCCTGTGGCACTCCATTGGTTACTGCTCTCCAATCCGAGAAAGGTCCCTTTATCGCTACTCACTGCTTCCTGTTAGTTATGATGTGGAGATGCTGGCGTTGGACTGGAGTAAACACAGTAAGAAGTCTCACAACACCAGGTTAAAGTCCAACAGGTTTATTTGGTAGCACAAGCCACTAGCTTTCGGAACGGTGCCTCTTACCTGATGAAGCGGCAGCGCTCTGAAAGCTAGTGGCTTGTGCTACCAAATAAACCTGTTGGACTTTAACCTGGTGTTGTGAGACTTATCCTGTTAGTTAGTCAATCCATTATCCTTGTCAGAATATTATTTCCAATATCATGAGCTCCTATTTTGCGTAATAACTTTATGCATGGCATCTTTACAAATGCCTTTTGAAAATTGAGATTTGGAATATTGACTGGTTCTTTTTAATCTACACTGGCTGATACCTCCTCAAAGAACTTTAATAAATGTCAAGACACGCTTTCTGCTCGTGAAACCATGCTGATTCTGCTTGATCAGATTGTGACTTCCCAAATGCAGGACTATTCTTGGTCTAATAATCAATTCTAATATTTTTCCAGTGATTGTAGTTAGGCTAACCTGCCTGTAGTTTCCAGCTTTTGCCTCCTTCCCTTTTTGAACTATGGTACCACATTGCCAGTTTTCCAATCTAAGGATTTTTGGAAAGTGACTGCCAATGCATCCAGGATTTCTATCACTTCCTCCTTTAAGATTCTGGGCTGCAAACCATCAGGCCCGGGGAACATGTCAACTTTTAACCCATTAGTTTGTCCAAAACCTGTTCTAGACTTAGAAAATAAAATTTTCAAGGTTTATTTTCATGAGGGAGGATGTGTTAACCTTCCGTCAATTACTGATATTCCCTCTTGGTTCAAGAAACTCAGTGGTCAAAGGATCAGAGCAGGAGTCTTGCCCCTAGGCCATCACCATTCTTAGCCAACCTTCACATGGCATGCAGCAGCTGGCCAGTGGTGATATCCCTTTACATTTTCTCTCACAGGGATATGCCCAGGTACGAGCTCACTGAGCCACTATATATTTCTTCTCCAATGCAAAGTACAAACACTGCTAACAAGTTTATGAGACTCTACTCGTAACAATGTACCATCCGTGGGCATAATATGTGACAAAAGCCTGATCTAAAGCACTTCTGCACCTCAATATCAGTATGGGTCTAAGAGCATGATAATTAAAGGAGAAAATACATTTTCACCTACAAATCTGCATTACAGTTTTCAATTTTCCATTTGAATAATTTTGTTCATATATCAGGACAGATGTAAAAACTGAAAGGGGACCTGGAAAGCCAATATTTATTCTGGGTCAATTCAACTATCATGTTTTCCACAGTTGTTATCCCGTCCTTGGCTACCAGCAGAATACAGCACAAATTGTGAAGTTTCTGAGAAGTGGTGTGCTGCCAAGTTGGAGTAAAAAGCAGAACTTGCACTTTGTTCAATGTGAAGGGCTTATGTTTCATGTGTTCTTTTAGGTTATAATGTACAACATATATAACAGTCTGTGTTTTGAACCAGAACTTTGATTATAAATTTCACAATTGTATACTGTTAAGTACAAATGTGGCTTGGAGTGTAAGTAGCTCACTTGAATATGTGAAAGTTGCCACAGATTACACAAAAGCCACAAATTGTTACTTCAGTATTATTCCATACAATCATTCAAAAAAACTTCATGTCTTGAATCTGAAGTAGTCTATTTGCTGATCCTTTCTGAATTCTGTCTAGATTAAGAAGCTCCATGCTAGTTTAACACATTTCACACTGGCAAAGCAGCCAGCACAATTAAGGATTGCACACACCCCAGACATTCTCTCTTCCACCTTCTTCCATCAGGAAAAAGACACAAAAGTTTGAAGTTGCATACTGACCAACTCAAGAACAGCTTCTTCCCTGCTGCCGTCAGACTTTTGAATGGATCTACCTTTCATTAAGTTGATCTTTCTCGACACCCCAGCTGTAACACAATATTTTGCACTCTCTCCTTTCTTTCTTTATGAATAGTAAGCTTTGTCTGTACAGCGTGCAAGAAACAATACTTCTCACTGCATGCTAATACTTGTGACAATAATAAATCAAATCAAATCCTTATGCAATGTCTAAGGCCTTCGTCAACATTTTATCACCAAGAAGACTGATAATATGTTAATATTAGTCACATCATTTGTAGGTCTTAAAGAGCTGATGGGAAATATGAGAAACTGTGAGCTACAATCTCCAGTCATTTTGTATTCTAATAATCTGATTTGCTGCATTTTACAGCTCTCAATTTTCCCGGTAAATTAACTTAGTTGTTTTAATCTATCGGTTTCCTGACCTTTAAGGTTTCTGTTTTGCCAAATGGAGAAAAGAAACAGTGGCTCTCCTATTTAAATTCCACATGAATTTTTCACTGCTAGAATAATAATTTTCCACATTGAGGGGCCATGAGGTACAATATTCAGATTTTGGGTTAAAAAGTACACAAGCCATTCACAAAAGCTAAATTGACAAAGAAAACAAGGTGAAAAACTGCAACAGCAGGCCTTTAAAAAAGGGAAAATATATATTCACTTTTATTTCTACTACACTCATTATAGCAGCTGAAAAAAGGTCATATAACACTAAAAACCTTATAATCTCTTAAAGCACTACACTTTAAATTAAGTTTTGGAACATTTATTTTTCAGACACTGTAAAAGGATATCATCCTATATTCAATAATTATCCTGAATTAAAGAGAGAGAGAGAGAAAAACACATTGAGGCAGAGGGAAACATTCAGAAAGAGGGGGAGGGGGAACGCGCGACGGGCAGAGAGGGGGAGAGGGAGCGCGCGATGGGCGGACAGGGGAGAGGGAGCATGCGACGGGCAGACAGGGGGAGAGGCTGTGAGGCAGGCATGCAGGCCTGGAGGCAGTTCTAAAGTGTAAAGTTTTAAAGTTTATTTATTGTTGTTATAAGTAGGTTTACATTAACACTGCAATGAAGATGCTGTGAAAATCCCCTAGTCACCACAGTCTGGTGCCTGTTCGGGTATATTGGGGGAGAATTTAGCATGGCCAATGCACCCAACCAGCACGTACTTTGGACTGTGGGAGGAAACCCATGCAGACCTGAGAAGAATGTGCAAACTCCAAATGGCCTGTGGTCCAAGCCAGGAATTGAATCCGGGTCCCTGGCGCTGTGAGGCAGCAGTGCTAACCATTGTGCCACAAGGATCGAGGCGGGGAGTGAGGCAGGCAGCGAGAGAGAGAGGCAGGCAGCGAGAGGCAGGCGGACAGCCAGACGCACGCAGGCAGCCAGATGGAGTGAGGCGCACGCCTGGAGTGAGGCGCACGCCTGGAGTGAGGCGCACGCCTGGAGTGAGGCGCACGCCTGGAGTGAGGCGCACGCCTGGAGTGAGGCGCACGCCTGGAATGAAGCACACGCAGGGAGCAAGACACACGCAGGCAGCTAGATGCATACAAGGAGACACAGACAGACAGGCAGAGAAAGAGACAGACAGGGAGACAGAGACACTCAGACAGTCAGGGTGAGGGAGAGAGGCAGACAGGGAGAGTGACAGATAGGGAGAGAGAGCGAGCCACATATACGTAGAGAGAAAGCGACATACAGGGAGAGAGAGAGAGAGACACAGTGACATAATCGGGGGGGGAGAGAGAGAGAGGGAGACAGAAAGAGACAGAGAGAGAGGGAGAGACAGACAGAGAGAGAGAGAGAGAGACAGAGAGAGAGAGTTCTGTCTTTCTTCACAAACTTGCATCATCTCTTAGACTAACAGTGATATGCTATATGCTGACTTTCCCCCCTCTCTGAGCCCCATGGAGTCATGGCAGATATCAAAGCGCTGTATTTACAGTTATCTAGTGCTTTGCAGGAAGTAATCAGTTCTGTTCGGGGTCGCTGCTTTGGCCTGGGACAAAGAAGCAAAGCAACCAATGCCAACTTCAAAGTGAGGTGCTCCTTGCTGTTGTTGTAGCTCCGGACTACAAACACTATAATCAAGGAAATTTCAGCTCTGATCTGCTGCGAGTTCAGTGAAACTACCTTAGAATAATTAAAGTTAGACATCAAAGGCTTGTTGGTTCGGTCTGCTAAACATCCATGGCAGAAGAAAGCAGAGTACATATTTTATCCTGTTCAATTTTTGATTGCAAACCACACTTCATCAAAAGTGAGTGGAAAATGTACTGCTTTGCTTTTTTTAAAATTAAACAAGCATACCTTTGAAGTACAACATTCTAGTCAAGCACGAACAGCGAAAAATGGGAGAAAATGCAAACATTAGCACATGTTACAAGACTTAAATTTGGAGCTGCCAGCTGTGTCTGTGCAATGTTCGATTTTCAACATCAATTACAAGTGCTCAAAGCTCACAGATTTCCAACCTGTAATCCAAAGATGAAGCAATTAGATTTGTATTAAATATATTCTGTTAGATGTGAGCAAGAATGTAATGACCTGGAAGTTGCTGCATAGGAGGGTAGTGGAAGTGGAGGCCATCAGTGATAACAAAAGGAAATTGAATGGGCTCTTGAAGGAAACAAATTTGCAGGGCACTGAGGATGGAGCTGGGGAACGGGGCTAACCAGATTGTCCTGCAGACAGTGAGCACTGACTTGATGGGCCAATTGGCCTCCTTCTGTGTGTTAAATACCATGACTTATAAAGTACTTGAAACCATAAACCATAACTCACTTAGTAGCTCCACTGATTAGGACACAAAGACGTCCGTGTTGGTCAGGTGGATTGGCCATGCTAAATTCTCCCTCAATGTATCCGAGCAGATGCCAGAGTGTGGCAAGTTGGGGATTTTCACAGTAACTTCATTGCAGTGTTAATGTAAGCTTACTTGTGACGCCAATGAATAAACAAATGTGATGCACCACTAAATAGAATGAATTTGAACTAATTCTTTTTTATTTATTCTTGGGATGCTTGGAAGCGTCACTGGCTAGCCAGCACTAATTGCCCATCCCTGGTTGCCCTTGAGAAGGTGGTGGTGAGCTGTCTTCTTGAATCGCTGTAGTCTATGTTCCGTGGGTTGACCAACAATGCTGTTAGCGAGGAACTCCAGGATTTTGACCCAGCAACTGTGAAGGAACGGCGATATATTTCCAAGTCAGGACGGTGAGTGGTTTGGAGGGAAACTTGCAGGTGATGTGCATTTACCTGCTGCCATTGTCCTTCTAGATGGAAGTGGTCATGGGTCTGGAAGGTGCTGTCGAAGGATCTCTGGTGAATTGCTGCAGTGCATGTTGTAGATAGTACACACTGCTGCTACTGAGCGTCAGTGGTGGAGGGAGTGGATGCTTGTGGTGCCCATCAAGCTGGCTGCTTTGTCCTGGATGGTGTCAAGTTATTGAATGTTGTTGGAGCTGCCATCCATCCAGGCAAGTGGGGAGTATTCCATCACAATCCTGACTTGTGCCTTATAGATGGTGGATAGGCTTTGGGGAGTCAGGAGGTGAGTTATTTGCTGCAGTATTCCTAGTGTCTGATCCACTCTTGTAGCCACAGTGTTTATGTGGTCAGTCCAGTTGAATTTCTGGTCAATGGTATTGACAGTGGGGGATTCAGTAATGGTTACACCATTGAATGTCATGGGGTGGTGATTAGAGTGTCTCTTATTGGCAATGGTCATTGTCTGGCATTTGCGTGGCGCAAATGTTACTTGCCACTTGTTTAACTTGAAGTCATGAGACTTCATGGTGTCCAGTGTTGATGTTAAGGACTCCCAGGGCAACTCCCTCCCGTCTGTATACCATGGTGCCACCACCTCTGCTGAGTCTGTCCTGCAAGTGGAACAGGACATATCCAGGGATGGTAATGGTGGTGCCTGGGGTGTTATCTGTAAGGTATGATTCTGTGAGAATGACTGTGTCAGGCCGTTGCTTGATTAGTCTGCGAGACAGTTCTACCAATTTTGGCACTAACCCCAGATGTTAGCAAGGAGGGCTTTGCTGTTTGTTTTCCTATTGTCAATGTCAGGTGGTCCTTCCAGTTTCTTTGTTGAGATTTTGTAGTGGTTGTTACAGCTGAGTGGATTACTAGGCCATTTCAGACGGTAGTTGAAAGTCCCCCTCATTGAATTGTTTCCTGTTGATTATGGGCTTTGCTTTCAGTTGGGTCATCAAAAGGAATGTGGAGTGGCTGCAACTGTATCCTCAGAGGGAAGAGATTTGATTGTAGGAATAAAACAAACGAGTTCTTCTTGGTGAGAACTGTGAACATCCAAATGGATGGTTGGATTAGCCTAGGTAGAGTTCTAAAGAGGAGCGTTACTATTAACCAAAAAAAACAAGTTTGAAAGCAAAATTCAGCCCATTGAAAATTTGCTGTACTTAGCATGGTTTGCATGAACTATTATTCGATGATCTTGCACATTCAACATTAAAAAGGATGGAAAGTTAAAGTACATGATGAATGAAGTGCACAATAAAATGAAAGACCTAAAATTAATGCCAGAGATTTTGATAAAACTATTTATAAATATACCACAGCATGGTACTTAGTTCTGTCCCTTTTCCACAGCCTTAACAATTAGGTTTTATTTTGCTGTCTACTTGCACATCCATCATAATATAATTCTAATTACATTCTGGATTATAGGCCAACATTCTGACTTATAGATTGTTAAACAATTAGCTCAAATTACATAATTATGAACACTATTCAATAGTATGCATTTTCAAAATGGAAAACGAGCTCATCAGGCTCTCCTCTTACTAGCATGGCTTAAGAAAAACATGGTCAACATGTGTGAAAGCATTTTTGAACTTCTTGCTGCAGTGTACACTGTTGTAGGATGGATCATCAAAAATATGCATGGATATTATTCACCAGTAAAGAACTCAATTACAGTACACTTCCTTTGCGACATTTCCCTTTGAAGGCCCTGTCGATGCACTATTGGTCATCCTCCTGCTACACAGATAAATTGGTAAACTGACAATCTGAAAAAGGCCATTTAATATCAGTATCATAAAAACTTACAGCAAATATTAAAATGAATGCAATGGTGTGAAATGAACACTTGAGCAAGATATAAAAGCAAATTACTGTGGATGCTGGAATCTGAAAGCAAAGGGGAAAACGCTGGAAAACCTCAGCAGGTCTGGTGGCATCTGTAAGGAGAGAAAAGAGCTGGCATTTCGAGTCCAGATGACCCTTTGTCATCTCTCAGTTGGGTCAAAGGGTCATCTGGACTCAAAACTCCTGCTGAGATTTTCCAGTGTTTTCTCTTACTTACACACAATATGATTTTTATTGAACAATTTAAACATCATCTACAAAACTGTGTCAAAATCTTGGATCCCTTGAGCTGTGTTCAGGAATCTGATGTGGGTATGCCGGCGTTGGACTGGCGTAAACACAGTAAAAAGTCTGACAACACCAGGTTTTAGTCCAACCTATTTATTTGATAATATACTCACAAGCTTTCGGGGTTAGTCCCTTCGTCACCTGACGAAGGGACTAACCCCGAAAGCTTGTGAGTATATTATCAAATAAATAGGTTGGACTAAAACCTGGTGTCAGACTTTTTACTGTGTTCAGGAATCTGAGACAGACTTTATCCTATGGTATTAAAAGAAGTGGCTATTGAATTAGTTGATGTACTGATTTCAATTTTCTGAAACTCCCTAAATTCAGGGAAGGTCACATTAGAGAGGAAGATATCAAATGTAACTACATTATTCAAAAAGGGAGACAGAAAGTGGGAAACTATAGGCCAGTTGGCTCAACATCAACCCTAGAGAAAACGTTAGAAGCTTTCATTAAGCAGGACACTTGGATAGATTCAAGGTAATCAGGTAAATAACAACATAGTTTTGTGAAAGGGACATTTTATATATATAACCAATTTATTGGGGAAGGAATATGTGCCATGGAAAAAAGGGAACCAGTGGATATACTGTACTTAAATTTCCAGAAGGCATTTGCGAAAGTACCACATCAAAGGTTATTGCAGAAAATAAAAGTTCAGGGTACTACGGGCAACAAAATGGCATGGATTCAATCAAGACTGGCTGGCTAACAGGAAGAAGCCTCACAACACCAGGTTAAAGTCCAACAGGTTTATTTGGTAGCACAAGCCACAAGCTACCAAATAAACCTGTTGGACTTTAACCTGGTGTTATGAGACTTCTTACTGTGCTTACCCCAGTCCAATGCTGGCATCTCTACATCATGGCTGACAGGAAGCAGGGTGTCGAAATAAATGTGTCTTTTTCAGGTTGTTAAGGTGTAACAAGTGGAGTGCCACAGGGATCACTGCTGCGGCCTCAACTGTTTACAATTTATATAAATGATTTGGATGAAGAGATGGATGGGATGGTTGCCAAATCTGCTGATGACACAACGATAGGTAGGAAAGTAAGTTGCAAAGAGGACATAAGGAGGCTACAAAAATCTATAGATAGGTTAAGTGATTTGATTTATTATTGTCACATCTATTAGTAGACAATAGAAAGTACTGTTTCTTACACACCATACAGAAAAAGCATATCGTACATAGGGAAGAGAAGGAGAGAGTGCAGAATGTGTGTTACAGTCACAGCTAGGGTGTAGAGAAAGATGGGCAAAGATCCGGCAAATGGAGCATAATGTGGGAAAATGTGAAATTGTACAGTTTGGCAAGGAAGAATAAAAGAGTAGCATATTATCTAAATAATGAGAGATTGTAGAGCTCTAAGATGAGGGACCTAAATAGAAAAAGGTTAGTTTACAGGTACTGCAAGTAATTAGGAAAGCTAATAGAATACTATAATTTGTGAGGGGGATTGAAAACCAAAGTAGGGAGATTACACTTACACAGAATACTAGTGGGGCCACATCTGGAGTACTGTGTACAATATGGTCACTTTATTTAAGTAGGAATGTCAATGCATTGGAAGCAATTCAGAGAAGGTTTACCAGACTAATATCTGGAATGAGCAGGTTGTCTGATGAAGCTAGGCTTGTACTGCTGGAGTTTAGATGAGTAAGAGGCAACTTGATTGAAACATAGATGATCCTGAGGGATCTTGACAGGAGGATTAGTGAAGTAAATGTCTGAAGTTACAGGTATAGTTGGTGGGGGGCTGGGAAAGATACTCTGGCAGAGCATTGGTGTGGACCTGATGGGCTGAATGGCCTCCTTTTGCACTGTAGTGATTCTATGAGACTCAGGTAGGAGGGAGGGTTGTGCCACAGAAAGATTGCAATTCTTTTCATTTGGAGACGGGCTGACATGCATCAAGTTTCTATAAAAAGGTTATCAGAGACTGGCTGCAACAAATTCCTCCTCATCCACTGGTTTAAAAGATTTATAGGTGACCATCAGTTAAAGATCAGTGGGTCTATTTAAGGGCCTCTGACAGGTGATGAACTAACCTTTTGTTCTTTAATTGGTACCTCATAACATTATATCCCTTTATGATGAGTGTTATCAGACTATTCAACTGCCGAGAGCTTCAAAGCCAGGATCAATCCTGTTCTCACCCAGCATCTACTTACATCTGCACAACCAACACAGTAAGAAGTCTCACAACACCAGGTTAACAACCAACAATCAGACTTCTGGATGAATTTCCCCTTTCACCAAGTCCTAATGTACAACCAAACGATCTGTCACTTATCACAAATTAATTAACATAATAAGAATGGAACCAATACCTTCATGGGCTGTGCTACTATTACTCAATCATTCATTCATCATACTTCACTTCCAAAATCGAAGTTGTATAAGTGATATGGTGAACATTGCAGCAAATCAATTGATACCAGACATAAACTGCAATTACTAAGTAGATAATCAGACTATGCACAAGCTCTAAACAATCAATTAAAGTCATTGTTCTGTGGTTAGCCATAAATTACAATAAAGAAATAAACAGTCAATCAAGTTACCACCCGGCAGCCAGCCCACATCAAGGACTGAACACTAATGGAAAGCATACTGAAATTTTCAACATTAAATATACAAGAATAAAAATCAATAGTGAATCAATGCCAAATATCAGTATTAACGTCTCACTAAATGTTACTGTAATTTACCAAGTCCTAAACCACTGACAAAAATCACTGTTTCCTATTTTTCATCTACATTTTTACAAATGTTTTAGTGAAGAAATGTAAACATAAACTAGGAATGATACTACCCTAAAAGGTTATTTATATAAATATATACATTTCAAACATCAACAACGCAATCTAGAATAGAAGAGACAGACTGTACCTAAGAGGTTCCAAAGTTTCTAGTCCACAAGTAAAGTTTGTACATTAGTCATAAGTAAGGTTTACACTAACACTGCAATGAAGTTACTGTGTAATTGCCCTAGTCGCCACCTGTTCAGGTCAATGTACCTAACCAGCATGTCTCTCGGAATGTGAGGGGAACTGGTGCACCTGGAGGAAACCCATGCAGACAAGGGGAGAACGTGCAATTCCACATGGACAATGACTCAAGCCAGGAATCAAACCCGGGTCCCTGGTGCTGTGAGGCAGCAGTGCTAACCACTGTGCCACCGTCCCACCCTGCGCCCCATAACGTTAGATGCCGCCATCAACACCATCACAGAGACCCTTTTCTTCAGTTCAGTGGTATAAAAAGTGCGGTCCATCACAAAACACCAAATGTTTTCATTGAAAAATAGGTTTTAATCTTGGAAAAATTCAAACACTAGGTCAAGCATCGCCTCACTAGCTTTCATTCTTAGGCTTTAGCATTTGACCTCTCTATGCAAAACGTACCTCTGGAAAGATGCAGCAATTTATGAACTTAAAATGGCCAAGTCAGCAGCATTCTAGATTACAAATATACAACTGTCAATCACCAAAGGAGGCCAGGTTCTTTTTGCAGCTGTGTTCTGATATGGAATGCGCTGTCTGCAAGGTGGTGGAAGTAGATTCAATTGCAGCATTCAAAAAGACGTGAAAAGGAACAGAAAAGTTGACCTCTGGGGGAAAAAAAAGCCTAGAAGTGACACTAATTAGACAGCTCTTCCAAAGCGCCAGCACAATAGTTCGAAAAGCCTCTTTTGTGCTGTCAAAATTTATGATTCTATGAAATTGTTTACAAATACATTTCCATGATAGTAATGTGGTCTGCAATGTTTGCAATTTTGTACTTAAAACTGTGATTCATTTAGGTATTAGATTACCACGTTGCTATTAGCTCAGAATTTCACTGAGGTTAAGACTTACTTCCGATCACTGCTGTATCCAACTCTAATGCAACATATTGCCTTATATTTGAAAGGCATAACTTTGGAAGTTAGGGAAATTGTTAGAAAATAAATAGCAGTAAGATAAAATAAAAAAGTGATCTCAAAGGGTACGAAATTGTGTTATCTGTTGAGTGTTCTACCTTACACCAAACCAGGTCAGGTACAAAAGTGGCTGCTTCCCAGAAAGATGGATTGTGAGTATTCAGCTGAAGAGCACCAAATACTATTTCTCAAAGGCATCTTTGGGGGTTGAAGAGGGTGCTGTTGAAAGAATGAACAGAAACAGCATATACTGCCAGCTATGATCATCCGGATTACACCAAAGATGACATGCCTGGATGTTGATAAGAAAATTGGATTTCTTGACGTAAGCTGCAGCCAGTCATGCTGCTGCGCACACACAATAATTGATCTGAAGCCAACTCACCATCATGAGCTATTCCTTTCAAATATATTTGTTTGCAGACTGGGGAGTCAGCTACATTTTTTGCTGATGACAACTCACAAGCTGTGAAGTAGTCATGGCCCAGGTAGCAATGTTGAACAGTTTTGGTTGGGTTTAA
Organism: Carcharhinus amblyrhynchos; assembly: GCF_965287045.1. Classification (NCBI taxonomy): domain Eukaryota; kingdom Metazoa; phylum Chordata; class Chondrichthyes; order Carcharhiniformes; family Carcharhinidae; genus Carcharhinus; species Carcharhinus amblyrhynchos. The sequence goes on from NC_137344.1 coordinate 9,517,661, forward strand.
GTTTTGTTACTTGGTGAATTGAGAAATAAAACCAAATGCCATCCACCAGGATTAATAAACGCATCATATAATCCACTTTGAAACAAGAGACAATTTCATGAGGGTCAAGACGACAGGCTGAAACAATGTCCGCTGCTTAGTGGTAAACAAAGCATCACATGACTGACATTCAATATACAACATGTCCACTGCATTGCACAGCTAGCATCATAAGAGTGCTAGAAAAATTCCATCAGCGATGACTGCACCACATCCTCTGGGGTTCAATGGGAGGTCCAAACAAATGCCAATTTTCTCAAAGCCAGCTCCGCAAGCATTCAGGCAAATCGCCTGCAAAACCAACTGCGATGGACTGGACACTGTGTCCGGATGGCTGAAAAGCACCTCGCCTGCCAGTCCCTGCTTTGTAGAACATAGAACAGTACAGCACAGTTCAGGCCCTTCGGCTCTTGATGTCGTTCTGAGCTTTGTCCGAAACCAAGCTCAAGCTATCCCACTCCCTATCATTCTGGTGTGCTCCATGTGCCTACCCAATAACCGCTTGAAACTTCCTAAAGTGTCCGACTCCACAATCACAGCAGGCAGTCCATTCCACAGCCCAACCATTCTCTGAATAAAGAACCTACCTCGGACATCCCTCCTGTATTGCCATCATGAACCTTATAGTTATGCCCCCTAGTTACAGCTACATCCACCCAAGGAAATAATCTCTGCACGTTCACTCTACCTATCCCCCTCATCATCTTATAAACCGCTATCAAATTGCCTCTTATCCTCCTTTCTCAACTCTCAAATGGCCAACCTTCCAGGGAGGACAAAAAATACACAACAAAGACACACTGAAGCTCTCCTCAAGTGTGGCAACATTGACAATCAGGACTTGGAGGAGGCTGTTATCAATCGTTCATCACAGTGATAACCTTTCCATCAAGGTGTATCATGCTTTGAGTCCAAACGCCAGCAGAGAAGCAAATGTTGCACTCCAGATCCAAATGACTTGTGGGACGTCCTGTCGGTCACGAATCGGCCTGTTCGTTCACATCAAAAACACAAGAGGCCGAGTAGACAAATCAAGGAATAACCAACGACGACAGATGATCATTCTTTAATTAGTGAAATATTATTTTTAATTGAACCGAAAAATCCAATAAAACTCCAACTTAAATGTGACTTCAAATATCCACGTGAAACTAGATGGTGTACATGTGAAATGTATTGACATTTCAATAATTTTCACAGACTACAACCTGTACATGCTGCATGAATGGAAAGGCATCACACAAACTTCCAAACAGAAATTTTAGATTTTTAGGTGCTTCCAATGTAAAATGTGCTGTACCCCATAGCTAAAAACAGAAAGCATGACAGAAAGACAGAAAACAGGACAGAAAGTAAGAGAAAGAGAGAGAGAGAGTACAAAAACTAAAGGATAAGCACTTATGCAACTATTTTCATGACCTCAGAACTCCCAAGGAATGTCACAAGAAGTACCTCAAGGTCCCACAAACATCAGTGAAATAATCATCAAATAATCTGTATTGTTTGAGGACCAAATTTTGAGCAGGATGCCAGCAAGTACTCCACTACTCATCTCCGAATAGTGCAGGAAATCTACTACATTTACCCAAGGCGGCAAACTGGACTTTGGTTCAACATTTCATCCAAAGGACAGCACAGCAACACTGCAGCAGCCCCTCACTGTAACTAAACTGTCAGCCTAATTTACATATTCAAATTTCTAGAAGATGTTTTGAATGCAATATGCTTCCAACTCTGACGAGAGTGTGGCCAATGAGCCAACAATAAATGTCCCACATTTATTGCTCGTTCCTATGTGCCTCAAAAGAGCAACAGGCCTTCCCCTTGAACTGTTGTAGCCCTTGTCTTGATGACACATCCACAATGAGCTTCCAGGATTTGCACTCAACAACCATGAAGGAGCAAGTAGTCCATGTCTATACTATAATGTGTCTAGCAGACTTTCTTTTCCTCTACTATTCTTTACAAAAGAGGGAAATGAGATCATTCGCACCATAACTCAAATCTCCATGGATAACATGACCAGTCATGTGGGGACAAGATTGAGAGAAATTGACTCCACTGCAAGAAAGATCCAGCTGCAGCAGGCGACGGTGCAGAGGGACCTCGGGGTCCTTGTGCATGAGTCGCAAAAACCCAGCTTGCAGGTGCAGCAGGTGGTCAGGAAGGCGAATGGGATGCTGGCCTTCATAGTGAGGGGGATTGAATATAAAAGTAGGGAGGTCTTGCTGCAGCTGTATAGGGCATTGGTGAGGCCACAGCTGGAGTACCATGTGCAGTTTTGGGCGCCGCACCTGCGCAAAGATATTTTGGCCTTGGAGGGAGTGCAGAGGAGGTTTACTAGGCTGATACCGGAGTTGAGGGGGTTGAGCTATGAGGAGAGGCTAAATAAACTAGGCTTGTACTCGTTGGAGTTTAGAAGATTGAGGGGAGATCTCATTGAGACGTATAAGATGATGAATGGGATGGATAGGATAGAGGTGGAGAGACTCTTCCCGCTCAAAAAAGACAGTAGGACTAGGGGGCACAGCCTCAAGATAAAGGGGGGGCGGTTTAGAACGGAGTTGAGGAGGAACTTCTTCACTCAAAGGATGGTGAATCTCTGGAATTCTCTGCCTGTTGAAGTGGTGGAGGCTGCCTCACTAAATATTTTTAAGACGCGGGTTGATGGGTTTTTGATAAGAGAGGGGATTAAGGGTTATGGGGAGAGGGCGGGAAGGTGGAACTGAGCCACGACAGATCAGCCGTGATCTTATTGAATGGCGGGGCAGGCTCAAAGGGCCAGATGGCCTACTCCTGCTCCTATTTCTTATGTTCTCATGTTCTTATTAACAAGAGGACAACGATTTAAAGTGACTAACAAAAGAACTAAACATGACATGAGGAATTTTTTTTTAACGCAGCAAGTGGTCACCCCTGAAAGGTGAAGGCAAATTCAATAATGCCTTTCAAATGGGATTAGAATTCACATCAGAAGGGAAAAAATTGTCTGGCCTGGGAAAAAGTTGGGGAAATGGTATTAGCTAAATCACCCTTGCAGAGAGAAAGAGCTAACTCAGGATCAATGGGCTGAATGGTACACTACAGAAAGATGCCATGTCTAAGATGCCAGGTGGACCTCTGGCTCTCCAGAGCTAAAAAGATGTCAAATGCCGCATACGGCACAACTAATTCTTGAAAGCTCATGGAAAATCTACAGAATTATGATTTTGCTCTTGGAAAGTGCTGGTTTTCAAGCAGTAACATCGAGAGCAGTGGAGAAAGTCCTATTTTCCAACAGCATCAAGGAAAACGAGGGCGTAAAACAAGGAAACACTATGTTACAAATCCAGTATTGTACTTGACATCAAAATTATGTCAAGCATATGCTTGTGGGGAGATTCCCTTCTGCAGGTCAACTACATCAGTATTGAGCTCAGCTGTAATGGCCTTATGGTTTAATAGCCTGCCAGCAGCTAATTAATTAATTAATAGTGCTGGCACTAAGAATTTAAATAGTCCCAAAGGCTTCTGCTTTTTTATTACCTGTATTCCGCGGTCATGCTCAAATTAATTCTCAAAGTTTTTCTATAATTTGTCATGCTGTAAGTTATTATATTAAGCCCATAAAAGTTACTGGCACAAGTCTTGCAGGAGAGGTCAGCCCATTTGAACTTCATTTAAAAGGAGCTGCCATCGGGTAAGCACCCACTTGAGAGTACTTAACAAGCAAAACAATAGTCCTGAAAATATTTAGTTATTTTAAGTAGATCTAATTCCTTTGAGTACTGAATGTCCTTTGCAACCTTTGAAATGTGTACACTCTCAATTAGCAACTAGAAAAAGTATTGCTCACAAAAATTTTCCTTCAGGGAAGTTGTTCACAGAAAATAATTTTGGAAATCATTCAGAAAGCCCAAGCCAAAAGAACTGAAAATTTCAATGTTGATTGGGAACTTAAATTTTGTTCCAAATGGATTTTTTTGTTTTGACAATTAGAACATAAACTGAAATATGGATCCTGTATGTGACATCTTCTGAAGCTCAAAAGTTTCAACCAACTACTTTATTTTCTTGATTGGCATTTCTGAATGCACAGGAGATACCCTAACACTAACTAACCATTTGAACCAAAACTTGCCACCAAAGCTTGCAGTCAATGTATTAACCATGAGTAAGATACTTTTGTCTTATGTTATGATACATGTATTCTTCCTTTGAATTGACATATTTTGAAACTACAGCATTTGTTCTTCAACTTCCATGGTACTGGTCCCGATTTTACCCAAGTCAAAGAGAATAAATACTACACTAATTAAATCAGCAATTTTGAACATATTCTTTTCAACACTCCATTTCTTGGGGCTTAAGAGGATCTAAACTTTCCTTTGACAACCTGGCTAGCCCATTCATTGGCAGACACTTTGATGTTCCAACCAGCAGATGCCAATGCAATAAAGAAGGATGAAGGGAGAAAAAGGATCAAACTATGCAAATCACCTGTTGGTGCGCTAGGAAGGGAGATAGAAAGAAGAAATACTGTGTTGCTGGGTAGTAGTGAGGAGAGGAAACCAATAGTTCACTAGAATGGTCTCTGGGATGAGAGGTTGAGTAAATTGGGTCAATGTTCTCTGGAGTTTAGAAGAACATGAGGTGATCTCACTGAAATATATGAGATTCTGGAAGAAATTGACAGGGTAGACACTGTGAAGTTGTTTCCCCTGGTTGGTGAATCTAAAACATGCAACACCATCTCAGGATAAGGGGAATGTAATTTAGAATTGCTATGAGGAGAATTTTTTTTAATCAAAGGGTTGTAAATCTTTGGAATTTATGATCCCAGAGAGCTGTGGATGCTCCATCATTTGAGTATATTTGAAGGCTGAGGTAGCCCATCTTTGATCCATCAGGAAATCAAAGAATAAAGGAGCAATCAAGAAACTAGAACTGAAGTCCAAGATCATGGCTGCATGATTGTATTTAAAGGCAGAACAGCCTCAAAGAGTTGTATGGTCTATTCTTGCTCCCAATTCCTTATCTTCTTATTCCTGAGGCAAGATGACAGCATGAAGGGAGAGCAAATGTGAAAATGACACCAAGAAAGGTACAAATTAGGAGGAGTAGGCCATTCGGCTCCTCAGAATCTTGAACAAAAACAAAAAATGGTGCAAAAACTCAGCAGGCCAGGCAGCATCTGTGGAGAGAAAAAACAAAATTAACATTTTGAATCCATATGACTCTTCTTCAGAGCTGAAGAGAGGGAGAAAAGTGATGGATTATATATTGTACAAGAGGGGATGGTGCAGCTAGAGCAGAGTAGAAGGTCTGATTGGTGGTACTTAAGAGAAATTGCAACTAAAATGTGTAGGTCACAAGGCAAAGGAAGCGTTCAGAGCAGGAGAAGGTGCTGGTAGTTTCATAAAGGTTAGGACATCAGAATGTGATAACGGGGGAATAAAGGTCAAAAAGCAAAGCTAAAGAATAAGTGACAGATGGCCCAGTGGAGTTGGGAGAAGTAGAAGGGGGTCTACATTGGGACAAAAAATGCTTTAGATGCAGAAAAACGGGTCAAGATGGAAGAGGAAAGCCACAATTTAAAGTCGTTGAACTCAATGTTCAGTCCTGAGAGCTGAGCATGTCTAATCGGAAAACGGAGTGCTGTTTCCCAAGTTTGCATTGGGCTTCACTGGAGCATTTCATTCTTTCCCCCTCTGGATCTTATTTATATGTTTCAATAAGAGCACCTCTCACTCTCCCAAACTCCAATGGATACATGCCCAGCCTGTGCAGCCTTTCCTCATAAGATAAATCCTTCATCCCAGGTTTCGACTGAGTGAGTCTTCTCTGAACTGCTTTTAACAGATTTGCGTCCTTTCTTAAATAAAGAGACTAAAGCAGTACCCAGTACTCCAGATGTAGTCTTAACTATGCTCTGGGCAACTGTAGCAAGCAACCCTTCTTTTATATTCCATTCTCCTTGCATTAAACCATAATATTCCATTTACCTTCCTAATCATTTGTTGTACCTGCATACTAACTTTGTGATTCATGTAGTAGGACACCCAGATATCTCTGAACTGTAGAGTTCTGTATTCAATCATCATTCAAATGATGCACTGCTCTTCTAGTCTTCCTACCAAAGTGGACAAGTTCACATTTTCCCAATCTGGAAAATGTTTGCCCACTCACTTAACCTATTAATACCCCTTTGCAGGCTCCTTACGTCCTCTTCACAACTTAATCTCCTAACTATCTTTGTGTCATCAGCAAATTTACCAACTAAATGCAAGTAAATACTCAATTATTGTACAATTAATACCACTTTCCAGCTCTTGGTTAGTAGCCCTGTATTTATATATAGTATATACGTCAAGGATTTTTTCTACTTGTCAGCAAGGGCTCTGCCTCTACCACCATTTTGGGACAGAGTTCCAGATCTCACCACCCTCTGTGTGAAAGAATTTCTCCTTAACACATTATGAAACAAAAAACAAAAGGATGGTAGACTACAAGGAAGTGACTGATGTGTAACCTAGAAAAAGCACTCATGAATCACTTGTACTTCATTCATATGGTTATGTGAAGTCTGGAATGCAATGCCAACTACCAATCATTCATAACTTCGATGCTTCTGAATAATTCATATCATTGATGTTCCTGTGTATACTTACTGATATATTTCCCCCCAAAATTGAAAAACACCTCAATTTGTAATGCCATTCATTTTTTTTAAATTGTTCTAATTTTAGCTCCTGTCACCACTCCTCCAAACTGTCCAGTGAAGGAACTGAAGCGACAGAAGCTTCCCAAGCTAACAGTTGTGTTATTAGGTGTTGTTACTTGTTCTTATAGGAAAAGTACTGATCTATCACCTTTCAATACAGAAGTTCAAACTAGTGTGTCCTTCCCCATGCAATTGTGCACTATACACAACAACAATCCACTAACCTGGTTCTCATTTTGACAGCTCCCTGGATTAGTGAATATTTTCCAGTATAAGAACATAAGAAATAGGAGCAGGAGTAGGCCATCTAGCCCTTCGAGCCTGCCCCGCCATTCAATAAGATCATGGCTGAAAGTATGTCACAGTATAAAAATATAACAGGTCTGGCTGTAGGAAATCCAATTTGTTACAACACCTTGGGAGGTATTGTACTAAAAATAACCATAAATAAATTAGGTATTTACCATGCCATTACGAAACTCGTAATTAATTCTGCATCAAAAGCTGTAAATTTGGCAAGTACTGGGCCAAGCTATGATTTATTTTAGAACACACTTCAACTGTGGTTCCAAACAAACTGTCCACGATTATAATGCATGATTCACACCAACACTTTCTTTTACTGAAATAAAAAGACAATGCAACGTCCAGAGAATTAAGGGAACAGCATCCCAACAACAAAGGGTCTAACCTTACATAAAAGAAGATGTCTTCACTTGCACTACATAATACTGGGATCTGATAGTCAATTACTTAGCTTAACTGTAATGTCTATTTTTTAAACCTCTTACCTGCTGTAGGCTTAAATTGTTACAAATGTACTCTGTTCCACTGGGGCAATCTTGGTATGCAAGATGGTAACATTATATCATACATTCTGCCATCCAATGAGTCATACTTCACTTGCCATCTCTTCTCACCCAAAACTTTACTAACATAATGAACAGCTGAAATGTATTTTCAGGGGTATATTTTGTGCAAAAGCAAAGAACACCATTATATTCATGATAGAATTGCAGTTCCTTTTCAGATTTAGTTGGATCATAAAAAGTCTGATTGAATTTCTTTTGCCTGAGAGCATATATCACTTATATACACAAGCATACATAGTCTGCTCATATACACCAGTTTACACAGCCCACATACTTCTCCGTCCCAATTCCTAATGAAGTAAACCTGAGAAGCAAAACACAACACTAATTTATCACAACAGCAGGAATCATAGTCATAAACTTGATCAGATGAACAGCACAGTTAGCAACATGACATATTGTCCAAGTCTGGACAATTGAGGGCTGAGGTCAGGAGAGAAGGATAACATGCTCAGTGAAGTGAATTCACAGTGAAGGATGGCAGTCTACACAAATAGAGCAATACTGCTCAAAAAGAACAAACTTACACTAATGTAGAGGCCTTGACAACATTAGGACCAATGAAAGTGCATGAATCAAAGCAATTTTAACTCTAGCTTCAAAGTAAAGAAATTACAATGCTGACTTGAAAGAGGAAGGAGCACCTTATTTATATACAAGACCAGATTCACATTTTTATATTCAAGACAGGAGTCAGAACATTTAAAAGTACCATACACATTGATCAGTGTATGTGAACTGAAATTTTGCCTAAGCTTAAAATTTGTTAAATGCAGTCTGGGTTAAACTGACGTTTAAACAGAGTTCCCTGATGGTTCAGCTAGTAACTGGATGTTCGAATGAAGAACTGAGCCACAGAACAGGAAAGACTCCAACTATCAATGTTAAATTTGCTAATACCAGCTACCTCAGTATAACCTTTAACCACAAGTGATTTTGGACCAGGTAGAAATGAAACATCCAATGTTCCAACTCAAAGTTCTTTCTAGTATTTTCTGCTGAATATCTGTGAAATTAATTTAGACAGTCTCAATCCAGTTCCAGGTATGCACATACCTACAAACACAAACCTGACCTCCAATTTGGAACTAATTGGCAATATCACTTATCAAGACCCAAGCATGACTGGTGTCTTGGAAAAATGCTACAAAGATGCAGGAGAAGGTGCTGTCTTGGACATGGCATTGAACAGTAAAAGAATCAGCTTCACAATATATCAAGTTGTACTACATCTGACGTGGGAGTACCTGACATCAATACAGATAATTTAAATGGAAAATCTTCCATTTCTCCAGCAGCAATTCCTCTCACTTCCTTCAACAAAAATGCCAAAAAAAATAGTTTCGGTTTGACTGTGGTGCCCAGCCCTCTTCTCCTCCAAAAAGGCCAAGTCACTGCCCCTAACACATCAAGGCCAAGCACCTAGGGGAGGGAGACAACAGATAGCAGTTTGTGACTGCGTAGTTGTATGACAGAATGAATGAGTATATCTAGGGAAGAATGGGAGAATCCTCACTGAACTCTGAAAGAAATAACTTGCATTTACATAATGCCTAAGGTCATTCCAAAATGCTTAAAGCCAATGGAGTAGCAATCCAATATAAACCAATTTGCACAAGGCAAGATTGCACAACAAGCAATGTGACAATAACTAAATCATTTGTTTTAATTATGTTGGTTGACCGATAAATATTGGCCAGGACACGAGACAAAAGCCTCCTGCTCCTCTCCAAAATGGCGCCATGAATCTTTTATATCCACCCGAAAGGGCAGATATGGCCATGTTTTCAAGTCTCATCTGATGACAGCACCTCGGACAGTGCAGCATTCCCTCAGTGTCAGCCTAAATTTTGCACTCCGCCTGTGGAGGGGTCTTGGATTCTCAACTTGCAACTTACAGGCAACACATTCTTTGCATATTCGATTGTTCTACCTCAAGATATTGGCACAGTTTCTATTCTGAAGCCCCAGCCCTCCACCTGTGTGTCACTGTGGAGAAATGAGCTGAGCCACCTGCTCACTGGAAGAGCAGAAAACGAAAGGACAAGAAATTGGATTAAGGCACTATCGCAGCTCTCCCAGTGAACAGATACGGAAGGATACTTGAATTGGAGACTATTCACTGTAATCCTTGGTTAGAGTGTTCTAGAGATGGTGAAAGAAAATTAGAGAAGTAATAGGAAGACTTCTATTTTCACTGCAGAAAAAGTACATGTTTTAAGCCACAGTGCAGGAGTTATAGAAAGGAGACCCATGCTGGAGCAATGAGATCAAGTAAAGATTAGTAAAGAAACTGGAGGGTTGCTTTGTCAAAGGGCCTTCCATGAAATCTTGTACCTTGGTGAATTAGCTGGAACATTGTAGAGAAATCAGACTGAATTTTGGACAGCGGTGATATATGCCTTTTGAATTGTTCCCAAGAAAAGTGAATGAACCTTTAAGATTCTGTAAGATAAGGAAACTCGTAGGGATTGAAAAACAGAAAGTAGAATGATGTTTATAGCAATTCTTTATAAACTGTAATGTTAATATAGTGCCTACTTTGATTAATTCTCTTTGATATACAATAGCCCTTTGTTTAAAAACATTAATTCCTGTGGTGTAGTTCTATTAGTTAATTGCCACTTGTTCAGATTTCTTCTTTAAATGTTAATGATCCCAGCAAGGTTGTCAGTGATGCAACCAGCAAGCATTTCCCAAGAGCAATGGAATTTTACAGCTGTGCGTGGGAATCCCACAGTGTCTGTAGTTTGTCACCTTATGGAGCACAAGTGCACAGTGGAAAGCAGAGCTTGAAGTGCCATGAAAATAACATGCAATTCTGTATTACCAGTGCAAACTGACAAAACTGAAGTCATCTGCAGGCAGGCGCTTCCAACTGCATAATCATCACCTGATGACCAATGGATTGGATAATGTTGGTGGCAAAAAGGTGGTTACTGCTTCCTTCAGTCATTTCCCACTTCCACTTTTTTCCTTGCCCTCTCTCATCCCATTCACCTCAGAAGCACTCTCACTGTGGTCACAGTGAAGGCTGCTGGCCGCCCTCGCAATCAGTGCAATTAATTGACTTCTCGCCTCCTCAGTCTGCCGAAAGTCCCTAATTGGACATGGATCTCAGAGACACCTTCTTATTCGGATACTGGCAGTCTTGCTGCTCTGCTGATCAAATTACTGATCCAAAAAGGGCATTTTCTGGACAACAGGACCAAAGATGGGAAAGTCCAGCCTCAATGTAAAAAATGAGCACTTTCAATTTAGGTGCCTCCTAGCACCAAAATAACGCCCCTATTATAAAGGAAAGAATTTATGTTTCCTGGGTTTGAATTGGGTTGCAATTTTAATCCAGATTGAGACTCTCCAAGCAAATGAGAATTTTTGAAGTCCACTGCATATTCTAGCAATCATTGCTGCACAGTCAGTATAATGGAGTGAAGCTTCTTTTACTGGCTCTCTGTACAAACACTCTGAATTAATTTGGATGCAAATACAGGGCCAGAAGTTCTTTCTGGAAGTCTGTCTTGTACGTCAGCAACTCTTATGATGCTGCTTCAGTCTTGGTTTTGTATAACTGCTTTGTCTAGCAATATTTCTTGCATTTTAGAATGTACATTCCAGGATGGAGGAGGCAAATCTCAGTAAGCCGAATACTTACATTGCTCAGGACTACTTGAACACCTGAAGCAAAAGATTTGTATTGAAGTTTGCCAAAGGAAGGTTTAACATTGATCGGTGAGCTGTTATAAGCTGCCAATTGCGACAAATAGGGAAGTTTCATCAAGGATTCCCACACTCCCAACAGGTTTTAAGAGCCATCCCAATCATTTGTTTGCAGCAGTGTAGATGTGGCATGATTACCAAGTCAAGGAATTAAACGTTGGTAACTGGAAACCTCTTGAATTCCTAAAGTAGAGCCAGCTAATACAGCAACTGGTCTGTGAGTAGTTTGGAATGAACATCGAAGGAAGAATATTTAACTTTCATCATGTAATTCAGCATCAGGAAGATTCAAAGTCAGACAAGGCAAGTCAAAAGGAAGTGACTAAGTAAAATGAAACTTGGGTTTTAAAAGTCTAAGATTATCAGAGGAAGGAAAGGCCAGGAATGCCAAAAATACAAAGGACTGTTTTTTCAAGTTGCTACATGACTATCACATCACAGTTGTTGAAACAGATGCTATCTGCAAAGGGGGGAAAAATAACTCTTCCATTGGAATTGAAGACTTTTATGCTTATATAGTAACTTCAGAAACAAAGATGCTGGCAGAAATGCAGCATGACTTGTTACTACAAGCTAAGGGTCCAAAACACACAGCTTCCTTGCACCTGCTGCAACCGCAGTGAACAAAACCGTTAAAACAAAACCAACATCTAATTTCCTACCTTCGGCGGTGACTGCTTGGATTTCTTTGGATGAGGTGGACCAGCTGGAGTAGAAGAGTGTGTCGTTGCCTTTGATGGTTCACCAGGGGTAAAGTGTTTTTGATCTGTATGTAACTGGCCTAGTTTCGGACCGCCTTCTGGAAAGTGGGTGAGCACAGGACTTTCATTTAGTTTTGCAGATGAGGCAACATGGTCTGAAACACCAGAACATTCCGAGGGAGGATGTGGTTCAGGAGCAGCAGGCTGAGCTGAACCATCACTTGGCTTTTCTGATGGCTCTGATCTGATCTGTTCAATTGGCAACATGCTTTCATCTTTCTTTTGAAAAGGCTCTGCAATGTCTTTACTTTGTTCTTGTGGCAAGTCCATTGGTGGCACTTTCTTCTCTACAAAAACCTCCACAGTTCTGCTCGAGTTAATCACAGTGTTCAACCCATTAGGACTAGAATCCTCCACAGAACAAACAGGATCTGGTTCAAGAGGAGAGCCATCAACAACCTCAATCAGCACAGTTTTCGATTCAGATTTGTTCACTGGCTGTTTGTCAGAAATTGCAGCCAAATCCATTGGTTCATTTTGTCCATCCACACTTGATTTCTTCAAAACATACCTATGTGAAAGAATGATACAGAATTAAAGCCCAAGTTGCATACTTAACCCTGCTAATCATTTAGCCCTGCAACTGTTTCATTAGTTTAGTCGGGCAGCATCTGCATTAGCTAATGCTGTGATGCAAAGAACACTACTTTCAGAAAATTATGCATCAAGGTGCATGAAACAGTTCTGCTGGCAATGCTATTCAACCTAAAATACCATTGTTGTATTAAGGTGTGCAAATGTACCATCTTAGAATGTATGAACAAGGCAACTTGACCTCTGCAAATAAAGATGAGGGCAGAAAATGGAAGCCAAAGACAATAGTCTAGAATTAATCATATGTTTTTTTAGATGCAGAACTGTTTATTTCATTCAAATGTGTCCTCAACCATAATGTCTTTTGGCACAGCTTTTTTTTTTCCATCAGCCACAAAAGGCTACCAGGTGGCTTGGCTCAGTTGGTTGCCTTGAATCAAACGGGTTGTGGGATGAAAGCTCACACCAAGACTTCAACACATAATCTCAACTGACACTTGTGAAATACTAGCAGTGTGAGTTGTTGCCAGAAGTTCTATTGTTTGGTTGGAATGTTAAACTGTCCACCTGCTAGCAGAGGCTTTAAAATCCTGCAGTAGTACTCAAGAGCAGGGTGTTCTCTCACTGGACTGGTTAGCACTCCTGTCTCAAACCGCACTGTGACAAATAGTACAACTGGTCATTCATTCATCGCACTGCTTTTTGTGGAACCTTCCTGTACTCAAAATTACAGCCATGCTCCCACAAGTAACAGTCACCATTTTAAAGTATGAGCTTCAATAAAAATTAAAGCCTTTTTCCTCGGTTTTTTGACTTCTCGGGAACTGTATCAATTATCGCAAAGGGGTGTCAAAGAGAACAGCAACAATGAATCCATGTGACAGAAAGGACACAAACCCCCTCCAAAAAAAGGGAGCAATAAAGTGCGCAACCCAGAATTCTAATCTTCTTAAAGCGAACTATTTCAAAGTCAAGAATGCTAATTGTGGAATTTAGCATTTATGTCTCAAAGTAGTGTTTTCAAATTTCTAGTGGCGCATTTGTTATTATCTGCCATGTCCCAGTCTGCTGCATTGAGGGTAGGAACGCTTCATCAAGATATTAAAAATGTGCAGTCTGGTAATGCTCAAGTGCAAATGAAATAGCAGCGCAACTGGCATGACCATAGGTGACTCACATACGCCAAGGCAAACCCTGCAATCTACTCCCAAGACCTTTCCCAAATGACCTCCATCAAGCATCCAAGGCCTCTGGTTGAAATTCTGAGACAGTATCCATCCCTGAAGATGTTGAGTTGCTGCCCCACTCAGCGCCTGTGAAACAGAATGCTCCCTTGCCACAGGTCCTTCTCAGCAACTAGTACTATGTACAACGGTGAAGGAGGCAAGGGTCCATCCAAAGCTTGGCTTCAGTTTGTTTTATTGTGAATAGAACAAAGCAAAATTTGTAAAACAGATTACACAACTGAATTTACTGCTTTAACAATGTTCATTTCTCTCTAAGATGAATTTAACACTGCAAACAGCACATACAAAAACACACTTTATTCTCAAATACTAACAAGGCTGAAACAAAGGAACTACGTGAACAGCATTTGTACAAAAGTTTCAATTTATTGCTAAGATTTTTCTGATTCTTGATGTAAATTGGTTTATTTTCCTCACCTCCTCCAATGTCTTTTAGCTCCTTGCCGTTGGAGCTCTTCAGCATGTTACAGGTGTAGCATCTTCAATTTTAGAACATTCTTCCATATATGAATTTTTTTTTTAAATCCTGTGACCTCCTTAGTCCTCAATATGTCCATGTAGGTGATGCTTCCATTTGTGTCAGTTGCACAGTAATGTTTATCTTTATGCTGTTTTTGAGCCTGTACTCCTTTCACAGGAACAGACCATTCAGCCTGTCACACCTGCTGCACCATTGAATATGATCATGGCTAAACGGACACTTCAATGTCTTTTACCCATACTATCCCCATAACCCTCTATGTTGTTGATCGGAAATCGATCATTCTGTACCTTAAACATGCTCAATGACTGAACTTCCACTGCCATCTGGGATAGAGAATGCCACATAAATTTCTCTTCACCCCAGTCCTACGTGGCATCCCACTTATTTTGAAATTGTTCGCCGCCACCGCCCCCCCCGCCCCCCATTCTTACCTATATCTATCTTGTCTATTGCTTTGAATATTTTGTAGGTTTCAATGAGATCATCTCAGGTTCTTCAAAACTCTGGAGAATATAGGAATAGGCCGTTCAGTCCTCTTTTCATAAGACAGTCCCACCATCCCCAGAATAAGTCGTTAACTTTTGTTGCACTCTCTCTTTGGCAATAATATCCTTTGAGGTAAGAGGACCAAAAGTGCACACAATACTTCATGTGTGGTCTAACCAAGCTTCTGTACAATTAAAGCAAAACTTCACTATTCCTGCTCAAATCCTCTTGTGATAAAGGTTAACATTTCATTAGTGTTCCTAATAGCTTGCTGCACATACTAGCCTTCAACGACTTATGGACAAGGACACCAAGATCTCTTTGAACAACTTTGAATTTCTTACTATTTAGGAAATACTTTACACATCTGTTCCTTTTACCAACATAGATTACCTCAGATTTTTCCACATTTATCCCATCTGCCATGTTCTTAACCGCTCACTAAATCTGTCCAAATCCTCCTGGAGCCACAACACAAACTTCCTCACAACACAAATTCCCACCTTGCGTTGTATCATCTACCAACTTGGAAATATTACATTTGATCCGCACATCCAAATCCAAAGCATGAAGAGTAAATTAGTTGGATAATACAATGTAAAAAGGTTTGTTGCACTACTGGAACATGCAAAGAACAAAGATGTTAATGCACAATGTTTCTACATATACCAGTATTGTATTTCTCATTTTTTATTTAATCCAACATTGAATTACATCAGCTTCAGATCATTGGTATCATTAATGCCTTTTCTGTGACCAAAAGCACAGGTGCAGTTAATCAGTTTACGACTCAGAGATGTATTCTTCTCTTTAAAGGAATAGTTGCTCATAAATAAAAGGTTTTTTTCCTCTACAAGTGACTTCTAAGAAACTTCAAAAAATGCTGGAGAGAAAGGCAAAGAAAGCAGCAGCACTGGGCTGCCAAACCAAAGCTAAGTAGAAATCTGCAGGGCAAGTGATATAAGCTTTTATTTTGCTATAGTAAACAAACTAAAATACACATGGCACATGGTGATGGAGCCACTGCAATTTAAGGAACTTCCTTGAGGTGAGGAGTCTGACCAAAAGGGCTGCATATGAAGAACTTTCAGAACAAGGTCTTGCAGACTCAGGTGTTCAATTGCCTGACTGAAGCCTTCATATTAGCCATGATACTGGTGTGCACCTAATTTCAATACCAAGAGCACTTAAAATGTACTTCAAGGAATCCTGACTTATCAAAACCAGTTCTCTATGTTGACAAGACAGAAAGGAAAAGCAAAATATCTAAATTTCAATGTTTCTGACATTCACTCAATTACGAGATCAGAAATGGAGTCTTAATGTAAGGTGAGCGTGTACAGGATCACAGTTTAATTGACAAATGAATGGGTCAAGACAACACAAAAGAGATATTTTGAACGTAGAAAATTTTCAAAATTAAATAGGATCCATCTGTGACAGCTGTGGCCCTTAAATTATTTTTTGAATATTGGTACATAAGTCTTGAAATAATGGGAACCACATCTCTAAACAATTAAAATGAAATTGCAATAAATATCACAGGTGCAATTTGAGCAAAGATATGGGACCTTACCAAAGGTGATAAGGCAACATTGGGATGTAAAGGACATCATTTCCAAAAGGACTGAATAAATGTGTAGTCTTTGCTTGCAGGCATTTTCACATCCACAAAAAGAGAAACATCAATATATAACAGAGGAGAAAGGAGTAGATAAATATCCAGCCCCAAATACTGACATGAACTGAATGCACATAAAAATAGAGACAAATTAAAACTCTGCGGCTAAGGAGAAAGCTAATTGAAAAAGAGGAAGCAATGGCACGGGGAATAAATCACCCCACTAGGGTACAGCATACAACTATCAATATTGTATACCAAACTAGAGGCTTTATGTTTGATTCCTTATTTCCAAACTAAATAATTTTAAAAGTATTTTGACCTTTAATAAAAGCACTTGAATGCATTAAAGTCATAAAGGGTATTATGTTAAAATTCACAATGGTAAAGTTTAATTCACCAAGACTATCATAAGTTTGCAGATGACACCAAGATTGGTGGTGTAGTGGACAGGGAAGAAGGTTATCTTGGATTGCAACGGGAAACTGATCAATTGGGCCAGCAGGCTGATGCATGGCAGATGGAATTTAATTTAGATAAATGCGAGGTGATGCATTTTGATGGATCAAACCAGGGCAGGACTTACTCAGTTAATGGTAAGACGTTGGGGAGATTTTTGGAACAAAGAGATCCAGGGGTACAGGTTCATAGCTTCTTGGAAGTGGAGTCACAAGTGGACAGAGTGGTGAGGAAGGCATTCAGCATGCTTGGTTTCATTGGTCAGAACATTGAGTACAGAAGTTGGGACATCTTGTTGAAGTTGTACAAGACATTGGTACGGTCATACTTGGAATACTGTGTACAGTTCTGGTTACCCTATTATAGGAAGGATATTATTAAACTAGAAAAAGGGCAGAAAAGGTCTACTAGGACGCTACTGGGACTTGATGATTTGAGTTATAAGGAGAGGCTGGGTAGACTGGGACTTCTTTCACTGGATAATCTCATTAAGGTCTATAAAGTAATGAGGGGCAAGGTAGATAGCCAAAATCTTTTCCCAACAGTAGGCAAGTTTACAACTAGAAAGCATAGGTTTAAGATGAGAGGGGAGAGGTACAAAAAGGATCCAGAGGAGCAATTCTTTTCACACAGAGGGTTGAGAGTGTCTGAGCGAGCTGCCAGAGATGCGAGTGAGGTGGGTACAATTTTATCTTTCAAAAAGCATTTAGACAGTTACATGATATAGAGATTGTTATAGAGGGACATGGGTCAAACGTTGGCAATTTGGACCAGCTTAATGATAAAGACTGGATGGCATGGACAAGTTGGGCTGAAGGGCCTGTCTCCATGCTGTAAACTTCTATGACTCTATCTCATTCTGCTTCTGAATATCTATTACCAGTGCTAAATCAGTGGTGATCATGTGTTAGGGCGGCACGGTGGCACAGTGGTTAGAACTGCTGCCTCACAGCAGCAAGGAAATCAGGTTCAATTCCTGGCTTGGGTGACTGTGTGGAGTTTGTACATTCTTCCCATGTCTGCGTGGGTTTCCTCCAGGTATTCCAATTTCCTCCCACAGTCCAAAGATGCGCTAGTTAGGTGGATTGGTCATGCTAAATTGCCCCTTAGTGTCAGGGGACTAGCTGGGGTAAATGCATGTGGTTATGGGGATACAGCCTGGGTGGAATTGTGTTCAGTGCAGACTCGATGGGCCGAATGGCCTCCATCTGCACTGTCAGATTCTATCATAGCGGACTCACACCTAGTAGCCAAATCCTATTAATGTAAGTTATGAAAGTCAATTCAATAAATCTGGTGATTTGTGGCTAAAGCTTAGAAAAATTACATCAAGCTGCCAGGCTTTTGTGTAAACTTTAAATGGACACTATGTGGTCTGACCAAATACATGACTAGTCTACACGATGTAGCTCACTCTTAATGCTCTCTGAAGTGACCTAGCAAGCCACTTAGTTGTAAAATAAAATTACTGTGAAACATGAGCGGTTCAAGAAGGTGGCCTACCACCCATTTCTGGGCACAACTAGGGATGGGCAATAAATGCATCCATGCCAGCTAAGGCACATTCCAAGAACAAATTAAAAAAACATGATGGTTCATTACTTTTTGTGATTTTTGTTCAGTGTGTTGGAACTTGATAGAATTACTATACTTCATATTCAGAAATTGCATTCAACCATGCAAATATGGCAGAAAATAAAATACAATGCTTTTGAGAATTTGTCCTGAAAATTTAATTACATTCCACCTGCCAACTGAAGTATATAATCTGTCCCAAGGCTGTCAAGAATCAGGATTTTCCTTTAACACATTCCATATGAAGAAATGAAATAAGGATTACGCAGAAACATATGTAGCCCATTACTACTTTTCAAAACAGGTTAATTCACTTAAAAGCAAGTCATATAAGAGCAAGTTTCATTTAAGAGCAAGTCTTACTTCCCCACCCTGCTCCCACTGATTGCTACAGTATACTGCATGCTGTTTCACTTATAAACATGCTTTACTTTCAAGGCCCACAACACCCTTCAGTAATCAAATATGCCCTTGCCTCATTTTGTCCTTTAGTGAGTGCCATTAATCAATCCAGCTATCCACAATAGCCTTAATGCCAATAGCCTACTCTTTAAAGATAAACTATTTATCTCAGCCCAATAGTTTAGGCTTTGTCTAATTAGACATCAGAACTGTCAGCTATCAGGCACATTAATTTTATTTAACATGCTGCACTCTAATTTTGAGGAAGATTTTGTGGAATAACTCCTTGCGCAACATGTAAGTACTTCATAAAGAACATTTTTCACTATCAGCAAGTTTTGCTGAGAAATTCTGCACACAGCAATACGCCATATACAAACAGCAGCAAATGGGACTTTTTAATAAGAGAAACTGTTGTGAATATAGAGCAGGTCAGTCTGAAAGGAGGAAAGACAGATTCATGTTTCAGTTAAAGACCCTAAATCACAACGGTGTCTGTTGAAAGGTCTCCAACTGAAATATGAACTTGCCTGTTCTCTTTTTGGCCAAGTCTGTTGTGCACTTCCACCATTTTCTGGTTTTATTTCAGATATAAGTGTTATCCCCCCATAGTTTTCCTTTAAGTTTCTTGTGGCAGGGCCAAAATGCCTGAAAACGCATTTTGGTTACAAATGGTGACCGACTTCTACTTAGAATGATTACTTCCTGCTAATCACAAGAGGTAAAGATCATAGCTTTAACAGTAACAGTTTTCACTGAAATATGATTGCTCAAGTTCAGTTGGTTTCTTACCTAATTATGGCACTACCACCAGTGAGCCCAAGTGATTTTAGAGTGGTTGTCTTTAATGCAGATTCTCCAGTTATCTGAAACAGGCCACAAAGTGAAAGAACATGTGTTAAAAAATAAGATTTTAAAAGTAATCACCTCCATTAATTCTTTATGCAAATTTTTCCTGTGTCAATAATAACCCATACAACATGGCTTCGTTTGAACACTGGTTAAGAATCACAAGATCATGTTTCCTGCTTCTAAATAATTTTAAGAAAGCCTGCCATGAGAAGTAAACACAATCATCTTTACATGCTTTCATATTAGGGGTGTTATATAGTATTATAATTTAGAGGGGGAGGGGGACAAGATTATTAATTCATTTGTAAAGGTTCTTCAACCTAAAAGGTTAGAGAACGACTGCCACAAAATTTTAAAAGTGTATGTGCAGCGTACACTTGCGCATTTCCAAGCAGTCATCCTATTAACACTATAAATTATGCCAACCCACAAGGCACAGCCACCAAAATGGAACTTGCACTGTGGCACAAAAAATAAGGGCACGCGATGCCAAGAGAACTCCTATTACACTTCCCCAACTTCGCAGATCACTCCCAACTTCAGAAAAGTACTCTTTATTTCATCAATGTCATATTTTCCTTCCCTTTGCAAGTCACCATTGAAACATTTGCAAACCAGTTTAATGCCAAATTATGGGAAATTCTAAGCTCTGGGCTACAACTAGGAATTGTATTAAAGCTATATAATTACGTTCAATTTGGATTCCCCGTAGTCAGCCAGTGAATCTATCTGGCCTTCAAAAATGAAACAACACTGTTCTAACCCATCGTACATCTTAGTTCTAAAATTTATAAACACAAAACCTGAAAATTTCACATTTCTATTTCATTAAATTATTGTTTTGACACTTGTAAGATGAAAAAAAACACTGTTCTAACCCACTGTGCATCTAGTTCTAAAATTTATAAACACCAAACCTAAAAATTTCACAATTCTAGTCCATTAAATTATTTTTTTTTTACAAGTGTCAAAATTTGTTACAAGGTGGTGCAATGCTAACTTGGCCAAGAAACGCAGAAAATGTCATGCTTTCAAAGTGTATAAATCTGAATGAGGGTAATAATACTGGGACTTGATGGATTGAGTTATAAGGAGAGGCTGGATATACTAGGACTTTTTCCTCTGGAGTGTAGGAGGCTGAGGGGTGATCTTATCGAGGTCTATAAAATAATGAGGGGCACAGATCAGCTAGATAGTCAATATCTTTTCCGAAAGGTAGGGGAGTCTAAAACTAGAGTTTAAGGTGAGAGGAGAGAGATACATAAGAACATAAGAAATAGGAGTAGGAGTAGGCCATCTAGCCCCTCAAGCCTGCCCCGCCATTCAATAAGATCATGGCTGATCTGTTGTGGCTCAGTTCCACATTCCCGTCCTCTCCCCATAACCCTTAATCCCCTTGCCTATCAAAAACCTATCAACCCGCATCTTAAATATATTTAGTGAGGCAGCCTCCACCACTTCAACGGGCAGAGAATTCCAGAGATTCACCACCCTTTGAGTGAAGAAGTTCCTCCACAACTCTGTTCTAAACCGCCCCCCCCTTTATCTTGAGGCTGTGCCCCCTAGTCCTACTGTCCTTTCTGAGCGGGAAGAGCCTCTCCACCTCTATCCTATCCATCCCATTCATCATCTTATATGTCTCAATGAGATCTCCCCTCATTCTTCTAAACTTTAACGAGTACAAGCCTAGTTTATTCAGCCTCTCCTCATAGTTCAACCCCCTCAACTCCGGTATCAGCCTAGTAAACCTCCTCTGCACTCCCTCCCAGGCCAAAATATCCTTGCATAAGTGCGGCAACCAAAACTGCACACAGTACTCCAGCTGCGGCCTCACCAGTGCCCTATACAGCTGCAGCAAGACCTCCCTACTTTTATATTCAATCCTCCTCACTATGAAGGCCAGCATCCCATTCGCCTTCCTGACTACCTGCTGCACCTGCAGGCTGGGTTTTTGCGACTCATGCACAAGGACCCCGAGGTCCCTCTGCACCGTTGCATGCTGCAGTTTTTCGCCATGTAAGTAATAGTCCTTCCTACCATTATTCCTACCAAAGTGGACAACCTCACATTTGCCAACATTAAATTCCATTTGCCAGTTCTTGGCCCATTCGCCCAGCCTATCTAGATCCTTTTGCAGACTCTCCACACCCTCCGCACAATTTGCTGTTCCACCAATCAGAGGGGCCACTATTTCACATACAGGGTGATAGGTGTCCGGAACAAACTGCCAGTGGTAGTAGTAGAGGCAAGTACAATTTTATCTTATAAAAAGCATTTAGTTAGTTAGATGGGTACAATGGGTATAGAGTGATATGGGCCAAATGCAGGCGATTGGGATTAGCTTAGAGGTTTAACAAAAATGGGCAGCATGGACAAGTTGGGCCGAAGGGCCTGTTTCCATGCTGTAAACCTCTATGACTCTAATACAAAGGGCTTGAAGTTACACTACTGTAAGCATACCAATAGTTAACCAACCCAAATGGAAATTCCTTATTTTCTATTTTAGCAAAGGTGTTGACCTGACTGGATTTTAAACTGGTTAAGACTAAAGTAGTAAATAAAACATTTCATATGAAACAAATGTTTGAACATTAGTATCGGACAGCAGAACTGCATGTTTCTCAACGTGCACTTTTGTAAAGCACATTAATACTTTCATTCAGGTCATGAATACAAAAGTGTCAGTTTGGTTATAAAATGATATTGCGTTAAGGATTTAATACCAGATAATCTATTCATGTTACATATAAGAAAAAGATCTATTGCAAGGCAAGAAGCACTCTTGGAAACATTTTACGTCTAGAATTCATCTCTTGTCATGCACACATCAACAACAACTTGCAACTATTTAACACTTTGAGTTGAGTGAAATGTCCCATAGTACTCCACAGGAGAATTATTAGACAAAATCTGACCTCGGGACACATGAACTATTTGGACAGGTGAGGTAAGTTTTAAGGAGAAACTTGAAAGGAAGTAAAATGTTGGAGGGGCTTTGAGAGGGATTTAGGCCCTAGACAGCTGAAAGCACAGCCACCAATTATGGGGCAAAAGCACAAGAGGCCAAATGGGGGGGAACACTAATGTCCCTAGAAGAATGCAGGAGGTGAGCGATTAGAGGGGTGTAGAAGGTTAGCGATTAGAGGGGTGTAGGAGGTTAGCGATTAGAGGGATGTAGGAGGTTAGCGATTAGAGGGATGTAGGAGGTTAGCGATTAGAGGGATGTAGGAGGTTAGCGATTAGAGGGATGTAGGAGGTTAAAGATTAGAGGGATGTAGGAGGTTAAAGATTAGAGGGATGTAGGAGGTTAAAGATTAGAGGGATGTAGGAGGTTAAAGATTAGAGGGATATAGGAGGTTAGAGATTAGAAGGGCAAAGGCATGAAAGGATCTGAATGCCAGGATGATAATTTTAAATTCGACGTACGGCTTAATCAAGAAGTCAATGAACACAGGGCTGGTGGTGCGAGTTAAGGTACAGGAAATGGAGTTTTGGTGAGCTCAAGTTCACGAAAAGTTGAAGATTTAAAGTTAAAGTTTATTTATTAGTCACAAGTAGGCTTACATTAACACTGCAATGAAGTTACTGTGAAAATCCCCAAGTCGCCACACTCTGGTGCCTTCTTGGGTACAGAGGGAGAATTTAGCATGGCCAATGCACCTAACCAGCACAGCTTTGGATTGTAGGAGGAAACTGGAGCACCCAGAGGAAATCCACACAGACACAGGGAGAACATACAAACTCCACGCAGATAGTCACCCAAGCTGGAAATCGAACCTGGGTCCCTGGCGCTGTGAAGCAGCAGCGTTAACCATTGTGCCGCCACAGTGGAAGGTTGGCCAGGACAGCACTGGAATTGTTGAGGTTTGGGGTTGAAAGCATTGATGAGGATTTCAGCAGGAGTGGGAGAGAAATGGGTCATATTAGAGAAGAAAGCAGGCAGTCTTGATGATGAAGAGGGCTAGGGATTAGAAGCTCTCGCTCAGAGTTAAATAGGACAGCAAATAGTATGGATAAGTCTCATCCAGGATGGAGGTGGAATCAGCTTCATCATGCTTAATGTGAAAGAAATTTTGTTTCTTGTTCCACATTCTAAATTAAATGCAAAATATTTAACAGTAACATTTTAACGGCTTGGCGTCATTTGATGAAGCAACATCCAGTCATTTTGACCACCACAATTATTTTTACAGTTTCAGAGGTCTTAAATTCTTAAAAGGGACCCAACTATTCAGCCTGCTTTCCCATGAATCATTTCCTTATTATGGTCAGATTAGACCTTCCAAGTACACACTGTGTTAGGTATGTACTGGTTTTTTTATCATTAGTTTTATTATCTGTCTCTAACTTAGCAACCAGTAGGATGATCTCTGTTGAAGCATTCAAACTGGCAAACAACTACAACTTTGGGGGTTGGAAACATCCAAGGATGTCAAACAAAATAAATCTTAGCCAGTTATTACAGGTAGCAGCCATACACTTCCGATAAGGATTCAAGGAAATTGTCCGTATGTTAAAACAAATTAAATACCACCAGCACAATCTTACCACTCAAAGTAATATCATGTCACAGAAATAGAGAATAATGTCAAAGAAGTTAATTTGTTTGTAGCTTTAACAGGAGCTGATCAATTGTTCTTCCATGCTTAAATTACTTTTCGCACTTCTCACGCAGTGTTTGCTTACAGAATAACTAAAGTGGACTTTTTCAGTGCAAAAAAAACACTTCTCAAATAGTTCAAAGCAAAAGTTTGTAAAAAGTACGCTTAAAATATCATGTGCAGCAAAGATTTTAGAGTTAAACCAGTGCTTGAAAAATGTTTTAATTGGCAAGTAGGTCTTTTCTGAGCTTGCCTATATTAGCTTCTGGCTTGCCAAAAATTGTTCCTTGAACTTTTAATCAGAACTTTAAAACAGAGTTATTTTAAAAAAAAATCTGCAGTTTTAATGAGTAGCAACCAATTCACTAAAGTCAACCAGCTACATAAATACTGTGGCTACAAGAGATCAGAGCCTGGGTATTCTGAGAGGACTAACTGACCCCCTGAATCCCTAAAGCCTTTCCACTACCTCCAAGACACAAGTCACAAATGTTGTCGAATATTCTTCATTTGCCTGGATGAGTGCAACTCCAGCAATACTTATTAAGTTCAACACCATCCAGGACAAAGCAGCCAATTTGATTGTCACTTCATCCAGCACCTTAAACTCATCAGTGACTGCAGTGCACGTCATCCAGAATACGCAGCAGCCTTCTTTAACACTTCAACAGCATCTCACAAACCTTTTACCTGCAGGTGCACAGTAAAATTATCTCATACACCTTACTTGGAAACACTTCACCATTCCTTAGTCTATGTGGGTCAAAATCCTGAAACAGTTTGCCTAACAGCATTTTAGAATACTTTCACCATGCAGACTGGAGCACCACCTCTCAAGAGTAAGCAGAGACAAGCAAATGCTGGTCTTGCCAGTGACACCTACATGTCATGACTGAATAATTCAAACACAAAAATTGAAACATAAAGCAACACTGGGAAGTAAGTTATGTAGCTTACTTGGTAGGATTTTCATTCATCAGACTTCTACACTCCAATGATGTTTATGCTCACGTAATGTTAACAGCACAAAAGGGAGCCTGGGTAAGATGCTCTTTCGAAAGGTCAATGCAGGCTCTTTGAGCCAAATGACCTCCTTCTGCAATGCAGGGATTCTATGGATTTTATACAGGTCTAAACCACTGGACAAAAATAAAGCATTTGTTGCACAATAGACATGTGTGCACCAACATGAGTGAGAAAACAAACCATGGAAACAAGATTTACATGACAGACAACTCAATGCCATGGATTGAAAAGATCTTGAAAGTCTGTTCCCCTTCATGGTTTGATATTTCCTCCTTGTGAACACAGCTAACCTGAAATTACTTCTGAAGTATAGGATAACAAGAATCAACATGATATGAGTTGTACTGTATAGTGATAAAGACAGTTTGAGACTAGCAAGATTAACTGTAGAATTAGACATCTTAGACATTGATGAGCAACATTTTCCCTCTTGAACAAAAGTTAACATCTCCACCACACTAAAGGCACTCCAATGCATACAGTAGACACTGGGAAGACGCTCAATGAGGTAAAATTACTGTTATGACTCATTGTGCCGTACCCGGCTTGAAGCCACTGCACCTGCAAAATTTAACTTGGTATAGATCAAATCAAACTGCTATAAAAACATAAAATATTTTTACAACACTGATTTTATTCCAACATTTTTACAGTGAATGTCACATCTATGAAAGTACTTTTCCGCTACCGCGTGCTTTGAACCATTTGAGAGCTGCAGCAGCATTCTTTCACACCACTGGAAAAGACTAGATTACAGTTATTTGAACCGCACTTTCAGTACATTTTCTTATGTCGGCAAAGCACAATTACATATTTATTACAGTGGACCAGCCGTAGAAAAATCCAAGGGTGGTGGGATCAGGCATGCTTAGCTTCTTTACTCTATCGCCATACTTTTGACAAATGCATAAGGATTTGAAATCTTTAAAAAGGAACTGGAGTGGAGCTAATGTTACACCGTTGTTTAAGAAGGGTGCCAGGCAAAAGGCAGGGAATTATAGGCCGGTTAGTTTAACGTCTGTTGCAGGTAAAATGTTAGAATCCGTCATCAAGGAGGAAATAGCGAGGCATCTTGAGGGGAATTGCTTGATAGAGCAGACGCAGCACGGTTTCGTTAAAGGGAAGTCGTGTCTGACAAATTTACTGGAGTTCTATGAGGGTGTGTCTAGGGCGGTGGATAGAGGAGAGCCGGTGGATGTGGTCTTTCTTGATTTTCAGAAGGCGTTTGACAAGGTACCTCACAAGAGGTTATTGCAGAAGGTCAGGGGACATGGAGTTGGGGGGTAGGGTGTTAGCATGGATAGAGGATTGGTTGTCAAATAGGAGGCAGGGAGTGGAAGTCAATGGGTTCTATTCGGATTGGTGGTTGGTAACTAGTGGAGTGCCCCAGGGGTCGGTGCTGGGGCCTCAGCTATTTACCATTTATATAGATGATCTGGAGGACGGAACTCAGTGAATGGTGTCGAAATTTGATGACGCCAAGATTGGTGGAACGGCAAATTGCGTGGAGGGTGTGGAGAGTCTGCAGAAGGATCTAGATAGGCTGGGCGAATGGGCCAGGAAATGGCAAATGGAATTTAATGTTGGCAAGTGCGAGGTGGTCCACTTTGGTAGGAATAACGGTAGGAAGGATTATTACTTACGTGGCAAAAAACTGCAGCAGGCGACGGTGCAGAGGGACCTCGGGGTCCTTGTGCATGAGTCGCAAAAACCCAGCTTGCAGGTGCAGCAGGTGGTCAGGAAGGCGAATGGGATGCTGGCCTTCATAGCGAGGGGGATTGAATATAAAAGTAGGGAGGTCTTGCTGCAGCTGTATAGGGCATTGGTGAGGCCGCAGCTGGAGTACTGTGTGCAGTTTTGGGCGCCGTACTTATGCAAGGATATTTTGGCCTTGGAGGGAGTGCAGAGGAGGTTTACTAGGCTGATGCCGGAGTTGAGGGGGTTGAGCTATGAGGAGAGGCTGAATAAACTAGGCTTGTACTCGTTAGAGTTTAGAAGAATGAGGGGAGATCTCATTGAGATGTACAAGATGATGAATGGGATGGATAGGATAGAGGTGGAGAGACTCTTCCCGCTCAAAAAGGACAGTAGGACTAGGGCGCACAGCCTCAAGATAAAGGGGGGGCGGTTTAGAACGGAGTTGAGGAAGAATTTCTTCACTCAAAGGGTGGTGAATCTCTGGAATTCTCTGCCCGTTGAAGTGGTGGAGGCTACCTTGCTAAATATTTTTAAGAAGCAGGTTGATGGGTTTTTGATAAGAGAGGGGATTAAGGGTTATGAGGAGAGGGCGGGAATGTGGAACTGAGCCACGACAGATCAGCCATGATCTTATTGAATGGCGGGGCAGGCTCGAAGGGCTAGATGGCCTACTCCTGCTCCTATTTCTTATGTTCTTATGTTCTAAATGTTAGCTCATATGGCTTTACCCAACTACCCAATCCCAGTCTCAACTGGGATCTTGGGTTCATGTCACACTATCTGTAACCCCCACAACTTGCCTGGGCTTGCAAAATCTCACTAACAGTCCTGGCTGGAAACAATACAATCCTCTTTAATCTGTGTGTAAGCCATGTTCTTATTGAATGGCGGGGCAGGCTCGAAGGGCTAGTTGGCCTACTCCTGCTCCTATTTCTTATGTTCTTATGTTCACTCACATTGTCTGTATCTTTAAGATTTGATTACTTATAAAGACTCACATTCCAACAATTATGTTGCAAATTGAGTGTGTCTATATATGCCCTGTTTGTGAACACAACTCCCACTCACCTGATGAAGGGGCAGTGCTCAGAAAGCTTGTGCTACCAAATAAACTTGTTGAACTTTAACCTGGTGTTGTGAGGCTTCTCACTGTGCCCATCCCAATCCAATGTTGACACCTCCACATCATGGCTACCCAACTATGCCATGACAGCTATTTTTGTGTGACTGAGTTCTCTCCACAATGTATAAGCTCCAGATCCTAGGGTACCGTGAGCCCTAAAATATTACCAGGCATATTAAGTAATTTCTACCATCCGAAGTCATGGTTTATATTCCTAGCTCTTTCCAAGAAGAGAATTGCAATTGTTGACAATGCGTTGGATAGAAATTTGTTTATCTGTCAATATTAGGCCAATTATAAGGGGAAGATCCAAATGGACAAAATAAATCACTTTATACTCTAGGGCATTTGTAGCCACAGCACCTATTCATAAAAATCTTTGAAGAAAACAGAGCAGCTCATTTCTTTTTTTTTTACTTACCTCATCTCTCATATAAACACAGACTGGAATAGCTTCCAACAACTGCTGTTCAGTAACTCTAGCAAAACAGGAAAAAACTGTCAACATTTGATCTTATACAGAGCAAAAATATTTATCACCTAGGTAGCAGGGGACATTCATGATCAAAATGTTAAGTAAGGGCAATAAAAATATCATGAACCGTTAAGTCTTTGACTGCTTTCTTCAGGTCAATACCATACAGTTTTTAATTTGATCCACGACGGAATATCTTGGGTAACCCAGTTGCAACTGCTAACATGTAACTATAAACAGCTGTCAACATCTCCACACTCAAGGCACACTCCAGATGCTTATCCATCTGCAACTACCCAAAAGGTGTTGACAGTAAGAAGAGCATATATGGAGGCTGCACTCCACGGTGTAACTCACCACACTGACATGAAAGTGAATCTAACCTCACTTGGCTTTCAGTAAGGTGCTCCTTTTGATCATTTTAACACCATCTGTGGCCGGAGAAAGGTTCAAAATTGCTGATATCACAGGTTTTAATTAAGTACGGTGCAACTTCAACAAACTTAAAAAAACTGGGCAATTCAGTGACTCTCACCATCACGTTCATTAACTTGTATGTCAATTCAAGACAGATCCAAGGGGGTTATAATTATCTACTATGGTGGCAATCAAGTTGCACCAAAGCTTTTTTTAAAAACAGGGATTCTTGAACAATTTATTAATACTGTTGTGGCTACCAGACAGTAATTCATATTCCCTTATTCTGTTCAGTAAAATTTATATTTAAGAGTTTGTATGATATATCCGCAAAATCATTTGACATACATGCTAATATTTAAAAATAGACAAAATATTCTTTCAAAATAAAAATGACCAGTCACAAAGTGAGAGGGGAAATGCAAATGTACGTCAGCCATATTTTGCTGCATGTACCAGTTACGAAGGTGCAACACATGATAAGATACCTCATTGCACCCTTCATATCTTCCATCTTATCCTGAAGAGACTATATCCAAAAAGGGTAGTCTCACCTGGATCTATTTTGGTCAATGGACAGAGCAATCCCTATAAATCAAGGTTCCATCTATAAAGTTTACTTAGTAAAAGAGTAATACACACAGGTTAACAACTCTCAACAGTATCTCAAAGTTGGTACATGTGTTCCTTCATTCCTTCACTTACAAGTAGTGTCACAGTACTTAATTGAAACCTGTGTATTCCTTGTATTCTTTCCCGCAACCTTCATTACAGTGAAACTGAGATATGTATTATCAGTCTCATCCTGGAGTTGGAGAAGGGACAGGTATTATGTGGACCTCTTCCTGAAAGTTCAACTGAAACGTAAATTGTCCAATACCTACAGTTAAAGTTCATTTATTAGTGTCACAAGTAGGCTTACATTAACACTGCAATGAAATTATTGTGAAAATCCCCTAGCCGCCACACTCTGTTACCTGTTCAGGTATACTGAGGGAGAATTTAGTATGGCTGATGCACCTAATCAACACGTCTTTTGGACTGTGGGAGGACACTGAAGCACCCTGAGGGAACCCACGCACACAGAGGGAGAACATGCGGACTCCACTCAAACAGTGACCAGGCCGGGAATTGGACCCAGGTCCCTGATGCTGTGGGCAGCCGTGCTAACCAGTGCTACCTCTGAGAAGGTTAAAAGATGGTAGTCATGATGTGGCGTTTACTACCAAATAAACCTGTTGGATTTTGACCTGGTGTTGTAAGACTTCTTACAAGATAAAAAAGACACAGGAGTAAAATTGCATCAATCATAAACATGCATTGCTGATTATCTGTCATATTAACAAAGCCGATGTATCAATGCAATTTATAACAAACAATACAGAAACAATATGCACCTTCAAAACTTGAATGACCTTCCATTGTCTTTTCAAAGTTGGGTGCAGGACAATATAAGATTCTCTTTAATCTTGCACAATTAAAACATAATCCAAGTGCTGTGAAGGTTTTACGAAACACAGGTAGGTTCTAAAGAGATTTTACTTTGGATAATAGTCCAAAAAAGTATTCAAAAGAGCGTGGCAGAGGATATTATCATTTACCAAAGGAAAGCCAAGTATTTGCCCAAGTAAAAAGATGTTTTGATAATTAAATATAACTACAGTAGTTTGTAGCAATCCTAAGGAAATATCTGCCCGTACTGAAAATGAACTCGAGTTCTTTATCACTGATATACACACCACTACCTCAGTCACCTCAACCTGATTCTGGGGCTGTGAGTTCAGATTTTTGTACTAGGTGTTCCTAAATTCTAAGCAAACACTTTATTGATTTGGTTTTAACGAGAAATCATACTAGGCGAAGCACTGGATCTTAAGTCACTTTTTTTTAAAAAGTGATATTGCAGCTAATTCCTGTTTTAAAGGTAAAATGCACAGAGGTGTTATTTTTGAATTGTTCCATTTTGAGTGTTGGTTACAAATTTTATTTTAAGTGCTATAAGTAGGATGAGGGAGCCAATTCAACCACTTTTTATGGGATTTAATTGGCTTCTTTTATAGTGATTATTAGTTGCTCATTAATGGGAATCAGAAATTATTTAGTTAGCTAATGTCCATTTTTAAAGCAGCTGACTTTGACTGGGTTTAGCTCATCAGCATTCTTCACTTATCACAAAGTAAGGTGTGTTTAAATTGTGTTACGTGAATGGCTTAAATAACCCATATCAGAATACATTTTATACAGGAGATTTAACAGCTTCAAAAAATTGCCCAATGAATAAATTGCACAGGGGAAATGTTCGTATGTTCTGCATCTAGGTACACTTAAAAGTATTTTTCAAATTATATCAAGTTTCTAGTCCCAATGCAAGAATTTTTGATGTTTAATTCTCACCAGCAGTTAAAAAGATTAAGTTAATTCTGTGAGACAAAATTTAAAGAGCACTGAATACTCCTTCACTGAGAATTTATACAAGCCACCACTTTTAAAAATACATTATGCAACCTTAACAGATAATAGGAATACACTGTACAATTAATCTACTTTGAACAATACATCAAAGCTAATTTAAAAATGTTTTATCAAGGAAAGAAAAACGACTGCAATCCTTCTTTGTCTGGTCACCCATCTTAGCGTCCAGAATGCTGTTAAAGAACATGTGTCCCACAGCAGCCTGGCCCCTGTTCCCTTGACAATGCAAGGGTCAACACCCTAATGTGCTGACTTGTCAGCGGGCAGAATTCATCATCAACACTTCTAAATCAGCAGAGGACAAAAACACAATTTATGGTGTTTTCTTAAAATAAAAAGTGATACAAATTACATTAAAACATTAAATGAAATCCATTTAAATTGCCCTCACTTCAAACGAGGCATTGCAGAATTAAGTTCAACTAGATAAACAGGACCACACCTTCTGCATCTGGGAACACATTGTTTCAGAAAAGTTTTATCACATCAGTAAGGCGAAACATTCCACATATAGTGAAAAATGACTGCTAAACCCCTGAGCAAGCCACAAAAACTGGTGGCACACTGTGCTACAGGAACCTTAATAACCAACATGCACAGCAGATCAAACAACCTGAAACATGACACATTCTGCAAGACCACATAATAATGTGTCAAAAATAAATTATATAAATAGTACAATTTCTGAGAGTCAATTTGGAAAACATTAATTTCACCTGTACAAACATTGGAATCTTCACAAGTTTCTACATAACAGGAAAACTGTGGGCAAGGAATAGAATTTTACAAATGCCTCATTTTGAATACATTTACTATATAATAAAAAACACAAATGTACGCATTTAAATAATGTGAACCTAAGAGCAATTTTGAAATAAGACAATATTTTAATATTTGCCACTTCCAGACCAACATTTTAAACAATTATTCGGATTAATTTTTACAAACAGATTGACTGCTGGTAATCTACAAAAATAGCAAAATCCTGTCCAATTTTGTGATTCCTTTACCCTCTAGAATGAAAGGGAAGAGCACAGTGGCATAATGCATTGAGAATTCAGGAAGTCATGTCACAAGGGTGCCCAACGACAGCAAGTCTCTGCTCAAAAGCAGGCAAAAACACTTGTCAAAGGATGTCAACATAATCTATGGTGAGCATTTAGCAAGTGCCTTGAAAGATTTTTCAGAATAAAATAATAAATTGTTTTGGAGCTAAACTCCACTAATTAGGTATCAGCTTTGGATCAGTGGCAGCTCAGAGGTCATAGCTATGCCCCACTTCAAGACTTGAGCAGATAATCTAGGCTGACATTTTAGTGCATTGCTGAGGTGCCATCTTTTGGATCAGCTATTAAGCTAAAGCCCTGACTGCTCTTCAGATAAATTTAAGATATCACATCACACTATTTGAAGAAGAGTTCTCCAGGCTAATGTTTATCCTGAACAGGTT
Source organism: Carcharhinus amblyrhynchos (assembly GCF_965287045.1). NCBI lineage: Eukaryota > Metazoa > Chordata > Chondrichthyes > Carcharhiniformes > Carcharhinidae > Carcharhinus > Carcharhinus amblyrhynchos. Next base: position 9,550,678 of record NC_137344.1, read on the forward strand.
ATCACAATCATAGAATTTTTACGGTGCAGGAGGCCATTTGACCCATCGTGTCTGCACCAGCTCTCCAAATGAACATCACGTCTTCCCCATACTCCTGCATATTGTTTCTATTCAAATAATCATCTAAAGTCCTCATTTGCGCCTGCCTCAACAACACTGCTAGGCTGCGCATTCCAGACCTCAGCAACTCACTGTGTGAAAACATTTTCTCTCACATCACGTTTGCTTGTTTTGCAAATCATTTTAAATCTATGCCCTTTCGCTCATGATTCTTATACAAATCCAATCTGTCCAAACCCCTCATGATTTTAAACATCTACATCAAATCTCCTCAAAGCCTTCTCCTTTCGAAAGAGAACAGTCCCAGCTCCTATAATCTATCCTCATAACTGAAGTTTGTCACCCCTGGACCATTCTTGCATGCCTCTTCTGCAGTTCCTCCATTGTATTTACATCCTTTTTATAGTATGGACTCACCTGATAAAGGAGCAGTGCTCCAAAAGCTCCTGATTCAAATAAACCTGTTGGACTTTAACCTGATGTTGTGAGACTTCTTACTTACGGTATGGAGCACAGAACTGTACACGATATTCCAGTTGAGTTCTAACTAGTGCTTTTTTTTAAAAGTTCAGCAGAGCCTCCTTGCACTTGCAGCCAATGCCTCTATTAATAAAGCCCAGAGTAATTTTTTTTTACTGCTCTCTCCACCTGTTCAGCTGCCAAAGGCCCATGCACATATACACCCAGATCCCTTTGTTCCTGCACCTCTTTTAGAATTTTACCCTTGATTATATACTGTCTCTCCATGTTCTTTCTCCCAAAATGCATCCTCACATTTCCCTGCACTGAACTTCACTGCCATCTTTCTGCCCACTCCACCAACTTGTCTATGTCCTTTTGAGGTTCTGTATGGTCCTTTTCATATTTCACAATATTTCCAAATTTTTTATCATCTTCATCCGTAAACTTTACAACTGTCTCCTGCACACCAACATTTAGATCATCAGTATATATCAGGAAATACCAACCGCTGGGGATCTAGAAATCTTCCCCCAGCCATATCAATTGACCTCACTCCGCTACCTATTATTCAGCCAATTTTTGTATCCACATTGCTACTGTGCCTCTTATTTCATGAGCTATAAACTTTTCTCACAAGTCTGATGTGTGGCCTTCTAAATCAACAGCTATACCCTCATCAACCCTCTCCGTTACCTCCTCAAAAACTCCAGCTAGTTAGTTAAACAAAATTCCCCATGAGAAATCCATGCTGGCTATTCCTAATCGACACACATTTTTCCATGTGACTACTAAATCTATCCTGAATAATTGTTTCTCTAAGTTTGTCCACCACTGATGTTAATGTGACTGGGTCCGTAATTGATAGGGCTATCCTTACAACCTTTGTTGAACAAGGGCATACTATTTACAATGATCCATTTCTCTGGCACTTCCTAGATTTAGAGAAGACTGGAAGATTATGGCCAGCACCCCTGCAATTTCCATTCTCACTTCTGTCAATACCTTTGGATGCATCTCATCCGGTCCTGGTGCATTATCAGCTTTAAGTGCTAACAGTCTATGCAACACAACCTCCTCATCAATTTTGAATCTTTCTAGGGACAGAGTTTCCTCGTTTGTCACCATGGTCTGGACTGCATCTACCTCCTTGGTAAAGATAGATGCAAAGTATTCATTTAATACCTCCATGCCTCCAGCCTCCACTTGCAAATTCCCTTTTTGGTCCCTAATCATCCCTATTCCTTTTACCACCCTTTTACTATTTATATGTCTATAGATTCTGGCAATTTATCTCACAGTTATTCATGGGACATGATTAAAGAATTTGAAGGTTCTTGAAAAACAGCCCCTGGTTTTCATGATTTCATCATGGGAAGCACAGTGGCACAGTGGTTAGCACTGCCCCCTCACAGTCCAGGGATCTAGGTTTGATTCCCGGCTTGGGTCACTATCTGTGAGGAGTTTGCCCATTCTCCCCATGTCTGTGTAGGTTTCCTCTGGGTGCTCCAGTTTCCTCCCAAAATCCAAAGATTCTGTGGGTTAGGTTGATTGGCCATGCTAAATTGCTCCTTAGTGTTCCTGGATGTATAGGTTAGAGGGATTAGCAAGGTAAATGTGTGAGGTTCTGGGGATAGGACTTAGGATGGGAATGGCCTCCTTCTGCACTGTAGGGATTCTATGGATTTACCTCAATGCAAAGTTTGGACATTTCCGAAAGAAAAATATTTCTCTTCATAAAGCTGGCTGCTGTCTCAACTGCAGGGAAAAGAATAACTATCAGACTTGGTCCTTCTGAATAATTAGGTAGCCAATTTGTGCAGGCGCAGCTAGAGGCTATCCAACAGAGAAATGGTCACTATGTTAAAGTGTAATCTTAGTGAGATTGGAGAATTAAATACTAAATAATTAGTTCAAAAAATTGCATTTGAGCAAATAAAATTAAATAACTTTGTTCACGGGATCTTTAGAGAGAACAAAACAAGGAGAAAACGTTTCCTTATTGGACATTTGCTTGATTAGAGGCACACAAACCAAAGATTCTTCCCATACAATATTAATTCTTTAACTAGGGGTGTAGCAATGCTCAAGCTTGAAAGTTTAATGTCTTCCACCTGGCTCAGATACTAAAACAATCCAGCTTTGAAGCCTGTCCCAATCCACTTCCCAGTCTCCTCGCAACAATCTTGCATCTACTCACCACAAGTTTATTTCCTCCAGTCTTAATAAATTTCCACACCAAATTTTATTTTTTTTTTAAACACCCTTTAGTAGATAACCAGTTCAGTACTGTACCAATTCATAGTTAAAGCTTATTTATTAGTCACAAGTAAAGCTTACATTACATTGCAATGAAGTCAATATGAAATTCCCCTCAGTAAAATCAATCTTAAAATATACTATTCTCTAAAATCTTTACTGGCTGCAGGTTTAATTTCCTTACGTTCTTACAATTCAGCCAAAATCTTGGGCTATGTTTCATTAAAACTGCAGCTACACAGTCCCAAGTGAGGTGGTGAGTAATATCATTTAGTGCAGGCAGTGTTGCACTATTCACACTTTTACAGGGGATTTAATTATCTACATACATCAGAGACAAGACCAACAAAAATGTGGATAACTTCAAAACCCTGCAGGAGGTTTTTGGTGACGACTCAGCCACGAGCTCAATGCGTACTCATCAACAAAGCATGCATCATGTGTCATGACAAAAATTACCTGGCGGCGTTAGAACACAATTATTAAGCAACAAATTGTATGGATAGTGAGCCTGTAATATAGCTTCAATTAGCGGTTTAGCAGAATGTAATTCATACATTTCTAACCGCCATTTTATGAGCAGCTGCAGCCATTTTACACGCTAAAGCACACACAGTCAGTTTCCTAGCTCTACTCGCTATCTACAACACCATCCTGCACCCAGGCTGATTCGGACTGTTCGCAATCTTGACATCCTGTTTGATCACGAGGTGAGCTTCTGCCGTTTTTTTTCTCCATTAGTTCATCCATACTTTTATTAATTATAAATTTAACTATTCCAATGTTTTCCTGGTCAGTGTATTCTGTACACCCATACAAACTTGAGGTCACCCAAAACACTGCTGTCCGTGTCCCATTCACTCATCACTAGTATGTTCACTGACCTACACTAGCTCCTGCTCAAGCAATGTTGCAATTTTAAAATTCTCAGAGAATCACAGAATCTCTACAGTGCAGGAGGCCATTCGGCCCATCAAGCCTGCACCAATGACAATCCCAACAGGCCCTATTCCCGTAACCCCACGCATTTACGTGTTAATTTCCCTAAGAGGCAATTTTAGCATGGCAAATGAACCTAACGTGCACAGCTTTGGACTGTGGGAGGAACCAAAGCACCCGGAAGAAACCCACACAGCCCTCCCTCCCTCCTCTCAAACTGCCAACTCTAAGCTTTTTCAACTGCCTGAAATCTCTCCACTTTTTCAATTCTGGCCCATTGAACATGCTTGATTTTCATTGCTCCAACACTAGTGGCCATGTCTTCAGCTGCCTGGACCTTAAGCTCTGGAATATCCTTCCTCAATCTTTCTGCTTCTCTAACTCTCTTCGTCTTATGGACGATCCTTAAAATGTACCTCTTTAACCAAGTCTTTGGTCACCTGTCATAACACTTCAATGCAGCTTGGTGTCAAAAACATACAATGATTCTGTGAAGCGCCTTGGAATGTCTTACTATATTAAAGATACTATTCAAAAAGAAGTCACTGTTGCAATGGAAACCACTGTAACTAAGGCACTGACAACGTAATCACAATTTTTTGCAGGATCTGAAACCTATTAAAGTATTAGCTTACTGGCCAGTATTCTGCAGTAGGCTTATTTTTGTTTCCATATTCTAGGGTAATTCTAAGATAGCCAGTTTGACTTTGAAACGAGTTTTTTTAAATTTACGTTTAACAGTTCAGTGTGAAATGATGCACTGGATTAGAATGTGACTTGTAATATTGAGTGCTTCACAAATGCAGCACAAGATGAAAATCTACTCAAGTTTTCTGGCAATAAGAGTCTCAAGTGAAATAACAATGACAATGCCAACACCACATCTAGAACATCACAGCTCATAATTCATGGTTAATTAATATGCCAAAAGGCATGTCAGCTTAACAAAAGAAGATTAAGTTTGTGACTGGCAGCTTTTTATGGAATAGGTTCAAAACTTGCAAAGCGCCAAGAAATTCTAGATTTAGATTTCTGCCCACTGTGATCATGTTATTTAATGAAACACTCTATTTTCTGTGAATTGTCATTAACAGCACAAAGATAAAGCTAAATGGCAAAAGAAATACTCACAACAAAATGTCTGCACGTATACTCTGTTGTATCAAAGCGTTGTGCTGACTGTGTTGCATGCATGCATACACAAAAATACCTCAGCTACTCAATATACACTTCGTTAATATTTTAGCACAGGTGTAATAAGCGATGACACTTTGGAAACTCACACAGGTTCCTTTTGAATGCACAAGAACAAAAAAAACTGGAGATGCCGAAATGCGAAATGAAATTCCTCTTGAACGTGTTTATGATGGAAGTAGAAAACAACCAGAGATGGTTAACAAGACTTTCAATCAGTAGCAGTTGATCTCACAGCTGTTGAGCTGGATATCCAAAAAAAGTATGTACCAGAAGATAATGGATCAGAACTATTTCAATTTAAGATCAGGAAACCCAATTGCATTTTACATTTTTATGAGCGAATAGAAGTATATTTGTATAATCTGGCCCACAACTTTGTGCATCAGGTCCTGAATTTTATGCCATTTATATTAGAATTCCTTTCTTTAAAAAAAAATCAAAATCTTAAAGATCCTTCTTCACAAGAGACATTTGCTGGGAAGAAAAAGAACAGAACAATAGAAATGTTTACAAGGGTAAAACAGCAACGGGAACCATAGAATTCCTACATTACAGAGAGGCACCATTTGGCCCGTCAAGCTGCACTGACTCTGTGAAGCAGCATCCCACCCATGGCCCTGTGCATTTTCCAAGGCTAACTCACCTAACCTGCACCAAGGGGCAATTTAGCATGGCCAATTCATCTAACATCCAAACCTTTGTGGCTATGGGAGAAAACTGGAGTTTCTAAGGGAAACGCAGACGGGGGAGAATTTGCAAACTCCACACAGACAGTTATCCAACGCTGAAATCAAACGCAGGACTTGGGCACCTGTGAGACAGCAGTGCTAACCACTGTGCGGCATGCCGCCCGAAGGACATGAAAGGGTTGACTCAGGCAAGCAATATCAGAGAAGCACTATAACTTTTTGCAGTCAAGGGTAGATCCCAATATAAAATATAGACCTATGGAACGCTGAGGAATTCAGCAGCAATGTGTATAATGTAATTCAATACGTACTCAATAAAAAGCTAAAGTACAGATACGAAGGCTAAGCAAATATGGCAAAAGATGTGACATGGGGAAATTAAAAGAATGCAGGTAGGTAAAATAATAATATTGCAGAAATAGTCTGTTTATTCTTCATCAAAGCATACATAGTGTTTAATTTTCTAAGTTAACATTTCACTAATATACTATATGCACGTCACTATTTAAACACAAATCATTCTATAAAGTTAGAAAGATGGTGCCATGCTTTTCACATGGATAATTAGGAGAAAAATATTCCAAGTCAAACAAAAATATGAATAAGTTAACACTAATCCTGATTTGATCTAATTAATCAATATTTTGCCTCTTTACACAGAGATCTGTTGAATTATTGCCACACGTACCCCACCTCATCTGCCCGTGAATAGGTTTTAGTCGTTATCAGGAACTGAAACACCTGCACAACTTAACTGCTACAGAAATAAATTGTGAGGATTCATCCATGCTGAGAAGGATAGCTGCCACATACGGAACAACAGACTTCAATCAGTTCCGAAAGGTCTTGCCTTTTTAAAAGAACGGGTTGTTGTGCTCCATGTTCCTTAGCTCTCGCCACTTTGTCAAAAATAATTCAAAGATTAATTCTGTCTAGACTAAGGTGCACTTGTTGAATGCTTTTAACTGCACTTTGAAGGGGAGACAAGAAGAAGCGCTTAGCTAGAAGGGAACAGTCACCATTTCGTCTGGTCTCACACTTGACAAATTGAGTATAATTAAAAGCAGATACACTTGTGAAGACTTAAACAGTATCAAGTATCTGAAGGAAATGGAGTACACATCAATGTTATGGGGAAAAAAACTGCAAATTAAAGAATCATAAAATGACAGCAGATACTAATTATGTGCAATATATATTTTTCAACAAGCTTCTGTAACCAGAAAAATCGATACTTCTCTTCCATGTCACATTAGGAATGGATTAAAATCACATTTTTAGCGAAATAACAGTTTAAGCTTCAGTTCTATTACCTGAATGTTGATTATGGTTATTAGGCTGCACATTTCACCATAAACAGAAGGTGGATAAATAAAAAAACAAAATGAAAAACATCAAAAAGTGGAATGTCTTTGATGTTCTCCACAACATGGTAGGGATTAGCACTGGATATTCTGATCGCATATTACATTTTGCCCATTAACAATCTTGAAATCCAATTGATTGATTACCATGATAAAATTTGTTATGAGCACATTAAAAAGGTCATGCTGTATTGAGAGAAATGCAGAAAAAAATGTACATTTTTCTAATTACTGCTCACATTTTTCAACTCTAAGGTTACCCCTAAAATTGAAAAGTTCACATCTTTGACAAAGGGAGCGATAATTTAATTAAAATGCAGGAATAGAACAAGTACTAAACCCAAATCATCCAATAAATAGGTCATGCCCTGTACCCTGGATAAAGGGGGCCTTGTAGTGCAGTGTGTAGTGTTCCTGCCTCCAAACCAGCAAAATCCTTCCAACATATGGCAGGAAGCAGGAGTGGAAGAGACTTCTGGTCAGCCATGCTTGATGCGCAGTGTCACTTCTCAAGCCTTTGGCGACAGACTAGCATAGCAATCTGTTCCAGGAAAAACTAGCTACAGAAAGAGACAATGGGCAGAATTTTCCCACGCTGCCCGCCATGGGAACCGAAGCAGGTGGGATACGGACCATGCAAAGGTCAGTTGACCTCAGGCATGATTTCCCGGCTTTGGAGCAAGCGTGGCCGGAAAATCCTGCCCAATGTCTGCCTTGTGCGAAATTCAGTGCGGGAAGTGAAACAAACACCAGGACCACGTCAGGTATTGAGAATTTCATAATGGGCATCAGAGCAATTTTTCACATCACAATCAAATTGATCTGCAGTGTTAATGCCAGTTAGATTTGATTTATTATTGTCACATGTATTAGCATACAGTGAAAAGTACTGTTTCTTGTGTGTTATACAGACAAAGCATACTGTTCATAGAGAAGGAAACGAGAGAGTGCAGAATGTAGCGTTAGTCATAGCTAGTGTAGCGAAAGATCAACTTAATGCAAGGTAAGTCCATTCAGAAGACTGACAGCAGCAGGGAAGAAGCTGTTCTTGAGTCGGTTGGTATGTGACCTCAGACTTTTGTATCTTTTTCCCGACGGAAGAAGGTGGAAGAGAAAAGGTGTGTGGGGTCCTTATGCTGGTTGCTTTGCTGAGGCAGCGGGAAGTGTAGACAGTGTCAATGGATGGATCGTTTGCAGTGTGTTCCACTTATATCACAGAGCACCACAATTATTTTATATTGACAAGACCAGATTCAACATCATAGCACATAGATGGCGGGCAACAAGGCGACTGGGTACAGAAGCATTGTATTGAGTTAAATAGATGCCTTCTTAATGTCTTCTATGTGTTCAGCAAGACTTTAGGTTTCTAAAGCTCTCTTTTCCATTCATGCCTCCATCAAATCCATGTCACTTCGTTTTCATAGCCTGAGTAGCATCAGCTGCAATTAGCATGTTCAGCAGTTTCTAAAATGACTGGCAGCGGATACACATGATACCTGAGAGAATCCCAGAATAATACAGAACAGAATTAGGTTGATTGGCCATACTAAATTGCCCCTTAGTTTCAGGGGAATTAGCAGGGTAAATGCTTGGGGTTATGGGGATGGGAGCCTGGGTGGGATTATTGTTGGTGCAGACTCGATGGGCCAAATGTCTCCCTTTCTGAACTGTAGGGATTCTAACACTCTATGATTGAACTCTTTTCCTTCTTTTGTCATTAGTTCCCTCAGGGCCATGAGTTCTGGCTGTTCCTTTTCTGCCCTCAAATCACTCAGCACCTTTTCAGTGATGTCTTTTATCTTGACACCGGGAGGGTCATAACATGCGGGACTCATTCCTTCATGTTCTTTCCATCTTTGAATTGAACAAGCAAATTATAATATTTCCACCAAATTCACTTAGAATCATAAATTATTGCTATTAACTCACTTGTTCACTTCTGCCTGATCTGGTTCCTGCCCCATTAAGAATACTGCACTACCAAAACATTTGCAGCATTTCCTTATGCTGTTCTTGTCCAGTTACTGCTCCTAGCTTCATTTACAGTTACAGGGACTAAAGCCATTCTTCAACATCATCAGTTCCCATCTATCATTCACAAGATCCTTGGTTGGAATCATTTCTCTTGCCTTTGTTTTTGGTCCAACGTGATTCATCCGGATAGCTACATTTTGATGCCTAACCTGAATAAGATTATTCTTGCTCTGAAAACATGGCCTCCTTGATCTTCCTAATTGCCAATCTTAGCTTTTGTCTTTGTTTCCTTTTGCCAAACTTTATCCCTCTGTTTGTGAGCACTTTTACTAGATGCGATTCAATTCCACAGGCACCTGCTACTCTCTCCACTAGCTTTTTTTTTAAGTGTTTGTCTTGACATGAAGTATGCACAGCTACTTGACTGTAGTGCACATCACAGCTAGAGCCTTATCCTGTTCCTGCCTGTCATCTATACATACTCATTTGCAGCTGGCCTTCCTATATAATCATCAAGAGAGGCCAATTTTTTCTGCGTAACCCAGGGTTACGATGGCCAATGTTAATGAACCTAACACTTAAATGACTAACTCAGCACCGGCCAGAGAACAAATCCAAGACAGTTCTTTGCAGCACACTGCTATTTATTGAACAAACTTAAGTTATTGCTGATCTTGTGGCTCATTCTATGGACTTGTCATTTCAGTGTGTGTGTGTCTGTGTGTGAGATGGTGTGTGTCTGTGTGTGAGAGATGGTGTGTGTGTTGAAATCAAGTGGAACCTTTCCCTTTTGGTAATCTCCAGCCTGCTTAATTTTAAAATTGTGGAACAGAACTAAGTTGACTAGTAAAGTATAAAGTTCAGAGTAAGAGATAGTCTGCATTGTACGATAATCATTCTGCACCTTCTCAGTGATCTCTAATACTCTGGCGTCAGGGAGGGACAGAACATGCAGGATTCACTCCCAGGAGTGAGATTACATTATATACCAAGTGCAAGTCAAGTCCAGATTTAATATCATACCAACTGCAAGTTGCACATTGGTGTGGAACATGCTGTTCACCCAAGGTTGAGAGTTCTTCTGAAGGCCAATTCTTACAAGGCTTCCAGCTTTTGGGGAAAAATTAGGGATCGGTCCTTTATTATAACTGGAGGCAGTACAAAGGACTTTTTTAAAAATTCATTTATGGGACATGGGCATCACTGGTTGGCCATTATTTATTGTCCATCCCTAGTTGCCTGAGGCAGCTGCGAGTCAATGACATTGCTGTGGTTCTGGAGTCACACATAAGCCACACCAGGTAAGGAAGGCAGATTTCCTTCCCTGAAGGGACATTAGTGAACCAGATGGGTTTTTCTGGCAGTCAACAATGGTTTCATGGTCATCAGTAGATTCTTAATTCCAGACTGTTTTTAATTGAATTCAAATTCCCCCATCTGCCATGATGGGATTTGAACCCAGGCCCACGGAACATTAGCTGAGTTTCAGGATTAATAGTATAGTGATAATGCCACTGGGCCATTGCCTCCCATCCTAGTTGACTAGTTTACTAGGGTGATACTGGGTATGCAGGGACTGCCCTATGAGGAAAGATTAAAGAGGTTAGGTCTGCACTCCTTGGTGTTCAGAAGAATGAGAGGTGGCAAGATTGAAACATATAGAATTCTGAGGAGGGTTAGACAGGATACATGGTAGGAGGCTGTTTCCACTCATGGGACAGTGGAGAACCTGAGAGCATAGTCACTGAATGATGGAGATGGAGATGGTGGAGGTGGAGGTGGAGGTGGAGGTGGAGGTGGAGGTGGAGGTGGAGGAGGAGGTGGAGGTGGAGGAGGAGGAGGAGGAGGAGCTGCATTTTCAAGGCAGCAATCGAAAGGGGAATTAAGGGTTACTGAGGTAAGGCAGAATTTAGTGAGTCTTATCAAACTGCAGGGCAGGCTCGAAGGGCTGATTGGCCTACTCCTCTCCCTATTTCTCATGGTCTTCCTCTGTCCATCTATCTACTTAAAGTATTAGTATTCAATGGAAAATAATCCATTCAATGATGAAAGACAAAAAATGCAGAAGGCTTTATACCAGCTTGATTCTACTAGCTATCAGAAAAACTGTCTGCCTTTTCATTAGGGTCTTTATAAACATATTTCATGGAGTACACAGATACTTGAATCCTTGATACTTTGCACAATTCATTATTTTGATGCAAAATAAAAAGGAATTTTAAGAGGATGTCCTAGACCAGAAAGAATTAGGCAGCTGGCAATGCCATATTACTGCATTCTTGAAACTTTGTTCATAAAATGCATTAAATAAAAAACAGGTGCAAACTGTAACATTTTTGCCATTCATCTTCCTTTACTCAATGTGAAAGTAGGCACACTACACTTGCAGCAAATTTTGACAAGAAGCTTAGTTCCATAGGTTTATTCAATGCATAATATTTCTCCAAGGGGGGCATATATTTTTATATATATATTATATATTTATAAAGAGAGAGTGAGAAAGAGAGAACGCGAGCTTTTTTCACACACATTGGCCATCCTTTTGACTTACCGACAGAGCAATTCAAATCGATCAAAATCAGATGTCCTGAATATATATTAACCAAATTCCTCTGGCCATTACTACTAAGAAGTTAATTCAAGTCACAAATGTCATGAGCACTGATTCGTAAATGGCTATCTCACAACAATTAACTGACATTAACATCAAGGACAGGCACCAAATTCAAGTCATTCTTTTGATCTTATGCCAAAATATGATCTATTAAATTAAATAATTCCATTTTGCCCTCCCATATTCATTCATGCAACCTTGCAAAACACTTCCAATTTTGAAACGGTGAATTTTGGCGAAGAAAGATGCCAGCATTCAGGAAATGAAACACTTCTGCTGCATTCGGCATCAGAAGGACTTTCTACTCTCCAACAATATTTTTCAACCTCCAGCTAAGGGAAGAAACCTCTGGAGGATCAGGCAACATTTTCCACTTAACAGTACCAATCATATCAGTGGCACAGTTCAACAAAAGGCGAATATAATTTAGCTAGCATAAAAGACAACTCTTGAAATTCCTAGCAACAAAATTTGCTGTTGTATTCCACCCCTCCTACCCAAATTAATCATAATTGGACAGAACACTTGTTTTGTAATGGAAAATTCAAATATCAAGTAGTCTGGACCAATTATATTCCCATTTTTAAATGTGTTCTTGAGTGAGTTGTCACGCACCTATGTAGGTTTTGTCAAACACAAACTGTCAGACTAAAAACAGAACAGGGTAGTTAGAATTGAAGAAAGCAAAATTACTGTGAATGATGCAAATCTGAAATAGAAACAGAAAATGTTGGATAAACTCAATAGGTCCGGCAGCATCTGTGGAGAGAGAAACAGGATTAACATGTGGAGTCCATATGACTTCTTCAGAACTAAAGAGGAATAGAAATGCAATGGATTATACTGCTGAAGAAGGGGTGAATTAGGTGAGGCAGAATAAAAAGTCAGGGATAGGTCAAGGCCAAGAAGATATTGACAAAGATGTCATGGACATAAGAACATAAGAAATAGGAGCAGGAGTAGGCCATCTAGCCCTTCGAGCCTGCCCCGCCATTCAATAAGATCATGGCTGATCTGTTGTGGCTCAGTTCCACATTCCCGCCCTCTCCCCATAACCCTTAATCCCCTCGCTTATCAAAAACCCATCAACCCGCAGCTTAAAAATATTTAGTGAGGCAGCCTCCACCACTTCAACGGGCAGAGAATTCCAGAGATTCACCACCCTTTGAGTGAAGAAGTTCCTCCTCAACTCCGTTCTAAACCGCCCCCCCTTTATCTTGAGGCTGTGCCCCCTAGTCCTACTGTCCTTTCTGAGCGGGAAGAGTCTCTCCACCTCTATCCTATCCATCCCATTCATCATCTTATACGTCTCAATGAGATCTCCCCTCATTCTTCTAAACTCTAATGAGTACAAGCCTAGTTTATTCAGCCTCTCCTCATAGCTCAACCCCCTCAACTCCGGTATCAGCCTAGTAAACCTCCTCTGCACTCCCTCCAAGGCCAAAATATCCTTGCGTAAGTATGGCGACCAAAACTGCACACAGTACCCCAGCTGCGGCCTCACCAATGCCCTATACAGCTGCAGCAAGACCTCCCTACTTTTATATTCAATCCCCCTCACTATGAAGGCCAGAATCCCATTAGCCTTCCTGACCACCTGCTGCACCTGCAGGCTGAGCTTTTGCGACTCATGCACAAGGACCCCGAGGTCCCTCTGCACCGTCGCCTGCTGCAGTTTTTCGCCACGTAAGTAATAGTCCTTCCTACCATTATTCCTACCAAAGTGGACCACCTCGCACTTGCCAACATTAAATTCCATTTGCCAGTTCCTGGCCCATTTGCCCAGCCTATCTAGATCCTTCTGCAGACTCTCCACACCCTCCGCGCAATTTGCCATTCCACCAATCTTGGTGTCATCAGCAAATTTCGACACCATACACTCGGTTCCCTCCTCCAGATCATCTATATAAATGGTAAATAGCTGAGGCCCCAGCACCGACCCCTGGGGCACTCCACTAGTCACCAACCACCAATCCGAATAGCACCCATTGACCCCCACTCTCTGCCTCCTATTTGACAGCCAATCCTCTATCCACGCTAACACCCTACCCCCAACTCCATTCCCCCTTACCTTCTGCAATAACCTCTTGTGAGGTACCTTGTCAAACGCCTTCTGAAAATCAAGAAAGACCACATCCACCGGCTCTCCTCTATCCACTGCCCTAGGCACATCCTCATAGAACTCCAATAAATTCATCAGACACGACTTCCCCTTAACGAAACCGTGCTGCGTCTGCTCTATCAAGCAATTCCCCTCAAGATGCCTCGCTATTTCCTCCTTGATGACGGATTCTAACATTTTACCTACAACAGACGTTAAACTAACAGACGTTAAATTCTAACAGATGTTAAACTAACAAGACAAAGGAAGTGCTAATGGTAGCACTGCAGGCTAAAGCACTGATAGTGGCATAAAGGTAAGATAGCAGAATGTGGTCACAGGGGAATAAAGGACAATGCTCAGTTAAAGCAAAACAAGGCAAGACAGATAGCCCTGTGGGGGGTGGGGAGGTGTTATATTGGGACAAACCAAGGAAACAAAAAAAACACAGGTCAAGATGAAAGACAACTTCATCCATTACATTTACCTATTTTATGGTAAATTTTATTCGATGAAGCAATTACTAAAATAACTGAGCCATTATTGAGCAAGTTAATTGTACTTTACAAGATGCTGTCAAATGCAAACATATTTCTTAGCACATGCAGTAATCACCAAGTTAGGCAATAGCTTCCGCAGTGCTTTGAGAGCTCCACTAAACTTCGTCAGGGGGTAGTCTTCAGTGATTTGATTAATTGATTAGGGTGCATGACAGCTGCCGCCTGGGTTTCCTCACTTGTGCTGATTTGTGCATCAAAGTGTTGGCCAGTGCAGGAGTGCCCAATGATGATGTGGTAGGTTAAAACCAGGTGGGTAGTTTTGGGATCTGTGGTGAGCTGGTCCCGAGCAACAAGTAGATTGGTAAAGTCCTTGTGTAGTGTTAGGCTTGGATGATGTAAGCTTTCTCCAGGAGTCTTCTTGTTGCAATCTTCTTCCTTACGTGAGGGAACAGGATGTTGCTCAGGTCTGAGAGCCAAGGGAGTTGAGTTGCCAAAGGATACCCGTACGATATGCATTGCTGTGAAGAGCTGGGCATCTACAAGACTGGTGTGCGATGAGTTGTATGCTACAGGTACACAGTACCCTGCAGCTGACTAGATGATAATGGTAATGATAATGATAATGGCAAAAACTGAGATCCTGAACACAAAACTAACACTAGCTTTTGAAGCCACTGAGAAAATCAGTAGTCTGCCACCTGTCTTTCCAGGTAAAAGACACAGAAAGGATTTTCACTGCAGTACTTTCATCTTTCCTGAACCACACTAAGTCTTGAAGTTAATGATAAGGCTGTGGTACGTACCAAAACGTTTTGAAGGCTTCCTTTTCATGCATTTCAAACACATCATTTAAAGCTGAAGATCTTCCTGCAACTCATTTCCTTTCAAAACTGTTTCAGTTAACTAACTTTGTTTGCGTAAAAAATACTCCTAGTTCCGCTCCAATCCAAATGCTTAACCATGTGTACATCACCTGCAGTGCTGCAGACTATTCATTTATCCATCTATTTAGCTTCGCTACTGTACCAAGGTGAACCCTCAGGTTCTCAGTGTTTTTTTAATCTCACATTCCAAATGATTCTGACCTCGCACTTCAATGAATATGATTCTTTTTTATGAACTTCTAAATATCACTTCAGCACAAGCACCACCACCCAACATAAGCCCTTCCCCACCCCACCCCCAAAAAAATCAACCCCTTGAAGCTTTCCTTGGATCCAAGTGGGAACACTAGCCTCTTTAGGCTAACCACGTTAGGCATGTGGGAGTCTTTCAAGGGAAAACTGCAAAGGGTGCAGGAAAGGCATGTGCCGGTTAGGAGAAAGGATGGGAAAGGTAGGATGAGGGAACCGTGGATTACTAGGGATATAGAAGACCTGGTTAGGAAGAAACGAGAGGCGTATGCCAGGTCTAAGCAGCTGGGAACGGAGAGAGCGTTGGAGGAATACAGAGATAGTAGGAGGGATTTCAAACGATGAGTTAGGAGAGCAAAGAGGGGGCATGAGATGGCTTTGGCAGGTAGGGTTAAGGAGAATCCAAAGGCGTTTTACTCCTATCTTAAGAACAAAAGGGTGGTTAGGGGTAAAATCAGTCCTCTCAGGGACAGACGTGGGGAATTGTGCTTAGAGGCAGAGGGAGTGGGGGAGATCCTGAATGAATACTTCGCGTCGGTATTCACGAAGGAGAGGGGCTTGATGTCTAGTGCAGTCGTTGAAGGAGCGGTAGACCGATTGAAAGGTCTATTGATTACGAGGGAAGAAGTGTTAGGGCTTTTAGAGGGCATTAAGACCGATAAATCTCCGGGGCCTAACTGCATTTATCCTAGGCTGCTTAAAGAGGCAAGGGATGAGATTGCTGGGCCTCTGACGTGAATCTTTGTCTCTTCTTTGGACACAGGTGAGGTCCCAGAGGACTGGAGGATAGCTAACGTGGTACCGTTGTTTAAAAAGGGTAGGAGGGATAGCCCGGGTAACTATAGGCCGGTGAGCTTAACATCAGTGGTAGGTAAGTTGATGGAGAGGATTCTTAGGGATAGGATGTACGCGCACTTGGAGCGTTGCGATCTGATTAAGGATACGCAGCATGGCTTTGTCAAGGGGAAGTCTTGCCTTACGAATCTGGTAGAATTCTTTGAGGAGGTGACAAAAACGGTTGACGAAGGACGAGCCGTTGATGTCGTCTATATGGATTTCAGTAAGGCTTTTGACAAAGTCCCTCATGGTAGATTGGTACAGAAGATTAAAGCTCATGGGATATGTGGTCAGGTATCTAGATGGGTAGAGAACTGGCTTGCAAAGAGGAGTCAGAGAGTAGTTGTGGAGGGGTCTTTTTCTAGCTGGAGGTCTGTCACTAGTGGTGTGCCGCAGGGCTCGGTACTGGGACCTCTTCTCTTTGTAGTGTATATAAATGATTTGGAAGAGGGAGTAGGTGGTGTGATCAGCAAATTTACTGATGACACCAAGATGGCTGGATTGGCGGGCAGTGAGGAGCACTGTCTGGCAATACAGCAGGATATTGATAGGCTGGTTGATTGGGCAGATAGGTGGCAAATGGAGTTCAATCTGGATAAATGTGAGGTGATGCATTTTGGCCGGAATAATGTAGGGGGAAGTTATATGATAAAGGGTAAGCCTGTAAGGAGTATAGAGTCACAGCGAGACCTGGGGGTGCAAGTGCACAAGTCTTTGAAAGTGGCAGTGCAAGTGGAGAGTGTGGTGAAGAAAGCCTATGGTATGTTAGCCTTTATAGGAAGGGGTATAGAATATAAGAGCTGGAGTCTAATGTTGCAGTTGTACAGAACGTTGGTTAGGCCACATTTGGAGTACTGCATACAGTTCTGGTCGCCTTACTACCAGAAGGACGTGGAGACTCTGGAGAGAGTGCAGAGGAGGTTTACCAGAACGTTGCCTGGTATGGAAGGACTGGGGTATGAGGAAAGATTGTAGAAATTGGGGCTCTTTTCCCTTGAAAGACGCCAACTGAGGGGGGGATCTAATAAAGGTATATAAGATTATGAAGGGTATAGATAGAGTAAACAGAGGTAAGCTATTTCCTATAATAGAGTCACGTAGGACAAGGGGCCATGGACTTAAGGTGAGGGAGGAGCGGTACAACACAGATATTAGAGGGAGGTTTTTCACACAGAGGGTAGTGGGGGTATGGAATGCTCTGCCAAGTAAGGTGGTGGAGGCAAACACGCTAGAGTCCTTTAAGAGTAACTTAGACAGGCACATGACTGAGTTGGAGATGGGTGGATATAGGAGAACTTTTAAATAAGGGTCATTAGCATTGGGGTGTCCCTAGAAATGTAAACGGGTATAGTATGATAATAATGTTTTTCTCTTTTCATTCACAGGTTTTAAGTCGGTCCACCTAGTGTCCAACGAGGGGCATACACGCGATGGGTCGTACTGGGGCTGCTCTTGGTTGTTCGAGATTGGCCTAGTGCTTCATGTCGTTAGTGTGTGGCTAAACTGGACGAGATACTGGGCAAGACGACAGCTCAGTGACTATCGCTGATTGCTGTGCAGACACATGGATTTGGGCCGGTGTCTGTGGGAGTTTGCGCATTCTCCCCGTGCTTGCGTGGGTTTTCTCCGGGCGCTCCGGTTTCCTCCCACACCCCAAAGATGTGCTGTTAGGCTGCTTGGCAGGAATAAATTGTCCCTAAATCAGTTTTCCCTCAATCTGGATGGCCATAAAACATTAGATAGGGGTCATGGGTAGAGAGGTGGTGTTGAGATGGCAGCGTGGGCTCATTGGGCCGAAGGGCCTGTTTCCCAGGCTGATTTTGTTCTTTGTTCTTTATTTTCCTTAACCTTTGCCAATTTCCAGTGTAGCTTTTGGTTGGTACGAAGTCAGAACTGCATATGGCACTTTGATTGTGGTTTCATCAACATTTTACAGATTATCTCACTATAATCCAACCACTTGGCAATCAGCTTGAATGTTCTCTTTACCGCAACAATTTCTGTCTCACTGCCAACAAGATGTCTCAAATACCAAGTTTTTAGATTAAAGTATTATAGACATTGCCATATCTCAAAGTATGTACGTGAACTACAACATTTTTCATTTATAGGTCTTACTTCTCATCAATATTTAATATTGCTCATTTTCATAACATCTAAAATGGTAAATTGATGTATTAGCAATTGGGATATAATTTAATAACATTAAAAAACTAACAGAGTAGGCCATTTGACCCATTGAGCCTGCTCCATCATTCACTATGATCAAGGTTGATCTGATTGTGGTCTTAACTCTACTGTCCTATAACCCTCAACTTCCTTGTTCTGCCCGTCTCTCACCACTTTAAGTGCTTTAGGAATATCATGAGATCCTGATAGGTGTCATGTAGAAGCAAGTTCTTTCTTGCATTATGATTGAACTTGATGGTCAGGATATTTTCGCCGAAGTTACAAAGAGGAACACACAATAGTGGTGTTCTTGAACGCAGAAAATACTTTTTAGTAAGGCCTAAAAAGTAATATCTCAGCTCCCAACATTCTCTGCAAGCTGATTCAATGTATATTAATTTTACTGGCTAAGTGCACAATTAGTATTAAATTGTTGGTAACAATCTCAACAGGGTTTTTTTTTACCCAATGGCAAGACTCGTCAGAGCTTGGTTAACAGCCTGTCCCTCAGATATATTAACGACATTCCAACAACTGAATTAACATCAATGGATGTCATCATTTGGGTACCATCCACAAGCTCAAAATCAGCATTAGAAAAGTTCCAAGAGAAAACAGAATAATCCGGAAGAATGGGCATGTCGATGGCAAATTTGGTTTAACACAAGAAAAGCGTACTGTGCCATTCTCCAAAAGAAGTAAACATGAGGAATAGGATGTGAGGACTAAGCTGCTGTCAAAACAAATCAGTGTCAACCAACAGCTAATGTTGCTGGGTAAAACTTTCCAGAGGAATATGGCATGGACACAGTTCATCAACAACGCTGCCAACTCTGTGGAAACAGTCGCAGAGTCAGCCCCATTTTACTTCTCCAGCTCAAAGTCCCTACATCTGTCCACTCTTGAAATGCGGCCATTCAGTCTGATGTGCAGCAAGTCAGCCACAGATTAAGACTCCATAGACATTCCAGAGCCAAAATAAAAGGCAGTACATTAATTCTTATGCATGATTTGCTCAAATTGGGAATACTAAAACCAAAATCACTGTGTGTAAACCTTCAGCTAAAAAAAAATTGGAGGTCAAACCTACAGACTGATTTCAGTGAGGAGGGAACAATATATTTTGAGAAAGAATTGAACTCAGTCTAATTAATCTTAAAGCTGTACTTGATTCGCATGTATTTTTCCTTAAATTTTTAGAATGGAAAGCACAAAGTTATATCCAGTCTAGGCCGATTGGACCTTCAACTTTCTCAACACAACCACTGGAACACTGAATGCACACTGACATTACTCAAACTTAATGAACTACAGCCAGAATTGTCCAGTCCTGGCCTCGCAGCTCCTGACATAGTGTAAGCGAGCCCAACCAACCTTCTTGTCCACTGATTTTGGTGGGATGGGAAAATCCTGCATGTGGTGGAGCCAGACAACCCCAGCTTATATGGAATCACAAATAATGCTTTCAAAATTAGCTCTTTACTGGAGCAGCAGATTTACACATTGACAAGTTAAGCCTTACAGCCCAAAATGTTATAGATTATAGAATCCCTAAAGTGCAGAAGAAGGCCATTCAACCCATCGAGCCTACACCGACAACAATCCCATCCATTCCCTATCACCACATACCCACTTATTTACCCTGCTAATCCCCCTAACGCTAGGGATCAATTTGGCATTCCCAATTCACCTAACTTGCACATCTTTGGAGTGATCCTGAGATTTAATCAGTCCATATTTAGTTAGCTCAGCCATTACAGTAGGAATATGGTAACTGGCCTTGGTCCTCCAGAGCTGGTTGGAGACAAAACTGGCCAAGCTTCCTGCTCCCAACTGACAAGCAGTGACCCCTTCTGGAAATATATACGTATGGAAACCAGAGAATAATAGCCAATTCAGTGGCCATGCCACTAAACTTCAACACTGTGCACAATTCATTCTCAATACTTAACCATAAATACTGCCTATTTGATTGAAATATAGGAACGTTCTCATGGAACTACATCTCAACAAGGATTCAATTTCAGGATAGGAGGGAGGTAGACAGAAGCAAAAGGAAGAAAAGTTATCAGTACAGGACATCAAAGCATCTCAGATGCAGTGCAGTAACTTGTGTAGATCAGAGCAGTTTTGAAAAATGTTGCCTTTTCTTTGGGTTCTATGAGATACACTTTCAGCTAATCAATAGAGATAAAACAAAAAGCTAAAAACGTTAGCGTACACATTTTCCAAGACAAATGGAAAACGGCTGACAAGTGAGGAAGTAAAGCAGCAGCTTCCAGAAGAGGGCATCAGGACCAAGAGATGCATATGTTAAGGATCAAAAAGCATTTAATTTTTACTGTCCGCTACATTTTGCTGCTATGTGAAGTAGACGCGAATAATTTCCTTCAAGTTACTTCCATCATTTACTATTGATAAACAATTACATAGTGTCTCTAAAGGAAACTCCACCACATTTTGTGAAGACTGGCAATCTAGCAAATATTGAAAGATAATGTTACAGAGAACTAAGTATTTGGCATAAGGCTGCAATATTGCCTTTATTAGCAAATTTGAATTTGAATCTGGTGTTCAAGCACATCATTACATTCAGCACATGCATAATTATCTGAACTAACAAACTAAATTATACTGAGAAATGCTAGAATGAGTAACGAATGATGAAATATTAGACTTTTACTGTACATGTCAAATAGGGAAACTCTGCCCTGCTGCAAATTGAATGAAGGATAAAAAAGAAACAAGGCTCACCTGGTCTCAGGAAAGTGATCAAGAAGATCCCACAGGGTCAAACTAGATTGAAAAAGATGCTGAAGCCTGGATCCATCTTCAAGCTGCAAAGCAATCCGAACCTAAAGAGACAGTAAGAAACATGTCAAATATTTATAAATTATATTGATTATCTCAGCCAGAAACATACAATAATAACTCCTTTGAAACATTAAATAAAAAACACCCTGTGTGAAACGTGAGGGCATTTTTCTTTCTCAATTCCGACCTAAAACTACAGAACAATAATTTCTCCCTCGATGTTAACAAAACAAAGGAAGTTGTCATCGATTTCAGGGAGCATAGAAGGAGAACATACCCCTGTCTACATCAACGGGGACGAAGTACAAAAGGGTCAAGAGCTTCAGGTTTTTAGATGTCCAGATCACCAACAATCCATCCAGATTCCCCCATGCTGACACTATAGTTAAGAAAGCCCACCAACGCTTCTATTTTCTCAGAAGACTAAGGAAATTTGGCATGTCCGCGACAACTCTCACCAACTTTTACAAATGCACCATAGAAAGCATTCTTTCTAGTTGTATCAAAGCTTGGTATGGCTCCGGCTCTGTCCAAGACTGAAGGAACTGCAGAAGGTCGTGAATGTAGTCCAATCCATCACTCAAACCATCCTCCCATCCACTGACTGTCTACACTTTCCGCTGCCTCAGCAAAGCAGCCAGCATAATTAGAGATCCCACGCATCCCAGACATTCTCTCTTTTGCCTTCTTCCTTCGGGAAAAAAATACAGAAGTCTGAGGTCACGTACCAACCAACTCAAGAACAGCTTCTTCCCTGCTGTTGTAAGACTTTTGAATGGACTTACCTCACACTAAGTTGATCTTTCTCTACACCCTAGCTATGACTGTAACACTACATTCTGCACTTTCTCGTTTCCTTCTCCGTGAACAGTTTGCTTTGTCTGTATAGCACGCAAGAAATACTTTTCGTTGTATCCCAATATATGTGACAATAATAAATCAAATCAAAAAGAATAGCAGTAGTCTTACCACAAAGCCACAACCTTTCAAAATGGATGTAGGCTCTTTCCATCTCTTAAAATAACCAAGGTGTA
The DNA here is from genome assembly GCF_965287045.1 of Carcharhinus amblyrhynchos. Classification (NCBI taxonomy): domain Eukaryota; kingdom Metazoa; phylum Chordata; class Chondrichthyes; order Carcharhiniformes; family Carcharhinidae; genus Carcharhinus; species Carcharhinus amblyrhynchos. The sequence goes on from NC_137344.1 coordinate 9,572,824, forward strand.
TTTCACTGCATTCGCTGCTCCCAGTGTGGTCTCCTCTCCAATGGGAAGACCAAACACAGATTGGTGACCACTTTGCAGAACACCTTTTCTCCGTCCGCAAGCATGACCTCCAACCTTTCTGTTACCTGTCATTCCAACTCAGCATCTTGCTCTCATGCCCACATGTTCATCCTGGGCCTGTTGCCATGCTCCAGTGATGCCCAACGAAAACTGGAACAACAGCCTCATCTTCCAATTAGGCATGCTGTGGCCTTCTGGACTCAACGTCGAGTTCAATAACTTTAGTCAGCAAACTTTCCTCTCATCTTGACTCCTCTTTGATTTTGATTCCCTTGGCTTGCCCGAGTACAACCCCTTCCCTCCCCCACTGAGCCATTTATCCCGTTTTGCACCCACTGAGCACTGACCTTTGCTCTCCTATTAACACATTCTGCTGCCTTACATTTATGCCATGATTAGCACTTTTTTCAGTCCTTAATGGTAACATTAACAACCCCTTTGTCTCATGTTCACGACATCTTTTCAATCTCTTCTCAGCCCAAATCTATCCTTGAGCTTCCATTCTGCCCCACCCTCTCTCCAACAATTCATTACATTTCTATTCTCTTCAGTTCTATAGAAGGATGATATGGACTTGAAATGTTAATTGCTTCTCTCTCCACAGATGCTGCAAGACCTGCTTAGGTTATCCAGCATTTTTTGCTGTTATTAAGAAAGGCCATCAGTAGCCTGTTCAATAGTTACCCTTTCTTTCAAGTTGGGTCCTTTCCCAATTAATTAGCCGAAAATCCAAAATCTATATCTAAGAAACTGAACAAAAGAGAATATCCCCATTAAAAATTCACAACACAATGCCACAAAATGCTTATGTTTCAGCACCTCTGATAGAACAAATGACGTAGTAAGAAGTCTGACAACACCAGGTTTAAGTCCAACTGATTTATTTGATAGTAAACTCACAAGCTTTCGAGGTTTCCCTCTTCATCAGGTGAAAGGAGAGTACTGGCCTCAGACAGCGCATATAAAACATCAGAACAAATGACTACATGATTCAACCTGCTTGTGTTCGCTATAAAAACCAAAACTAATCCCAATGATTCTCTCCCTACAGGCATATATCTTCCTTTGCTTGAAATGCCTGTATGTTTTTCTGTTAAAAGATGTAGAGGCCTCTACCTCAACTACAAAACAGCAGCTGCTACAATAACCGACAGCACCAGGTTAAAGTCCAACAAGTTTACGTGGTATCACGAGCTTACGGAGCGCAGCTCCTTTGTCAGGTGAGTGATGTGAGACTTCTTAATGTGCCCATCCCAGTCCAACGCCAGCATCTCCACATCATGGCTACTACTGACAATGCAAACCACTGGCTCAAAGTGAAGAGGATATCCAAGAAGATTGTGCATATCGACACAGACACTCACCTGATGAAGGAGCATTGCTCCAAATGCTTGTGAGACCAAAATAATCTGTTGGATGTTAACCTGATGTTGCGAGATTTCTTACTATGCCCACCTCAATTCAACGCTGGCACCCCCACATTATTATAACTGACTACATAAAGATATTTCTCATCTTGGGAACAACTGTAAAATGATGACCCCTTGTCACAAATACCTCACCAATGGAAACAATATTTCTTCATTTACTCTTCAAAATGCAGCAAAGTTCCGCTGTTCACAGGCATTGCATTCCCGCAAAATGTCACAATGGCAAAATCACAAAGCAGGAACGTGCTTTTGAATGGATTTCAATTAGATAGGTTCTAGCATGCAACAGCAGCATTGGTTTGGGTAGTTACAGTATTCTACAATAACCTGTGCTTCACTTCACTGAAGCTGTTAGACCCGCTAGCCTGTTATGTATATACCATGATTTTTATTTCTGATTTCTAGCACTGGCAGTGTCCCCCCACCCTTCCCCCCTCACCCCCCCAACCAAAAATTTATAAAAACACTTCATTCTATATTGTATGATTTCTGTCCTCGACATGAAGTGCGGTTCTCTGAAAGAACATGGAGAATCAGCACCTACCATACCAGCCTCAATACAGAGATTAATCTGATTTGTGCATTTGCACACAGCTATTGTAAAATGAATTAATAATGAGGAGGCTGATATTTTTGGGTAATTTAACCAATTAACATTGTGCTCAAAGAGCGTAACTTTCAAAGGATCAGCGCAGAGATTTGGACATTTCAGATATGGACAGGTGAATACTGTACATCACATCACCCATCGCATGACCAAAGTACAAAGTGTAGGTAAGAGAAATTGTGAACAAGGAACTCACTAAAGATGGAACCTTGCTGGATATGACAATTTAAAAAACCTCACCTCCTGAGCCTCAAATCTTGGGCATCCAAAACTATAGCCTAACCACCAGCAGAAAAAAAGTTTATTCATTAGTGTAACAAATAGGCTTACATTAACACTGCAGTGAAGTTACTGTGAAAATCCCCTAGTTGCCACACTCCGGCGCCTGTTCAGATACACTGAGGGAGAATTTAGCACGGCCAATGCACCTAACCAGCACATCTTTCGGGCTGTGGGGAGGAACGGGAGCACCCGGAGGAAACCCATGCAGACACGGGGAGAACGTGCAAACGCCACACAGACAGTGACCCAAGCCAGGAACTGAACCCAGGTTCATGGCACTGTGAGACAGCAGTGCTAACCAATGTGCCACCATGCCGCCCCATCAGAAAAGAACCTGACCTGTAGATTATTATTCATAAGCACTATTTTGGCTTTCTTGAATCATTTATTGTGAATAACGTGACGGTTTCTATATTAACTATACCACTGGGATATTGAAAAAATAGAACCAAGCTGACAAATTACTGGTTTTGAGTTTCCCTTATCAAAAATAAAAAAAATCACAAACTGCCTGAGGAAAGGTTTACAGCAACCAATGGCAGTTTGGCTCAGTTGGCACCTCACATACCTGAGAGTTGGAACATCATGCATTGAAGCTGCACTCCCTATACATGCAAACTAAACTACATATTACATAAGAGGCTATACTAGTGTGTAAGAATAGACCCAGTCCCCTTTAACTCCAAACAGTTCGAGGGTCAGGAGAAAGGTAGCCATGTAGAGAATGGGGTGTGAGTTGGTCGCTCTAGGACTTGTGCTATTTCCTGACATCAGGAAGCATTTTGAGAAAGCTGGTGCTTGAGATCTAGATTATATTATTTGTATGTCATTTAATATAAATGGAGAACCAAAGTCACTTTAACAATCTGTAACATTATAAATACCATCCATGCTTAAGTCTTAAATAGTGTTTCTTGCTGGAATAATAGCCATTAGTTGCAGCAGCAATGACTAAAAATCCACTAACATACATACCAAAAGATTCCTGACAAAACTGTCAGTTCATGGTCTTTTTTTGTGCTATCTTCAGCAGTAAAAACACATTGCAGACCAAAATGCATGTTTGTATTGATAAGTATTATAGACAAGATGACTTCCTGATAACTCAAGTACTTTAGAGAGCAACTGAGCCAGGAAGGCCACAAATTCAACACCTGGACAGTAATCTCAGATGGAGCAACTGCATTAGCGGTACAAGATGGCAGCTTTCATTCAGTTGCAGCACTTCCAAAGCAGAAGGTCCTGGATGCAAGGTTTGTCCCAATAACTTAAACACGTAGGCTAGATCAAAATTTAATTGCTGCACAGAGGTCCAATGGCATACGAGGAATGTTGGATCAACATTAAAACAGCAGAGCAGGCTCAAAGGGCCCAACAGCCTACTCTTGAAAGATCCTGCCATGTCCCAACGACATAAGCAGCACAATACAACTGCAAGTCTTTTTCTTCTTTATAATCATTCAGCAGCAGGAGCTTTACAATTTTTTTTCATTCATTCATGGAACATGGGTACTGCTGGCTCGCCAACATTTATTACTCATCCATAGTTGCCCTCGAGACGGTGGTGGTGAGCTGCCTTCTTGAAGCACTGCGGTTTACATGCTGTAAGTTGGCACCCAATGCCATTAGGGGGGGAATTCTACGATTGTGACCCCACCGTGACTGTGAAGGAACAGCGATATATTTATTTCCCAGCCAGGATGGTGATTGGCTTGGAAGGGAAGTTGCAGGGATCTGCCAGAGTTCCAAACTGTAGTGAAACAGAAAGACTGCAAAATTCCATTGAGAATGACGGTAAACGTTAAGTTAAATACATTTCTTCTGCATTTACCTGTACTGACATTTTCTTACTTATCAGTTGTGGCTTAAACAATGGTGCAGTAGCCACATCTATGACTAGTCAGCAATTTCTATTTGACAAAACAGATTAAGGACATGATCTTTCATCACAAATTGTACTTTCTCTATATACATATTCATATCCAATGTAATTTTTCCTTGAACGTTATGTTATTTTCTTTTTCAGATGTTTCCATCATCTCCCATTCTCATTTCAAACTTCCAGCAGTTTTGTTTTTCATGCTGCTGTAAGGAGAACATGCCCCTGTCTACATTAATGGGGACAAAGTAGACAGGGTTGAGGGCTTCAAGTTTTTAAATCATCAACAACCTGTTCTGGCACCCCTCCCATGCCAGCACTATAGTTAAGAGAGACCACCAATGCCTCTACTTTCTCCGAACACTAAGGAAATTTGGCACGTCAGCTACGACTCTCACCAACTTTTACAGATGCACTGTAGAAAGCATTCTTTCTGGTTGTATCACAGCTTATTACGGCTCCTGCTCTGCCCGAGACTGCAAGGAACTGCAGAAGGTCGTGAATGTAGCCCAATCCAGCACGCAAACCTGCCTCCCATCCACTGACTCTGTCTACACTTCCCGCTGTCTCAGCAAAGAAGCCAGCATAATTAAGGACCCCATGCATGCTGGACATACTCTCTTCCACTTTTTTCCTTCAGGAAAAGAATACAAAAGTCTGAGGTCACATACCAATTGACTCAAGACAGCTTTTCCCTGTTGCTATCAGGCTTTTGAATGGACTTACCTTGCATTAAGTTGATTTTTCTCTACACCCAAGCTAGGAACTGTAATAGTACATTCTGCACTTTCTCGTTTCCTTCTCTGTGAACAGTATGTTTTGTCTGTATAGCATGCAAGAAACAATACTTTTCATTGTACGTTAATACATGTGACAATAACAAATTAATGTAAATCATATCAAAGGATGGTGAATCTGCAAAGTGGAAACGTCACACCAAAACTGAAAGGTGTTCTCTTTGCGCTTAGAGTTATATACCACGTTTCTGAGGCAGTTTGACTCTTAACCTGATGTAGTCGTTCGTATCTCAGAAGATAGCACTCAATGCCAGTAACAGATGCTAAAAATGTCACACTTATTCGCCAGCTTTCATTTTAATTATCATAGAATTACTTTCCTCTGAACAAAAGACCCTCACCTAAATCCAAAGCAAAATTTAATTCTTTCCTTGAAAGTACTTTCTTCACTCTTCATCTTTAACTGAGGTGGTGGAATGGTTAAGGGATTTTATATCCAGTGAGTCAACAGCAAGGAGAATTCAATTTAAATCTTTCATCACAGGGACGAGAGCGCCACAGTAAGGACAACAGTTATTGCCCAGGTCCAGGGGCAGCATGGTGGCAGTGGTTAGCATTGCTGCCTTGCAGTGCCAGGGACCCAGGTTCAATTCCAGCCTCAGGTGACTGTCTGTGTGGAGTTTGCACATTTTCCTTGCTTGGGTTTCCTCCAGGTGCTCGGTTTCCTCCCACAGTCCAAAGATGTGCTGGTTAGGTGGATTGCTAACTCATACTTACCAACCCATACTAAATTGACCCTAGTGTCAGGGGATCAGCAGGGTAAATATATGGGGTTACAGGAATAACCTGTTGGGATTGTGGTTGGTGCAGACATGATGGGCTGAATAGCCTCCTTCTGCACTGTATGGATTCTACGCACCCTCAACCCCCTTGAGAAGGCAGTCATGAGGCATCTTCTTGAAACACTGCATCTGGCTAAGGTACACCACCCAGAGAGCTAGTAGGAAAGAAATTGCAGGTTTTGGACCCAATAAGAGCCAAGCATCAGTGATTTTGTTTCAAGTCAGGATGGTGTGTGGCTTGGAGAGAACTTACAGACAGTGGTGTTCCACAGAACTTATTGCTCTCTTTCCCCAGCCACAATTCTGGAAACTATTAAATGGGAAAAGCCCAAATGTGAGCATACCTTGTATACCACAGCACATCAATGCACCAGCACTAACATCATCAGAAGAACTTTGGGAAAATGAAATGGGAAGATAACATTTTCACATAACTGCTCTGTAGACATTTTTCACTTGGATTTCAGTGAAATATTAATAGGAACCATATCCACTATACTGCATTCTACCTTGCCAGGTCTACTTGGCCTAACAGTGCAATTATGGATTTTGTCCTTACAAATTCAGTAAGCTTCTGGAATGTGCATTTTGAATGACATAACGTGAAGTTCTGGTGGTTGGAGCAATTACAAATGATGAAGAATGTTGTGAATTTAAAGCACATTATACATCATACATTATACATATTGGGTTTTTAAGTACAATTTTTGTTATAATGTATAGGTATATTTAAACAGACCTGGTGTAACACTTCAATATTCAGCAGCATTAATTCATTTTGAAATTTCCATTTTAAAAAATAATCATGCATTGTTCTGTCTAGCGATCAAAATTGTAGAATCAAGGGATTTGAAGAAAAGGTTTAAAGGTTACTTATTAGTGTCACAAGTAGGCATACATTAACATTGTAATGAAGTTACTGTGAAAATCCCCAGCTACCACTCTCTGGTACCTGTTCAGGTACACTGAGGAAGAATTTAGCACGGCCAATGCACCTAACCAGCACGTCATTCAGACTGTGGGAGAAAACTGGAGGAAACCCAAGCATACAGGGAGAGAACGTGCAAATTCCGCACAGTGACCCGAGCTGGGAATCGAATCTGGGTCCCTGACACTGTGAGGCAGCAGTGCTAACCACTGTGCCACCGTGCCGCCCAGTGAGCAGGAGTATGCAACATGGTTGAATATTACCAAGAAGATTCTGTTGCAATCAATAAATGGTGAAATGAGGGTTGCAAGACAACATCTTGATCATAAAAGGCATTGATATTAAGAATTAAGATCTATTAAACAGTGTTTGTATTAAATTTGAGAAATATTCATACTTTTGAAAGCCTAAATGCAAAAAGTACATTTGTGTTCTTCCAAACTGTGTCTCTCTCACACTATTACGTTCCATAGCATGGGTATCTATAATAGCCTGGAACACTCAACGCAATCTGCTACAAACAGATGCAGGGGAAAAAAATGTATGTTTACGGAAACCAGAAATTACAGTGTGTCCTGGGCTATTAGTAACAAGATGTTTTTGTAAAAAAAAAAGCAGTATTTATGGAAAAGAATGATTCATGCAATAACAATAAAGGATGTTCCTAACCAGTTTCGAAATGTCCATGACATATCAAAACGCATTAGGCCCGGAAGTTCTTTCATGTGGTAATAACAAAGCTCCAGAGTTCAGCTTATTCTAGTCAGGTTTAAGATTTGAAATTACATTGGAAGCCCCAATTTTAACCTCTATATCGATTTCACTCCTGCAGCCATGTTCTCCCATATTATAAAACATGATTCAAATTTTTTGCATCACCCGCAGCCTCAAAACTGCAAATACAATGCCACCCTAATTTCAACTACACAACTGATGTTGCACACTCTTTTTTCTCTTCAAAACCCACAATTCGACAGTGAATTCCCATCAGCTTTTCTTATAAAAATTGGCATTTTCCACCAACTGGAACCACCCAAAATTCTATTCCTCTGATGTCAAGCAGATGTGCATTTGCAGTTTCATCTAAATTGGCAAACAAAATACACTGTTAAAATATCTGAAAACATGACTAGCACAAATCTATCACAGCTCATACATCAGATCACTTGAATTTTCCATATTTTAAAGCTACATAATGCCTCATTATTTGTGACAGAACTGAAAGGATTCAAAATGCACCTTTCCATCCCTCCACAAAACCAATGCAGAAATTTAACTGGTGGATATTTATAATTCAGTTCATTCCTTGCTTCAAGTAAGTACAATAATGCACATCAAATATTCAAGTATGGTGTACTGTTTATAATGAAACCAACCACTTATCTAAACAATGATCCAACTGACTCAGGGCAAGCAGCTATCCAACAAGCAACCTTGCTTTTGCATCTCATCAGCTGTGCCAGTGATGCAAGGAACCAGCAGATTTCTAACAATCAAACTCCAAAGCACATCGCAAAACATGAAGGAGTACTTGCATATGCAACAGAGCCCACATATGGCAGGATAGCTACAAAACCCTGGGCTGTTTTCCCGCAATGTAAATTTACACCAGGCTTTTCAGCTACATGTCACCACATCATTGTTGGTTTGTCTGAACCGTACCTGTGCGTGAGATCTCTCAAGTAAATAAATTAGAATTTTAAGAAATGTTTTTAATGTCACTAAGCTGCACAGATAAAAAAAAATTAAAGGATAATTTCCTCTTCCCAACTGACAGCTAAAAGATGGAAAATAATATTACACTCATGCTGGTTGCAATGAGCTTGGGGAAAAGCTACCTACCCTGCGAGGGGGAGTTTGTGGAATAAAGGGAAAAGCAACATGAACTTCCTGTATGACAGACATTTGGGAAATAACAAATCAAATCATTACTTCAGTGTGGCCATCCCTTCGGAATTGCAACATGTCATGACAACATATTGCACAGGTTACCCAAATACTTACTAGTTTCTGAAAAAATATAAACTCCAGAACAAATTCAATGGACCACTGCCCACAAAAACTTTTTACTTATGTGTCAATAATCTGAATTGCCTTCATTCAAGTCTCTGCCTTGCAACCAAATATTACAAGGCTCTCCTCTGAAAGCAATATCATCACACTCTTTAAACACTAACCTTGGGCAGTTATCCTGCAATGTTCTCCTCCCCATCCCCTCCCCGGAAAATAAATATCATTGATGCTCTTCTTAACATAATCTAGGTTAGAACAGGGTTTACAGATTCTTTTCATTTTATAATATGAAAACCATATGGAACTGAGGATTAACACCATTCAACAAGTGTCAATGGTTACACTTAATATCACTGACAAACTGCAAGTTGTGATTAAATTGATGTAAATATGAAGAAATCTAACCAAAAGTATTTGACAACTTAATAGTATTCATGTTAAAGACATGATTACCCCATGTTTTACTGTCAGCATCTCCTCAACTCGAACCCAAGATTCTTGGGATACTTAAAAGTATTTTCATGATAATGGACCCCATTTTGCTGTAATAATGCTGGCAAACCTGTCAGCAACACTGTCATTACTCCAGTGAAACTGACAGCAACTTCGAGAGTCTCTACATGCTCAGAATACCATGGAAATCCAGAAGCTGTTGACAGTAATTCTATGCTGTACCATAGGGTGCAGTGCAGAGATTGTGCAAATCAGATGATGACCTTTTTTGCATATGCAGAGTTCAAAACCGAAATCAAGAGATTGTTGGCTAGTTTTCCCTGTTCCTTCGCAAACTTCACGACATCAGTACCTCTCAGATAGACTTACCATTAAAATATCAAATTTATGGCACACTTCTCCAAAACATGTCAGGAAATTGTTGGGCCTTGTTCATTCAACTGTAAATGAATTTAAAATTTTTAATTATCATCATACACCACCTCTGGCCCTGAAACTTAACTTTTACAAGTAACGGGTTTCATTCATTCAGATTTTAACTACTATTAGGGATCTTTTAGAAAATTTAAATACCCTTTTCACTCTTAGGCTGAATGGCTTGATTCTGCAACGTTTAACAGGACTGTGACATTCTGTGTACATTTTTTTCTTCCACCTTTATCCCTCTTTCCTCCCCAATTCCAATTCACATTCTGTACACGATTTTACCCCAAATTAAATATTCTAACATACTTCCTTATTTAAACTGTGTGTCTCAATGACCATTTTTCCAACTGACTATATGAGGAATCACGCTATTGGCGCAAGATGCCCATTCATCAGATTGCTACTCAAAAGTGCATAAAGTCTGTAGCTGTTGTAAGCGCAATAAAGGGCAAGCATTGCTCATTCGGAACCAATGTTTTATTCTTCAACACAATTCACTATTACAACAGGTTATGCACAAAGTTCCTAGCTAATGCTGCACTTTTATGGCCCAACTATTTAATTCAGTCCCAACTCCAAACGCCTTCAACAATTACACCAAAACCTCCGCTGAAATGATTTGCAAGTTCTAGGTAGTATTAGCTGTGAACTGTTGTACTTTGCCCTTGTCCTATGCAAAATTGTTTGCAAACCCCTATTTTGATATTTCAAAATAATGAAAATTAAATTATGTATTTGGAAACAGTATATTGGGCAGAATGAAATAATGGAAAAAGTGAGTCTGTCTTCCAGGAATACACAAAAGCTCTGAAACGACAGCAAATAATCTGCCCAACACAACAGTGCTTTTTCTTAGAATACTAACAGCAATAAAGCTGCAAGATCCTTCACAACTACTGCCAACCATAGCTATCAAAAAGTATTAAATATAACTCGATTGTTCACAAAATTAACCTTTACCGCATGATCATGCCATTGCACCAGCCAACATCATCCATCCTGTCTACATTGACCTGTTAACACCTGATTTGACTGAAAAGAAATAACATTGGAGACAGTTTTTTTTGCACAAAGCTGTTACCTCTAAAATGCAATTTAGAATCTCAAGAAAATATCGGAAAACTGATGTAGAAAATAGCACAAAACTATAAATTAATGGGGAAAAACAATAATAATTGTATAAAACTGGTTATGGTAGTATTTATTCTGGTATTTAAGCAGGCTTATTACTGTATACTGATTGATCACTCATGGGTTTACAAACAGAGAGTGAAGGCCAAATGTAACCTTCACATTAAATGAGGTTAAAGCGCAGGAGATAATTGGGGGCCTATCTAGCTTTGTCCACGTTAGTCATATATTATTGTTCTTGTATGCTACTGTTATGAATTTCTATACCCACATTTATTTCAGAATATATATCAATGTAAACTTGTGAAGTTCTAATTCTACTCTTCTACTAATGGTGGCACTATACTACTACATTAATGGTATCCCCCTGTGGCAAGGTTTCATTTCCATGATTAACATTGAAACAAAAATTTAAAAGTCAGCAAGAAATACCCTCAGTTGCACCATACATCATGTGATCTACAAATTTTTAAGTGTTAGCTTACCAAACGTAGCAAATAAAAAGTTATATTGTGCATTTTAGCCCTGCAATAGAAAATGACTGCGGAAGCTCCTGAAATATGTAAAAACACAAGTGGTTCCCTAATATCATTCAGGGAAAGGAATCTGTCACACTTATCCAGTTTGGTCTACATTCGACTCCCATCCCACACGACAAAGAACAACACAGCACGGAAAACAGGCCCTTCAGCCCAATGAGCCCGCGCCGCTATTACAACATTGTGAGTCCCCTCTTCCACCCATGACCCTTGTCTGTGCTTATGGCACTCCACATTGGAAACCAGATTGAGGGGAGACTAATTTAGAGACAATTTGTTACACCAATCAGCCTAAGAGCACATCTTTGGAGTGTGGGAGGAAACTGGAGCACCCGGAGAAAACCCACGCAAGCACGGGGAGAATGCGCAAACTCCCGCAGACACTGGCTCAAATCCATGTATCTGCACAGCAAACAGTGATAGTCACTGAGCTGTCGTGTTGCCCATCAGCTGGTCCAGTTTAAGCGTACACTAACACTAACTAAGCTACTCTCGAAACATCCAAGAGCAGCCCTCGCACGACCCACCGCGTGTATGCCCCTTGTTGGGCAACAAGGCGGACCGAAGCACCTGTGGATTAAAAGAGAAAAACATCAATAACATGCACATCTTATGCAAACATTCAAGGGAATCCCCAGAAGCTCAAAAGTAAAAACAAGTGCGCCAGAAAATATGTTGGAAGGTCCACAGGAATCAATAGATTCCCAGGGACATCCCAAGGCTCTTGATCCTTATTTAAAACAGTCTCCTATATCCCTCCATCTCTATTCCGCTCATGTGCCTATCTAAGTATCCCTTAAACAACTCCAGCGTGCCTGCCTCCACCACCTTACTTGGCAGTGTATTCCATACCCCTACAGTTAGTAATGCCTCCATCAACAATAAACCAATAAAAGCTGTGGTGTTATGATGCTTTCAATGGACTTCTGCTTCTATTGGTACACATACTTCTACAGGGCAGCATGATTACGCATGCCTCACAGCGCCAGGGATCCTGATTCAATTCCAGTCTTAGGTGACTGTGTGAAGTGTGTACATTCTCCCCATGTCTGCATGGGTTTCCTCTGGGTGTTCCAGTTTCCTCCTTCACTCAAAGCTGCGCAGGTTAGGTAGACTGGTCATGCTCAACTGTCACTTAGTGTACCAAGGTGTGTAGATTACAGGAATTAGTGCAGTAAATATGTAGGGTTATGAGAAAGTGCCTGGGCAAGATCCTCTGTTGAAGAGTTGGTGGAGATTTGATGGGCCAAATGGCCTCCCTCTGCACTGGAAGGATTCTATGAATTGTCCTTCAATTTGCAGTTATTGCATGTTGTTACCACTCACTAATCATCAGTGTATTCACATTCTGTGTCGCAATACCCAGCTTTGCTCCCTCAAAAGGGATTTTGTATGCTTTTTATTTGACAGGAACACATTAAAATAATCAGTGCTTTGCAATTAAAACCCTAAATTCTCAAGATGCTCCATTACAATTATACAAAATTACCAAATCTTTCACAATGTGCAATTTTGGAAACTATTACAGAATCGCTACCATCGTGATCCTGATTTTACCAGTACGGCCATCCCGAAATCACAACAGGCATGGCTCACTGAACGGCATTCCCCATTGGCCTCGGGCACAATCTTAAGAGCCTGGGGCAACCGTGCTGGTAAAATCAGGGCCTGTGTCTCTCCGAATAAGCCTTTCACCTCGTGCCATCCTCCTGCCTTCACCCTGTAACTCTCCAGATTGTTTCTCAAATAATTTCCTTTTAAATGCCTTGATTATATCTACCTCCACCACACTCTCAGGTAGTGCATTCCTGATCATAACCATTTGCTTTTTGAAAAATAAAATTTTCACGTTGTTTTTGCTTCTTTTGCCAACTTCTTTACATCTGTGCCCTTTCATTCTCGATCCTTTCAGTTTCTCCCTATCTACTCTGTCCAGGCGCCTTAAGATTTTGAATACCTCTAATAAACCTCCTTTTGTCTAAGGAAAATAGTCCCATCTTATCCAATCTTACTTCTGAACTGAAGTTCCTCATCCCTGGAACTATTCTCGTAAATCTCTTCAGCATTCTCTCTAATGCCTTCACATCCTTCCTAAATCACAGCATGCAGAACTGTATGTGGTATTCCAGCTGAGGTCTAACTCATGTCTTGTACAAGTTCAACATAACCTCCTTGCTCTGGTGCTCTATACCCCTATTAATAAAGCTTAGAACATAAGAACATAAGAAATAGGAGCAGGAGTAGGCCAACTAGCCCTTCGAGCCTGCCCCGCCATTCAATAAGATCATGGCTGATCTGTCGTGGCTCAGTTCCACGTTCCCGCCCTCTCCCCATAACCCTTAATCCCCTCTCTCATCAAAAACCCATCAACCCGCGTCTTAAAAATATTTAGCGAGGCAGCCTCCACCGCTTCAACGGGCAGAGAATTCCAGAGATTCACCACCCTTTGAGTGAAGAAGTTCCTCCTCAACTCCGTTCTAAACCGCCCCCCCTTTATCTTGAGGCTATGCCCCCTAGTCCTACTATCCCTTCTGAGCGGGAAGAGTCTCTCCACCTCTATCCTATCCTTAGGACACCATATGTTTTATCAACTGCTCTCTCAACCTGCCCTGCTACCTTTAATGACTTATGCACATATACACCGGGGTCCCTCTACTTCTGAACCCCCTTTATAGAAACCTTCTTTCCATTCAGATACTTCCTCACATTTCTCCCAATTGAACTTCACCTGCCACCTATCCACCCATTCCATCAAGTTGTTGACGTCCTTTTGAAGTTTTACACTGTGATCCTCACAGTTTACAATACAAAGTTTTTTGCCCGCAAATTTTAAATTTGTTCTCTGTACATTATATTCTACATCATTAATGTATATAAAGCGAGGGTCCCAATCCACTACAAACCAACCTCTTGTTCAAAGTACATCATTAATCATTACTCTATTTTCTGTCACTCAGCCAATTTTGTATCAATGTTGCTATTGCCCTTTTTAGCCCAGGAACTATAATTTTTGTCACGTCTGTTGTCTGGTACTGTCAACTACCTTTTGGTAATCCATGTACATCACACTGACAGCATTGCTCTCATCAACCCTCTGTTATCTCTTCAAGAGGTAATAAGCCGTGGATAACGAAGGAGGTGAAGGAAAGTGTTAAATTAAAAGCGGAGGCGTTTAGAGTAGCTAAGAGTAGTGGGCGAGAAGAGGATTGGGAGCGGTTTAAATGTCAACAAAGATTGATAAAGAAGTTGATAAAGGAGGGTAGGAGAAACTATGAAGCTGGGCTAGCGCTTAATATAAAAAAGGATAGCAAGAGTTTTTATAAATATATAAAAAGGAAGAGGCTGGCTAGGGTGAACGTTGGTCCCTTAGAGGATGAGAAGGGGGACTTAGTGGTAGGGGAACTTAGTGGTAGGGGATGGGGATATGGCGGAGGTCTTGAATAACTTTTTTGTTTCGGTCTTCACGGAGGAGGACGTGAATAATTTGCCGGATGTTAGAGATGTAAAGGTGGTAGGACTGGAGGGTCTCGATGACATTACTGTTACTAGACAGGTGGTGCTTGACAGACTGGAGGGGCTGATTGTGGACAAGTCCCCAGGACCGGATGGAATGCATCCGAGGGTCCTGAAAGAAATGGCGGAGGTGATAGTGGATGCCTTGGTGGTTATTTTCCAGGCGTCGCTGGATTCCGGGGAAGTGCCGGAAGATTGGAAAATGGCTAATGTTATGCCGTTGTTTAAGAAGGGTGCCAGGCAAAAGGCAGGGAATTATAGGCCGGTTAGTTTAACGTCTGTTGCAGGTAAAATGTTAGAATCCGTCATCAAGGAGGAAATAGCGAGGCATCTTGAGGGGAACTGCTTGATAGAGCAGACGCAGCACGGTTTCCTTAAAGGGAAGTCGTGTCTGACAAATTTACTGGAGTTCTATGAGGATGTGTCTAGGGCGGTGGATAGAGGAGAGCCGGTGGATGTGGTCTTTCTGGATTTTCAGAAGGCGTTTGACAAGGTTCCTCACAAGAGGTTATTACAGAAGGTCAGGGGACATGGAGTTGGGGGTAGGGTGTTAGCGTGGATAGAGGACTGGTTGTCAAATAGGAGGCAGAGAGTGGGGGTCAATGGGTGCTATTCGGATTGGCGGATGGTGACTAGTGGAGTGCCCCAGGGGTCGGTGCTGGGGCCTCAGCTATTTACCATTTATATAGATGATCTGGAGGAGGGAACCGAGTGTGGGGTGTCGAAATTTGCTGATGACACCAAGATTGGTGGAATGGCAAATTGTGCGGAGGGTGGGGAGAGTCTACAGAAGGATCTAGATAGGCTGGGCAAATGGGCCAGGAAATGGCAAATGGAATTTAATGTTGGCAAGTGCGAGGTGGTCCACTTTGGTAGGAATAATGGTAGGAAGGACTATTACTTACGTGGAGAAAAACTGCAGCAGGCGACGGTGCAGAGGGACCTCGGGGTCCTTGTGCATGAGTTGCAAAAACCCAGCTTGCAGGTGCAGCAGGTGGTCAGGAAGGCGAATGGGATGCTGGCCTTCATCGCGAGGGGGATTGAATATAAAAGTAGGGAGGTCTTGCTGCGGCTGTATAGGGCATTGGTGAGGCCGCAGCTGGAGTACTGTGTGCAGTTTTGGGCGCCATACTTACGCAAGGATATTTTAGCCTTGGAGGTAGTGCAGAGGAGGTTTACTAGGCTGATACCGGAGTTGAGGGGGTTGAGCTATGAGGAGAGGCTGAATAGATTATGCTTGTACTCATTAGAGTTTAGAAGAATGAGGGGAGATCTCATTGAGACGTATAAGATGATGAATGGGATGGATAGGATAAAGGTGGAGAGACTCTTCCCGCTCAGAAAGGATAGTAGGACTAGGGGGCATAGCCTCAAGATAAAGGGGGGGTGGTTCAGAACAGAGTTGAGGAGGAACTTCTTCACTCAAAGGGTGGTGAATCTCTGGAATTCTCTGCCCGTTGAAGTGGTGGAGGCTGCCTCGCTAAATATTTTTGCGGGTTGATCGGTTTTTGATGAGAGAGGGGATTAAGGGTTATGGGGAGAGGGCGGGAATGTGGAACTGAGCCACGACAGATCAGCCATGATCTTACTGAATGGCGGGGCAGGCTCGAAGGGCTAGTTGGCCTACTCCTGCTCCTATTTCTTATGTTCTTATGTTCTTATGAGACTCAAGCAAATTCGTTAAACACAATTTTCCCTAAAGAGATCCATGCTGGTTCTCCTTAATTAACCTGCATTTGGCCGTATGACTAGTAATTCTGTCTTGAATTATAATTTCTAGAAGTTCCCCTATCACCGAACTTAAACTAACTGGTCTGCAGTTGTTGGGCTTATCTTTACACCTCTTTCTGATCAAGAGCATGTTTGTAATTCTCCAGTCCTCTGGCACCACTCCTGAGTCTAAGGAAGTCTGAGAGCTAATGGTCTGTGCCTCTGCAATTTCCACTTTAATTTCCCTCAGAATCCTTGGAAGCATCCTATTTGACCCCAGACCCTTGTCCACTTCAAAGTACATACAGTTTAATACCCCTTATCAATTTTAAAGTCTTCTGGCGACCAAATTTCGTCTTCTTTCACCATGGCCTGTTAGCAGCTTCTTCCTTGGCATAGACAGATATTAAGTCTTCATTTATTATCTCAGCCATGCCTCTACTTCCATATATAAATCCCTTTTTGGTTCCTGATCAGCCCTACTCCTCCTTTAACCATTCTTTTACTATTTATATACCTGTAGAAGACTTTCAGATTTACTTTTATGTTAGCTGCCAGTCTCTTTTCATACGCCCTATTTGCTTCCTTTTTCTTTTTCACCTCCCCTCTGAACTTTGTGTTCAGCCTAGGTCTCAATTGTATTTTCTACTTGAGATGTCATAAGCACACATTTTTGTCCTTATTTTCATTTCTACCTCCTTTGTCATCCAGGAAGCTCTAGGTTTGTTTACCTACCTTTTCCCTTTGAGGGAATACATCTTTTGAGTTTTTTGAAAAAGTGACCAAAGAGGTGGATGGGGGTAAGGCAGTTGACGTGGTATATATGGATTTTAGTAAGGCGTTTGATAAGGTTCACCATGGTAGGCTTCTGCAGAAAATGCAGATGTACGGGATTGAGGGTAACCTAGGAAATTGGATCAGGAATTGGCTAGCAGATAGGAGACAGAGGGTGGTGGTTGATGGTAAATATTCGTCATGGAGTTTGGTTACGAGTGGTGTGCCTCAGGGATCTGTTTTGGGGCCACTGCTGTTTGTAATTTTTATTAATGACCTGGATGAGGGTATAGTTGGGTGGATTAGTAAATTTGCTGACGACACCAAAGTCGGAGGTGTGGTGGATTGTGAGGAAGGGTGTCATAGTTTGCAGGAAGACTTGGACAGGTTCCAGAGCTGGGCCGAGAGGTGGCGGATGGAGTTTAATGCGGAGAAGTGTGAGGTGATTCACTTTGGTAGGAATAACAGATGTGTTGAGTATAGGGCTAACGGGAGGACTTTGAATAGTGTGGATGAACAGAGGGATCTGGGTGTATGTGTACATAGATCCCTGAAAGTTGGGAATCAAGTAGATAGGGTTGTTAAGAAGACATACGGTGTCTTGGCGTTTATTGGTAGGGGGATTGAATTTAGGAGTCGCAGCGTCATGTTGCAACTGTACACAACTCTGGTGCGGCCGCACTTGGAGTACTGTGTGCAGTTCTGGTCCCCACATTACAGGAAGGATGTGGAGGCTTTGGAGAGGGTGCAGAGGAGGTTTACCAGGATGTTGCCTGGTATGGAGGGGAGGTCCTATGAGGAGAGACTGAGAGATTTGGGGTTGTTTTCGCTGGAAAGAAGGTGGCTAAGAGGGGATCTTATTGAAACATATAAGATGATTAGAGGTTTAGATAGGGTGGACAGTGATAGCCTTTTTCCTCGGATGGAGAA
Organism: Carcharhinus amblyrhynchos; assembly: GCF_965287045.1. NCBI lineage: Eukaryota > Metazoa > Chordata > Chondrichthyes > Carcharhiniformes > Carcharhinidae > Carcharhinus > Carcharhinus amblyrhynchos. The sequence continues at coordinate 9,591,078 of NC_137344.1, forward strand.
AGCTAGCACGAGGGGGCATGGCTTTAAATTAAGGGGGGGTAGTTATAGGACAGATGTCAGGGGTAGGTTCTTTACCCAGAGGGTGGTGAGGGATTGGAATGCCCTGCCTGCTGCGGTTGTAAATGCGCCTAGTTTGGGGGCGTTTAAGAGATCCGTGGATAGGTTTATGGACGAAAAGGGATTGGTTTAGGTTAGTGGGTCATTGTTTTTTTTTAAACTGGTCGGCGCAACATCGTGGGCCAAAGGGCCTGTTCTGCGCTGTAATGTTCTATGTTCTATCTTGACTCTGCCCAAACCATCTTTTCTTCGAAGGCTCATTGCTCAGTTACCATTTTCCTGCCAACATCTGGCTGCCATTTGTCCAGACCAGATCCATTCTTACCCAATGAAGTTGACTTTCCCAGTTAGCTATCCTGACTTTGGATTCTTCTTTTGTTCTTTTCCATAGCCAGCCTAAACCTTAAGATATATAATCATCATTGCCCTATGAGTGTTCTCCCATTGACAGCTGGACTATAGGGAACACAGATAATTGCAATAACAGAATTTAACTTGTACCAGTCCCTGTCCACACTTAGAACAAATGCGACCAAATGACCAATTGTCTAAACAATCTTTGGCTCCACCACACTTAGGAAAACAAAATACAGGGTGTGGTATTACTTCCAGACTCGTTAGCAGAGGCTATTTTTTCTTTAAGCAGAAGGTGTCCAATCTAAATGGATTTTATAGGTACTTGGCAGTAGTACACAGAAATTATAAACTTCAAAGTCAACATCCCTAGATTATCATCAACGTGTTTTAAAAGCATACAATGCCAACAATAAACTTTTGGCTTTTAAGCAGATATAGTATCAGCTGTACGTGCAATGTAAAGTTTCCTCAACATTGCTACTGTTCCTCAGAAACACACTTCAATTCTGACTTTAAAACATACATAGGGTCCAGTTGTCATTTCCTGCAATTTAACTGCTGGAGCAATGAAAATAACTCTTATATACTGGAGAATTGTGCACTGTGAATAAAAAGTGTAGTCATTGGCCAAGCACTCCGCATTTCAGAACCATAAGCCAAAAATGTGGCCTTACAATTCAGATTCTAAACCACTGGAGCTAGGAATTAACTGAGCAAACCCTGCTTCATGATGGGCAGTAGAGAGGTAAAGACAGGAAGATTAAAAGGCTAAATACAGGAAACACAACCCCAGTGTGGAAATGGATGTTGGGCCATCCAGTGACTCACTTTGGACAGGGCTCCCATAGCCTGATTTAAAATTAATTGCTGCTGCGCAGGTTTTCCACTGGTCTGAATGTTCCAAACACTCATTCCCAGACCTCTCCGATCTTTTGAGGACTGCCCTGAAGGGTCCTTGGCTGCACCTCCTGCCATTACTTTCCCTCCAGGTCACTGGTGGGGCTATCTGCTTGGTAGATTGCCTGACAGGCGAAAGAACTAATAAAAGATTATAATGTTCTGCCACTGAGATTGGCAACAGTACTGTACTCCCTTCCTCCGAGTTCTTCAGTTTTTGACATCACGCACACCCTCTACTTCTGTATAAATATTAGGGCCTGGGTATCTTTGGACCAATGTCCATTAGGGTAGTTAGTTACTAACTCACGTCATTTTCTGTACACTATTGGCAATCCTGCAGACCCAGGTAAAAATAGGTACTGGATTTAACTGCATAATAAGCAACTTTCCAAAATTCTGGAATCCAAATAAATGATCATCACATACACCTGTTAAAAGTCAAGCTTTTGAGATCGAATCTTTAGCCAAAAAAGTAGGTGGTTAACTCATGTATGAATAATATTTTTGAGGTTAA